>NC_135386.1:2152500-2865000 GCF_049243985.1 Paroedura picta
CTCGCACGGCTTCTGCCGCATTTCTATTTTGGAAGAACGCTCAGATGTGCACCGTGTCTTCCAAACCGCTGAAACAGGAGTAGCTTTGCGTTGGTGATGAAATCATTTGGCGGCACGTTTCTTGATGAATGAAGATGAGAACCAGGCCACTGTGGGCTTCTCCGGGAATGAATTGCATCACTGCTAACTTGTCGTCGTTGTCTTCTTCTTCTTCTTCTTCTTCTTCTTCTTCTTCTTCTTCTTCTTCTTCTTCTTCTCCTTCTTCTTCTCCTTCTCCTTCTCCTTCTCCTTCTCCTTCTCCTTCTCCTCCTCCTCCTCCTCCTCCTCCTCCTCCTCCTCCTCCTCCTCCTCCTTCTCTTTCTTCTTTTTTACAGTCTATTCCCATCCTGTCTTTAGTTTGGGGCGGGTGGGCGAGTGAGTCCCGGGCACCTGGGAAACAGCCATTTTGGGCTTGCATTTTAAGGCTGTGTGGACAATAAATTCCACCGGTGATCAGTTCTTTGGAAGAAGACAAAATCTACCCACGTTGCAGCGGTAGCTTTTCCGACTCAGTATACACTGGAAAGTTGTTTTTTTGTTGGCAGAGTTTGAATGAGCAGAGAGGGTGGAGCATGAGGCTGCTAACTAAATACAACAGTTATTTGTGAGGAGAAGTGACTGTGTATTTAAAAAGAGAGCGATAGAGAGACGGAATTTTCTAGCTAGCTAGCTGCAATCATCCTTCTGTTCAACTACTGTTCTGGAGGCAAGCAGGAAGGAAGTGTGCTCTAATGAACAAACAAGTAAATGAATGAATGAATGAATGAATGAATGAATGAATGAATGAATGAGAAGTCTATTGTTCAGCCAATCAGGATGTTGGAAGAGATCATTGGAAAATGATCGGGAAGTTCCTATCCTTCTATGCTAAATTTACATCTTCCCCTGGGGGGAAATTCCTGCCTGACCCCAAAATGGCAATGAACGTTACCCTGGCAGTATAAGAACGGGTTTCCACATTCGCTCCTAACCTGAAACTTCATTGGATGTGCGATCTAATCCTGGCGGAGATGGCCAAAGCCAGCCTATGCCAAATTACTTCCTTCCAAATACGAAGGACTCCCGCTTAGCACAGGCTTCTGTTCTGCGTTCCCAAGAGGCCTGTGCTGCAAATATCAAGGAGAATTCGTGTCCCGCTTGAATCTCGCTCGATCTGTTTAGCAGCTAACCTGTCGTAACACCCAGCAGTCAATGATTGTGCGTTCAGGCATAATTCTGAGCCACTGCTAGAATCTTTCGTTGACTATTTTAATTGCCTGGCGTTCAGATCCTTTTAATTTTTGCCTCCCTCCCCTTCCCCCGCCCTCCAGCTCTTTCCTCCAACCCTGGTCTTCTGCCTTGTGGCTGCACCGCGGCTTATGAAATACGGCATTTTTTGCCAGAGTTCGACTCCTGGCAACAGTTTTATAGCGCAGGGCTGTGGTTTAATTAAAATGTCAGTGCCTCAGAGGAAGCGGGCCAGTGAGGAAGGGGCGGGCGTAGGGGAGGGGAGTGTAATCGGAAATCGAGCCCTAAATGGATTCAGACCTGGCGTTTTTCGGTTATTGCTTTCCCTGGAAGCCCAGCTGGAGCGCAAAAATGCATGCTATCCCTCCCCCGCCCCCCTGATATTTTTTAACGGATGTCTTAAACCAGCGGGAACGTTATTGGCAGCCCGAGACGGCCGTGAGCTAATCAAAATTTAGCATTTTAATTGGGTGTGATCTAATGGGCGTTGCGCTGCTCCGGGAGCAGAGCAAATATTTCTCTCGTTCAATGCCCGGGGTAATTAAGGGGGTCTTTGAAAGAGCTGCGGTCATCCTCTTTCTCTCTCTTAAATTAGACCGTCTCAAAAGGCCGTAAATGTTTCCCAGCACAAAAACAAGCGACGATCCGGACTTACCGTTTCTTCCTTGGGAAGGAGCCCCTGTGTCTAATTAAGTTTCCCTCCCTAATCAGTCAGACCAAAACAAGAACGGGGGCAGGAGGTGTTAATTATTCGGACGACGATGACGCAGTTAGCATTTTGGGAATGCTCACACTCCATTCCGCCGGGGTTGCCGGAGCCACCTTTAGGCTGTGGATTTCCTGACGGTAACCTGACGGTAACCGTTTACCAGAAATGCAATCATGGAGGCTTACAGCGATTCGTGAATCAGACGTGGTCGTGTGCCAAGCTTCCCCTGGCTTTGCGGCGCACTCAGGGCCTACCGGCACATCGGTTTAACTCCTCCTGCACACACTGTGTGCTTGTCAACTGGAGCTTGGGAAATCCGTGGAAACTCGGGGGAAGTGTCCCAAGGAGAGCAGGGTTTGGGAAGTGGAGAGAGGTCAACGAAGGGGCCTTAGAGTCCGGGAGGTTGCAGCACTGGGGTCCCCAACACAAAGTCCATGGGTGCCTCGGCACCTACCAACACTTCTGCTGCTGCCTGCCAAATGTTTTTGGAAAGACAGGGTCGGAGGGGGCTCTTTGCCTTCCTCTGTCCTCTCTTCCCAGCTCCGGAATGGAGATTTTCAAGTTGGAGTGGCAGGGCTGAGAGACGCCTCGCTCTACGAGTTTCCAAGGTTGCAGACCAGGGGTAGTCAAACTGCGGCCCTCCAGATGTCCATGGACTGCTGGCAGGGGCTCCTGGGAATTGTAGTCCATGGACATCTGGAGGGCCGCAGTTTGACTACCCCTGCTCTAGACTCTAGTAGAAATCACGGAAATCGATGAAAAGTGGGCCGGTTTCCTTGCGGCGTAGACATTTCTCAGCTTGTCCCTTTATCGTTGCGAGACGCCTGGGTAACCCCCCGGTGGTAGGAAGATGCTAAAACTGGCCCACCATTCAGGAGAAGGGAGCGAGTACACTGCAGGCCTCCGTGAGAAACCAAGGCCGTGGCAAGAGCCTTACTGTGGACATCTGGAAACCATCTCTGACATCTCAGAACAGCTTCCCGGAGGAATGTAAGATCGGAGACGGGAGTATTGTCGACGTCCTGATTGATCGTAAGGCTCCGACTGCCGACAAGGCCAGCGGCTGCTTGGAAAGAGCTCCTCTGTCAATAAGATAGTGGTTTGTCGCTCAGGGGGAGGCGCTGTGGTGCTGACCCGCTAGTCGATGTTGCCAGCCCATCTTGAAACATGCCTCTTTGATAGGGTGGCCAGACTTGGGGGGGGGTGGGGTTAGTTGGGGACTTCCTGGGGTGATAACTTCCCTCCAGGTGGCAGAGATGAGAACCCCCGGAGAAGAAATTATGAAATTGCCTCCTCGAACCGAAGGCGTCTCACCAGGGTCTCAGATCAAGGTCTTTCCCCTCACCTCCTGAGCTTGCCAGAATTTCGGCGGTGGGTGCTTTGAGTTGGAGGTGCCGGGGATTGAACCTGGGACCTTCTGCCTGCCAAGCAGAGACTGTTCCATTGAGCCACAGCCCCTCCTCTCCCGTTAAGTCCTCTTTTACCTTCAGTAGAACGAGGAATTGGTTGGTCCAGATTCCCTCTCACCTATGCAACTGTGATGGGCATGGGAACCTTACTCTTCTTCCTAATTGGCGGTCCCTCTTCCAGGAACGTGGAAGCGGAGACCCCTCCCCATTCATGTGGAACATCGCCCAGAGGAAGGGGACGGGAGGGGAAACCCCAGTGGGGCATTAGAACAAGCCCATTCGCCTTGAAAAGTTTAATGGAAACCTCCATGACATTTTCCTAGTTTGCCAGATTTTCAGCGGTGGGTCTTGGACTTGCCCGGCTCTGATGTCAGAAAGCCCCATCCCTTTCCAGCTACTCCAAGGCCAAAGGAGCTCAGTCAAAGACCCCGGAGGACATCTTCTTGGCCGGGAACTATCTGATATGTGAAGATAAACAGAGTCTTTGTGAGGGTAATGCATCCCAGACAGAGATTTATCCCTTGGATCTCTTTTCTTATGCCAATTCCTGAAAAGATCTGTGAGAAGGTAGAGAGAATGGCAAATATGCAAATAGATGCTCTGGGTTCAGCATAAGTCATACACTGCTCTCCCGGGCTGTGGCCAACATTCTGGCCCAGTTGGACAGAGATGAAGCCAAGCGGAGGCCCGGCCCCTGATCAAGGCCTTCCCCATCCCCTCCTGCCTGGTCCTTTAACTGGAGATGCCGGGGATTGAACCTGGGACCTCCTGCCTGCCAAGCAGAGGCTCTGCCCCTGAGCCAGGGTCCCAGATCAAGGCCTTCCCCATCCCCTCCTGCCTGGTCCTTTAACTGGAGATGCCGGGGATTGAACCTGGGACCTTCTGCCTACCAAGCAAAAGCTCTTCTGATGAGCTGCAGTCCCGAAGAGACCCTGGGGTATCTGTGGGTCGGAACCGGGTCAGACGTGACTTGCTGTTTTGAAGGAGACAATAACATTGAGCCTATCGATAGGAGAACAGCATTAGAGCAACATTGTGCATTTGCTGGGAGTCGGGCTCCTGAGATAAAGCTAATATTGACCCAGGGAAAGGCAGACGGAGACAGCTCCTAAATATTGTTTTAGGCAATTAAAAGCGACCCCCTTCCGATGGGGCCGCGATTTGGCATGGAGGCAGGGAGGTTGCTGCAGGAATCCTTCGGGGAGGCCGAACTAGTAGGAAATGAGTAGAATCTCACCATGAGAGGGTGCTCGGCGTGTCTCAGGCTGAGTTCCTGTCAGCAGATGTATGGGCAGAGACGCTGAAGGGCTGGTATTTTTGGCTGGGATAGGCATTGCACTGGGCATTTAGGTCCTTGAGCAGAGGCCCTTTGACAGAGTGAGCGAGCGTGGGCTAATAAGGTGCGTGTTTTTACGTCCCTCCTCACCATGACTTTAGCCGGTCTCATTTGTCACGCCTGTCTTCAGAGAAAGGTGGGAAAATCGATCTTCCCCTGTCACCGCCCGGGACACGGAATTACGTATTTGGTCTCGGCGGACGGAAACGCCACCATGTCCAGGTGAAGCGGAGTCGGGTTGCGTGTTCTTATTGATCCGGGACAGACGTGGAGCAGATGGCGAAAGCATCAGTGTAAAATCCGCCTTTTCGGACCCTTTCAAAAGCAATGTGGGTGGCCGACCTGGCCCGGGGACGGGGGGGGGGGAGAAGGGGGGGAAGTGTCCAATTTAACAGGCAGTTCCGCTTTCGGGGCACTCGCAGGGGCCGTAAATTTAAAACTTTCCATGCGACTGGGTAAAAAAGTTATCCAGGTTATTGGAGGGGTCTCACACAGATCCGTTCCTCGGCGAGGAAGTCTGAAAACGTTCGTGCTCCGTTTGCGGGAGGTTTCCACGAGACGGTGGTGGCTTCTAATCTGGCTGGCCGGGTTTGGTTCCCCCACGTGGTGGCTTTGGGCTCATCACAGTCCTGATGGTGCTGTTCTGACCAAGCAGTCCTGTCAGAGCTCTCTCAGCCTCACCTACCTGTTGCGTCTGTTGTGGGGAGAGGAAAGGGAAGGCAACGGTAAGCCCCTTTGAGACTCCTTCGGGTAGAGAAAAGCGGCATATAAGCGGCATTTGCTGGCAGGGGCTCATGGGAACTGTAGTCCATGGACATCTGGAGGACCACAGGTTGACTATCCCTGGTATAGATGGCAAAGGGCACCGGGCGTGTCCCAGCCTAAGCAATCTACGGACAGGATTACTTCTCCTCGGACTGAGATCTCTGGCCAGGCGGAGAAGGCCTCAGGAATGTCCTTTGTTGTTAGTTTCCCTTTTTCACGTTTCCTTTCAGGATGAAGGTAGTTTGGTCTCCCCCCCTCCACCAGCTGTGCAAAGTTTAATCCCGGGTGTTTTGATCTTGGTTTCAATTAAGTCTCGAGCCTTTGGCCAAGAGGTTCGGTTCCCTCTGAGCTGCAAGGCCCTTCAGTCAGCCACGTTTACAATTAGAGGGACTCTGGGAGCTGGTGTTTCTCCAATAAACAGATCGCAGAATGTATCTGGAGATTTGGCTCGGTTTTCTCCCGCCCGTCTCTGGTACGGATGAAGTGGTTTCATACTCTCTGTGTTGTTGTTGGGGGTGCGGGAGAAAGCAGGGGCGGTTGGGTAGAAACAATTTCGCCTGGGGTCACTCTAGATGCCTGTTTCCCCCAGACTGACTGAACGTAAGAAACATGAGAGAAACCATGTTGGATCGGGCCAAGGGCCCATCCAGTCCAATACGCTGTGTCATGTAGTGGCCAAAACCCAGGGGCCATCAGGAGGTCCCCCAGTGGGGCCAGAACTCCAGAAGCCTTCCCACCATGGCCCCCCAAGCACCAAGAAGACAGAGCATCCCTGCCCCAGACATAAGGGCAGGTTGCTTTAGGATGCTTTGGGCTGATCCTGTGTTGAGCAGGGGGTTGGACTAGATGGCCTGTATGGCCCCTTCCAACTCTGCGATTCTGTGATTCTATAAGAACATCAGAGAAGCCCTGTTGGATCAGGCCGATGACTCATCCAGTCCAACACTCTGTGTCACACAGTGGCCAAAACCCATCAGGAGGTCCAGAACCCATCGGGAGGTCATCACTGCCCCAGACATAAGAAGGTAAGAGGGGCCATGTTAGATCTAGGCCAACACTTTCAAGGGGTGTTCAAGCCAGGTGGGAAGCAGAGGCGGCCATTGCCTTCCTCTGCAGAGCCTGCCTTGGTGGTCTCCCAACAGAGTACCAACCCTGTTTAGCTCTGAGTTCCAACAAGATCAGAGTCCCAGATCAAGGCCTTTCCCATCCCCTCCGGCCTGGTCCTTTTGGCGGGAGATGGCAGGGATTGAACCGGGGATGTCACACATGCCAAGCAGAGGCTCCACCACTGAGCCACGGCCCCTCCAGGGGCCAGCCTTGTAAACAGCCTGCTTGCAGCCAGCATTGGTCCCCGTGAGATGGGTGCACCCTCCAATCACATGAAAAGCAAGGTCGTGCCTCGCTTGCAGACAAATTGGAGAGCTGGGCAAAGCCACCGGGCCTTATGAACGGGCTTTTGTTCTTCACGTGCTACATCGTGGCTGTCAGGAAAGGGGAGGGGGGGGAGAGGATTTTTTTTGGGGGGGGGGAGGAAATCTGGGATGGAGACCAGGAATCTGTCATCGGGACAGGAAGGGTTGGAGAGCTGCCAGGCCAAATAAGCCGTCCAAACTCAAGTCTGGGGCAGGTGACAAGGAAAGGGTCTCTTCCACGCCTCTCCCCGGCGCCTCCCGCCTCCCCGAAAACAGCAGAGGGCGACGATTCTGGGCTCCATGAAAAAGACTGGGAAGGAAGTGATCAAGGGCAGTGTCAGGGTGGCTCAGCCCTGCAAGGTTGGATCGTCTAGACCACCGGTGGCTAAACTGTGGCTCGCCAGATGTCCACGTACTACAGTTCCCATGAGCCAGTGTTGCCAGGGGCTCATGGGAATTGTAGTCCATGGACAACTGGAGAGTCACAGTTTGGCCACCGCTGGTCTAGGTTCACGGTTCGGGACGTACAAGGGGGTTGTGAAGCCAGTGGGTCATAGGTCCTCCCTTCCTCCCTCGTAGCCACCCCTGCCCTTTCTGATACTCCCTTCTGTATTTGGGAGACCAAGATCCGACCCTGGAAACGGATCCATTTAGAGGCCTGATCATTTTAACTGGAGGTGCTGGGGATTGAACTTGGGATGTTTCTGCATGTTTGGCCAAGGCTCTGTCGCTGAGCCCCGACCTCCTCTCTGTAATCCATGAACACCAACCCTCGTTGACTTCCGAGGTCTGGTGAGACGTGCCACCAAGCCAGGGCATTTGGGAGGTCATTAATTCATAGGGTCACCATAAATCAGCTGCAAGCGGAAGAGGAGCGGGGAATCAAACTCGGCTCTCCAGATTACAGGCTGCCACTCTTCACCAGGACACCCAACTGGTTTTCCTGCAGGACCGTCCTGCATTTCTCCTCATCCACAGGCAGTCAGGATCTCTGTCTTGCTTTTGGCAGAGTCCCATTTGAACACCCCCCTGCAGATTCCCCCCCCTCCAGCCCAGAAGCTGCAGCTTTCCAATAGGCGGTTTAATTGACCAGAGGCACCTTTCCCCTCTGCCACCTCCAATCACGCCTGCCCAGTTTAATAAGGCCAGACTTCTAGTGCAGCGAAAAACCCCGAACCTTCTGTTCCCCCCCCCAAGTTTCATAAAGCAGAGCAGATGCCAGATTTGCCGTTGCCCGTTTCTGCTTGTCCCTCCCCTTCTTCGCTTAATACTTAACTGCACACGCGTTCAGCCTCCCCCCCACCCACCCCCGCTGCCTTGAGCCCCAGCCCCCAGCGGGGAAAAGTCATTACATGAAAAGATCAGTTTACCCAGTTGTCTTCAGAGCCCAGCCGGCGAAGCACGGAAGCGGCCGGCGGTGCGCTCGGGGAGCTAGACGGAGAGAGCTTCGTGCTGTGCAGAGACTCCCTCCCTCCCTCCCTCCCTCCGGATTGCGATACGCCGAGACAGCCCTTCCAGCCTCTCCTTTCCCCTCCATCTGCTAGCTGTTAGCCCTTGGCCAGGAAGATTCCACCTCGAGGGGCAGTTCTCAGGTGGGGGTCGTGATGTTTGCCGTGTACCTGGTGCTCTCGTGGCTCGGGTTCCAGGTGGCAGCGAGACCTGGGAAAGAGGTGAGTGGAGCGTGGAGAACTCGCGGTAGATCCGGGCGGGTCACCACGTCCGTCTGTCTGTCAGCAGCGGCAGAAGAGAGCCAGAGTCCAGGAATACCTTTGAGAAAAGCAACATTTTGGGGGCAGGAGAGGAGCTCTCCTGAGTCACTTTTTCAGAATTTAGATTAAGATGGGTTGTTGTGTGAGTCTACCGGTCGTAAGAGTCCAGGGACACCTTCAAGATCAACAAAGTTTGTGGCAGGGGAGGAACTTTCACGATTTTTTGTGGGTCTTCAAGGTGTTGCTAGACTCCGGCTCTCTCCTGCGAACAACTTTGGGGCCCCTTCCTCTCAGGGCGGACCCCCCGCTCTCTTTTACCTGTCCAAGACAACAGGTCACTGTGCAAAGCAAGGTTGTTTTGGGGAGTGGCGCAAGCCAAAGGCCCTTGGGTGCAAAGGAAAGGGACGAAGCGCCTCCCCCAGCTGTTAGTTTACCTGCTACAGCCCAAGAGGTTCCCAGCGGTGCTTTCTGCCGACATTTTGTGCGTGGGGTTTTCAGGTCTGTTTTGAGTGTACGCTGCGTCCGGCAGGTTTGAACACACGTGTACTTTGGGACAGCTCCCCTAGGTCGCTTTGCACAAGGCCGGGTGCCGATTCACACGTCGGGAAGAAAGCAACGTTGTGACTGGGGATCTCCCACGTGGGTGATGAAGCACTGGTATTCTTTGGCCCAGCAGGGGTAAAACACCGTTTGGGTGGCCTGTGGAGAGGGTTGTCAAGGACGCCGCTCACGTCATTGCAGGGGCGTTGGGGAGAAAGGATTTTGTGGCCCTTCCGAGGGGTGCTGTTACGGGACCGCCGGCTTTGAGGCAAGCCATGTAGCCCCTCCAGAGCTCTTCCCCCGAAATCCAAGGGGCTCCAATTGCACACGGACTCCTGTGTGCTTTCGGCACCATCCTGTTCCCATCCGCAGAGCACTCCGTCCTAGTTTGGTTGGACAGACGGGAACGGATCCAGGGCGTGAGTCTGGAAGCTGCCAGTGACTGTCGCAAGCATGTTGGCCCTCCTGTCCCCGCCCGTCGTGATGCGTATTCCGGGACGCGAAATAGCGGCTGTGGACCGCAGTGGGCGGAAGGTCGGAGCCTCTGTTCTGGAGCGGCCTCTTTCGGCCCGTGCTCGGCCGTGGCTTCCAGCCGCCTGGTGGGACTCCCGGCCAGCGGGTTCTGCGGCTGCTGGGGCGATTCCGGGTCCCTGCAGCCGCCGAGCCCACGGCCGAGGAGAACTTCCGCTTCCCGGCCCCCTTTGCTGCTGCGTGTGCATTTTCCAGAGAGGCGGTGAGCCTGCTTCCAAAATAAACACACGTTTCCAAAGCTTCTGGCTTGGGAGGGGAAACACCCCGGCTGCCGCGATTAACTTAAAACCGAGGCCGTTTTGTTAGGGAAAGGCCAAGTCCGCAATGCGAGGAAAGCACACAGCGCGGGGAAAGGGGTCACTGCCCCCCGGCTGCCCCTTTCACTCACTTTCTGTGCCGGTGGTTCCAGGGCAAAAGGGAATGATGGATGGACTTGTCTTGCCCCGGCCGTGGGCAGCTCATATGGAAAGTATTTTGCACCGCTGTGCGAACATGTGGTCTGGAGGAGACGGCTCCTGCTCCAATCCAGAGCTGAGGCCCAGCGGCCTGCCAATTATGCGCCTCAGCCAGCCAAACCGAGCCCTGGCCCTGCATACCTGAGAATCGGGTGCCGGAGGAGGTGGGGCGTGGACGGGGGATGTTTTGTTTGTGTGTGGGGGGGGGAGACGGGGGGCTGTAATCCAGTTGTCGCAAACTGTCAAGTGGAGTTTTTCAGCCAGATGAGCGCATGAAAACATACAGGGGAGGGGTGGGGAAAGAGGAGAAGAAACCCCCGCACACTCCGCTTGCTTGTTGGAATGGGAGTGGGTGGGGGAACAGACCCCAAACAACCCCCTCCCCAGACCCCTTCTGCTTTGCTCAAATTACAGATGCTTATTCTTCAAATGCTGACTTTGATTAGGGTTGAGCCAAAACGGGACCTTTTTTTGGGGGGGGGGGGTCTCCTCCGCTGCAAAGGACCCCCCTCCCCGTGGCTGAGGTGGGTTTTACTTTTCTGTCTCTCTTTTTTACATTCCATTGGTACAAAATAGCCTGGAGGAGGGGGGGTTGGAGGGGGGATGCAAGAGGGGCTACCTTCTGGTTGCTATTGACGACCGAGCCCGTGCCCCTTCGCTCCGATCTGGCCGCGCATGGCTGAATTGTTGGAACTGAAGGGCGAATGGGACACCCCATTGAGCGGCCTTTCTACTGAATCAGGCCCTCGGCCCATCCAGGTCAGCAAAGTGGCTCCCCAGGTTTTCAGACAGAGAGAGCCCTTCCCCATCACCCACCACCTGGTCCTTTTAAACTGGAGATGCTGGGGATTGAACCGGGGACCTTCTGCCTGCCAAGCAGAGGCTCTGCCCCTGAGCCAGGGTCCCAGATCAAGGCCTTCCCCATCCCCTCCTGCCTGGTCCTTTAACTGGAGATGCCGGGGATTGAACCTGGGACCTTCTGCCTGCCAAGCAGAGGCTCTGCCCCTGAGCCAGGGTCCCAGATCAAGGCCTTTCCCATCCCCTCCTGCCTGGTCCTTTAACTGGAGATGCCGGGGATTGAACCTGGAACCTCCTGCCTGCCAAGCAGAGGCTCTGCCCCTGAGCCAGGGTCCCAGATCAAGGCCTTCCCCATCCCCTCCTGCCTGGTCCTTTAACTGGAGATGCCGGGGATTGAACCGGGGACCTTCTGCCTGCCAAGCAGAGGCTCTGCCCCTGAGCCAGGGTCCCAGATCAAGGCCTTCCCCATCCCCTCCTGCCTGGTCCTTTAACTGGAGATGCCGGGGATTGAACCTGGGACCTTCTGCCTGCCAAGCAGAGGCTCTGCCCCTGAGCCAGGGTCCCAGATCAAGGCCTTTCCCATCCCCTCCTGCCTGGTCCTTTAACTGGAGATGCCGGGGATTGAACCTGGAACCTCCTGCCTGCCAAGCAGAGGCTCTGCCCCTGAGCCAGGGTCCCAGATCAAGGCCTTCCCCATCCCCTCCTGCCTGGTCCTTTAACTGGAGATGCCGGGGATTGAACCGGGGACCTCCTGCCTGCCAAGCAGAGGCTCTGCCCCTGTGCCACGGCCCCTCCTTGTAAGGTAAGGTAGTACAAGATAGGGTAAGAGGATATTCTGCCAAATGAAGACAATGATCAAATACCAGAGAGTCAACTCAGTGTCCTAGCTGTGATGACCATGCCTCTGGGCCACATGGGCAGTGATGTAGACACATTGTGCATGCGAGGCAATCTCCTTTTTCAGGGTATGTTTCCTTCCCCTCTCTGGCTAGTTGATTAGTGGCGAGGAGGGGTGCATTACTGACCCTCCGGAGGAACTGGTTGGCCCCTGTGTGAGACGGGAGGCTGAACTCGAAGGACCATCACTGGTCTGACCCATCAGGGCTCTCCTGATGTTCTTATCTTAGTCGTTTCAGCTTCAGATTGACTTGTCTTCCTGGACATGCACGGTATCCATAAAACTCTCCTCTAATCCGTCATATCAAAAGACAGAGAACGCTAGGGTGAGAACATTCCAAGGGGCACCAGAATAGTTTGACCAGTCAAGGGGCCAGGGAGATGGATGCCGGAAGATCTGAGGCTGGACTGCCCACCAATCGGGAAGTGGGAACAAAACGAGCCAAAGGCATTGGGTGAAAAGAAACATCTGTACCCTGCGCTGAAAAACTTGCTAAGCTCAGCGCCGGAGAAACGCCCTGGAGAATGGAGTCATAACCGGAGCTCATAACAGGTGGTCGTCCCCAGGGGCAGGAAACCTCTGTACATCATAACCGTTGACCGAAAATTGTAGCCAGAGTGTCTACAACTATGCTGCCCGTACGGTAATCACAACGGCTATTTTAAGCTCCGGATTATTTGAGACCTTGGCATTGACGGCACGGATAGAACGTGATAGCCACCCCTAGGTTCCCGGAGAGAATTCCTGGATGCCTCTCCTTCCTTCCCCGCAGAGAAGCTCAGCACCACAGTCCGTCGGGTTGAAGGAAATGTTTGTTGAAAGGCAAAGTTTCATGCCCGGCGGCTGTGGGTTATTTGGGCATGAAACAGCTGGATGGGGTTTGGATGCCTCGTGACGGGTGCCGCAGAAAGATTGACGGCGGAAGCTGACAGCGATCTCGAGGTCGGGAGCAGTGGGGGGAATTCCTTCGCGCTGTCTGGAGAGTTCAGATTTGGGATGGTAGGCCATGACCATAGATTGCCCTTTCGGCTCAGTCCACAAGCCCCTTTGTCACAAATCATCAGATGCCGTCGCTTTGACAACGTGTGAAATGTTGCGTGAAGATGCCATTGGCAACCCCCCCAGTTTTGGCACAGAAGCCCATGGTGGGTGGCCAGGAGAAGAAGACGAAGAGCTGGGTTTTTCTGTACCCTGCTTGGTACTACCCGAAGGAGTCTCCAAGCGTCTGACAAGCGTCTGACAAGCGTCTTCCCTTCCTCTCCCCACAACGGACACCTTGTGAGGTAGGTGGGGCAGAGAGCTCTGAGAGAACTGCGACTGGCCCAAGGTCACCCAGCTGGCTGCATGTGGAGGAGGAGTGGGGAATCGAACCCGCTTCTCCAAATTAGAGACTGCCCCTCTTAACTGCTCCGCCAAGCTGGCTCTCTGATGACCTGGTCTGTATCATAACCTTCAGATGCAGCGGTCCGGGGGCTGGGGAGGCAGAAAACTGTTTTCCCTGTGTGGGACCCTTCCTCCTCTGGTGACACTTAACGGTGACTGTCAAGAAAGGCCATTGCCCAAAAGATTCCAGTGGAGCATTTAAACCAAGCAGATTTTTATGGCAGGTGATGTAAAAACATATGTTTTTTTCCCCCGGACTCCTTCCCCATGGACCTTCTCCACTCCTAGCAAAATACTTCCGGCTCATGTTCCCCCCCTCAGGCTTCTTGCCTGTTTGCATGGGGGCGGGGAGGAGGATTTCCCTTGCTTTCTCCAACTCCTGAAATTGAGGGAGAAGCAGCAAAACCTGGCGATCCTCAGGCCACCACTGGAGCATGCCAACTCCCTACTCTCAGAGACAGTAATCCTCACTCCTAGCTTGCACGGCCGCCTGGCCATTTGGGAAGGTGGCCACGAGGGCATGATGCCTCCCACGCATGACCTCACCGCAGTCTCGCAAGGGCCGCCTTCTCCGCCTTTCCCAAAAGCCAGGAGGTCCTTGTCGGAGAATGTAACCCCTAGATAAGTTAATTGGTTCCTGTCGTCTTCCCCAATCCTCTTCAAGACCCCTCATATTGACCGTAATCCCCGTGGCCTTCGCCGTAAGATCCGCAGCGCCTTCCGTTGTCTTTTCCTGGCATGATTTGTCTCTCTTTCCTTCTGGAAGTGGGCCCAGGATTGTTTGCTAGGAGAGAGCTTGATTGAAGCCGATCTGCAATTCGCCAACCCTCGGCTCCTCTCCCGGCTTCTCCTGCCCGGGTCCCGAGTTACGAGGAAATTGTGTTTATTAACTCCAGAGGCCCAGGCTGAGTCTCCCCCGTGGGAAAGATTTATGAACATCTTTCCATTTGTTCCTAATCTCCCCCAAACTCAGAGGCTCGGAGCGTCTTACTGCAAGAGGAAACGTACTCGACAGGAATCAAACCGAAAGAAATGAGAACAGAAACCGGAAGGCGTTTTAAACGTTCAGTTCCATCCCATCTAGCCCAGAGTTCTGTCTTGCACGGGCCAACCAGTTCCTCTGGAGGGCCAACAATAAGGCAAACAAGCCAAGGCCTTCCTGTTTCGGTAGATAGTTAATGTTTTAATGGGGTTTTATGGGTCATACTGTATTGTAAGCTGCCATGAGACGACTTTCATCGAGAATAGCGGGGTAAATAGACTCATAGGATAATAGAGTTGGAAGGGGCCTCATGGGTCATCTAGTCCAACCTCCTGCACTATGCAGGACACTCACAACCCTCTCGCTCCTCCACTGTCACCTGCCATCCCCTTAAGAATAAATAAAATAAACAACATCACATGCTCAATCATTGAGCTAGGGTCCCAGATCAAGGCCTTTCCCGTCCCCTCCTTCCTGGTCCCTTCAACTGGAGGTAAGTGGGGATTGAACCTGGGACCTTCTGCCTGCCAAGCAGAGGCTCTGCCCCTGAGCCAGGGTCCCAGATCAAGGCCTTCCCCATCCCCTCCTGCCTGGTCCCTTCAACTGGAGTCGCCGGGGATTGAACCTGGGTCCTTCTGCATGTGGAGCAGAGGACCTACCACTGTATCCGTAGCAGCCTTTATTGTACAGTGCTTAAAACATCTCCTATTGCAATTCAGCCAGTGGTTCGTTAGAAAGACAGACATCGCTGCTGCTCTGGAGGCCAGGGTTTTCCCTGCCATCCCGCACACAGTGGGGTCTCTCACGGAAAGAGGTTCCCAGAATATTGTGGCTGCCTTCTCAATGGGAAGAGAGATGGATCTCATTTAATTTCCAAGGTTTTTCAGCGGTGCCGTCGTGGCCCAAGCCCCTGTCGGTTGGCAGGGCAACCTCCCAAGGTGCCTGGCCGGCGTCCAGGAAATCGGGACCGTTCCTTTCCTGACCGGCATCTGAGATCTCGTCGGATGGGCTAAAAAGCCTTCTGCCGCTTGTCTCTCTCGCTGGGCTATTACGGGCCGGGACAAAGGCAGCACAGTCTGCTGACCCCTCGGAGTCGGTGGGAATCGGCCAGGAATTGTTTACCTGCCTATTCACCCTCGGATTAAACGAGGAACATAAATTGCCGCTTTTTTCATATCAAATCTCTGGGTCCGCATTGAGGCGTTTGATAAGCATCAGTTCTCACCGCCGTGCCGGAATGAGCTCGGGGGCTCTTTCTTAGCCGCCCGGCTGCTGGTTCCCAGGGGGGACACGGTCGCCTGCCAAGGCTTGGGCACAAAATGTCACGAGGACTGTTCCTTCGCAGGTTTGCTTTTGGGACACCAAGTCACGGTCGACTTAGGGGGGGCCATGTCGGCAGGGCGGTTTCGGCATCGCTCCCCCTGCTATGCCAGCTCCCTACTGTTCAAAATCTGGAGGAAATCCCCCCCCCCAACAGCCACTTCCATGATGATCCTCACGTCTCCCCCCCCAAAAAAAAAACTCCCCCCGCACTCTTCCTCCCGCACACAGGTGGCATCAGCATGGCAGGGTTGTTGGGGGAGGGAGTTATGCTGTGGATTTTGGGCAAAACTCTATGGCCTGAGGCTGATTTTTTTTTTTACCATAGAGTTTCCCCCAAAGCCAGAGGGTCACCCCCAATGTTTCCTTTGTGCCAATCTCACTTCCGGGTGACGCCAGTATGTCAGATTCTCTTCTGGGTCTGCTAAGTGTGTCTGGGGGGGGGGGTGCTGAACCACACACTCACTCCCCCATCAACGGAGTTGTTTTTAGGGGTTTAAAGGCGGGGGACATTCAGAGGAAGTTACCCACTGCCCACCTCTGAGACTTTGGTTGTATCCCTTGGATCGTCTTGGCTGAGCCTGCTCAGAAATCGCCATAACTGTAGCCGAAACCTTCCTGGCCAGGTCGATGGCCACAATGCTCACTTCCATGACGAGATCTGAGATCTGTCCTTAACGCGTTCTAAGTGCCGGGAGAGGGGGTTTTCCCTTCCCTCCGCTTTTGCCTTGAAAGGAAGCCAAATGTTTTCTTCCAAAAGGGGAACACCCAACTCAACGCAGCTCTAGTGTCAATCGAGTCAGGGCTTGTTCTTTGGGGACAACAAGGTTTCCCAAATGGCTCATACTCAGGGAAGGGCAGGGGGAGGACTGAAGAGAGCACCCTCCAGGGATCCTGGGGACCTCCCGCCCTCCACACTTACAGCTCATCTCCAGGCTACCGAGATCAGTTCTAGACTACCAAGATCAGCAATGGATGTTTTGGATTTTGTAGCCCTCACTGGTCCCTAGATCTGACCTCTTACCCCTCTCCATATATGCTGGTGGTGGTGGCCAAGGAGAAACTGGGAACTCTACCCATTGGTAGGAGAGCCAGGAACCCCCCTCCCCTTCCCCGTGAAGGCAGGGTCCCCTGCTGACATGTCCCACTTCCCTATCACAATCCATCTGGCTGGTGGGAGAAACTTGTCCAGAAAAAGAGGGAGATCCATCCAACCTGCTGTGATGTGTCTACATCACTGCCCACGTGACCCAGAAGTGATGTCATCACCTCTGGGAAGTTTGGACATAAACTCTATGGTAGAAACCCAATTACCATAGAGGTTTTGCTGAAATACCGGAGCATCGACCCCGATAAGTCCTGGACGTGATGATGTCACTTCCGGGTCAGGCGGGAAGTAACTTAGACATGCCCTCCCCAGGCTCCGCCCTCCAATTCTCCGGTATTTTCTGGCCCAGAGTTGGTAACCCTGGCTCCAGAGCCCGCAAGGCTTAAAGCAGTCTATCCCTGCCCCATATATTATGAAAGGTGAAATGATTAATTTTTTTAAAAGCAAGGAATTCATCGCAATAAGCTCTTAAACCCCGAAACTATGCATTAGCCAATTAACACGGAGAGGCGTGGGGGGTACCGTCAAGGACCGTTCTGAGCCTGCAGTTACAATTATTTCTCCCCTTTCAAGGGCTGGCTGTCGGGAGCCGCCTGTGTTTACCCTAAACAGGACTCTAAATGCAAGACAAATTAAAAGATTAGAGACGCGCCGTCATTAGGAGATTACCGTTTTCTTCACGCCACTCGCGTTGGCTGACATAATCCGGGATAATTTGAGAGGCCCCTTTTCGTTTTCGGGTGTCAAAGCTCCCGTTTCGGCAGCTAAGCCGTTTACTGCGTTTGTCGTTTTATTATCTTTTTTTTTAAAGGAATCGACAACTAGGGTTGCCAGAATCTAGGGCGTGGCTGGAGAGTTCCCACTATTCAAAGGGATCACCGGGTGCTGGGGCTCACTTATCCTGGGGCAAATGGCCCCTTTGGGGGGAGGAGTCTGTCATTCTGCCCCACTGAAACCCCTCCCCTCCCCAAGCCTGCCCTTCAAAAGGCTCCACCACCCATCTCCCATCTCAGAGCCGACAACTATAACCCTCACATTAGCGGCAGAGGAAAAGAGGCCGGGAGGGGGCAGGTCCCACTTCTTTTCATGATTTTGGGTTAGAGTTGGGAAATCCCTGGAGATTTGGGGCGGGACGGGGGGGGTGGACCCTGGGGAAAGCAAGGTATCATCAGATGCACATAATGCCAGAAAGCATCTCTTCCAGCACCGTCACCTTCTCCACGAGGACTGACCCCCGTCCTCCAAAGAGGAGTGGGAATTCCAGGGGATCGGCAGGTCCTGCCGGGAGATTGGGAAACCCCTCGGGCAGCGGGCGTCCCAAAGGGGGCCCTTTTGCGCTGCCCCCTCTGCCTTTGCGATGCCCTGCAGGCCTTTCATGTGACATAATCCATGAAGATGCTAGCAATGCGGGGCGTCGTGGGTGGGACGTGTCTGCCTGCCGTGCTTCCCTCCTACCGTTTTCCTCAACGGCCGTAGCAGGCAAGCGCAGACAAGTTTTGGTCCCTTGCGTGATCCGTGCGAGGGGCCATGGAGCGCTTCGTCCCTCCGGTTCCTCGTGTTAAGCTGGGCGGTTGGCATGCCCGTGTGGAAGCAGTGCCCCCGGGATGGCGCTGCGTTGCCCAGGGTGGTCCGTCAGCAGCCCACCTCGTGCGTCTCGGTGAGGCCCTGCCCTGGAGATGCAAAGTGCGTTCACCGAGGTGGCCGTTCCTCCTGGCAAAGGGAACCAGATGTCGATGTGGCCATGCTCAAACATGTTTTTCGTTCTGTTTGGATTCGGGGGGTGGGGGTGACTTGTTTGCGGAGGTGGAGGTGGAGGGGGGCAAACACAGGTGCCACCTGAAAAGGAGCCCAACGGAGTGTGACCGAAAAAGGGGGGCAAAGTTGCACCTATGGAAAAGAGGCACTAGATTGATAAGCTTAAGGCTCCAACTGCATCTCCCAATTCTATGGGGGCCTGGCGTCGTTTTGACTGGGATTTTTCAGACTGGGTGACCTTGGGCCAGTCACTGTTCTCTTTGAGTCTTCTCAGCTCCGCTTAACTCCCAAGGCGTCCGTTCTGGGGAGAGGAAGGGAAAGGGGCTCGTAAGCCGCTGTGAGACTCCTTCGGGTAGTGAAAAGCCGGGTACAACAAATGAGCTCTTCTGCTTTTCTAATAGCCAACAGCTGAGAGAGAGTCTCCGGAGCCTTAAAATCTTGCGGCTAGTGAAAAATCCCTTCAGCGAGAGAACTAAGTGGGCAAAACAGGCCGCCCCGAGAAACCAAACCAAAGCTTTGTACGTCCGTCCACAGGCCTACGTGACGTTTTGGATGCAGAAGGCCAAGCTGAAATCCACCAGGCTTTCCATAACAATGAGGAGCAGGGCTTCCTGGAGGCGGGGAGCAGGGCAAATCGATGTTCCCTTTTCTGATTTCGCATGGCGTGCGTCTAAATATTTGCCGCAAGCCAGCGAGCAGTACGATCGCCATGTGTGCTCGTACTGGAGTGACCACAAGGGATTTGGGCAGCTTTTCTTCGGTGCCTGACATCTGCTGTCCAAATGTAGCCCTTCTTCTGTCTGGATTTTCTTTCCTGGCTGGCTTAGAAAGAACACCCAAGCATGGATGAGGGCGTGAAAGAAGCAGGAGTCGTTCTGCACAGCTTTGCTAGCCTAGATAATAAATAGGGTTGTCAACCCCCAGGTGGCACCTATAGGTCTCCCCCTAGTGTCGTGTCCTGCTTAAGAACGGTGGCCTCTAATCTGGAGGATGATTCCCCCTCCTTCCACCTGCAGCCAGCTGGGTGACCTTGGGCCAGCCCCAGTTCTCTTGGAGCTCTCCCAGCCCCTTGAAACCTGAAAAGTCATTTCAGGGGCTCCTCCATGATCGAAGGGTGGAAAAAGTCTGGTTTTAAATTATGAATATATGGCCTCTCCAGAGACGTGCCGCGGTCGTACCTGCTTGAGGGCAAATGTCAGGGGAGACAGTCAGACAGAGAACATTTCTTTGTGGAGTTTCTACATGTCGGTCATGATCTCAGGGGCGGCTCCGGAACTTATATTAATGACCGTCTTCTAAGAAAGCGGGACCCAGGGAGACAGTGGATGTATGCAGAGTTTCCCCCAGACGTATCAGAATTCCTCGCGCCGCAGTTTCTCGTCTCCTCCTTGGGGCGCACGCTCCAAATGAAACCGGATCTCTGTTTGCATCGGTAACTTTGAAAGGGTCCCCCCCGCAACCCCATTGTACCCTTCTGGGCAGGAAAGAATTTTAAGCCACTGGAGATTTGGTCGCCATTGTGTGGCTGTGAGGCGTGTGAGCCCTTGTTTCAGAAGGCCCCGTAGGAGGCCACCTGTTCTCCTGGGCGAAGCCAAGGGAGGAGAGGGCCGGTCTTGGAAAACCTCACGGGGGGAGGGGGAAAGAATGGCCTCGCGTCCTTAATGACCGTCCGTGTTGGCTCATCTTTGGGAACAAGGGCCCTCTAATGAGAACCCCCTTTTGTGCCGCCATTGTGGCCGACACTGAAAGGGGGTCAAGGCCTTTTGAAAAGGGAGACGCGAGGGAGGTACTTGGGTTGCAAGAAGCTTTCAGAGACTCAATGAGTACCAGGTTCGGCTCATCGTCTCCAACGGGCGACCGTATTGGCCGGCCCCCTTTCCCGGTTGAATAGGCGGCCGAATCTTAAAAGGCTTTCAAGCCGTTCCAGCGAAAGGAAAGGGAAGCCGTCCCTCTGGTCCGAGACGGCCGGAGGGGGGAAAAAGAGAGAAGTTTCTCTACTTAATGCCACAAGCGTTAATTTGTTAACTTGCGGGTGGGGGGCCACATTTCCTTTTGGTTTTCAAAGCGCGGCTGCATATTTTTGGGGGCGGGCGATCGACGTCCGTGTGCAGCCCATGTGGGTTTCGCCCCAGATGTCGGTCAGCGGAGCGAAACCTTAGCTCTTGTTCAACGCTCTGCATATTACAGGGCGGGAATGAACCCACCCAAGAGCAATCGCCGCACCCTTTTGCTGCGAAAAAATTTTACGGACGAAATATGCCGTCTTGAGAATCGAGGGCAAGCTTGGGAACATCCCTGTGGCGGATGTCTCTGGCAGCCTGGGTCTGTTGGTTGGCTTGCTTTTTTTTTAAAGGTACCTTTTCCCAAGCAGAGAGTGATGTGAGATGCTAAGTGGCAATTCTGTGCCCAAGGGGAGGAAGTTGGCCAGAGACAGATGGTGCATTTGCTTTCTGGAGTCTCTGTTTGTTGTTCAAATGTAGCAGGAAAATAAAGAGCCACGCTAGTTACAGGATATAGAAACAGCGTAAAGACAAGCAGATTCCCCTTTTGGCAAAATGTGTAGGGAACCTTAGGAGGCTTCGAGTAATAACAAAACCCAGGGGCCATCAGGAGACCCACCAGCAGGGCCAGAAGCCCCAAGGCCCCCTGAGCATGAAGAAAAGTGAGCATCACAGCTCCAGATAGAAGAAGATAAGAGAAGCCATGTTAGATCAGGCCAGTGGCCCATCCAGGTCAACCTTCTGTGTCACACAGTGGTGGCCCCAAACCCACGTGCCACCAGGATGTCCACCAGTGGGGCCAGAACTCCAGAAGTCCTGCAACTCTTGCCCTCCTAGCAACAAGAATGCAGACCATCGCTGCCCCATATATATTGGGCGTGTGGTGTCTTCCCAGAACATGACATAGTACCCCAGTTGAGCTCTAAAACTAATGATCTTCTCATGGAGGAGCCTCTCGTGAGCTCCCAAGGGACAAGAGGGCTCCCCAGGACGTGTGGGAAACTCTTTCCGTCCTTCCCTCCTCTATGAATGGAAGTCCCATTGCCATGTCTCCGTCTGCAGAGGAAGTTTTGACATCACTCCACCCCTTTCCCTTCCGCTGTGATCTCTCAAAGACGTTCTCCCGGGCGATGAAGAGAACACGACCCAATTCCCGCTATGTCTGAAAAAAGCTAAGCAGTCCTTAATCAAACATGCCAAAGAATCCCCAGTTCATTGGGGAGTTCAAGGATCTCATCTGGTGCATTTGTACCCCACATGCCCCGTGGAAGCCGGGCCTTCTCTCTTCGACAAATTAATTAGCACTTTGTTTGTGTCACCAGAGTTTGCCAGCTCTAGTCAAAGCGTTCTGTGGCTTGAGCCAGAATAACTCGGCTTTATGAACGAACCCCCCCCAGTTCTTGAGAATCTCAATTCCGGCTTCCAGTCCTTGGTCGCTGTGTCTCCAGAGGAGCTGCTGCAAATTCCCAGCTGCTGCCAATCCTGTCACTTTTTAGAAATGAGCTTTGCCAGCCTCTCGTCCTCCCCGTCATCGAACAGGATACCGGGCTGCTTGGAGGTGGGAATCAAATAGATCTCACTCTGTGTTGCCGACACATGCTGCCAGCGGCTGTGCTAATCGAACATCTTGGTGTTGCCGCTGAAATGCCAAACATCTGCTTTCCATTTTTTTGGGGGGGGGGATCAGCGCTGTGTCTCTTTGAATGCCTGGCTCCAGCACACGGCTTCAAATCCCTCTGAAGTCCCCCCCCCCGCCAAATGCTTCATTCCGCCTGCCCCTTGTTTTCCTCGAGAGGTTTCGCCGAAATTGATTTTGGCACACGGTCGGGGTGCTGTTCTCGAGCCGCGGCTGCAGCGGCAACCTGCAACTGATAAACTTTTTGGAACCGCGTCGCGCGAGGGATGTTTGGGAACGCCGAGGATGTTTTGGCGTAGAGCGGGATCTTGGGTAAAAAAATAAATAAATCCATGAAAATAAACAAACGGCCCCGACATAAAGATAATTCTTTGCCATTTTCTACGTTTTACAATAAAGGCAGTTTTAGGCGGACAGATGTTCACCGCCCTCCAGTTTATCGTTCGGGAACAGCTGTGTACATAAGCAAGATGGATTAAAGTCAAATGACGGCGCTTTGGATCCAAGCATCCTTTTCGGCTAAATGAAGATCCTTGAAGTGGCGTTATACTGAATTTGAGTATAATCAAGGTCGGTATTGTCTACTCAGGCCGGCAGCTGCTCTCCAGGGCATCAGGAGATGCCGAGGACTGAACTTGGGGCCTTTTGCCTGCCAAGCAGAGGCTCTGCCCCTGAGCCAGGGCCCTCCCTACAGAACTGCCTTCTACCAAATCTGACCCTTGGTCCATCAAGGTTAGGATTGTCTGCTCAGACTGGCAGCTGCTCTCCAGGGTCTCAATTGTGGTCACATAGGTCTCCTAACCAGAGAACAGCTTTTTTTCTTATACTTTTCACTTCCTGAAGGTATCTCGAAGTGGCTCGCAAGCAGCTTTTCCTCCCCCTCCCCACAGCAGACAGGTAGGTGGAGCTGAGAGAACTCTCACAGAACTGCTCTGTGGGAACAGCTCTAAGAGAACTCTGACTCGCCCAGCTGGGTGTATGGGGAGGTGTGGGGAATCCAACCTGGCTCTCCATGACCACGCTGGGCTTTGGACTGGCATTCTGACAAATTCTGATGGACAGCCTGCTACCTTCGTTTGCCTGGAGCAGGACAATCCGCCCGTCATGAGATTCCTTCTCCGATGCTCACAATTGAAAACATCAAGGCAACATTTTCCAGCTCTGGCCGTCTGATGGACTGGCCCGTGAGATCTCATCACAAAACATTACCGAAAACAGCCAGGGACGGGGAAAGACGTGGCCCCGTATCTGTTATTCCTGACACGTTTTCAAGATTACACATTTTCAAGGGCTGCAAACTTTAGAACTCAATCGGGGCAAATTTAATCTGCTTTCGGTCATTATCCCGAATTGCAGGTTGGAGGGGAGCCAATTGCAGCTGCTTTGATTTAGTGTTTGAGTTCCTGTCCTTTGGGGAGGGGTGGGGGGAGCCGTCCTCAGAACAGATTCTCTCTGTCCGATAAAACAACTTTTGTCGAAGAGAAGGCAGGTCTGCTTTTCATGCAAATTGCGGAGGAAATCTCTCTCCTCCCCGCTGGGCCTGATCGATACCATCGACAGCCGAATTTGCTTTCTTAAGTGAGAGTCCGAGAAATGGGGGTGGGAGAATGGAACTCCAAGCCACCCCACAACCACTGTCGGCAGATACGGTGGAGGGTTGGAATGAATGGCTCTCAAGAGCCGTCTTATTGTCCTGGTTCAGAGCTGCGGCCTCTAATCTGGCGAGCCGGGCTTGATTCGCCACTCCTCCACATGCAGCCCTCTGGGTGACCTTGGTCTTGTCACGGTCCTGCTAGAGCTGTTCTCACAGAGCAGTTCTCCCAGTGCTCTCTCAGCCCCGGCTTCCTCACAGGGCATCTGTTGTGGGGAGAGGGAAGGGGAGGCAATTGTAAGCCGCTTTGAGACTCCTTTGGGCAGTGAAAAGCGGGGTATAAAAGCCAACTCTTCTTTTTCAAACAAGGCGTGGCTCAGGGTCAACCCAGCAAGCATCCGTGGCCAAGTGAGTAATTCAAATCAATCCTAGTCTAACGCTCTTTCCACTGCACCACGCTGATTCTTTGCTGGCTTCAGGTTGTTCTAATCACCTGGCTCTGCAAGAACAGCTCTGAGAGAACTGGGACTGCCCCCCAGGTCACCCAGCTGGCTGGACGTGAGGACGACTGGGGAATCCAACCCGGCTCTCCAGATTAGAGGCTGCCTCTCCTAACCACAACACCACACCACACTCCATTATCAAGGAAGGATAAACAGAGGCCGGGCGTTTAGAACAACCTGAAGCAGCAGGATGGGAGACCACCAAGGTCGTCCAGGGTGGCTGCCCAGAGGCACACAATGGCAATCCCCCTCTGAAAGCCTCTCGCCGTGAAAACCTTGCAGGGTCGCCGTGAGTTGGCTGTGACTAGCTGGCGTTTCCCCCCGCACCCCCCCCCAACCACCCCCGTCCCCCTCTCCCTTTATAGTTACCCTTCCCCATTGAGCCGCCGAGGAGCGCTTTTCTCCCTCGGGACCGGACATTCCAAATGCTGATCTTCTCAAAACAGCTACCTCGAAAACAAACACGCACGGAAGAAAACCAACCTGCCGTGGGGGGGGGGGGGAGGACAAGTGCTTTCTTCTTCACCCCTAAAATTATTTTGGCCCGAGACCAGTTATATTCAGTTTTCTGGCCCCGTTACAGGTGTCCCGTCCAAGGTGTCATAACTCATCAGTGTAATAAATCAATAAATGTGTCCTCTTGGACCGGGGAATGTTGTGGCAATTCAGCAGAGCACAGAGCTTTACTGTATGCCTGCTCCGTGTTGTGCTTTTTCAGTGGGCCCCAGGAACGTCTTGGGGGGCTGGAAAGATGGCTGCCTTGTTCCGTCTTGTCGCCGTCATAATGCGGGTTCTGTTTCCGCCACTTCTGCGTTCAGAAATCAAACGGTTGTTTTTCAGCTGGGGCCCCTGATTTGCTTGCAACTGGACGCGAGCTGGATTTTGAGTGTTTTGACAGCCTTTCTTTTTTTATTATTATTGTTATTATTATTAATAATTTGTTACCCGCCACTCCCAAGCAGGCTCATGGCAGGTTATAGGTGTCCAGTTAAAGCTCCCGTTAAAAAAATCGTTTATTGCATTTGTCTCAGTGTACAAAAAGTAACCATATGTCGTATAAAGTGTTACTGGAAGTTTAATCATGTTATATTGGAAGGCTACAAGATTTGTGTTAACATGGAAATGTATTATTAATAAAGTTACTAATAAAGTGGTGTGGGGGGGGAAAGCTCCAAGAAAATGGACAAGGAATACCAATACAAAATCAACAACCCAGCAATATGGCGGACCCCCCCCCCCCATCCCCACCTCCAGAGGTAGGGGGCAGGAGAGATAAGATACCCTAAAGTTGTAGCTAGACACCAGGGGGGCCATAGATCTCCCCCATTCTTATCGGATGGACAGCTAGGCATTAATGACCACTTGGGCATGCTCAGAGCTGGATGGTGGCGATTAATGGTAGGATCTATCAAGGAATTACAACTGATCTCTGAGCTACAGAGCTGAAGAATAAGAAAACAAAAAGCACTGATAATAAGAAGAAAGAAACTGGCGATTCGGTTCAAAATGCTTGAATATGTTTTTCTCCTTCTTCTGTGCAGAACATCGGCTGCGATGACTACCTGGGCTCCGACAGGATCGTGGACAAGTGTGGCATCTGCGGAGGAGACAACACCGCCTGCAAGGTCGTGTCCGGCGTCTTCAAGCACACGCTGTCCAACCTGGGCTACCACAAAATCGTCGAGATCCCAGAGGGCGCCACCAAAATCAACGTCACGGAGATGTCCAAGAGCAATAACTACCTGGGTAAGTTGGGCTTCCGTCGAGCCTTCGACGCAGCTGTTTCCCCCGGGGGGACGGATCTTGGCCGCCCGGAGATCAATTTCAATAGCTATCTCTGCCGATCTTTCGCGTGCGACGAACATTCGCCTCTGCGCACGAACATTCGCTCGCGACCAGCTTCGGCGTGGGCAGGCGTAACAACGTCATCGGCTCCTTTTTCGTTTCAGTGTTTTGTTAATGTGCGGAATCTCCCCAGAGATTATTGTTATTCATTTATCATCTGCCGTGTATGTTGTGCAGCCAGGGGAGTCAAGGGCGTTCGGAGGTAGTTTGTCGTTGCTGGCCTCCCCGTCATGATCCCTAGTGTCCCCTGGGGGGAATTACCACCCCTATGCTTGGAGGTCTCCCATCCAAATACCAGTCAGGGACATTTGGGGGTGGTTTGCCATGGCTGGCCTTGTGTCAGGACCTCTCGTGTTCCTCGGAGTTCTCCCCTCCAAATACTAGCCTTGCTTAGCTTTTGCCATCTGACAGGGTTGGGCTGGCCTGGTCAGGTCAGGTCAGTACCCGGAGAAAAAGATGTACAAAGGAGATTAAAAAGAGGAAGCAAATGGCCGGTACCCCCAAGTTTGGCAAGTTTTAGACCTTTTCCTAATTAAACTGGGAATGCGGAGGAATTGGAACTCAGGGCAGAGTGAAATCCTGAATTCACAGTGAAATGCAGCTCCTCCAGCATTGAAAGAGCCCTGTTTTTATCAGCTTGGAGTCTGAGAGATGTAGTGTAAAGTTGCCAGGTTACTCCAGGACATTGGTGGGGGAGTGGGAGGGTAGGACTGCCAGATTTGGGTGAGAAATACTTGGAGGTTTTGGGTGGAGCGTGGGGTAGAATGCAACAGAATCCCCACCTCCAAATCCTCCACTTCCACCAGGGGAACTCATCTCTAAAGTCTGAAGGGGAGCTGTAATTCCAGGGGATCCCCAGGCCCACCCCCCCTGGAGACCAGCACCCCTGCGTGGCCTGAAAACCAACGTCCTGCACGATGGGTCGTGGCTGGGGAAAGTGGGAAAGGCGTGGTTGGTATTTATAGTGTCTGAGAACCTCCTGCATGCCTCTGGATCCCCTGTCCCCTTGGGTTCCTCTCTGCTTGAATCAGGACGCCAGGTGGCTTGTTTAAAAAGGAACCCACGAGCAGCAACCCGTCTTGGGGTTGGCATCGGGAAAGCCTTGAGAACTCTGGGGATTGTGCGAAGCCTGGGAAAACCGGAGGCTCGGTTTTATTTATTTGCTTTTCCCAGCCCAGCCAATGGGTGCACTGCTCTTAAATAACAGGGACGTTATTTCGGCAGTGTTCCATCTCCAAAATACCTCTGTGTGCCGTTACCAAACATCCCCTAGAATAGCCCTTTTATGATTTACTCTCTCTCGGTCGTTGGCTTGGCTTTTTATTATTATTATTGGTTTGTCTGGGGATGTGACTCTCCAACTGCTCCCTGGGAAAGCTGCGGGTTTTGCAAGGCTTGGTAGGAGGGACGGGGGGCGTGGCTTGGTGGTAGAGCCTCTGCTTGGAGTGCAGAAGGTCCCTGGTTCAATCCTCGGCATCTCCAGTTAGAAGGACCAGGCAGGAGAAGATTGGAAAGGCTTTATCTTGAGATCCTGGGGATCCACTGCTATTCGGAGCAGGCAATATCGACTGATTCAACGTGAATTTTGTGTTCATAAGAATATGAGGGAAGCCATATTGTATTGTGCCAATGGTTCACCCAGTTGGACACTCTGGGTCACACAGTGGCCAAAAGCCAGGCAGCCTCAGCAAACGCTGCCAGCAAACGCTGACAGGGGCTCATGGGAATTGTAGTCCATGAACATCTGGAGGACCACAGGTTGACTACCCCTGCTATAGCGGATGGGGTGGGGAGGGAGTTGGATGCCAGTTGTGTAATCTGGCAGGAATTCAGAGTTTGTTCTGGGTGCATTAGTAGGTTATATGTCCCCACCCACCTGCAGTGTGGAGAGGAATAAACATCTAAATTCTGGGCCTACAGCAGCTAGCCTAACTTATTCTGCAAGTGGTTTCTCAGTGTCTCAATCACAAGAGCTCCTTGGATGCCCAAGACAATCCCATGGATTCGTTCCAGTCTACGCTTCATCCGCTGTAAACAGACCATAAAATTAAGATGCAAGAATGCATTTTCTCCCGAATGCTAATTTCCACCTTGTATCGAGTCCAAATGCTGGCTATTTAAAACCGAGCTGCGTTTTCTTTAGCTAGATGTTTAATCTAGGTAGATAGATAGATAGATAGATAGATAGATAGATAGATAGACAGACAGACAGACAGACAGACAGACAGACAGACAGACAGACAGACAGACAGACAGAGATATTAAAGCTCTGATTCTGAACATGTTTTTAAAAAGTACTTTGCATTCATAGGTTACAATCTGGGCTATAAACTAGCTGTGCACAAAGCTGAGTTGGGCAATATCTGTTTGGGCTGCTGTAATTTTGCTATTGCATACAGAAGGTTCAATCCCCGGCATCTCCAGTTAAAGGACCAGGCAGGAGAGGATGGGGAAGACCTCAGCTTGAGATCCTGGAGAGCCACTGCCAGTCTGAGGAAACAAGACTGCCCTTGATGGACCAGGGGTCTGATTCAGTCGAAGGCAGCTTCATGTGCATCTGGAGATCAGTTGTAGTTCTCCAGTCTCCCTGGATCAATGCCTAACTGTCTGGAGTTTCCTTTTGTGGCCTCATCAGAACTCCAGAGTTTGCAGCTTCAGAAAAGAGCCTTCAATCTGGCAGCAAAGCTCTTTTCATTGCTGGCTCCAGATTTGCCAGACGACCTTTCCTTCCCGTCCTTTCTCTCATCAGGTGTATCTTTCTTTGCAAGAACATCTGCTTGGATGGAGTCGTTCAGCCCGCCAAGTTGCATTGGGAAGAAACGGTGATCCAGGCTGAATAGACGCCAAGGACCAGGGAAAGGAGATTTCCTGGCAAGCTGTGGAGTGCTAATTAGTCTAGTCTAGCATCTAGTCCCTGTAGTCCAGCGTCCCATCTCATACAAGGGCCAACCAGTTCCTCTGGTGGGACAACAACAGGGCAGAGTGGCTGAGACCTCCATAAGAACCCAAGAAGAGCCCTGCTGCGTCAGATCATTGAAGGTCCATCTAGTCCAGCCTCCTGTCTCCCACAGGGGCCAGCCAGTTCCCCTGGACAGCCAACAACAGAGAGGCCGAGGCCTTCCTAAGAACATCAGGAGAGCCCTGCTGGGTCAGATCAGTGGCCCATCAAGACCAGCCTCCTGTCTCACACAGTGGCTTGCCCCTTCCTTTGGACATCCAACAACAAGGCATGGAAGACAAGGCTTTCCCCTGATAGTGCCTACTGGCCCTGGGATTCAGGGGTTTGCTTCCTCTGACCCCAGAGGTCCTTTTTAGTTTGCTCTGGCCAGTAGCCGCTGTTAGACTTTTCTTCCATGAATCTGCCTTTCGGGCAGCAAAATACCTGAGATGCCATCTGCAAGGTATAGGTTTTCTGCACAGGTACTAGGTCTTTCAGGGGCTTCCCTCATTCACGGCTGATGCTTTGACTCTTGAAAGGACGTGCCCTGAAAACCCTGCAGGTCTCCAAATCACCCCTGGGCTCAAATATAACTTTTTATTCTGCAGCCAGACATGGCTGCCCACCTGACCCCCGTTCTCAGCAAAGGAATCTATGACGGGCTTTTCAGAAGGCTGCATATTTGTGTTAACCGAGACCATGCGAGGCATTCTGCATTCCTAGAGAGGCTCACTTAAGTGAAAGCTAATACAATGTCCATCTTATTATATTAGAACATTGCGTTGACTGCTCGCTACTAAGTTAGCCGTTTTCACTTTTAACAAGATGCAGAATGTCTGGCGTGTTAAAAACTGCATGTAAAATTTAACAGGAAACTTGTTGATTGGCCAACATGAGTGCTTGTGTTTCTTGGGTTTTTGGGGTGGGGAGGGTTGCTGTTCCAGATGGGGAGGAAACATGATTCTTGAAAAAAGCCATTTTTGAAAGCGTGAGAGTTCAAGTTTTGAAATAGCACCAATTGTTTACCAGCGTAGAGGAGAAAAGAGAAAAGAAAAAGAGTGGCTTTTTTTTAATGCCCTGCTTTTCACTCCTCCGAGTCCGAAAGAGTTTGACAAACACCTTTCCCTTCCTCTCCCCACAACAGGCACTCTGTGAGGTAGGTGGGGCCGAGAGAGCTCTGAGAGAACTCCTCTGCAAGAACAGCTCTGAGCGAACCGTGACTGGCCCAAGGTCACCCAACTGGCTGCATGCATAGGAGACCGGAACCAAACCCAGTTCTCCAGATTAGAGGCTGCTATTCCTTAACCACCGCACCATGCTGTGTTAGCAAGGGCTCTTCTGAGGTTCTCAGGAAGGCCTTGGCCTCTCTGCCCTGTTGTAGTCCATCCAGAGGAACTGGTTGGCCCCTGGGCGAGGCTGGACCTTCACTGGGCTGATCCAGCAGGGCTCTCCTGATGTTATTGGGTTCTATATGTATAAAAAAACGGATTTTAGACAAAAAAAGAATTAAACTCTTCAGTGACTCTTTTTCCCTTTTAATGCAAGAGGCAAGTGAGCACTCAGGGCGTGCTAAAGCAAAGTATCCTCTTTCCCCCTGGCGAGAGGCGCGACCACTTTTAACTGATTAGTTGGAAACCGTGAGCGAGTTTCGGAGATCTTCCACCGCTTCTTGGCAGAGATCGACCTGCTACTCAAAGCCATTCTTCGTCTCCTTCGGCCAAGTCCTTATTTATATTGCAGCTCGGCGAGGTACGAATCCACGGCTCCACCCCCCTCCCCTTTAGACGCAGTAGAGTTGCAGATGTGCGCTGTGATTTTGTTGGCCCTGCATGAGAAAGCGACTCTTGTTGGGTCAGCTGGTTTGGGTTTCGTCGGAGGAACCGGGCTGGGAATTCTTCGGCGCTTGGAATTCTGGGGTGCGGAGCAGCCCAAGCCAGGAGAAATGGGGAAAGGAGAAGGAGTTACTCTCGATGGCTTCCCGAGAAGGCCTACACACAGGGAGCTCCCGTATAGTGAATCAGATTGGTCCATCAAGGCCAGTATTGCCTACTCAGGCTGGCAGCTGCTCTCCAAGGTCTCAGGCGGAGGTCTTTCCCCTCATCTGTAGCCTGCATCTCTGAACCAGAAATGCCAGGGGCCTTCTGCATGCTCTGCCACTGAGCCATGGCCCGTACATGAACACATGGGGTTGCCAGCATCATATTCCAAAAGCAGGTGCCACAAGGCATTTGTGAACACTTTGGGAGGAGGTCTGGACACGAACCACATATTTGTGGCTTGGTTCGTGGCTTGGTTTTGTGGTTGGGTTCGTTGCTGAATCGCAAACCAAACCACGAACCCATACAAAACTAAAAGGTTGGTCCGCAGCCCGTCCCGGTTCGTATCAGTTTGGAGCTGTTCGGAGTTTAAACCCCTGCTCCCTGCTGCTTTTCATAGGGAGCAGAAAGCGGGGGGGACATTGAAACCAAGCAGCTGAGCAGTGGGGAGCTCCCCGCCACCCGGCTGTTTCTTTGCGCTCTTCACCAACTGCTGTGAACTGTATAAAACTTTATGAAAATTCGTGGTGTTTCTTCAACATTGCGAACGTTGCTTTGTGAATATGGCTTAGTGAGCCACAAAGCGGCCAAAATTCACAATAAACATTTGTTTGCTAGTCAGCTCTTGCCTGTACCTACTTGGGAGTGGACTCGCCCTCCTAAACTGTACCTTTGGGATACAACTACAGTTGCCTCCTGCCCAATACTGGCAAGCTGTCCTTAAACCCGCTAGAACCCAGACGGATTCTTAAATAGTATTGAGAGAGTGCTTCATTAGCTGTTCCCAACTCACTCCCTTTCGTACCACACTTGTTTTCCCTGGTTTCTTTCCAAAACCTGAGCCATTCCTGTCCTTTGGACGGGCCTATCATATGCTTCCAATTTAGTGGTTGAAACGAAGCAGGTAGAAGAAAGAGATGGTGGAGCCGGTGGAAAAATCCCACCAGCACTGCAAAAAAAAAAAAACGTTAAGAGCAGCTGTTCCCGTTTATTTTATCATCTGACTTCTCACTTTTGACAGCTTCTTGGTCCCTGCATCGATGGGTCCTGATGCAATTATTCAGATCGAAATAGTAAACGATCCCTCAAGCGGAGTATTTCCGCAACGTTTGAATGTTCACGAACGATACTCAAAAGACGGAAAGAATTTTGGGAGCCCTCGCTGATTTGCATTTTGCTGCTCGCATGGCTTGTCGGGCCGCGTCTCGAAGGAAACTGGAGTTTGCGGGTTCTTTCCTTATTGCAGTATCTCAGCTGCTCAGTCGCAAACTTGCTGTCGGGTTTGACGCAGGGCTGCTGAAGAAAACAGCAGCTCTGGGTTGGCTCCTCTTCCGTTACTCCAAGCAGGACCTGTTTGTCTCCTGACATGCAGCATTTCTCCACTCTTACATATGAAATAGCCTTATGCTGAATTGGACTGTTTGTCCATCAAGGTCAGGAGCAAGAGAGTTTGGCGAGAACAGGGACTTGGCCACCCAGCAGCCAAAGGAATAGAGCCGCCCCCTAGGAGCAGAGTGGGGGGACTGATCCTGAGCCATGCAATAAAAAGGAGCAGTGGTGAGGGGTGGGCTGTGACCCACTGCTAAGAGCATCTCCTTGGCATGCACAAAGTCTCCAGTTAAATGGACCAGGCGATAGGTGATGTGAAAGACCTTTGCGTGTGGTCCTGGAGAGCAGCTGCCAGTCTGCGTAGGCAATACCGATCTTGATGGACCAGTTTTCTGATTCAGCACAAGGCAGCTCCGTGGGTTGGATAAAGCACCCTCTGTTTGCTTTGGACACAAGGCCCAGAACCTTTGTTAGAGGGAACTTAATCCTGCAAAAAGCGAGACTCGTCTCCTTATCTGGGGCTGGTTGTCGAGAAGAATTGGAATATCCCAGTGGGGTTGGCGGGGGGGGGGGGGCTGATCCAAGGAGCTTGACAAAACCCTGTCTGATAGGAACGGCCGCTTTAGAACCGGTGCCTGTTTTCGGGGCCATTTGGAATGAAAGCGGAACACGGCCTATCAGCGGCAACCAAAGTGGGGAACGGACCCGGGAGGCGGGCCAAAGAAAACAAAGCGGGTGCAAAGGGCCTTCTCAACCAGGCCCGGAAATCAGGAGAAGAAAAAAATGACATAGGTGTGACATTCATAGGCACGAGCTTTATATTGGTGCTGATTTTGGTTGACGGAGTTAAGCTCATGGGGGGAACAGAAGGGGGTGAGCGGCTTAGCACCTTTTGGAAGGCATGGTGGGCATCGAGCCAATTAGGTTTTTGTTTCGGGGGAAGAAGGATCCTTGCTCATGAGGGGGGACATGAGAGCCCTCTTTAAGTATTGGAAAGGTTGTCACTTGGAGGAGGGCAGGATGCTGTTTCTGTTGGCTGCCCGGTTGTCCCGTGCCCACGGGCTGTGCGCCTGGCCTCGACCCGGGCCAGGGCCTTTTCAGTCCTGGCCCCAACCTGGTGGAACGAGCTCCCAGAAGAGCTAAGGGCCCTGCGGGATCTACCAGCTTTCCGCAGGGCCTGTAAGATGGAGCTCTTCCGCCAGGCATATGGTTGAGGCCAGGGCAGCTCTCCCACTAATCCATCAGAGGATCCCCTCCAATATTGAGATCTCTAACACCGAGATCATGGTTAGATCTATTGTATTGGTGCCACCCTCTTCTGAACATTATTCTCTCCACCAGGCTGAATTAAGATCAGAATTGTGACCACCGCCGCTATATGTTATGTGATATGTTATATGTAACTTTTAATTGGGGTTTTTATGGGGATTTTATTGTGTTTTAACTATTTATGTTGTAAACCGCCCTGAGACCTATTGGGAGAAGGGCGGTCTAGAAATTAAATAATAATAATAATAATAAAAGAGGACACGCAGCAATGGGTTTAAACGTCAAGTACAACGATATAGGCTAGATATCAGGAAAAAGTTTTTCACAGTCAGAGTAGTTCAGCAGTGGAAGAGGCTGCCTAAGGAGGTGGTGAGCTCCCCCTCACTGGCAGTCTTCAAGCAAAGGTTGGATACACACTTTTCTTGGATGCTTTAGGATGCTTTGGGTTGATCCTACGTTGAGCAGGGGGTTGGACTAGATGGCCTCTATGGCCCCTTCCAACTCTAGGATTCTATGATTCATTTTTTTCTTCACCTACTCCCCTCTCCATTCCTTAAGCCATTCTGAGGCTACTTGTGTCTCCTTCAAGCGGGTTATGACGAGACCCATTTCCTGCAGCTCTCTTCCGTTCTCCCGTAACAGTCTCATCATGCCCGAATTCTTGTGTCTGAGGCGGTGTGTGTGCCCACGAAGGTTTATCCCCTAAATAAAACATGGCTGGCTTTACAGGCACCGCCAGGCTCAAAACTTTCTTCCGGTTCTCGTTGTTCGTTTTAATGCCGTTGTCCGGCATTGATTCCTGACACGGAGAACAGCAGGTTTTCATTATCACCGTCTGAGAATCCCACGCTCGATTCCCGAAAGGGAAAGGCGAATGGAAACGGAGATCTTCAGCAAAGGCAAACGTTTTTACTCCCTCCCACGCTGAAGCCATCGGCTGCCGGCGTATTGATTCACAGTACAGCCCAGCGAGACAGACCATTGGGTTCCCGCTCTCCAAATGGAATGTGATCTGTGAAACTAATATTGATACAAGCAGTGGGGAAAAGGTTTTCCTCCGTCGGTTTTGACTTAAAGACACATGGAGTCAGTAACTGATCCGTCCTGCCGATGAATGAATATTGGGACAAGAAAAATATCATTGAAATGGTAGGAAGCGGTATTCCACTTTTTAATTCTGTTGTGCTGGTAGTCCATAAGAACCCAATAGCCCCACTGGATCAGGCCAGTGGTCCGCAGGATAGAGGAGGAAGGGAGAAGAAGAGCAGATAAAGGGGGTGGGGAATGACCCCAGAGTACCTCCCCTTCTGCCTCTCCTCTCTAAAATTCTGTTTTGATGGGAGTGGAGTTGCTTCTACAGCTTCCAGATTCCTAAAGTGGGGATGGGGGGATGTGTTGTTGGATTAGAAGGAGAAACTGGGTAAAGGGGACTTAAGAGAATTAGTCTTAACCAGGTTAACCTGGATCTGGAAAGGTTGACAATGGATGTTCTGTATCATATATGCGGTCTGTGTAGGGTTTCCAGCACTGCCAAAGCAAATGCCAAGAGGCTGGGGTGGCGGTGTGCCTGGGAGGGGTGGAGTTTATGGAGGACGTGATGTCACTTCCAGTCTAGGAATTGCCCCCAGTCTCTATGGGGAGTCCCACAAAGACTGGGGACAGGGGAAATTCCTAGAGCATCATAACCGTTCCGATTTTCCCCTCCCACTCCTCGATTTCTCAAGACTGAGAGAGGGGGCTGGGGGCAGAGGGAAATTACCCCCATGCCCTGGCTATCGGGAGGCCTAAGGGAGACTAAAAATCTGGAAAATAATACGTGGACATTAAAACGTGCTATAATAAAGAAATGACGTAACTCTTCCTCTCAGTCGTGCGTAACTTCTGAGGGAAACGGAGTAAAATTGGAGAGAGTGGCAATCGTGTGACGGGCTGCCTAATTTGTGCGCTAAATCCCTCCTTGGCTCTGCCCAGGGCTTTTGTGAGCCTCTCCCGTGCTTCTGAGAAATGCCCTAATCCCCGTTTCGATTGTCACTAAGCCGCTCACCTGAGCCATAACAAAGCAACGAGAATGATTTTGCGTCGAGGAAGGATAGAATTATTATTTTTTTAAACAGAAGAAAGCCCACTTCAAGGGGGAAGGAAAAAAAAGGAATATTGTCCTTTCCAGGTGAGGGCTTCCATTAAATAAATCCCCCGGTTTGCTAATTAATAACTTGATTACTGATATAAAATAGCGCTCTGTTTAATTGGATTTGGCAGCTCTTGTGGGGGCAGCGAGTATTTGGCTCCCTTCTGTTCTGCTGGCTCCTTCTCTCTCCCCCCTGCCCCCAAATCCTCGCCTTGCAAGGAATTCAATGTTGGCCATCCGTCCAGGGAGCATGGCTTATTGTGGAGGTGTCATTCAGCTAACAGTCATAGAATCCTAGAATCACAGAATCATAGAGTGGGAAGGGGCCATACAGGCCATCTAGTCATAGAATCCTAGAATCATAGAGTTGGAAGGGGCCATACAGGCCATCTAGTCATAGAATCCTAGAATCCTAGAGTGGGAAGGGGCCATGCAGGCCATCTAGTCCCACCCCCTGCTCAGGGCAGGATCAGCCTCCAGCATCCAGGAGAAGGATCTGTCCAGCCGCTGCTTGAAGACCGCCAGTGAGGGGGAGCTCCCCACCTCCTTAGGCAGCCCCTTCCACTGCTGACTGAAAATATTTCTTCCCTGATATCTAGCTGATGTTGTTCTACATGTAGCTTGAACCCATTCCTGCGAGTCCTCTCCTGTGCTGGCCAACCTTTCAGGAGAGCCATCACCTCCCCTCTCAACCTCCTCTCTCCAGGCTGCAATGTCCCCAAGAGCCTTTCCGTACAGGCCCTTGCCTTGACACCATCGCTCAGCTCTCCGCCTTTTCTTGGAGAGGCTGAGGAGCTTGGCGAGGACGGGGGCATGGTTCCAGGTCCCTGTTCTCAATAGCAGTCCAGCTGGCGCACGAGTAAGCCAGGACACAAGCAATCCCACAGGCAGTAACCGTCAAGCCCCCTACGTGTCCCGTCCCTTCTCGGTTGCTTCAGGCAGGGAGGAAATCCACTTGGCAGGCGAGAGGGCTGCGGGAAGGCCCAGCACAATCCATGTCACGACGTTTGTTGTGACGGATGACGTCACGTTTCGAGGCAGGCCTGCACCACTGACGTCTTTATTGAGGTGCACCGAGCCTCCAGCCGAGGAGATCACTCATCATCCCCCGAAATGATAGGAATTGCCAAGAGTCGTCCTAACGACAAAGACAGACCCGAGTTCCAGCCATCGTCTCTCACCCGCATCTAAGACCACAGCTGGTCATGTCGCAAATCCCCTTTTTGGCTCCGGGAAGCGGGCTGCTTTTTCATTCTGTTCGTTTTTTAAGAAAATCGATTTTCCTGGTGGTTTTTAAGGAATTGCCTCCGATGCAAGCGCTTTCCTAGCAACATTTCTCCTGCTCGCCCTGAAAAAAAAATCTGTGAACTTTTAAAAGAAGGTTGTGGAAAAGGCTATAAGATCTAGAAGTTTTCAGTTTCAAGGAGATATGACCGAGGGAGGACGTGATTACGTGATTTCCATGGCAGCCAGTTTATACTTGGCTCCTCCCCTTCCCATGGTAGCTCCTCCCCTTACTATGGCAGCCATTTGACTGGGGCTGGGGCTTGTGATCTCACTTCCTGACTCACTGTTGATTGGCTGGGGCTTGTACCTCCCTTCCTGACTCAGTGTTGATTGGCTGGGTCTTGTGATATCACTTACTGATTCACTTTTGATTAGCTAATCTCACTTCCTGACACAGTTTTGATTGGCTGGGGCTTGTGGTCTCACTTCCTGACTCAGTGTTGATGGGCTGGGACATGTGGCCTCAGTTCCTGACTCAATGTTGATTGGCTGGGGAGTAACCAAGTACAAAATGCCTGCCATATAAAGAGAGGAGCCAAGTACAAAATGGCTGCCATGGCAAGGGGAGGAGCCAAGTACAAAATGGCTGCCATAATAAGAGGAGGAGCCAAGTACAAAATGGCTGCCATGGCTAGGGGAGGAAACAAGTACAAAATGGCTGCCATATAAGGAGAGGAGCCAAGTACAAAATGGCTGCCACAGTAAGAGGAGGAGCCAAGTACAAAATGGCTGCCATGGGAAGGGGAGGAGCCAAGATTGGCTGTGGTTTGTGATCTCACTCCTGACTCACAGTTCATTGGCTGGGGCTTGTGATCTCACTTCCTGCCTCAGTTGATTGGCTGAACTTACTTCCTGTGATAGTATTGATTGGCTGGGGCTTGTAATCTGACTTCATGACTCATTGTTGATTGGATAATGACACTTCCTGACTCAGTGTTGATTGGTTGTGCTAACCTCCTGACTCAGTGTTGATTGGCTGGGACATATGGTCTCAGTTACTGAGTCAATGTTGATAGGCTGGGGAGGAGCCAAATACAAAATGGCTGTCATATAAGGAGAGGAGAAAAGTACAAAATGGTTGCCAAGGGAAGGGGAGGAGCTACCAAGGGAAGGGGAGGAGCCAAGTACAAAATGGCTGCCATAGTAAGAGGAGGAACCAAGTACAAAATGGCTGCCATGGGAAGGGGAGGAACCAAATACAAAATGGCTGCCATGGGTAGGTGAGGAGCCAAGTTCAAAATGGATGCCATGGGAAGGGGAGAAGCTAAGTACAAAATGGCTGCCATATAAGGAGTGGAGCCAAGTACAAAATGGCTGCCTTAGTAAGAGGAGGAGCCAAGTACAAAATGGCTGCCATGGGGAGGGAAAGAGTCAAGTACAAAATGGCTGCTATATTAGGAAAGGAGCCATAACAAAATGGCTGACATGGGAAGGGGAGGACCCAAGTACAAAATGGCTACCTTAGTTAGAGGAGGAGCCAAGTACAAAATGGCTGCCATATAAGGAGAGGAGGCATAGCAAAATGGCTGCCATGGGAAGAGGAGGAGCCAAGTACAAAATGGCTACCATAGTAAAAGGAGGAGCCAAGTACAAAATGGCTGCCATGGTAAGGGGAGGAGCCAAGTTCAAAATGGCTGCCATAATAAGAGGAGGAGCCAAGTACAAAATGGCTGCCATATAAGGAGAGGTGCCAAATACAAAATGGCTGACATAATAAGAGGAGGAGCCAAGTACAAAATGGCTGCCATATAAGGACAGGTGCCAAGTACAAAATGGCTGTCATATAAGGAGAGGAGCCAAGTATAAAATGGCTGCCATGGTAAGGGAGGGAGCCAAGAGCAAAATGGCTGCCATAGTACTAGGAGGAGCCAAGTACAAAATGGCTGCCTTGGGAAGGGGAGGAGCCAAGTACAAAATGGCTGCCATAGTAAGAGGAGGAGCCAAGTACAAAATGGCTGCCTTAGTAAGAGGAGGAGCCAAGTACAAAATGGCTGCCATGGGAAGGGGAGGAGTCAAGTACAAAATGGCTGCTATATTAGGAGAGGAGCCATAACAAAATGGCTGCCATGGGAAGGGAGGAGCCAAGTACAAAATGGCTGCCATATAAGGAGAGGAGGCATAGCAAAATGGCTGCCATGGGAATAGGAGGAGCCAAGTACAAAATGGCTGCCATGGTAAGGGGAGGAGCCAAGTTCAAAATGGTTGCCATGGTAAGGGGAGGAGCCAAGTACAAAATGGCTGCCATAATAAGAGGAGGAGCCAAGTACAAAATGGCTGCCATATAAGGAGAGGTGCCAAATACAAAATGGCTGACATAATAAGAGGAGGAGCCAAGTACAAAATGGCTGCCATATAAGCACAGGTGCCAAGTACAAAATGGCTGTCATATAAGGAGAGGAGCCAAGTACAAAATGGCTGCCATAGTACTAGGAGGAGCCAAGTACAAAATGGGTGCCATGGGAAGGGGAGGAACCAAATACAAAATGGTTGCCATAGGTAGGGGAGGAGCCAAGTTCAAAATGGCTGCCATGGTAAGGGGAGGAGCCAAGTACAAAATGGCTGCCTTGGGAAAGGGAGGAGCCAAGTACAAAATGGCTGCCATAGTGAGAGGAGGAGCCAAGTACAAAATGGCTGCCATGGGAAGGGGAGGAGTCAAGTACAAAATGGCTGCCATATTAGGAGAGGAGCCAAAACAAAATGGCTGACATGGGAAGGGGAGGAGCCTAGTACAAAATGGCTGCCATGGTAAGGGGAGGAGCCAAGTTCAAAATGGCTGCCATGGTAAGGGGAGAAGCCATGTACAAAATGGCTGCCATAATAAGAGGAGGAGCCAAGTACAAAATGGCTGCCATAGTACTAGGAGGAACCAAATACAAAATGGTTGCCATGGTAAGGGGAGGAGCGAAGAACAAAATGGCTGCCATAGTAAGAGGAGGAGCAAAGTACAAAATGGCTGCCATAGTACTAGGAGGAGCCAGGTACAAAATGGCTGCCATGGGAAGGGGAGGAACCAAATACAAAATGGCTGCCATGGGTAGGGGAGGAGCCAAGTTCAAAATGGCTCCCATGGTAAGGGGAGGAGCCAAGTACAAAATGGCTGCCATGGGAAGGGGAGGAGCCAAGTACAAAATGGCTGCCATGGGAAGGGGAGGAAACAAATACAAAATGGCTTCCATGGTAAGGGGAGGAGCCAAGAACAAAATGGCTGCCTTAGTAAGAGGAGGAGCCAAGTACAAAATGGCTGCCATGGGAAGGGGAGTTACCAAATACAAAATGGCTGCTATATTAGGAAAGGAGCCATAACAAAATGGCTTACATGGGAAGGGGAGGAGCCAAGTACAAAATGGCTACCTTAGTTAGAGGAGGAGCCAAGTACAACATGGCTGCCATATAAGGAGAGGAGGCATAGCAAAATGGCTGCCATGGGAAGAGGAGGAGCCAAGTACAAAATGGCTGCCATATAAGGAGAGGTGCCAAATGCAAAATGGCTGACATAATAAGAGGAGGAGCCAAGTACAAAATGGCTGCCATATAAGGACAGGTGCCAAGTACAGAATGGCTGTCATATAAGGAGAGGAGCCAAGTACAAAATGGCTGCCATGGTAAGGGAAGGAGCCAAGAACAAAATGGCTGCCATAGTAAGAGGAGGAGCCAAGTACAAAATGGCTGCCTTAGTAAGAGGAGGAGCCAAGTACAAAATGGCTGCCATGGGAAGGGGAGGAGTCAAGTACAAAATGGCTGCTATATTAGGAGAGGAGCCATAACAAAATGGCTGACATGGGAAGGGGAGGAGCCAAGTACAAAATGGCTACCTTAGTTAGAGGAGGAGCCAAGTACAAAATGGCTGCCATATAAGGAGAGGAGGCATAGCAAAATGGCTGCCATGGGAAGGGGAGGAGCCAAGTACAAAATGGCTGCCATGGTAAGGGGAGGAGCCAAGTTCAAAATGGCTGCCATGGTAAGGGGAGAAGCCAAGTACAAAATGGCTGCCATAATAAGAGGAGGAGCCAAGTACAAAATGGCTGCCATATAAGTAGATGTGCCAAATACAAAATGGCTGTCATATAAGGAGAGGAGCCAAGTACAAAATGGCTGCCATAGTACTAGGAGGAGCCAAGTACAAAATGGCTGCCATGGGAAGGGGAGGAACCAAATACAAAATGGTTGCTATGGTAAGGGGAGGAGCCAAGAACAAAATGGCTGCCATAGTAAGAGGAGGAGCCAAGTACAAAATGGCTGCCTTGGGAAGGGGAGGAGCCAAGAACAAAATGGCTGCCATAGTATGAGGAGGAGCCAAGTACAAAATGGCTGCCTTAGTAAGAGGAGGAGCCAAGTACAAAATGGCTACCATGGGAAGGGGAGAAGCCAAGTACAAAATGGCTGCCATGGGAAGGGGAGGAGCCAAGTACAAAATGGCTACCTTAGTTAGAGGAGGAGCCAAGTACAAAATGGCTGCCATATAAGGAGAGGAGGCATAGCAAAATGGCTGCCATGGTAAGAGGAGGAGCCAAGTACAAAATGGCTGCCATGGTAAGGGGAGAAGCCAAGTACAAAATGGCTGCCATAATAAGAGGAGGAGCCAAGTACAAAATGGCTGCCATATAAGGAATGGTGCTAAATTCAAAATGGCTGCTATAGTAAGAGGAGGAGCAAAGTACAAAATGGCTGCCATAGTACTAGGAGGAGCCAAGTACAAAATGGCTGCCATGGGAAGGGGAGGAACCAAATACAAAATGGCTGCCATAGGTAGGGGAGGAGCCAAGTTCAAAATGGCTGCCATGGTAAGGGGAGGAGCCAAGTACAAAATGGCTGCCATGGGAAGGGGAGGAGCCAAGTACAAAATGGCTGCCATGGGAAGGGGAGGAAACAAATACAAAATGGCTGCCATAGGTAGGGGAGGAGCCATGTTCAAAATGGCTGCCATGGTAAGGGGAGGAGCTAAGTACAAAATGGCTGCCATTGTAAGATTAGGAGCCAAGTACAAAATGGCTGCCATGGTAAGGGGAGGAGCTAAGTACAAAATGGCTGCCATTGTAAGATTAGGAGCCAAGTACAAAATGGCTGCCATATTAGGAGAAGAGCCATAACAAAATGGGTGAAATGGGAAGGGGAGGAGCCAGGTACAAAATGGCTGCCTTAGTTAGAGGAGGAGCCAAGTAAAAAATGGCTGCCATATAAGAAGAGGAGGCATAGCAAAATGGCTGCCATGGGAAGAGGAGGAGCCAAGTACAAAATGGCTACCATAGTAAAAGGAGGAGCCAAGTACAAAATGGCTGCCATAATAACAAGTGCCATGGTAGCCATTTTGAACTTGGCTCCTCCCCTACCTATGGCAGCCATTTTGTACTTGGCTCCTCCTCTTACTAAGGCAGCCATTTTGTATTTGGCTCCTCCTCTAACTATGGCAGCCATTTTGTACTTGGCTCCTCCCCTTCCCAAGACAGCCTCTTTGTACTTGGCTCCTCCTCTTACTATGGCAGCCATTTTGTACTTGGCTCCTCCTCAGACTATGGCAGCCATTTTGAACTTGGCTCTTCTCCTTATATGGCAGGCATTTTGTACTTGGCTCCTCCCCTACCCATGGCAGCCATTTTGAACTGTTCTCCTCTCCTACCCATGGCAGCCATTTTGTATTTGGTTCCTCCCCTTCCCATGGCAGCCATTTTGTACTTGGCTCCTCTCCTTATATGTCAGCCATTTTGTACTTGGCTCCTCCTCTTACTAAGGCAGCCATTTTGAACTTGGCTCCTCCCCTTCCCAAGGTAGCCATTTTGAACTTGGCTCTTCTCCTTATATGGCAGGCATTTTGTACTTGGCTCCTCCCCTTACCATGGCAGCCATTTTGAACTTTTCTCCTTCCCTACCCATGGCAGCCATTTTTTATTTGGTTCCTCCCCTTCCCATGGTAGCCATTTTGTACTTGGCTCCTCCTAGTTCTATGGCAGCCATTTTGTACTTTGCTCCTCTCCTTATATGGCAGCCATTTTGTACTTGGCTCCTCCTCTTACTATGGCAGCCATTTTGTACTTGGCTCCTCCCCTTCCCAAGGCAGTCATTTTGTACTTGGCTCCTACTCTTACTATGGCAGCCATTTTGTACTTTTCTCCTCTCCTTATATGGCAGCCATTTTGTACTTGGCTCCTCCCCTTCCTATGGCAGCCATTTTGAACTTGGCTCCTCCCCTACCCAAGGCAGCCATTTTGTATTTGTTTCCTCCCCTTCCCATGGCAGCCATTTTGTTATGCCTCCTCTCCTTATATGGCAGCCATTTTGAACTTGGCTCCTCCCCTACCTATGGTAGCCATTTTGTATTTGGTTCCTCCCCTTCCCATGGCAGCCATTTTGTATTTGGCTCCTCCTAGTACTAGGGCAGCCATTTTGTACTTGGCTCCTCCTCTTCCCATGGCAGCCATTTTGCTATGCCTCTTCTCCCTATATGGTAGCCATTTTGTACTTTGCTCCTCCTCTGACTAAGGCAGCCATTTTGTAGTTGGCTCCTCCCCTTCCCATGTCAGCCATTTTGTTATGGCTCCTCTCCTAATATGGCAGCCATTTTGTACTTTGCTCCTCCCCTTCCCATGGCAGCCATTTTGTACTTGGCTGCTCTCCTTATATGTCAGCCATTTTGTACTTGGCTCCTCCTCTTACTAAGGCAGCCATTTTATACCTGGCTCCACCTCTTACTATGGCAGCCATTTTGTACTTGGCTCCTCCTCAGACTATGGCAGCCATTTTGTACTTTGCTCCTCTCCTTATATGTCAGCCATTTTGTACTTGGCTCCTCCTCTTAATAAGGCAGCCATTTTGTAATTTGCTCCTCTCCTTATATGGCAGCCATTTTGTACTTGGCTCCTCCCCTACCCATGGCAGCCATTTTTTATTTGGTTCCTCCCCTTCCCATGGTAGCCATTTTGTACTTGGCTCCTCCTAGTTCTATGGCAGCCATTTTGTACTTTGCTCCTCTCCTTATATGGCAGCCATTTTGTACTTGGCTCCTCCTCTTACTATGGCAGCCATTTTGTACTTGGTTCCTCCCCTTCCCAAGGCAGCCATTTTGTACTTGGCTCCTCCCCTTACCATGACAACCATTTTGAACTTGGCTCCTCCCCTACCTATGACAGCCATTTTGTATTTGGTTCCTCCCCTTCCCATGGCAGCCATTTTGTATTTGGCTCCTCCTAGTACTAGGGTAGCCATTTTGTACTTGGCTCCTCCTCTTCCCATGGCAGCCATTTTGCTATGCCTCTTCTCCATATATGGCAGCCATTTTGTACTTTGCTCCTCCTCTGATTAAGGCAGCCATTTTGTAGTTGGCTCCTCCCCTTCCCATGTCAGCCATTTTATTATGGATCCTCTCCTAATATGGCAGCCATTTTGTACTTTGCTCCTCCCCTTCCCATGGCAGCCATTTTGTACTTGGCTCCTCTCCTTATATGTCAGCCATTTTGTACTTGGCTCCTCCTCTTACTAAGGCAGCCATTTTATACTTGGCTCCTCCTCTTACTATGGCAGCCATTTTGTACTTGGCTCCTCCTCAGACTATGATAGCCATTTTGTACTTTGCTCCTCCCCTTATATGGCAGCCATTTTGTACTTGGCTCCTCCCCTTACCATGGCAGCCATTTTGAACTTGGCTCCTCCCCTTACCATGGCAGCCATTTTGAACTTGGCTCCTCCCCTTCCCATGTCAGCCATTTTGTTATGGCTCTTCTCTTAATATGGCAGCCATTTTGTACTTGGCTCCTCCCCTTCCCATGGCAGCCATTTTGTACTTGGCTCTACTTCTTATTATGGCAGCCATTTTGTACTTGGCTTCTCCTCTTACTATGGTAGCCATTTTGTACTTGGCTCCTCCTCTTCCCATGGCAGCCATTTTGCTATGCCTCCTCTCCTTATATGGCAGCCATTTTGTACTTGGTTCCTCTAAGGCAGCCATTTTGTACTTGGCTCCTCCCCTTCCCATGTCAGCCATTTTGTTATGGCTCCTCTCCTAATATGGCAGCCATTTTGTACTTGGCTCCTTCCCTACCCATGGCAGCCATTTTGTACTTGGCTCCTCTCCTTATATGTCAGCCATTTTGTACTTGGCTCCTCCTCTTACTAAGGCAGCCATTTTGTACTTGGCTCCTCCTCTTACTATGGCAGCCATTTTGTACTTGGCTCCTCCTCTTCCCATGGCAGCCATTTTGCTATGCCTCTTCTCCATATATGGTAGCCATTTTGTACTTTGCTCCTCCTCTGACTAAGGCAGCCATTTTGTAGTTGGCTCCTCCCCTTCCCATGTCAGCCATTTTGTTATGGCTCCTCTCCTAATATGGCAGCCATTTTGTACTTTGCTCCTCCCCTTCCCATGGCAGCCATTTTGTACTTGGCCCCTCTCCTTATATGTCAGCCATTTTGTACTTGGCTCCTCCTCTTACTAAGGCAGCCATTTTATACCTGGCTCCACCTCTTACTATGGCAGCCATTTTGTACTTGGCTCCTCCCCTACCCATGGCAGCCATTTTGTACTTTGCTCCTCTCCTTATATGTCAGCCATTTTGTACTTGGCTCCTCCTCTTAATAAGGCAGCCATTTTGTAATTTGCTCCTCTCCTTATATGGTAGCCATTTTGTACTTGGCTCCTCCCCTACCCATGGCAGCCATTTTTTATTTGGTTCCTCCCCTTCCCATGGTAGCCATTTTGTACTTGGCTCCTCCTAGTTCTATGGCAGCCATTTTGTACTTTGCTCCTCTCCTTATATGGCAGCCATTTTGTACTTGGCTCCTCCTCTTACTATGGCAGCCATTTTGTACTTGGTTCCTCCCCTTCCCAAGGCAGCCATTTTGTACTTGGCTCCTCCCCTTACCATGACAACCATTTTGAACTTGGCTCCTCCCCTACCTATGACAGCCATTTTGTATTTGGTTCCTCCCCTTCCCATGGCAGCCATTTTGTATTTGGCTCCTCCTAGTACTAGGGTAGCCATTTTGTACTTGGCTCCTCCTCTTCCCATGGCAGCCATTTTGCTATGCCTCTTCTCCATATATGGCAGCCATTTTGTACTTTGCTCCTCCTCTGACTAAGGCAGCCATTTTGTAGTTGGCTCCTCCCCTTCCCATGTCAGCCATTTTATTATGGATCCTCTCCTAATATGGCAGCCATTTTGTACTTTGCTCTTCCCCTTCCCATGGCAGCCATTTTGCTATGCCTCCTCTCCTTATATGGCAGCCATTTCATACTTGGCTCCTCTAAGGCAGCCATTTTGTACTTGGCTCCTCCCCTTCCCATGTCAGCCATTTTGTTATTGCTCCTCTCCTAATATGGCAGCTATTTTGTACTTGGCTCCTTCCCTACCCATGGCAGCCATTTTGTACTTGGCTCCTCCTCTTCCCATGGCAGCCATTTTGCTATGCCTCTTCTCCATATATGGCAGCCATTTTGTACTTTGCTCCTCCTCTGACTAAGGCAGCCATTTTGTAGTTGGCTCCTCCCCTTCCCATGTCAGCCATTTTATTATGGATCCTCTCCTAATATGGCAGCCATTTTGTACTTTGCTCCTCCCCTTCCCATGGCAGCCATTTTGTACTTGGCTCCTCTCCTTATATGTCAGCCATTTTGTACTTGGCTCCTCCTCTTACTAAGGCAGCCATTTTATACTTGGCTCCTCCTCTTACTATGGCAGCCATTTTGTACTTGGCTCCTCCTCAGACTATGACAGCCATTTTGTACTTTGCTCCTCTCCTTATATGGCAGCCATTTTGTACTTGGCTCCTCCCCTGACCATGGCAGCCATTTTGAACTTGGCTCCTCCCCTAACCATGGCAGCCATTTTTTATTTGGTTCCTCCCCTTCCCATGGCAGCCATTTTGTACTTGGTTCCTCTCCTTATATGTCAGCCATTTTGTACTTGGCTCCTCCTTTTACTAAGGCAGCCATTTTGTAGTTGGCTCCTCCCCTTCCCATGTCAGCCATTTTGTTATGGCTCCTCTCTTAATATGGCAGCCATTCTGTACTTGGCTCCTCCCCTTCCCATGGCAGCCATTTTGTACTTGGCTCTACTTCTTATTATGGCAGCCATTTTGTACTTGGCTTCTCCTCTTACTATGGTAGCCATTTTGTACTTGGCTCCTCCTCTTCCCATGGCAGCCATTTTGCTATGCCTCCTCTCCTTATATGGCAGCCATTTCGTACTTGGCTCCTCTAAGGCAGCCATTTTGTACTTGGCTCCTCCCCTTCCCATGTCAGCCATTTTGTTATGGCTCCTCTCCTAATATGGCAGCCATTTTGTACTTGGCTCCTTCCCTACCCATGGCAGCCATTTTGTACTTGGCTCCTCTCCTTATATGTCAGCCATTTTGTACTTGGCTCCTCCTCTTACTAAGGCAGCCATTTTGTACTTGGCTCCTCCTCTTACTATGGCAGCCATTTTGTACTCGGATCTTACTTTTCCAAAGGCAGCCATTTTGTACTTAGCTCCTCCTCTTACTATGGCAGCCATTTTGTAATTTGCTCCTCTCCTTATATGGCAGCCATTTTGTACTTGTCTCCCCTCCTTCCCATGGCAGCCATTTTGAACTTGGCTCCTCCCCTACCCATGGCAGCCATTTTTTATTTGGTTCCCCCTTCCCATGGTAGCCATTTTGTACTTGGCTCCTCCTAGTTCTATGGCACCCATTTTGTACTTTGCTCCTCTCCTTATATGGCAGCCATTTTGTACTTGGCTCCACTTCTTATTATGGCAGCCATTTTGTACTTGGCTCCTCTTACTAAGGCAGCCATTTTGTACTTGGCTCCTCCTCTTACTATGGCAGCCATTTTGTATTTGGCACCTCTCCTTATATGGCAGCCATTTTGTAATTGGCTCCACTTCTTATTATGGCAGCCATTTTGCCATAATAAGTAGAGCCAAGTACAAGATGGCTGCCATATAAGGAGAGGAGCCAAGTACAAATGGCTGCCATATAGAGAGAGGAGCCAAGTACAAAATGGCTGACATGGGAAGGGGAGGAACCAAATACAAAATGGCTTCCATGGGTAGGGGAGGAGCCAAGTTCAAAATGGCTGCCATGGGTAGGGGAGGAGCCAAGTACAAAATAGCTGCCATAAGAAGGGGAGGAACCCCAATTGGCTGGGGCTTGTGATCTCCCTTCCTGTCTCTCTGTTGATTGGCTAAGCTTACTTCCTGAGTCAGTGTTGATTGGCTAGGGCTTGTAATCTGACTTCCTGACTCACTGTTGATTGGCTAATGTCACTTCCTGACTCAGTGTTGATTCGCTGTGCTAACTTCCTTACTTAGTGTTGATTGGCTGGGACATATGGCCTCATTTCTTGCCTCAATGTTGATTGGTTGGGGAGGAACCAAGTAGAAAATGGCTGGCATTATAAGAGGAGGAGCCAAGTACAAAATGGCTGCCATATAAGGAGTGGAGCCAAGTACAAAATTGCTACCATGGGAAGGGGAGGAGCCACCATGGGAAGGGGCGGAGCCAAGTACAAACTGGCTGCAATGGAAAGGGGAGGAACCAAGTACAGAATGGCTGCCATAGTAAGAGGAGGAGCCAAGTACAAAATGGGTGCCATGGGTAGGTGAGGAGCCAATATTAGCTGGGGCTTGTGATCTCACTTCCTGAGTCAGTGTTGATTGGCTGAGCTTACTTCCTGAGTCAGTGTTGATTGGCTGGGGCTTGTCATTTCACTTCCTGACTCACTGTTGATTGGCTAGGGCTTTTGGCCTTACTTCTCTCAGTCCCACCTCCCTCACAGGGTGCCTGTTGTGAGGAGAGGAAGGGAAAGGTGATTGGAAGCCGCTTTGAGACTCCTTCGGGTAGAGAAAAGTGGCATACAAGAGCCAACTCTTCTTCTTCAGTAATCTCAGGGCTCTCTCAGCCTCCCCTCCCTCACAGGATGTCTGTTGTGGGGAGGGGGAAGGGAAAGCGATTGTAAGCCGCTTTGAGACTCCTTCGGGTAGAGAAAAGCTGCTTTGAGACTCCTCCCCTGTATGCTAGCATGGTGTGGCGGTTAAGAGCGACGGCTTCTAATCTGGAGAACCGGCTGTCAGCGTCAGAGGCTGGTGTCAGGACCATGGACAGATCATTCAGGAGACCGGTGCATCGCTAAGGGAAGTGTGTCCCATAGTCCCAGAGGTTGCTCCAGTTCTGGCCCAGGAATCCTTTAGGCCTGACATTTTGCTGCAGGGAGGCGCAATCTCAGTGTCTTGGAGAAAGCTGAAAACGGTGTCACCCTGATTCTGGCAGTGTTAGGGAATGCCTCTGTTGTGCCTGTTGTTTCTTCTGACATTGGTGTGGCAATGAAGGAAGGATTCTGGCCACCACCAAGCGCGTTGACCGAACGTTGGCCATGGTTAGGTAGATAGGAAACCCCCAAAGAAGGACAGAGGTGGGCAATGGTGCACCTCCACCTGCCCTAGGCTCAGCCTGGCCCGATCTTGGGAGCTAAGCAAGGTCGTCCCTGCTTAATACTTGGATAGGAGGTCATCAAGGAATTCCAGTGTGGCTACGCAATGGCAGGCAGGTGAGGACAAACCAGCTCTTCAAATTCCTTGTGTTGGAAGCCCTACAAAGGTTATCAGCTACTCTCTCCACAACTGCTGCCACCATGAAGATTCTGCTGGCATTTGGGGGCATTTTTGGGCCAGAGCTGTATGGAAGGGTGGGATAAAAATATGAATTGATCGATGGATGGATGGGTAGATGGATGGATGGATGGATGGATGGATGGATGGATGGATGGATGGATGGATGGATGGATGAATGAATGAATGAATGAATGAATGAATGAATGAATGAATGAATGTGCTTTTGGGACTGCTTCTTCTTGGGATAAGAGGAGCACCTCCTCCTCCCATTGAAGGGTGGGATAAAAATATGAATGAATGAATGAATGAATGAATGAATGAATGAATGAATGAATGAATGAATGAATGAGCGAGCTTTTGGGACTGCTTCTTCTTGGGATAAGAGGAGCACCTCCTCCTCCCATGGGGAGATTCCTAAATTCCCACTTGCCTTTTGGGCCAGCTGGTCAGCTCTGCTCATTTCTCCTCCTGCTTTCCCCCTCCCACCTCTAAATATATTGCCTCCCTCCTCAGCTCTTGGCTTGAGCATCGGTTCCAACCTTGTCTGTGCCGCTTCCTTTTTTCAGCGCTTCGGAGCCGGTCGGGGAGGTCGATCATCAACGGGAACTGGGCGATCGATCGGCCCGGGCGGTACGAAGGAGGAGGGACCATGTTCACCTACAAACGCCCCAATGAGATCTCGAGCACCGCAGGGGAGTCCTTCTTAGCGGACGGCCCGACCAACGAAATCTTGGACGTCTACGTAAGCGGCGGCGACTCGGCGTGACTTTCTTTCTGCTGACCACCAATGGGGTGTTCTCTCAGTGTGCTAAAAGAGCCATCCGTATTCGTATACCAAAGCAGAGCAGGACATGATCAGAACTGAGGGGCACAGGCAGAACCAGATAAGCAAACTCCAGAACCAGATAAACAAACCTGCTTAGGAAGGCCTCGGCCTCTCTGCCCTGTTGTTGACCTCCAGAGGAACTGGCTGGCCCCTGGGTGAGACGGGAGGCTGGTCTATGTGGACCCCTGGTCTGATCCAGCAGGGCTCTTCTGGTGTTCTTAGGAAGGCCTCAGCCTTCCTGTTGTTGTCCCTCCAAAGGAACTGGCTGGCCACTGTGGGAGGCAGGAGACTGGACTGGATGGACCCCTGGTCTGATCCAGCAGGGCTCTTCTGAGGTTCTCAATCTTTGTCTCAGAGCCCTAATTTGGAAGTGAGCTCAACTCAAGCAGAGCAGTGGCGGTGGAGACGAAGAAAAGGGAATGGCCATTCACGAGGGGACGAGGAACATCCAACGTGAACAGGGAAAAAGGGCGGAAAGGTCCCTACTAAGAAGAGCCCAGACATCCTTTCCTTGAGTACAGGGCCTTCTCTGTGGCCCAGGGTGTGGATTTAAGGCCCCAGGTTGTAGGGCCCTGCTCCGTGAACCTGAAAAAAGAAAAAAAGGTTTCTGCTCTTTTAGGGCAATATGGAGCTTGTGCCCTCATTTTGCCCCATCTCTTCTCTTCTAGATGATACACCAGCAGCCCAACCCAGGGATCCATTATGAGTTCGTCATCCCAGGTGCCAACGTCATCAGTCCTCAGGTGCCTCTTCACAGGCGGCCAGGTAAGTCGCCTGCCTTGCACAGGCCGGGGGCCCAGGTGTTCTGCGGGTGGGGCACGTGGGCTGCAGGAGAGCAGAAACCCAGTGATTTGGAAGCTCAGCAGTGCAGGCCTTCTTTTGACATTAGGAGGCGGGACTCCCGCAGGGAAGCGAATGAAGCCGATGGGCAGTAGGTTCAGGCGAGACAAAACGACATACGACTTGGCACAGAGAGTGACTCAAATGTGTAGTTCGCTGGAGACAGGAGTCAAGATGCAGGGCGGACTGTTGGTCAGACCCAGCAGGGCTCTTCTTCTGTTTTCACGAAGGCCTCGGCCTCTCCGCCCTGTCATCCTGTGCCAACCCAGCCCTGAATCTCTCTTTACAATCGAGTAAGACGATACTCTGCAGCCCGTCTTCGGCTTGACCCACGAGGTGCCTGAGATCTCGTAGAACCAGAGCGCTCGCTCCCAAATGCTCCTTGGCCCATCCCTCACTCAGAACATTTAACAGGCGATCTGCAGGGGGAACCAGACGGCCTGCCGACGTCTGAAAAATGGAGCGTCTTCTTCCAAAAGAACGGCGCAGCCACTGTGTGCGGAATTGCCCTCCCCTTCCCCCTAAACCGTTATTGTCAACCCGGATAAGTTTATAGGCTGTTGCGTGGGGGAAGTTGGCTTCCTGTCTCCGTCGGATCGGCTCCGAAGCGAGAGAGGAGCCTCATTATTTTGATTTGTCGCCGTCTCCCTCCTCCCCAGGAGAGCCCTTCAACGGCCAGTTGGACGTGGTGGAGCGTGTGAATTACGGGGAGGAGGAGGAGGAGGAAGCATTGCACCGGGAGGCTGGCACGCACGTCGAGCAGCCGGGGGGGAGCTTCCCAGTGATCCAGCCTGGCCGCCTGCCTTCTCACCAGCCGGACAACCAGGTGCCGGCCGGACAGCCCCCGCGGCGCAACCGAGAGCACAACTGGAAACAGGTCGGGATGACCGAGTGCTCCACCACGTGTGGGAAAGGTAAGCGGCTCATGGCGTGCGCAAAGCCGACACAGATTGTGACCTCTGGGGAGCCCAAGTTTCGAGAGGAAGACAAAGAAGAAGAGCGGGCTTTTTTGTACCCCGCTCTTCAGTACCCGACGGAGTCTCAAAGCAGTTTATAAACCGCTTTCCCTTCCTCTCCCCACAACAGACGCCCTGTGAGGGAGGCGGGCCTGAGAGAGCTCTGTGAGATCTGTTTGGTGAGAACGTCTTTAAGAGAACTATGGCTGACCCCAAGGTCACTCAGGTGGAGGAGGAGGAGGAGGAGGGTAATGAAACCTGGTTCTCCACCTTAGAGAACCGCTCTTAACCACTGTGCTGCTCTTAGGCATGTTCTTCCAGAGCAGTTCTCTCAGAGCTCTCTCAGCCTCCTCTACCTCACAGGGGATTGGTTGTGGGGAGAGGAAGGGGGCTCCTTCAGGTAGTGGGAAGCAGAATATATAAACCAGCTCTCCTCCTCCTTCCACCAGACACTGTCTTTCCCCACAGTTTATAAAGCTTTCCTTTGAAAACGGGGCTGTCACTCTATCCCAGACTTGGACGGCTCCCTCCTCCTCAGTCCAAGCGATGGATCTGGGCCAGGAGACCTTCCTTGGAGTCCCACCTGCATTGGCAGAGAGCTTGACGTCCTCTTGAAATCTCGTAACATCCAGGCAAGCTTTCCCTGGGTAGGAAGGGCTGCACAGGATACCCCCCCCCCCGCCCCCCCGGCCGCCGCTGCCTTTCTCTGCTCGCCAAAGACAACAATCCCCCAGCGGTTTCTGCAACGCCGGAGCCAACCGAGCCGGCCAGGAACCCTTCGGATGCTCCAGGGTGGGCTGCCCCGAAGACACTCCCCACTTTGCCTGAAGCAGCCAGCTTTCAAACCACAGCCCAGATGCCGGGCACCGACGCCAGCGAGGAGCAGGGATGGCTGCGAAAAGCCCATTGGGTGGTGAGGGGGACGAGGCGTCCAGAATTCGGAGAGGGAGCCTGAACGGAGGACGGGGCCTTCGGCCTCCGGCCAGAAGCTGCATATTTCCTGCAAGCTCAGCCAGGACTCTGGAAGTAGAGCTTACTGTAGTGCAAGCCTCCTTTAGTACTTGTCGGGAGAACAGTGATTTTTTTCCCCCCTTTTATTATTTTTTTTTGGCCAAGCGTTAAATTAATTAAAATATCCAGACCGCCCCATGTGGACCTGCGGTTAAGAGCGGCAGCCTGTAATCTGGAGAACTGGGTTCGATTCCCCGCTCCTTCTCCACAGGCAGGCAGCTGGGTGACCTCGGGCCCGTCGCAGTTCTCTCAGAGCCTCCTCGCCCTCGCCTACCTCGCAGGGTGCCCGTTGTGGTGAGAACAAAGTTTGAGTCCAGGGGCACCTTTAAGGCCAATAAAGTTTGATTCAAGCTGTGTGCTTTCATGAGACGGCGAAATGGAAATCTTTAGGCTACATCTAGGAGGAGAGGGGAGGCATTTCTAAGCTGATTGAAGACTCCTTTGGGTAGTCAAAAGTAGGGTCCAAAAACCCAGCTCTTGTTCCTCTTTCACTTCTTCCTCCTCCTCCTCCTCCTTCTCCTCCTCCTGGCTCAGGTTTCAAGCCTTTTGCCAGACTGAGGAGCCTGCCTCCCTCTCATGCAGCTCTTAAGTCTGAGGAAATCTCCCTGGGCCCCAGGGAGGCTCCTGGAAGGAAGGGCCACCTTGTTGGATAGGATGGTCACCCGCGTACAGAGGTCACTATGAAAATGAAGAGCCAGTTGACTTCTTCTTCCAAAGAGTCTCCCACAGACGGAACTCACTGCTGCAAGAACGGGGGGTGGCTAGAAGCAAAGGCAGCTTCAAGAGGGGGGTTGACAAACATCTGGAGCAGAGGTTCATCAGGGGAAGGCCTCGGCCTCCCTGCCCTGTGGCTGGCCCTGCAGAGGGACTGGCTGGCCCCTGGGTGAGACGGGAGGCTGGACTGGAGGGACCCTCCCTGGCCTGACCCAGCAGGGCTCTTCTGATGTTCCCGCACGGTCAATAGCCAGCTCCTTTGGGGAAAGACCAGTCTCCTTTCATGGTTGTGTGCCACGTCATGCAGATACTGTTGGCACCGTGTTAAGTCTACCATGCTGTGGGCCTCCTCCCCTGCCTTTAACCTTACCCTCCCGCTCTTCCCAGGATCTCAGCATCCCGTCTTCCGCTGCGTGAGCAGAAACACTCACGAGGAGGCGGCCGAAAGCTACTGCGACCTCAGCACCAAGCCTACTCCGGAAGAGGAAGCCTGCAACATCTTCCCTTGCCCGGCCTTGTAAGAGTCCGTCAGAACACCCCTTGCCCTTTGCCTGTCGAGCTCGGGGGGGGTCGGCATCCACGCCTTACAAGGAGAGCTGGGTCTGCGTCGCTTGGAGGAGAGGAGGGCCAGGGGGGAGAGGGCAGTTGTGTTGAACCACGTCAAAGGGAGACATCGTCAAGTGGGGGCCATCTTGTTTCCTGCGGACGAGGACTAGAAGCAGTGGGTTCAAATGACGGAGGAGGGAAGGAGGTTCCACTTAAATATCGGGAGGCGTTTTCTGACGGAGAGGGCCGGTTGCAGATGGAATCCGCTGCTTCGGAGGGTGGGGAAGTATGTTGCAAGTTTTTAGGGGGAGATTGGAGGAGTAGCTGTCAGGAAGGTGTGTGATTTCGAAGTCTGCGAGAAGGTGGGGGGCTGGACTGGGTGGCCCTTCGTGGTCTCTTTCAGCCCTGTGTGAGTCTATGTTAAGGTGACCAGATTGTCCCACTTTTGGAAGGACATCTGGGGGCACCTGGCAAATTGTACTTAGGTTGACATTTAAAAAAATATATTACAATACTATTTTTGTGTTCTATGCGTTCTGTGAAACTTTTTGTTGCTCCATATAGACCAAATTTTTAATCAAGAACCCCCCCCCCCACACACCGGTTAATGGTGTTCCGCTTTACCAATGTTAAAATCTGGTCACCTTACTCTATTTGAGCCAGTGCTTAAGAGCGGCAGCCCCTAATCTGGCGATCTGGGTTTGATTCCCCGCTCCTCCTCCACCTGCTGCCAACTGGGTGACCTTGAGCTAGTCACAGTCCTGGTAGAGCTGTTCTGACAGAGCAGTTCTCTCTGGGCTCTCCCAGCCCCACCTACTTCACAGGGTGCCTGTTGTGGGGAGAGGAAGGGAAGGCGATTGGAAGCTGCTTTGAGACTCCTTCGGGTAGAGAAAAGCAAGGTATAAAATCCAGCTCTTCTTCTCCTTCTCCATCCGTCTCTGCTCTCTCCTAGCTGGGACATAGGGGAGTGGTCCGAGTGCAGCAAGACCTGCGGCCTGGGCATGCAGCACCGCCAAGTCCTCTGCCGGCAGATCTACGCCAACCGCACCCTGACGGTCCAGCCGTACCGCTGCCACCACCTGGAGAAACCGGAGACAACAAGTACGTGCCAGCTGAAGATCTGCAGCGAATGGCAAATTCGGACAGAGTGGACACCGGTAAACAGGAGCGCTGCACGGTGCAAAGCCTGAGGGGGGCTGTGTTCGAGAAGCGCCAGCAGGGCTTCTCCTGGATGCTACCTGCTTTCCCCCCCCGGCCTCCGTTCTAGACTGCTGCGCGGGATCTCGCCTTGCGGTATCAGCCTCGAGAGAGAGGAGGTGTGCTAAGTCCATCTCCTCGCCACTGGCAGGCGATAAATGTGGAGGAAATGTCCACACACAGGCTCCCTCTCTGGGGTCAGGAGTCCCCGGCTTATGACGAGGCAGTCAGCCCCTGAATCCCAGACCCAGGAGGCAACATCAGGGGAAGGCCTTGGCTTCTCTGCCCTGTTGTCCCTCCAGAGGAACTGGCTGGCCCCCTAGTGAGGCAGGAGGCTGGACTGGATGGACCCCTGGTCTGACCCAGCAGGGCTCCCCTGATGTCCTTAGGAAGGCCTCGGCCTCTCTGCCCTGTGCCTGGCCCTGCAGAGGAACTGGCTGGCCCCCTAGTGAGGCAGGAGGCTGGACTGGATGGACTCTCCCTGGTCTGACCCAGCAGGGCTCTCCTGATGTCCTTAGGAAGGCCTCGGCCTCTCTGCCCTGTTGCTGGCCCTCCAGAGGAACTGGCTGGCCCCTGTGTGAGACAGGAGGCTGGACTGGAGGGACCCCTGGTCTGACCCACCAGGGCTCTTCTAATGAAGGCCTTAACCTCTAGAATCATAGAATAATAGAGTTGAAAGGGACCTCATGGTTCATCTAGTCCAACCCCCCTGCACTCTAATCCATGTTGTTGTTACCTGTCCGGAGGAACTGGTTGGCCGCTGTGTGAAACAGAATAAAATTCCCGTGGGTGAAGTTCCAGTCGCTTCGAAATAACGGTGCCCCTATGATGTAACGTCCACTAAAACAGCCCACGTTCCAAAGATTCATTGGCCAGGCTTCTGGGCTCCCCTGTGAACAGAGGCAGCCATCAATACCAAGGGCCAGGGGATTTGCAGGACTGAGTCACCCCTGGAGATTGGGGGATGCCAGCGGAGCACGACTAAACGCCGACTCAGGTTCACAAGGACGGACGACCCCTTACACCCGTTCTTTTCCTGTCGTTCCAGTGCTCGGTGCCTTGCGGGGTGGGCCAGCGGACGCGGGACGTGAAGTGCGTGAGCAACCTGGGCGACGTCGTCGACGACGAGGAGTGCAACATGAAACTGCGCCCGAACGACATCGAGAACTGCGACATGGGCCCGTGCGCCAAGAGCTGGTTTCTCACCGACTGGAGCGACCGGGTAAGGCCCGGAGTGACCGGCTGAATGGACGGACGTGCTGTGGTGAAGGCCTGGTGACTTGTGGCCGTTCTTGTGTTATTGCGAAGGGCCACGACAAAGCTGGCAATTGTGCTGCAGGAGGACGAGGAGGAGGAGGAAGTGGAGGAGGAGTGGGGAATCAGGCCCAGTTCTCCAGATTAGTGTCCAGATTAGAGTCCACTCTTTAACCACGACTCCATGCTGGCTCTCTTAACATGCCCAGGGTAATGCTGATTGCAACTGTGGCTCCGGAAGGACTTTTCCTCCAGGCCACGCTGGCCCAGGGAGCCTGGAGATTTTTTTTTTTTTCACTCTGGGCATCGAGCAAGGGTCATTGCGGGGAGAGAAAGGGAAGTTAGCTGTGATTTTCCTGTATTGTGCCGGGGGTTGGACTAGATGACCCTCAGGTGTCTCTCCTGACTCCATTGTTCCTATATTTCCCGTGCTTTATTTGCTGGAGGTGCTTTATTGCGGTCACTCCGGCAGATGCGTCCGCTCCCTGGGTGGGGTGCAAACTGCGGTCGGGATTGGGCACAGACGGATCTGGTGGGTGGATGATTTTGCCTCTCCTGAGGAAGGGCCGGATCCGTCTCTGCGACTCCCAAGACTCTTTGAGGTCCCGCCTGGTCCGTCTTGCCAGTCTGTCCCAGCGCCGAGGTCTTGTTTGTCGAGCCGTGGGCTTGAAAGGATTTGTCTGTAAAAACATTCCTTTTTTCATCCACCAAATATTACCCCCCCCCCCACGCACGCACACAGGCACTTTATTTACTTTTTTAAACCTAGGAATGAATGGCTTTTAAAAATAAATTTTTTGGAAGGACATTCCCTTTGCAAAAGAATCATCCTCCGGGAGAGCAAGTGTGCCAACTGAAACAGGCTGAGTTGGATCCAGTGCTGGTTTGAATCCAACCACACATGAACATGAGAAGAAAAAGCCCTGCTGGGTCAGACCAGGGAGGGTCCCTCCAGTCCAGCCTCCTGCCTCACACAGGGGCCAGCCAGTTCCTCTGCAGGGCCAACAACAGGGCAGAGAGGCCGAGGCCTTCCTGAGAACATCAGGAGCGCCCTGCTGGGTCAGACCACTGAAGGTCCATCTAGTCCAGCCTCCCATCTCACCCAGGGGCCAACCAGTTCCCCTGGAGGGCCAGCCACAGGGCAGAGAGGCCAAGGCCTTCCTAAGAACATCAGGAGAGCCTCTGGAGGGTCAGCAACTGTCGTAAACCATTGGCTTTAGCATCGAGAAGCTTTGCAGGTTAGAGCCGGGCTTTCCCGACTCCTCGTCCGACACCGAAACCTCTTGGCTGCTTACTGAGGTCTTTGTCCGGGGCCACTCTCTGAGCAGCCGTTTTGTTCTTTGTGTTGGCGCCCAGACTCAGAAACTCTATCCCAGCTTAATCCTGCACTCCAGCCAAGGCATTGATGGCAGATTACACACCGTTCGACCTGCCCCGTTTTGTCTACAGCACCAGAGGCTACCGACCCAACTCTTCTTTGCGTGCAGAAGGTCCCAGGTTCAATCCCCGGCATCTCCAGTTAAAGGACCAGGCAGGAGGGGATGGGAAAGACCTCAGCTTGTGACCCTGGAGAGCAGCTTCCTGTCTGAGTAGGCAATACTGACCTCAGTGGTCCAACGACCTAATTTAGTTGTGCTAACATTGCTGAACCAAGGGTCTGATGTAGTACAAGGGAGCTTTGTGTGTTTGTTCACCTGTGTAAGGTGGACCTATTTGTTTTAGGGGGTTCCACCAGCAAGAAAGAGCCTCTTGTGGTGCAGAGTGGTAAGGCAGCCGTCTGAAAGCTTTGCCCATGAGGCTGGGAGTTCGATCCCAGCAGCCGGCTCAAGGTTGACTCAGCCTTCCATCCTTCCGAGGTCGGTAAAATGAGTACCCAGCTTGCTGGGGGGTAAACGGTAATGACTGGGGAAGGCACTGGCAAACCACCCCGTATTGAGTCTGCCATGAAAACGCTAGAGGGCGTCACCCCAAGGGTCAGACATGACCCAGTGCTTGCACAGGGGATACCTTTACCTTTACCTTTTTACCAGCAAGAATCAGGTAAGAGGTGACCTCATCCTGAGATCCTGGAGTGCAGCTGCCAGCCTGAGCGGACAATACTGATCATGATGGGCCCACGGTCTGATTTACTGCCAGGCGGCTCCGTGTGTTCCTATGCGCCTGGGAGGCAGAAGGACTGAGTGATCTCTTGAACACAAATATTGCCATTTTCCGTACGCCCTTCTGGACATTCCTGACCTTAAGCGGGATTCAAACCCAGGCCCGATTCCAGCCTTTATCACTTCTGTGGATCGCTGCTAACTTCCCCCCCTGTTTAATGAAATAGTCCTGAGCACAGAGCTCTCTATTCATCGCAAAGGAGTATTCCATAAGACTATTTTGTAATGTTACACATCGACTAATGAAATTATACACACACACACACATCTCTATAACTGCCAAGTGCCAAGTTGGCACATCGTCCGGCCCGTGTAAGAAATACTTATTTGTGGTTCTCTTTTCCATGTGAAATATAATACAACGGCTTGTAACAGTCTCAATTCAATTATGCGCATGTCTTTCAGGAGTCAGCACATGGTTTTTTTCTTTCTTTTTAATAGCCAGACCCTCAAATTAAATTTAGCTTCCCCCTCCCTCCCTCCCTTATTTTTTTTACTGGCCAGCTCTCCCTTACGGAGCGAGAGAAGAAAGGGGGAAGGAGGGGAAAGTGTGTAGAAACAGGCCCCCGAGAGATGCCAAAGGCCACAAACCATCTGGGGCGTGGGCTTGCTGTTTTCTTTCAAAAGGAACTGACAATCGATAGAAACACCCCATGCCCTGGAATGCCCGGGAACATTCAGGGGAAGTGTCTTTTCGGATACGTCGGAACGGCTTGTGCCTCCTTTATGCAACGTGATCTGTGTCATTGTGGCCCAGCTCTGCCACCTTTCACCATGGCTTTGAGTGGGTGGGCAGAAGGGACTGTGTCCCCTATGGTTGGCATGACCGCTCTAGCCACTGGCAAGGGACATGGAAGCAGAACTGCCAGCTTGGGAAACTCCCGGAGATTTGGGGCTGCAGCTTGAGGAGGACAATGGGGGACAATGTCATAGCGCCCCCCCTTCCCAAGCAGCCCTTTTCTCCTCTCTGGAGTCTGGAGAGGAGCTGTCATTCCGGGGGATCCCCAGATCCCGCCTGGAGGCTGGCATCCCTCAGCTAAATTTAGGCCCAGGGTGTTACAACGCTATGAACGCTTTTGTATAAGCCAGGTTCAGGTGGGTCGCCGTGTCAAGTATCCGAGTAAGTTTGCTGGGCGTGCAGAAGCTGACACTCGCCTTTCTCAGCTTGTGTCTCTCCCCTGAAACATGCTTCAGCCTTGGAGAAACCCCCGAAGGGCAGGAGGTGGACACGCCCACCCTGGGCCCCTCCCCTTTCCACCCACCCCGGCCCATCATTGGCCACTTGAGGGGGCAGCTGACATGACCGTATAGGGTCATATCACTCGATAAACGTTTAGCGCCTTATACAAATATATATATATATGTAATGGGAATATTGACTGCCTCTTTTTCGGCAGTGCTCAGCAGAATGCGGCTCAGGGGTCCGGACGCGCTCCGTCGTCTGCATGACCAACCACATCAGCAGCTTGCCCCTGGAGGGCTGCGGCCACAACCGGCCGGCGGACACGACTCCCTGCGACAACGGGCCCTGTTTGGGGAAGGCGGAGTGGTTCGCGGGGAGCTGGACCCAGGTACGTTGACTCTGGAGAGCATTTGGGGCGCGATCTGGCCGGTGTTGAGCTTGGGAAGGGCCCGGTGGCTTTGAGGAGGAGCGTTGCGGTTAAAGAATGGTGGCCTCTTTTTTGGAGAGCTGAGTTTGATTCCCCCACTCCTCCTCCACATGCAGCCCGGCGGGAGACCCTGGGCTAGTGCCAGTTCCCGCATAAAGATCTGTGCTGCGTCATTATGGCTGTCCTTAGGCGGCTGGCTCCGCCTCCTGCCGCCGCCATTTTGCGGCAGCCATTTTGTTGCGAGATAAAAACAGTGGTGGAATACATCGTCAAGCCACGGCTGATGTAAGGCGATGCCTGTAAGCTGTCCAACGGAAGAGACAAGCAGAGGTGGCTGGCTCTCACCCGCCTCTGCGTAGCAACCCAAGGACTCTCCAGGACTGACCCTGCTTAGCTTCCAAGACCTGATGGATTACAGGGACCCTACAGGGATTTCCAAGGCAGGAGAGGAACGGAGGTAGTTTGTTCCTTGCCTACCTCTGCATAGCAACCCTGGGTCATCCCTGGAGGCCATCCATCGAATTACTCAGCTTAGCCTCTGGACCATTCAAGTCAGGGCAACAACAGGCTAGATAGTTTCCTTTTTTCCCTGTGGCCCTTGTGTTTCCATTTCTTTCTCTTATTGGGGAGTACGGTGAATTTTAGCAAATCCGCAGTGCTGTCTTTAGGAGTTTCCCAATCTAGCGTTCCTTTCCTGAATATCCTTCCCAGGGAGATGCCAGGAATGCTGGGTTGTAAAATGGCGGACCCACTTGGGGGGGGGGAAGGAGGGGAGGACTGTTTTGTTAACTGGCGCCCTAAGGGTTAATCTCCCGGTGGGCTTTGAAATTTACAGCGCCGTTAACGGGAATTATGATTTGAACTCGGGGGAGGGGGGGCGCCCGAATCCGAGTTGATGCATAAATCCTACCATATTGCTTCAGGGTTCTAATTTATTTCTCCCAAGCAATAAATTCCTCAGGAATACGCACCCCTGGACGTTTTAAAGCCCCGTAATACTTCAGCTCTCTCCCGATCTGCCACGATATATACGATCGCATTATCTCAAAAACAAATATGTATATAAGATGGATTTGTTCAGGGAACGGCGGTGGCAAAATTCGGGCTGATTTGTGGGCCTTATCTAGAGCAGATTTTCTGCTTCCTCCTCGCCTCGGTTTCCTTGCGGCTTTGGCTCCAGGAAACTATTTCTCCATTTCCCGGGGAGGGATCCAATCCGTGAGCCCCGTTCCGGCATTGTGTCTCCCTGGTGCTAGACCTCCTCTCCGCCCAACGTTCTCAGTGCCCCTCGGTGCAAATGCTGAAACCCTGTTCCGCTCACAGCTGTGGAAGTGGGCACGCTGTCTCTTGCGGTCCTGGGCTGGGCGTCCAGCCTTTGTTTCCAGATGCAACTGGGCCTTTGATGTTTGAAAGGGTGGGGGAAACAAGGCAGGTCTCGGGGCAGGAAGAGGCCAATTCAGCACATATTTTGGTGCACGATCCTTCTGGGAAAGATGAAAGGGAGATCTGTGGTCCTCTCAGAAACATCCAGCATTAATTTGGAGGGGGAAACCACGGAGGACAACCAGGGTCAGGCGATGGCAGACCACTTCAAAACATGGCTCACCTTGAAAACCCAACGGGGTCACCCTAAGTTGTCAGATCTCAGAAGGAAGCTGGGTAGGTCCTGATTCTTGGGAGGGAGACCGCCAAGGGAGTCCAAGGGCAGACCACCTCAAAACAGAAGAGAATACAATCCTCCCTTTTGGCTCTGTTTATAAAGAACCGTACTCGCTTTGAAAGAAAGCGAGAGCATTTTTGTGTGTGTTAATCGTGCATCGAACAGATATTTGGGTTGCATTTGATTATGCCATTTGTTAGTAAGAATGGACTGTGAATGCGGTAGGAATTGGCAGGAGCTTTAGTGTCTAGGCACAGGCTGAATTGCTCCCAGCCACCTGGAGGCCGGCACCCCCATCCTCATCCTTTGCAAAGACCGTCGCAGCGGCACAAAGCAACACAAACTTGATGTGCAACTTAAGACAGGTGTTGCTCTTGTGTGGCACACCCTGTGCTTTTTCGCTGGCCCGAAAGGAGGGGTATCTCTTCAGAATATTAGACACACACACACACACACACAAAAGTTCTACCCAAAGTATAAATAAATCCCCCTTTAAGCAAAACAGCAGTTAATTGTGTCAGGCTCCAGAACTCCTCCGGAGATCGTATCCTTCTTAAGTGACACCGAACCCCGTCCAGGTTGGATTCGTCTCCGAAAACAGAAAAGCGTTTCAGAAAGCGCCAGGAACCAGGATCCTGGGTGTGTGTTTAACCTTCTGAGACGGAGCGGAGGGCCCGGCCCGCCGGAATTTGCATTTCAAAACGGGGAACTGACACCCCGGCCCAGGAGAACATCGCCGAGATGAAAAGAACACCCTTGCGGATTCCGGCCCTTCCCAAATATCACGCTGGACGGAGACGTTGTTTTTTTGGAAGAGAGAAAAGTGGGGCTCGCGTCCCAGAAACTGCAGGCTCGATTTGTTTTAAAGCTTAACAAGGACAGTTTTGTGCAGAAAGGGGAAACTTGTTCTTTGCTTGTGCTGGTGGGGAGGCTTACTAATGTTGCCAGCCTCCAGGAGGTGCCTGGAGAACTCCTGCTATTACGATTTGAGGTGGACTGCCTCTACCAGTGGGGGCTCGCTTTAGTCACTGTGAGAATCTCTCTAAGCGACAATGACCCATATTGGCCACAATGACAATATACAGCATTAGAAACAAAACGGGCATTTCAAAAAATAAATTGGATTTCCTGCTGCTTTTCCCCCCCCAAAGAATAATGATATTAAAAGAGTACATGCATCAAAAGATAAATCCACACGGAAGAAAAGAAAAATCATATTCCACTTGATTTGGTATGCTGTGAGAATTAGAATTTTGCTCTGTGTAGAATAAGGTAGGAAATCAAGTCGACTCGGAGCTGTTGATGCCCGGGAGACCTCTGGCTAGTTTAATAGCACAATCCTAAGCTGTGTTACGCCCTTAAGTGTCCACTGCAGTCCCTGGATTGCGTTGCCGGTAGCCAAGTCCAGTTTTCCATGGCTAACCTCTTCCAGATGTCCCAGATCTTGCGTTAGTCCAGAAATCCGCATAACAAGGGGGTCATTGTTCTTGGTTAGACTGATAATGTGAGAGAAATGGCATCAAAATGGCTACCCAAGTGTGTTTTCTCCTCTTGAAGACTGTCAAAGGTTTAGACAAAAGGCAGCCAGGAAACGTTGAGCACACCCACAATGCTGTCCTCTCCTGGATCAGCCCATCAGTCTAGCAAGGTCAGAGGCTCCTGCCCTCTGAGACCTCTTCTGTCTCCTTTTGTCCTCTCCCTCTCTCCACAAGGCCTTCCATGGAGACACATGCCTCTGCAGCTGCCCTCTGACCAGAGGAGGTTGGCCATTGCCTTCCTCTGCAGAGACTTCCTTCCAAATATCAATCCTGCCTAGCTTCCAAGTTCTGGTGAGATCGGTCCGCATCATGCAGCTTCCCCTCCAGGGGCCACCATCAAGACCTGTGTGCAGAGAAGTGTCCCGTGGAGACTCAAAATGCTCTGCCAGAAGACACTTGTGTGTTTTTTTGTACTGCATAAACATTAGTACGTGAAAGGAGTTTTTTATTTTTTACAAAGTACTAGCTATCTGCATTATATATCCTCGATTTGTTTCCGATGTAGTGTTCAGTCGAATGTGGCAGCGGAACCCAGCAGAGGGAAGTGATTTGCATCCGGAAGACCGAAAGCAGTTTTGAAATGCTGAATCCTTACGAGTGCTCCTATCTCGAAAGGCCTCCCAGCCAGCAAACCTGCGAGCTCAGGCCTTGTGGGGCGAAATGGTTTAGCACCGAATGGAGCACGGTAAGTCATAGAATCATAGAGTTGGAAGGGGCCAGACAGGCCATCTAGTCCAACCCCCTGCTCATAGAATCATAGAATCATAGAACCATAGAGTTGGAAGGGGCCAGACAGGCCATCTAGTCCAACCCCCTGCTCAACGCATGATCAGCCCAAGTCCTCCTTTGATTCCCCCACTCTTCCTCCGCAGTCAGCAAGCTGGGTGGCCTTGGGCCAGGCACAGTTCTCCTCAAGCTCTTCTCACAGATCAGTTCTCTTAGAGCTCTCTCAGCCCCACCCACCTCACAGGGTGTTTGTTGCAGGGAGAGGAAGGGAAAGGTGTTTGCCAGCCACTTTGCTTTAAGGTTGAACCCCCTGGAGAATTCAAACTGGTTTGGCCGGGAATATTGTTTGGCCAAGGAGGGAAGAAAACCCACATCTTTTGGGGTAGCTGGTGTAGAAAGGGGTGCCCCATTCTCTTATTCCCAACTAATTATGTTTAGAAGGATGGGGAAAGTTATCCTGCAAAACAGTTTGGACGTCTGAAAGCTAAAATCCCTCTTTTCTTAAAAGTGAAGTGTCTCTGAGGTTTTATGAGCTAGCCAAGGCATCAGAGTCGGCTGCATGGAACCATGGAAATGGTATTTGAGTCTTAAGGCACATCTGGAGAGCATAAGGCCCTCGACGTTTGAAAAAGGGAAGGAGAAATAATAGAAGGGGACTGATGATTTATCCCACACTGTCATTTACACTGGGCTTTGTTTAAAGAATCGTAAATCAACGAAGGGATTCTCTGCCTCCCCGAAATTTAGATACAGATCCCCCCCCTTCACAGTATTTCATAGCCGTCCATTGCAACAAAACAAAGCAAAAAAGCCACAAAATCCAAAAATACAGTTTTTTTTGTAGCTTTAGCTTATTTCTGCAATAAAGGAACAATCTTCCAGTCTGCCTGTTCTGCCAACACATTCCCAGGGCCTTTCAAAATAGCATTTCACTGGCATTTCTACTCCTTCCCCCCCAATAAATCCTCATCTGTTATAACATTTGAACCTCTTTAATTGCAAATCGATATAGCTCCAGTCTTTGACTTTGTACTGTATGTAGGAAAATAATTTAGTACAAACCAGATTCACAGTGAATCCAGAAGTCCCACAAAATGGCAGCCACTGGAGGCGGAGCCAACCACAAAATGGCAGCCACTGGAGGCGGAGCCAACCACACATTTTCAGCATGTGAGATGATGCCCAACTCTGATAGTCACTTTTCAGCATTTCAGACTTCCAAATATTTTCTTCAATACGTGCACCTTACCTTCCATCATTCTGTGAAGGGCCTGATTTCTGTGCTCGAAGCTGCTACCACAACACCTTAGAAGAAAACTGCCCAGCCAGGCAGATATCCCATGGCCAATCAGGAGCCCTGCTGGCCGGAAGCCCCACCCACTTTCTAAAAACACTGGGTAGGAGTCAGAAAACATTGGGGAACCCTGGGTTAAATCTTTGATGGAAAGAAGAATGTTTTAGTCTGGCATCTCAATGACAGCTGGGCAGCTCCTAGACGAACAAAACACTGATGTAGAAACATTTACTGAGAGTATTTCGTTGGAATTGTGGTTTACTGTTCAACGTTGGTGTGATTTTTTTGATATTTCACTCCGGGACCCTTCAGCTCTTAAGAATTGCATGTAAATGTCAGAGTGCCAGAACATGACGTTCCCAAGAATGTCAAACTTGGGCAAAGCGTTCCATTTCGCTAGAAATGGCCAACAATCTCTCAGCGAGTGCTTTTCAATTCCACCCAATGTCTTTGGGCAGCGGGGAAACCTCTAGCTTTCCCAGACAATTAAGAGCAGAAGGGCCCTTTCTGCACCTCTGTCAAATACAAGAAGGCATTCGTTCTGAAAGAACATCTAGCTGACCTTGCAGTCCATGCTGCTGGCCCCTTTCTTCCTCAAGCATAACATTCAAAATGACAGGGCTGCGTGCGGCTGGCCCCTCCCAGGGATGTAGTTTTCATTTTCACCGTCTTTCCTCCCCCTGGCCTCCCCCGACAAGCCAAGCAACTTCGAAAACCATCTGAGCCTAAATCTCTTCCAAGAATCTTGTTTTTTTTTTAATATAATTTTTTTTTACTCAGAAAGAGAAAGACATTGTAAGAAAAGAGAGACTACCTGGATCATGTACAGGACTATGACTATTAAGCTGATGTGTTGTGATATATCTCCTGTATTTTCTTATTTTCTTTCTCCCGCATTTATATTTCCTTCGTTGCATACATCTCATATCCATCAATTATTTACTTCCATCCCATTTTGTCCATCAATAGAGTCCAACACTGGACTCCATTTTCTGTTAAAATTTGACATTTTGCATCAGACGTTTTGCCGTTGACCCAAATCCCATCGTTTTATCTGACCGTTTTGTAAGGTATGGTCAGGATTCTTCTTTCCATTTTGGTGTTACCCTCTATTTAACTATTTCAGTATGCCTTTCAATTCCGTTGGGTCGCATGCATTTTGGATCCAAGAATCTTCACCTGCCAGCTGCTCCCTAGAAAACAGCATTCGAGTCCAATGGCACCTTTCCTAACCCCAAATGTGTCCCGCATTCGTGTCCGCAGTGCTCGAAATCCTGCGAAGGGGGCTTCCGCGTCCGGGAGGTGCGCTGCCTCTCCGACGACATGACGCCCAGCGCCAAGTGCGACCCGCAGCTCAAACCGGAGGAGAAAGAACCATGCAACACCCAGGACTGCGTGCCAGAAATAGGTAAGGGGAACGGCAGTTCTTCTAACCGTGAGACTCCATCTAGTGGAGGGAAAAAAATCCAGCGAGTGATGCCTTTCGAGGGAATTCGGGGGCAGATTCGTAGTCCTTTGCTGAATTCTGTTGTTTATTAAAAATCAACTCTTAAAAAAAAAAAAACCTGGGTCTCCCAAATGCTGGACTAACATTCTTAATCACTACACCACTCTGAATACGCCCTGCTCTGAGACAGTCGGGGTCTCCGATCCGGGTCGTGTTGGGCTGGCCTTTTTTATGCAACCTAGGAAGGGGGCACGCGTCAGAAATGTGCTTCTTCCCCTGATTTCTGCTGGGTTTCGCCAAGCAATTAACGTTTGGCTACCGTCCCCGCCTGTCAAACACAGCCAAGCACTACCTTGTTTGGAAGCCCCGGAAATGAAATTGATTTGTCCTCGGAGCAAAAGTGATTGTGCCGAATGTATTATTCAAGCTGTGTGCTTTGAGCAGATGTATTATTTACGCCAAGCGAGGTGCGGGGAACATGCTGACGCCCCTCTCGACTTTACGCCTCTCGCGCCTCGCAGCGAGAGATCTCGGCTAGACGGCTGATCATGATATTTAGGGCTGCAAAGTATCCTGATCCGGCTTCGGTCACGGCCAAACCAGCTGAGTCTTCTGCCTTCAGCGGCAGGTAAAACACGACCCGGATCTTAGTTGAAGGGCAGCGATGGCTGGATCTGCTCTGATTCCGCCTAACCTCCTGTCATTCCCTCCCAAGTTGTGGCACATCTTCATTAAGAGAGGCTCTGTGCTTTCCTGCAGCAGACCCGGAAGCTGGGAAGTCTCAGGACAAAAGCAGAGCGAGAGTTTCTAATGTGAGGGTCCCCATCATGTTGCCTACATGTCGCCCAGCAAAACTTTGCCTGGGACCTTCCATGTTTTTAGAAAATGGATGGGGCCAGTAAAGCTTTCGGGCTTCCGACTGGCCACTGGAGATCAAATTGGCAGCAGCTTCCCGCACGGCACAAGAATCTTCACCGTGTGAATCAAGGTACACCGTGTATATGCAAAAGACTATCTTTAACTAAATAAGTTCACTTTAACAGGCATTTTTTTTTAAGTGCAGCTTCTGTCTGGAATGCCAAAGGGGTGCTATTAGGCATGGACCTCACGTCCTGATCGTTTTGGGTCGGCTCCGCCCCCCACAGCAGTCATTTTGTGGTTGGCTCCGCCTCCTGGGGCAGCCATTTTGCCATCGTGCCCACTGACCTATCCCAGAACTCCAAAGAGTCCCCACAGAAGGTTGGGGTCTTTTGTTCGAATGCCTTGGCTTCCGAGACGCTGCCCAAATTTGCCACGTTAGACCTCGCCATCGTGACGAACGCGCAAACAGCATCATGCGCTACTGCAAGGGTTATTTATTTATTTATTTATTTATTTATTAGATTTATATACCACCTTCCCCGAAGGCTCAGGGCGGTTTACATTAAACTAATCAACAATACATGAAACAAAACATGCTACATAAAGGCCTGTTCCTTTTGCCTCCTGTGTTTCTTCCCAGACGAAAACTGCAAAGACAAATATTACAACTGCAACGTGGTAGTGCAAGCCCGGCTTTGCGTCTACACTTACTACAAGACGGCCTGCTGTGCCTCGTGCCTGAGGGTCGCCAACAGGCAGTCAGGGTTCCTGGGACGCAGATAACACCGGCTCGGTCGCCCACCTCCGACTTCTGCCCGCTCATCATGGCTGCTTGGACTGCGACGGAGACGACCTCTTCCCAAAGGGGCTTCCTGAACTGGGTGAATGCCTCTTGGGGGGTGCGGTCAACTCGCACTCACACTGCAACGTCCCAGCCCCCGAGTCCACACTCGCTGCCTTTTGGAAACGTACACTGTAAAACCGTGCTCTGTTTTGTTTTGCTTTGTTCTGTTTTTACGCAGCCTTAAGCTCCACCCACTGAGAATGTGCCTTGTACAATAAAGTACACAACGGTAGCAATAACCCATTCCAAACAGCAAGACAATCCCCGTTGGGACTGGCTAAGCAGCACGAGAGCCGGGATCTAGCTTGGAGGAGTCACGGACCTTGCCTTACAACCGTCCCACTCGGAATATGCCCGTTCTCATCGGATCATGGAAGCTAAGCAGAGTCAGGCTTGGTTAGTACTTAGATTAGATACTTCCTGGGAATACCAGGAGTTGTAGGCTTGGCAGGGGCCTTGGCTCAGTGGTAGAACCTCTGCTTGGCATGCAGAAGGTCCCAGGTTCAATCCCTGTTGTCTGCAATTTAAAAGGACCAGGCAGTGGGTGATGGGAAGGACCTCGGCCTGAGACACTGGCTCAGTGGAAGACCCTCTGCTTGGCATGCAGAAGGTCCCAGGTTCAATCCCCGGCATCTCTACTTTAAAAGGACCAGGTGATGTAAATTATCTCAGCCTTGGAGAGCTTCTGCCAATCTGAGGGGGCAATACTGATCCTGATGCCTCAAGACTGATTCAATCTAGGGCAGCTTCAAGGTCGTTTTTTCCTTGCCCTTCTGCTCTTAGCCTTCCAAGGGCTGCTTGTCCAGATTGGTGCTAGAGGCAGTCCCCAGTTACTGCCCGATTTTTATATTTTTTATATTTTCAAAGGGGGGGGGGTGGGTGTTCATTATTCGTTGGGAGTAGAAAGACACCATCGGATCCAATTCGATATCATTGTTACCAGGGTCCTGCTCCAAATCCACCACTTGCCCCTAAGTTCCTACAGGAAACCCTTGTTTCTCCAGAACCCCAGCTGTGAACGAGCAAGCATTTTAAGCCTTCTTTGACGCATCAAAGTTAACCTGTTAACGACCGAGCAAATTCATTCATACCCCTTTGGGGCAAAACCAGCAGGGCCAGAACTCCAGAAGCCCTCCCACCTTTGCCCCCCAAGCATCAAGAAAACCGAGGCTCACTGCCCCAGACCTGGTGTCCCCTCTATACCTTGCAGCTCGTAGCCACGGCCGGGCTTCTGCTCTAGATTTTCTCCAATCCGCTCTTGAAGCCGTCTGTGCTCATAACCACAACATCTTCTTGTGGCAGTGAATTTCAAGGGTTTAAAGGGACTCTTAATATGACCCCACCCACCCCCGGCTAAGCCCCATTTTGGGCCTGAATCAGAACAGCATGTGAATCCCCGTCCCGTCCCTGGCGATGCTACACCTTCCTCCCCAATATCTTACCTTTGCTAAGGTGGTGGAGGGAGGAGGTCACCGCCAGGGAGCGCTCATTAAACGCAGGGCTCAGGACGACCCCACCTTCCCAAAGCATTACTATGATCTCTTTTGTTTTTGGACAGGGAGGATAGCAATTCTAGTTTTGTCTGTGTTCCGTGTTGAATTAGAAGGCAGGACAAGGACGACAAAGATTCTCATACCACTTGGTAAGAAATGGCTGGGGAAGGGAGCCGGCAGACGCTAGAAGATTCTCGCTTGTGTTTGAACTGTTCCCGTCCCCTTAACGAATATCATGCCTTGTTGCATGGGTTGGAGGGGAACAGGCGAGGCTGGGGGTGGGAGTTATGGTTCAGTTTTCCTGAGCTTCCACGTTGACATCCTGAAATTCTGAGGACTGGGCGAGCACTTGACAAGGGTTGCCATCCTCCAGGACTGGAGAGCTCCTGGAATTAAACCTGATCTCCGCGAAGATCGATTCAGGTGGGCGGGCGTCTCAGCTTGGGAAAGGTAGACTCACCACACCCCCACCCTGAGACCCCAGACCTCCCCAAACGTCGCCTTTCCCTGTCTCCTTGCCCCAAACCTCCAGGAATTCCCCAAGCCGGAGTTGGCAACTGACGCAGAACCACCCTTTACGTATGCCCCAAATCAATGCAGCCCACCCCCTTGTGAGGAAGGATATACTTTGTTGTAACTTATTGTTTTTTTTTTATATTTGTAAATACAAGATGTTTATAGGAAAGTATGTATGCTAAGCTATGTTTATACGGAACAAGCCACTGCATCAAAATAGTTCTATTGTTTTAGAATGAGATTTTGTTTTCCAAAAAAGGGACTTTAAAAACAAATGTATTTATTTATATATATATATATATATATATCTAATATTCCACCTGCAATTCTGTCCAGTTCTTTTTTTGGCAATATTAACCAGCTTTCGCTGTGGAGATCTAGACTACGTTGGCTTATCTAGATTGTCTTGCTGTAAATCCATAGTTAATGGTCTTGTTATATCATGGTTAATAACAGCCCCCACTTCTGCAAAAATGAATTGGTAAGTGGGGGGGCGGGGAAAAAGAAATAAGTTAAAGGACTTCTTGACCAGTTCAGGAAAATATATGCCCAGCGGTACCCTGAACCAGATCTGTACAGCACCCTTTTCCGTAATGTATACATATTCTCTGGAGGGAGGGGAGAAAAAAAAAGAGAAGTTGGTTATTTTTGTTTATGACTAATTTATTTTTTATTATTGGGGGGGAAATAAAAGACATTAAAGTAACATAGCCTTCTGAGAGTTACTCTTTTCGGAATTGGGGGGGGGAGGGTTGGGACTTCCTTCCACCCAGAATGGGTGGAGAAGGACCGAATCTCAATCTGTGGTTGGTTTGTGAAAAAATTGGGTTGCTTAGAAAAATACCGGTCGTATTGCTCTTAATCTGGCCACGGTTCGGTGTCTCTGGAGACTGACAAGGAGAGCTGCTTTTCTATATACCCTGATTTTTACTACCCAAAAGAGTCCCAGAGCAACTTACAATCCCCTTTCCCGTGCTCTCCCTACAATAGATACCCTGCAAGGTAGGTGGGGCTGAGAGAGCTCTGAGAGAACTGATCTGCAAGAATACCCATGGGAGAACTGTGACTGGCGCAAGTTCACCCAGCTAGCTGCATGTGGAGGAGGAGTGGGGAATCAAACTTAGAGCAGTGGTTAAGAGCAGTGGCTTCTAACCTGGAGAACTGGGTGACCTTGGGCAATTCACAATTCTCTCAGAGCTCTCTCAGCCTCACCTACCGCACAGGGGGGGTCTATTGTGGTGGGAGGAAGGGAAAGGTGTCTGCAAGCTGCTTTGATAGTGAAAAGTGAAGTACATCTCTTTTAGAGATGAGATTTCCTAAAAGGCATCAAGTCCTAGCAACCAGAAGCTAGAGATGAACTGATGGGAAAACCTCAGAGGGTGGCTGTGGTCATCCAAGCTGCAGGCATGGACATTCGGATGTTCAAAATAATCCCAGCTCTAGACCAGGCTTGCCCATTCTCAGCCCCAAAAAAGCAGGAAGGGAAAAAAGCCAGCAAATGGCCTCCATAGTGACACTCTAGGAATTTCTCCCATGTCTCTGTGCTCTTCCTTTGAAGGGGGCCTGAGATGATTTTGAAGCCCCCTGAGGAAAAGGGGAAAACAGTTAAACCTTCCTGAATGGAGGAGAAAAGGGCAAATAGCTAAAAACAATGTCCTGAACTGAAGTGGAAAGGAAAAATAGTTAAAAATTCCTGTACTGAGGAGGGAAGGAGAAATAGCAAAAAATTCATGTACCGAGGAGGGATGGGGAAAAAGAGTTAAACCTTCCTGAATTGAGAAGGAAATGAAAAATAGTTTAAAACTGAGGAGAGAAGGAAAAAATAGTTTAAAATTTCTGGAGGAAAGGAAACATAGTTTAAAATTCCTGAACTGAGGTGGAAAGGAAAAATAGTTTGAAATTCCTGTACTGAGAAGGAAAGGGGGGAAATGGGTAAACCTTCCCGAATTGAGGAGGGAAGGAAAAATAGTTTAAAATTCCTGAACTGAAGTAGAAAGGAAAAATAGTTAAAATTCCTGTACTGAGGAAAGGGGAAATATAGTTAAACCTTCCTGAATTGAGGAGGAAAGGAAAAATAGTTTTAAATTCCTGTACTGAGGAAAGTGGAAAAATAGGTAAACCTTCCTAAATTGAGGAAGGAAGGAAAAATAGTTTTAAATTCCTGAACTGAGAAGGAAAGGGGGAAAATAGTGAAACCCCCTGGACTGAGGGGGATGGAGGAGCCAGGTTCAAGGGAGAACAGGCTGGTTGTTGTTTTTTTCTTTTCCTGAGGTAAAAGTTACCACTGTCACTCTGCCTGTTCATGTTACCACTTTTTTTTTTCTGGATGCTCTTTTGTTGGTAGTTGAATAAATAACCCGTTGTTGGGTTTGTTTGTTTTTTTGGCCTAGTGATTGTTACTGTGTTGTGACTAAATCCCAAAAGGATACATTCCAGTAGTCAGTTACAGGCCTGGCTGGGCTACCAGGCCAAAGGAAAAAAGAAATCAAAATAAATAAATACAACCACTTCTGTTTTCCCCAGGAGTGGGTCAGACCCCTCCCTGGTTAAAAACCAGTCTTACTGGTGCCAGCAACTGGGGAGCAACAGGACAGAAGGGGTGTGGACTGAGGGGGGCAACCGGGGGACCGAATTATTTAGCATTATTTATTTATTTATGCGTTAAATGTTTATGCCGCAGCTCCTAGGTCGGGCGGCTCACACCAGCAATAAAATGCAATAAAACAAATTTCACGACCCCCCCACCTACAAGCCTTTAAAAGCTTTGGAGAGCTTGCTAGATGCCGCTTTTCCACCTGGCATTTTGGTCGAGGCCCAGGAACACCTGTGCCGAATAACTCATATCCTTTTAACTTCCCCAGCTTTTGGGGTGATGACAGGATTTTAAATGCAATTTCAATTTTTAACGGTATGCGTTTTTAACCAGTTGTGGTGAGCCGCCCCGAGACCACTTGGAGAGGGGCATTCTATAGATCAAAATATAAATTTTGATATAAAATATCAATTAAAAAAAAACAATGTGGGAACGGTGGCATAGGAGCTACCTTCCAGGGTTGTTGTAAGGTAGGTGAATTCACTGAGCAGTATATCCCGAGTGTCCCAGAAAGAGGGTGGGGTAAAGATGTATCAAAGGGAAAAGCAGTAAGGAGAGACTTGAAAGCAGAAATATCAGCCAGTTTCAAATAAATGAAATTGAGTAGGGAGAGTCTGGGGGCACTTCTCACATAGTGTGGTGGGTGCAGCTACAAGATGGCAGCCACAGAAGAACTGCTGGAGCAGGTGAGGTGATGCATAAAATTGGCGCCAGAGGTACACAATAGAGCTTTGGTTCGTGGCGGCAGCTGCTGCTAAAAAAAACTTTTGAAAAACCTGCACAACGGGTGCCGTTTTGGGGACCCTCTGAATGCTCTAACACCTCGAACGGTTCCGCAGGGCCTGCAGAAGGGAGCTCCTCCACCAGGCATTTGATTGAGGTTGACCAGTACCAATCAGCCCCCCCCCCTCAGCCTCCTTCCTACAACCATCCCTGCAGACTTGCCCACCCACTGGGCCATCGGTAAGCGCTGATTTATTGTTCCCTTCAATGTTCTATTGTTCACAATGTTATCGTCATTGTGGTATTATTATAAACTGAGTTATTTGCATTGTTCCTGTTTGATGTAAACCGCCCTGAGCCTTTGGGGAGGGTGGTATATAAATTGAATGAATGAATGAATGAATGAATGAATGAATGAATGAATGAATGAATGAATGAATGAATGAATGTTCACCAGGGAAGCCACGTAACCCAGCCATGGGTCTGATCCAGCCAGGTCATTCCTGTTACTTTATTGAAACCTGCTTATCGAATTGCTTTACCGCTGGCTCCGGAACATTGCCTTTGTGTAGACCTAGCCCTTACTTTTTAGATGGCAGTGAGCGATTCCAAGATTTGCATCAAAGAACAAAACATGAAGCAATCCTTGGCCTGTGAAGACAAAACCCTGCTTTCCAGTCGACTGGCTGCGATGCTCAGCCTTTAGAAAACATTCGGAAGAAACCTTGGTAGCAGTTTTCTTTATGAGCTTAATGCAAAAAATGATATTTCCCCCTGCAGATACCGTCAATCGTCGGGAGCTCCACAAAACCTTTTATGGCTGGGATAGATCATCGCCTGCACATTCATCGTACAGGATTTGGGAGCATTTCTATTGGACCAGAAGATGGCCACAGCTGCTGTCAAGGTAATAAAATCTCTTACTGAGTCTTGCATTTTCCTCCCAAACTATTTTTTTTCCTGGCAATATCGCTGGAATCAAACACAAGTTATGACAACAGAACGTGTCTTTGCGGAAATAAATCTGAGCGGGGTCAGGAGTCCTTTTCCCATTTGAAGTTTTGCATCACGATCTTTGCAACGGAATCAATTGGTCATTGGTGTTAAGCTATTTCCTCCCCCGTTAAGTGCGGTTCACAAACACTAAATAACACACTTAGCTTCCAATTTATGGTGACCCCAGCAAGGGGCTTCCTAGGCAAGGGAGAAGCAGAGGTGGTTGGCCATGGCCTTCCTCTGCAGAGCCTTCCTTGGTGGTCTGCCTTCCAAATACCAACCCAAGTTAGCTTTCAAATTATGCTGACTCCAGCAAGGGGATCCCAAGGCAAGGGGAAGTGGTTAGTCCTTGAGCCAGACCCCTGGGTGGGTTTTGTGCTTGATCTGCAGGGCTCTTCTCATGTATGTGCCACCCCCCTGCCCCCCAGATTTGGCTCTGAGGCCTTATTGATTAAAATGTCCCCTCTTGCAGATGTTAAAGGTGCTGTCAAAATGTAATGAGCCAGAGCGGATCAGTTCTCCCTTCCCCTGCTTTGGAGGCGTTTGTCTCCTGCCACACAGGTGGCAGTGGCATTACGAGAGGCCGTCTTTCCCTCAGCAATAAAGGTGCTAAGCCGAACGCCGCAGGGATCGGGAGACGTTGATTCATAGTCCCGCCCGACAGGCAAATTGAGTCTGAGACCGGCAGATGTGAAAAATGGAAAGAGTCAATGTGGGATCTGACTGGCAATCTGTCAGTGTCTCGTAAAAACACACCCGGGAGTGAATTCGCCATCCCTTTCGAGGCTGCCGTGTTATTTACTCACAAGGCCTCTTTGGAGAAATGTCTGCGTCAAAGCAGAGGTCGCCACAGTTCAGAGATGTGATGCATGGAGAGAGAAATGCAATGCTCTGTAATGGAAGCGCTTTTTGGGATTTAGAGTTGGTTTTTTTTAGAAAGAGGAGCTGGGTTTTCGATTGCCCCGTTTTTCACTACCCGAAGGAGTCCTAGCGTGGCTTCCTCCCTGCCACAGACACCCTGTGAGGTTTTTGGGGCTGGGAGAGCTCTAGGAGAACTGCTCTGCCAGAACAGCTCTAAAAGAACTGCGACAAACCTGAGGTCTCTTAGAGTTCTCTCAGCCCCACCTGCCTCACAGGGTGTCTGTCATGAGGAGAGGAGGAGTAGGTGAGTCACTTTACTTCGGGTAGTTAAAAGCGGGGTACAAAATAAACAGCTCTTTTTCTTCTGTGACATCATTCTAACATTGGCCCACCCAGTGCTGTTCTGGTCTGTTCCAGGGTTTCCCTCCCCCTTCCTTTCTCCTTTGTTTCCGTAAATTACCATGCAAACGCTCTGGAATTGTCAGATGTCCGGTCAGGTCGATGAACCGGTCAGCTCATCAGTTCTAGGAAGCGGGCCTGTCCTTCCTGGGGATTTGTGCTCCCAAGAAAATTAAGGCAAGAGCTGTAGTTGGGCTACCGGGCTCACAGCTGAGGAGTAATGGCAGTCTATTAAAGTTTGTGATCTAATGCCGCCTTCCAAACACCTCGCTTCCCACCACTGCAGCACAAGGCTGATTCCTTATTTCCTTCAAGGCCAACAAAATTCAATTCTAGGATTCTGTGGGGCTGAAAAGTGCCCCGGTCTCAAACATTGCTCTGCTGCTTCAGACCACCACGTCAACCCACCTGAATCTTCTGTGATTCCTGTCCAGGACATCCAAACTGTACGTATAGATTCTATATTTTGTGTTGTGCTGCGTGATGTTTATACTTGATGTTATTCCGATGCTGGTCTCAATGACTGTAAGTAAACTAGCGGGAACTTGAACTCTGGACAAAATTCAGTGCCAATTGTGAGCTTGTCAACTATGTCAGCCGGGAGTCTTCAACATATTGCCCGCAGGCACCCCGGCATCCCCTAACACCATTCCTGGCACCGCTGAGTGTTTTGAGAAAGGGGGTGGGCCCATATAGGGCTTTTGCCCAGCAAGGCTTCTGATTGGCCATTGGAGATTTGATTGGCAGCGCCAATGGGACCTTGTATTGTGTCCCACAGGGACTCTCGTGTAAAGAAACACCAACTTTTAAAAGCTGTCATTGAAGCAGAATGAACTGCCCTGAACGGTGTCTAGATGATTGATTAAAATATTGACAATTTGACGATGCTGTGAACGAAAGAAAGCATCCACCAACGGGGAAATGCATCTTTTGCCCTTTCTGCTCTTTCTTCACTTCCCCCTCTTCCCGCCCCCTAGCAAGTCCACAGAGAACAGTCACCGTGGCCAGTTCCGGCAATTTAACTCACGGACGAGAAAGATCCTTTCTTTTTGCATTTTCTCACAGTCCTGCCCTTTGATTAACCGACATAATTTCCCCCTTCTTCTGCCATGGGGTGTCACTGTTGCATGCAGACTAAAAACCCAGGTCTGTTCATCCCCCAGACTGCCACAAACTGCTTTACTAAAAAGATGACAAAATAATTATGACGATGAGCAGATGAACTCCTTAGAGGTTCTCCCCCCCGCCCCTGTCTACTGAAGACAAGTACCAGCCATGACTGTGAAAAATGGTCTCATTCTTTCCCGAAACCGGCATCAAATCAGAGCAGAACAACAGGAAAACACAGCAGACGGCAGTCCCTGAACTCACGTTTTCTGAAAAGGGGATGTTTCTGACTTTCAATTTATGTATTTGATTTTAGTGCCATCTTTCCTCCATTAAGAGTTCAGGACTGCACAGTTTCCACTTTTCAATGGGAGGTAGGCTCGGTTGGGAAAAGGGAGCTTCAGGGCTGACTCAGGATTTGAACCCGCTCCTTGCCTAACATTCCGTCTGCTACCATGAGGGAGGCCACATAAGAACAGCCCTGCTGGATGAGTTCAGTGCTCCACCTAATCCAGCCTCCTGTCTCACCCAGAGGCCAGCCAGTTCCTCTGGAGGGCCAACAAAAGGTCACGGAGGCCGAGGCCTTCCTAAGAACATCAAAAGTGTGAGAACCGAGCAGCACAGGAATGAGCATGGTGAATCCTCTGTGGGAGATACAGCTTAACGATCCCCCCCTTTTCATGACTTATTCAAAAAGCAAATAACCCTGGAGATCAGCTGCATAACAGCTTGTTGGGCAGACAGGGAGCCGGGGAGGCGGACGGATGGGGAGGAGGGCTGGGACCAGCACTCTCTTTGTAACCCGGCACATCCAGAACATTGTCTGTGAAGAAATTAACAAGGGAGCTTGCAGGGAACAGATGAAAGGAATGTTGGGTTGTTTTCCGCCAGGGTCTAGTTCTGAGATTTTATGCCGGCAAAGGCTAAAATCCCAGGACGATTTTATTGATGCACGGTGTACTGTTCGCAGTGTTGGACTAGCAACTGGGAGACCCGGGTTCGAATTCCCCGCTCTACCACGGAATCATTCTGGGTTAGAGTCATGTTGTTCTCCTCTCCTTTGTTTGATCCTTACAACATCCCTGTTAGGTATGTGCTGTAGAAGGGCTATAGCGCTATGCAGGTGCTATAGGGCTGGAAAAGTGCTATATAGTGCTATAGATGTGCCACTCAGCTCAGCTGCAGAGATTTAAATTTGGGAGTTGGGGGGGATGGGAAAAGGGCAACATGTGGGGAAAATGGGGGGGGAGATTAGGGATGCCAGCCTCCAGGTGGGACCTGGGGATCCTCTGGATTTACAGCTCATCTTCAGACTACAGACATCAGTTCCCCTGGAGGAAACAGATGCTTTATTTGGAGAGGACAAACTCTGTCTACCTGGATCTTTCAATCCAATCCCCTGTCCCCCACTGCTGGTCAAGGGGGAACTTGGCCACTCTGGAGGTGGGGGGGAGATATATCTTTGGATGGTGTCTTCAGAACTGATGAATGACAAACACACTAACTTCTGCAAAAGACAGATATCCTGGAGACGCCACTCTCAATCTTTCCGCCTCCTCAGGCAGCAAAAAAATTAGATTTCTGCAGAGCAAATCTAATGCTGGTTTTACGTTGAGAGCTCTGGGCACTGATGCCTGTTCTGTCGAACCCAGTAGAGTCGGCTTTCTAAGATTCTAATGCCTGTCTGCGTGTCGCCCATCCCATGTACGCAGAAGGCTCCTTCAGCCGGGAGGAACAGAGAAACGTCTCGACCCATGGGCTCTAATAGGCGCCTTTTGCTTACCAAACGTAATTAGCCGAGTCTCTGCGTCTTCTCTTGCATTGGGCACATTCGGAGAAAGCATCAGGCAGATCAACTGTTTTGTTTTGGTTTTTTAATTCAAGGAAATGCGTCCCGCGTAAAATTATTCGAGGCCCAAGGCTGCCTGGCAGATGGGAAGTCCCAGGTTTGATCTCTGGCATCCCAAATGGGAAGGATTGGGAGAGAAGGTGGGTTGAGGCAGGGTGGTAGACCAGATGGACCCTCATTGGTCTGACCTAGCAGGGCCCTTCTGATGTTCTTACAAGTAGCCAGTACTGATTTTTATGGACCGGTGGCCAGATTCAGTGTACGGCAACTGCATGTGCGTTCATGTGTGTGTGGGGGGTTAATGTCACCTGCCCTGCAGTGGTTTTGTGTTGTGGGAAAACAAGAAAATAAAATGGAGTCTGGTCTCCAATACAGTGGTCTCCCATATGCTCCGTGCTAGGCTGAACCCCCAAAGTGGGATTTTCCTGATTACCGGACTTGGCAAGGTGCAAATATCTTGTTTGCGAGTCGGGAACCGTCCATGGTACTGAAGTTATTATCTGCAGATAGCTTCAGAGTGCAGCCATGTTGGTTTGCCGAATCAGACCCTTGGTCTATTGAGGTCAGTCTTGTCTACTCAGACTGGCAGTGGCTCCCCTCGGTCTCAGGCTGTCTTCCCCATCCCCTCCTGCCTGGTCCTCTTAACTGGAGGTGCCGGGGGTTGAACTTCTGCCTGCCAATTTCACTGATCCACAGCCCCTTCACAGTAGAAGAGGTCAAAGCGAGTCCAGTAGCCCCGTAGAGATCAACTCATTTCTCACGTTGAAGACACCCATCCTTGTTTTCATCAGATACCTGACAAAGACCGGTTTGACTCTCGAAATCTCATAACCCCCAAGAATCTTGCCTCCATTGAAAGTATCACTGGATTCAAATGTCGCTCTTGCCTCAACTTCCTTTTGCAGTCATTTCCTGGTCCCTTAACAGAGAAGGATTCAACTTGTTTTTTTTTTTAAGCTGCCTTCAATCGTCTTTCCTTCCTCTGTGGCTCATTATTAAGGGCATTTTGCTGGCGCCTCTGAACTGAAACCAGCATGCCCTTGTAGCATTTCTGAACTGGCTGCACTCTGTTCTGAGAACTTCAATGCTTTCTTCTTTCCTCTTTCAAAGTCAGGAAGGCGATCAGCGTTCGGTTTGGCTATCGACCTCACCCGCCTCTTCCTTCTCCCTCCAAAACGAATACATTTTTTAACCTGATATCTACTAAATAGCCCTGGTGTTGGCTGAGCAAGGGAGGGGAGAAAACCAAGCTAAAAACACTAGTAAATCACATTTTAACCGCGGCAAGGGAACAAGAGATCAATACGGCAATTTTTTGGCCATTAGGACGGAGAGTATAGAAATAGCAAGGAGCGGGGTTTTTTTTCCTACCCCCCTCGAGAAAATCCAGAGCTTTCCCTCGAAGGGCTGTCATTTGTTCGGATGGGAAAGTGTCTTGCAAGCAGCTTTCGATTTTGGAAAACAGCATTTTTCTCCCAGCTGGAGGACTGATGACCACAGTGTTGGCAAAGCATCTCTTTTCCATGATGGACAGCTGTGGACAGAGAAGCATCCGGGTTCCAACTGCTGATCAAGAAATGTTTGGCCTACTGTAAATCACAGAACACTCCTGCTTAAATCTTCAGCTAGCTCAAGGATTTTGTTTGACGTTATAAGCACACACAGTCATGGAAGCACAGGATCAGACAGCTGGGAATTCACCATAGAGGTCATCTAGCCCAACCCCCTGCTCAATGTAGTATCAGCCTAGAACATCCCTGAGAAGCATTCATCCAGCCACTGCTTGAAGCCTGCCGGTGAGGGAGTGTGCCCCACTCCTCTACGTGCAGCCAGCTTTGGGCTAGTCACAGTTATCTTAGAGCTGTCCTTGCAAAGCTGTTCTCTCAGAGCTCTCTCAGCCCCACCTACCTCACAGGGTGTGTTTGTGGGACTATGATGATGTTCAGAGATGGTTGGCCAGTGCCTGGTTCTACATCCCAGTCTTGGTATTTCTCAGTAGAGGCCTGCAGTCAGAGCAAAGGAATGGACCGATGGTTAAGACTCGACAGAAGGCAGGTCTGCATATTTCAAGGAAAGAGTTCCCCGGAAGGATTTTTCCAAACAAATCTTCTTTAACATACTGCGTAAATTCCTTTTGGGAGTATCGCGTTCTCCTGCCTCCCCTCTTTGCTTTTAACCACGTTTATCTTTTTAGTTTACGGCGTTCCCCGAGCTATTAAATTGGCTTTTCGGAGGCAGCACTGAGCAAGAGGATACACGAACGGGAGATCATTTTTTAAACAGAAGGAAGAGGAGCTGTTGTGATTGCAGAGAAGGCCATTCCCATTGAAAAGATAGCTTGTCCCCCCTCCCTGCATGAGCCGCAATTTATTCATCGAAGGCCCGGAAGGGTACAGGGAGCAGTTGTGATCATAAGGTGGAAAGTACAGTATTGGAACGAGGATGAAGCGTTTCTCTTATTGTTGCTTCAATTAGTTTTTAATTAGCTGGTGGCGCGAGGCAGACGACGTCGCTAATGAAAACGCGTTATCTTCCATTTGTCTGTAACAAGTGTCCCGAAATTCTTTAACTATCGCACGCTCGGTGTAATTACTTCCAGGAATATGAGGTTTGTTTGGAAGTGACGGAGTTGGGGGGGGGGAGGCTGCCGTGAAAGCCACCGCCGTTGCCAATTAGTCTGCGTTAATGAACTTGTTAGCGAAGCCGCTCGGTTAGATTCGTTCCGGCCTTAATGGACGATTAGGTGAGATGCAAATATCGGGAAGCCGTGGTCTTTGGGGTGCTGGTTCTCTAAAGGCATCGTTGTTGATGCGGGAGGGTACCGCCCTCGTAACCGGAGAGCAATAATGCTCTTCTTGGCCTGGTATTAACTTTTAATACAACTCGCCCCTCAATAATTCATACTGACACTTTAAAAGCTTGCAGCTCTGGACAGCTGGGGAAGATTTAGTGGTGGCGATGGGTTGAGGGACGTGAATTTCCAAATGCTTATGGGACAAAATTGGCCTTCTCCAAAAAAAAAAAAAAAAAAAGGTTAACAGAGGGAGGGGGAGAGATGTTAGCTCCTCCCCCCCCCCCCAGTCAGAGCAGCTGGGTTTTTAATCCAGATAAAAAAAATTGCAGAGATCCAAATCTTTGCAGGACTGTCCGCATGCACAGACTGATTTGTGTGAACTGCCGGGTCTTTGGCATTCTCTAACCCCTCTCAGGTTATGGGGGATCTCAGAATTAATCTACTCCATCATTTTGTAAGAAATGCCCCCTGCCCCCCTTTCAATATAATTCCCCCTCTGTGCAAACTGAATATTCGTGCACACGCTCGTGTTGTGCCGAATTTTGGCATCATACACCGCACACACCCCAAGGTTGACCTAATCTTGTTGGATCTCAGATGCGAAGTAGGGTCAGGCTTGGTCAGTCCTTAGGGTGTTCGACCACCAAGGGAATCCAGGCAGGCGAAAGAAAGTGATGGCAAACTACCTCTCTTTGTGGGCCCTGACCTGGATGGCGCAGGCTAGCCTGACCTCTTCAGAGCTCAGAAGCAAAGCAGGGTCAGCCCTGGTTAAGACTTGGATGGGAGACCTCCAAAGAAGGTCAGGGATGTGACACAGAGGCAGGCAGTGGCAAACCCCTTCCACCAGGGCTAAGCCCCTGATATGAAACTGCGCTCAACACAACAACACTATCCCCTTATTCTAAAGTCTAATCCTACAGACATTGAATGCAAGAATGTATATTGGAAAGCTCGTGAGTATATTGGAAAGCTCTTGTTGGTTTGGAAAGCATTTCTGTCCCCCCCCCCCCCATCCGATCGTTAAAGGGAAGAAAAACCTGCTGTTCAGATGGATTTCGGATGGCTTCCACGTCGATATACGTCGACCGTATTTATAACATTACTCTTGGACCAGATTCAGACTCCCCTGTTTCCAAAGACAATCTAGTCTCAGGAGGACAAATGCTATAAACACTTGGACGAATTGCGGAGAAACGTGTTCTTAGGTCCGAAGAAGAGTCCAAAAACCAACATTTCTGCTTGGCTTGTGAACGGCAGTTTCTGGGGGGGAGATGTGTGGGTTTCTCCTGCATTTTCCCATGACGCTGTTGCAAAACCATCCTAACTTGCCAGTCAGGCTGTCTAGCCCGTGTGTCTTTGAGTGGGCCCCAGAGAACTTTATAGATTTCTCTAGAAGGCGCTGGAGCACTCTGTGAGCTCACCGGGGCTCTTAAAACGACAGATGCATTAACTGAAAGCCGCGATGGGACGGTCTAAGTATGTCGGGTCATTCTTCACCATCAGGAACACGCAGGAGGCTGGCGATCCCATGCGAGGCCTAATCGACTCTCAGGCGGAGAAGATTTCCCCCGTGGTGGTTTCAAACTCACAGGCGTGTGCTGCAGACCAAGAAAAGCACCCTGTTTGACAAAACCAGCTCTTCTTGGACACAAACACAAGCTCGGGTGTCAATCTACAACCTCGCCATATCTTATCACAGCATGTGTAGGAAAGCTCGGGCGGACACTCTCCAGGTGTGGTTGGAGATATCCCACGACGGCAACTGATCTCCAGGGACTGGGGAAAGTCCACCCCTAGAAAACGACTGCTTGGAAGGTGGGCTTTCAGGTGTGATACTGAGGTCCCTCCCATCCCCAAACCCCACCCTCTTCTGGCTCCACCCCCAAAACCTCCAGGTCTTTCCGAACCCAGAGCTGGCAACTCTACTTAAAGCAACAATCTCGGCCAGACCCATGACTTCTCTTCTCTCTGGAACATTGCCCCAACTGCAGGGGGATGCTGATAAGGTGACGGCTAAAACGGGGCCTGCGACATTCTGGACTCTCACATTCGGAGAACAGGAGGAGACATTCAGCCCCGTTAACAAACGGCTTCTCGGCCTCTGGTGGAATCACTTACCTACTTTGGTTCGGGTTGCGTAGACGGGTGGCTTTATTATTTCAAGCTTGGTCTGTAGCGATGCAGTGATTACCGTGCAGGAGGAGTGCATCCTTTCCAAATAAAACTTTTCGATAACTGCCGCGCGGGAGGAATTGCCTCGACGAGGATTTTTGACTAAGACAGGAGGAGATCTGTGGCAGGAATCCCAATAGAACACAAAATTCATGCCCTGTCTTGAGCTAATCGCCTCTCAGCTTTATTATGAGATTTGGCAACCTCCAGGTGGGCCCTGGAGATCTCCTAGAATTACAACTGACCTCCAGAGATCGCTTCGCCCGCAGAAAATAGCAGCTTTGGACGGTGGTCTGTAAAACCTTATAAAATGCCTGTAAAACTAGGCACTTGGTTGAGGCCTGGGCCTCCCCACTCCAGAATGTACCCCTTCCAAGCAGAACACCATAAAGACATGGGGATAATAACAAGGCCCAAGAGGGGCCACAACTGGGACACTCAGATTGATAGCTTTATGTTTTTTACTGTTTTATCAGTCCTAGGATCTCTCATATTTGTTTCCTTCGACGTGAGCTTGTCAATGTGATTTTGTGATGGGCACGTGTTGATCCAGAGACATCTGACTGTGGTCCAGGGGAGGGCTTTTGCTAGAACATGGCTATGTTATTTTCGTTACGGCCCACGTCAGGATCTGCCCAGAGATGAATTGTCAAGAGCATAAGTATCCATTACGGAACATCAGTAATATTTTGAGACATGGCGGAGATCACGGCTGGGGAAGAAGCGATCTCAAGGTGTTGTGGCCCGTGTCAGAACTTGAATGTGCTACTTGGCACTTCAGCAACCTGCTGACCAACGCTGGAATCCCCGCCTGGTCTCCTTTGGGGTCTATCGGCCTGTTCTGGGTCTGCTGGATTATGTATTTCATCGCCTCCCCCATCCTTGCTAGCCAGCTCTGGCATTAACGTCCCGTTCCAATTCCTCGCAGGGAGAACTGTGGTTTTGCTCTGGAACGGATGGGGAACATATGTTTTGACATCCACTCCTTGGGCGTGGGGAGTTTCCTTTCTTCTCCAAAACTGGTTTCGGGGAGGGGGAAGAAAAGGAGAAACTGGGTAGAATAATCAGCGGCGTCATTATGAAGTATTGTTTGGAAACAAATACGGAATGGAAAACGGGCCAACAGATGGTTTGGAGACGGGTTTCCCCCCTCCTCCCTCCAAAGACAACAATGACATCCTTAAAGGAAGGTTTGATTTGGGTAGATAAGAAGCATGACGCATTTCTTTCTTTCGTCTTTCTTTCTGCCACATTTTCTCACAAAGCCTCTTGACAATTGATGTGATGACATGAGAATCATACGCCCCGGGAACTGAGACAAGGAGATTTCTGCCGCTTCTGTTTCGGAAATCTGACAGCCAAGTGTCGTTGCCAGTATTGGCTGCAAACCGCTGGAAGCTGAAAACCTGGCACTGGGGGGGAGAGTCAGGAGAGAATGTTCTTGGATGGGGAATGGGTGGGGTTTGGAGCAGTAAATTTCGGAATAACTATGTGGCAGGCCCAGTCGGCGGTTTCACTCAATCACACCCAATTCCCCTCCTTTCCCTTTAAACAAGGCTACACCAGTCCCAAGACCCCCAGCACTGAGGTCTTTGTGGGAACAGAAGAACAGAAGAGAAGCCATGTTGGGTCAGGGCAATGGCCCATCCAGTCCAATGCTTGGTGTCACACAGTGGCCAAAGCCCAGGGACCTATAGGGAGGTCTACCACCAGGGCCAGAGCTCCAGAAGCCCTCCTATTCTGGCCCCCCCAAGCACCAAGAAGACAAAGCATCCCTGCCTCAAACTGTGTTGACGGTTTAGACAGTTTTCTATTACCTTCTTCTACGTGGCCATGAGCGCGGCACTGAGTTTTAACCAAACTGTGATGATAAATTAACAGTGACAGATATGTTCGAAATGAGAAATGTTTCATCCTTGGGCCAGGGAATTAAAGGACACGTTTTTACTTTTTTTCTGCTTTTTGCGGCTATGGATCACGATAGAAGTTGTGGAAGTTACAGCTGGGATGGCTGAAGTGAACAAAGAAGGTTTTCCTTTCATCTTCACCGAGGGCAGAATAAAGCAGGAGTCTAGGAGAACCTTTAAAAAGCTCACAGAATTCACACCGGCCTAAGGTCTCAGAAGTCTGAGTGCATTCTTTGGAGGCACAAGGTGAGCATACTGAATTCAGCAACCAGTCCGTCAAGGTCACTCTTGTCCACTCAGACTGGCATCTGCTCTCCAGGATCTCAGGCAAAAATATTTCCCATCCCCTCCTGTCTGGTTCTTTTAATGCCGGGGATTGAACCTGGGACCTTCTGCAGGCCAAGCAGAGGCTCTGCCCCTGAGCCAGGGTCCCAGATCAAGGCCTTCCCCATCCCCTCCTGCCTGGTCCTTTAACTGGAGATGCCGGGGATTGAACCTGGGACCTTCTGCCTGCCAAGCAGAGGCTCTGCCCCTGAGCCAGGGTCCCCGATCAAGGCCTCTCCCATCCCCTACTGCCTGGTCCTTTAACTGGAGATGCCGGGGATTGAACCGGGGACCTCCTGCCTGCCAAGCAGAGGCTCTGCCCCTGAGCCAGGGTCCCAGATCAAGGCCTTTCCCATCCCCTCCTGCTTGGTCCTTTAACTGGAGATGCCGGGGATTGAACCTGGGACCTCCTGCCTGCCAAGCAGAGGCTCTGCCCCTGAGCCAGGGTCCCAGATCAAGGCCTTCCCCATCCCCTCCTGCCTGGTCCTTTAACTGGAGATGCCGGGGATTGAACCTGGGACCTTCTGCAGGCCAAGCAGAGGCTCTGCCCCTGAGCCAGGGTCCCAGATCAAGGCCTTCCCCATCCCCTCCTGCCTGGTCCTTTAACTGGAGATGCTGGGGATTGAACCTGGGACCTTCTGCAGGCCAAGCAGAGGCTCTGCCCCTGAGCCAGGGTCCCAGATCAAGGCCTTCCCCATCCCCTCCTGCCTGGTCCTTTAACTGGAGATGCCGGGGATTGAACCTGGGACCTTCTGCAGGCCAAGCAGAGGCTCTGCCCCTGAGCCAGGGTCCCAGATGAAGGCTTTTCCCATCCCCTCCTGCCTTGATCAACCAAGGATCGCATTTAGTGCAGTTTCACGGGTTCCATTGCCATTCAAGAGAACAGCATATTTTCTTCTTCTTCTTCACAATTTCTCTCTTTCTTTCTTCCGTGGGATATTCTGAGCCATTATCTTTCCCCTCGTTCTCAAAGTGGTCTTGAGAGAAACCCGACCACCCGCCCATCCCATTTTTAGCGATTTCCCACACTGAGGAGAGAAGTTGGACCTCACCCGTTATCAAATGTAATAAAACCCAAGCGTGAGAGTGCCAGAGGAACAAAAGAAAAAAACCAGCCAAGCTGCAGCACGAATGCGATAGAATCGGACACATGTTCCCTTGGCAAAGGGAGCTCCGTGCCTCCAAAGAGAGAGGCTGGATCAGACCAAAAAGGTTAGTCTAATCCAACATTCTGCTTCTGACAGAAACCAGATGCTTTGGAGAGAACAGCAAGCTTTTCGTGGATGCGGGGGCCTTCCCAGAGGTCGGGATCCAGAGGCATATTGCCTTAGAAGAAGAGCATGGCTGTCAACAGTGCAGTCTGCGTTGAATGGGGCGGGGAGGGCAGGTGGCAGAGCGTGAGAGAGCGCATCTCCTGCCAAGGAGGTCCTTCTTCCTCAACCACTCTAAAGTTGAAGTTCTAGTAGGACGGCCTTCCAGGCTGGGAAATTCTTGCTTGAGACAATCACTGGGATCTTAATCGTGGTTTTTAACGTTTTCACTTTTCTGGATTATTGAAAGGATGCCTCTTTACGAGTTGCTGTGAACAGCCCCGAGGGGACCGTCCATGGGGGCACAGCACAAAAATCTCAAATAAATAAATAAATAAATAATAAATAAATAAATAAATAAATGAGTGAGGAAATGAATACATCCAGAGGGGGAGCGGCTGTGTTGAGAGGTTTTCTGAAATCATCTTCTTCCAGACAGACCTGTTTTTAATTTTTTTTTCTATTTGTTTCTTATTTAGATTATGCCCTTCCCAGAAAACCGTCTCAGGGTGGTTAGCTGCATAAGAATAATTACACATAGGCTAAAACTTTAAAACAAAACGGATTAAAACGTTTCTTTTAAATCCTGTTGCCGCAAGGGCAATTCCTCAGATCGGTCGCAGGAGGGGGCCGACTCGAAGATGAAGCTGGCTCTTTTCCTCCTTGTGGTCCATAGGAGTAAAAATAAAAAGCAGAGGAGCGGAGAGTTTAGCGCAGAGAAATATTTCACGTTGACACTTTTCAAGCTTTTCTGGCTTTGCACTGAGTCGGAGTCAGGGTGAAGGTCTCCTGTCTCCCGGCATCCTCTTCTCCCGGTTTTACAGATTGCTGAGTGGAGGAAACAATGACTCGGCCAGAATTGCCAAACTTATTCGAAATAGCTTGATCTAGAAGAAGTCAAATTTATGAACAGAGTTCTCCCCCCTCCCCTCTCTTGACATTTGAATGGTTCATTGGCCTCGACTTGTCCTTCGGATACTTTTCTTCTCCTGCAGTCCCTCTCCTGTACCGGTGCTAATTTGCCGCGTGAACCCAAGCTGAGGCCTCGCATGCTAAGTGAAATGACCTGTCATTTTTGGAAAATGGATTTTGTAAACAAAAAAACTCGCAGTGGCTCAATTTATAGTGGGAGAAAGCGTTTTCAGATTGGATTACCGGCTCGGGTCATTTATCTTCCCCCCGGGGCTGAGGAACGGGGTGAGCTCTTCAATTTATATGCTCGCGGTCTGTGATTTTTCCAAGCCCGTTGGAGATGCTGGCGGTAAGTATTCAAAACTTGTAAGAGAAGGCCTCATAGCAACAGAACTTAAAGAAGAGGCCTTAAAGAGGTCATGCCAGGGGTCCATCTAGTCCAGCATCCTGTCTCACACAGGGACCAACCAGTTCTTCTAGAGAGCCAATAACAGAGCAGAGAGGCTGAGAACTTCATAAAGAGATCAGAAGAGACCTGCTGGATCAGTGGCCCATCTAGCCCAGCTTCCTGTCTCCTCTGGTTGCCAGCCAGTTCTTCTGGACAGCCAACCACAGGTCAGAGAAGCTGAGACCTTGATAAGAACATCTGGGCTTTTGTTTTAAGAGGCATAATTTCCCTGAAAGCCGGCGTGGTGGTGTGGTTAAGAGTGGCAAACAGTAATCTTCCACATGCAGCCAGCTCAATGACCTTGGGCTAACCCCAGTTCTCAGAGAGAGGTTCTCACAGGTCAGTTCTCCCAGAGCTCTCTCGACCCCACCTGCTTCCCAAGGTGTCTGTCGTGGGGAGAGGGGAATGTGTTTGTAAGCTGCCTTGGGGAAGTGAAAAGAATATTTAAAAACCCAGCTCTTCTCCATCGTCTGGTCCCTAATCTGGAGTTCCGCTTTAACAGCCCCAACTGAGCACCAGGGAAGAGAGCAAGGCATTGTGAGATTTATTGGGAAATATCGTATTCTGATTTGTGTGCCTCTTCGGCCGCCTTGACTGCTGCTATTTGCTGAGGCACGCAAATGAAGCCGATTCTTTATCGCAGCGACGCGTTATATAATTCATGTAGAAAGACACTGGAGGCTTTTTTTTACAATAAGAGAAACCGAGGAAGCAGCATTTTCAAGAACACCACTGGCCTTTTGTGTTCCCCCCCCTCCAAAAAACCCCCCCTGTTAATGGCGTCTTTATTTTCAGGCGTGTTCTCTGTCGATAAAAACACCGCCGACCGGATTTATCTCCCTGACAAATTTTAAATAGGAATTCTGTTCATAACAGATAGCTTCATCCCGGACTGCTGCGGTCCATCGTATTTAAGAATGGTTCTTTATTGGTGCTCAGCTCGGCCCCACGGAAAAACGCTGGCGTGGGCTCCTTTGTATATATCGCTCAATGGCTCTTATTGTAAAGAAAAAAAGCAGAGGGTTTCGTACCCTCCTTTTTCCTACCCGAGGGAGTCTCAAAGTGCTTTGCTATCACCTTCCTTTCCTCTCCCTACAACGGACACCCTGTGAGGAAGGTGAGGCTAAGAGAGCTCTGTAAGAACTGTGACTGGCCCAAAGTCACCCAGCAGGTCCTCCAGACCCAGACCACCTTACAGAGTAGGGCTGGTTCTTCATAACCCTAATTTCTGTGAAGCCTGTCAGCACTTCCTGTTTCACAGGCATCCGTGCCCTTGGAACCGACCCCACCCCCCAAATCTCCAGCCCAGAGCTGGTGGCGACCCTAAATAGCATCATTTTTGCAGTCTAAACAGCCGTTGCCTGTCCATGAATGTCGGCAAACGGTTTCCGCGGGCTCTGCCCCTCTGGCTTTCTTCTGGCTTCAAAACTTCTAAACTGGGCCAGCCGCAGAGAAACGTCAAGCAACGCCCTTATCAAGGGAAGGCGCCGGCACAAAAATTGTCCCCCACAGCTTATTTTCCCTGCACGGTTTCTAAAATCTGCTGAGCCGCTAACAGCCGAGTCCTGCTAGTCTAGCCAGGGGCATTTTCGTAGTCTGCACCATAACGGAGTTCAATGGAAGTCGTCGGGTTTGCAGGCAATTTCACCTCTGGACGCGAAATTCAGATGAGTTTTCTTAAGCTGCCTTCTCTTCCTCCGACTGCTGGCTGGGAACGTGTCACCATTTGCGTTAAGGAAGAAGTAAAATAGCTGTTGGGAATAGGGTGGCCAGATCCAGCTTAGGAAACCCCTAGAGATTTGAGGGTGGAGCTTAGGCAGGTCATGGACGTCAGTGGGGGACAATGCTACAGAGTCCCTCTTCCAAAGCATCTGTTTTCTCCAGGGGGACTGGTGTCTGTACACTGGAGAAGAGCTGCAGTTCTGGGGGATCCCCAGGTCCTGCCTGGAGGATGGCATCCCTGTCAGCAAGGTACAATGCCAAGAGTCCCCCCTCCAAAGCAGCCCTTTCCTCCAGGGGAACTGATCTCTGTCGTCCAGAGAGGAGCTGTTATTCAGGGGATTCCCAGATCCAACATAGAGACTGGCAACCCTACGTTAGAAATGCAGGTTGACAGGTTGAAATCAGAAGTTGACAGAGGTGGGGGAGAGAAAACGTGACCAGCAAAGCCAATTAACCCCAAATGCGATGGGATAAACGGAGGGCTTTTCTGGAAAAGGTAGAAGAACATCCAGGGGCACAAAAATGATTAAGTTATTGGGGGGTGGGGAGTAAGCACAGGCTTGACAAGATGCCCCAGAGGATGCTAAAATCTACACCTGTGGGCAGGAGAACATCCAGCCAAGTTATAGGGGGAAATTGACTGGATTAATAGAATAATGGAGCAGAAGGAGAAGGGTAGAACTGAGCCAGAAGCATTTTTAGGGTTGTGTTTATCCTCACTGCCATTCAGTGGGCTTGTTAAATATATGAACTGGCGTGTTTACAAGGGATGCATGAATGCACCGCTTCAGCATTTTCCTCCCATCCATTTCCTCTTTTTCGGTTGTTCCACTCTTTTAATCCGATATCATTTTTAAAGGCCATCTCTACACTGTGCGCCATTTTAATATTTTAACGCCGTTTATCCACCCCGGCCATGTTGTGTTTTTTTTAACCTCCAGTCTCATAAGCTGCGTTTAACATCGACAAAGGTGGAGGTGTTGACGAGGGGGCCAACATATTTACTGCAGCTTTAGAGATGAGAACGATGAGGATGGGAAAGGAGGTTACGCCAAGAGGCCACATCAGGGCACAGGGACAGAGGTGCCTTGCTCTTGCCTGCCTCTGTCTAGCAACCCTGGCCTACCTTGGTGGTCTCCCATCCAAGTATTAACCATGGCCAAGCCTGCTTAGCTTCCGAGATTTGACAAGATGGGGCTAGCCTGGTCAGTTTACCAATGCAAAAAAAACAAAACAAACCCACTCCATTTTTTAAAAATATCAGCCACAATTAGGCCCGTCAGCTGACAGGAGCGCTTTCTCCCCTGAGGAACTTCCCATAATACAAACATCTTGTCCAACATCGCACAATTACTATTGCCATTCTATCACTTTAGGCACGAGGGCATGTCTGGATCGGCCAAGGGGGAGCGTTTGTCTTGCTCGCCGGGAAGAGCTTCTCAATCTCTGTCTCAAATAGGCTCCAAAATATTAGCTCTGTCTCTCCTCGTGTTCACCGACGCGTGAGGATGGATCGCTCTGTCACCGGCTTCTGCATTACACAAATCGCAAGATGAGGGATGCATTGCGCCCACGAGTCAGACATTTTTCATTTGTCGCCAATAAAATACAGGCTGGCTTCCTTCGTTCCGCAGGAGAAACGATCTACCAGGACCGTTGGCCTTAGGACGGCCCAGTGGAAAGTTGCTCAAAGAGACTCAGCTTCAAAGAGTCGACTGAGTTCTTGTAGACATCGTGGGGTTCTGGATGGGTCATAATACCCTATTCCCCCCATCCCAGTCCTCATACTATAATTGGGTCTGTAATACATTGTGTAGAAGTAAGGAGGAATGTTGACACAGTATAGCCGAATCTTGTCGGATCTTCGAAGCCGTGTCGGGTCCGGATTTGGGACCAAGACCACTAAGAAAGACTCTGCAGAGGACGGAAAAGGCCAACCACAGGGAATAGCTAGATTCAACTCCAGGAGCAATTTAGGGATACCAATTTAGGGATTTCCCAGGTATTTGCTTTTGAGTGCCGATGCCCCCTTCATTGGAGACCGGTCAGAAGGAATTGACAAAGGGCTCTTGAAAGTTCATATTCCCCAAATCTTGTTGGTCTCAATTACATTTGAATCTAAGCCGTTCTGTTCCGGGACTTCGTGGCTCCCCTCTGTTTGGGATTGGGCTGATAACCTCTTGGAAAGGCAGTGGAGAGACCCCCCAAACCAGTTGAATCCGTTCCTTGCTGGGTGTGAGGTTGGAGCGTCCATCCACAGACGCAATCCGGGGAGGACTCCAAAGGCAGATTGGAACCCAGGCCCGACCTCCGTTGCTTGGGGGTGAACAAATCCACTCCCTTCCGGTTTCCTGCAGACAGGTTCATCCCTCCTGCAGATAATTAACCGAGGGCGCCTATTTTTAAAATATATCGATCTGCCACGTTACAGATCTACTACAGAAAGGCAATGTATTTCTTTTCTCTTTTTTGACGCTGGCAGAGAGAGAGGGAAACATCTGAATTATGAGCTATCAGAGGGATTGTTCCAGTTTCCATCCGTCTTGTTTTGATCCCTCCTCCCTTCCTCCTTTCAGTGGGGGGGGGATGATCCTTTTCGGCCACGAAACGTTTTGTTCTTCTTGTTCTCCGAGCGCAAAATTGGAAGTGCATAAACTATCAACTACCGAACCGCCATAATACATCACGTTTTGCTCTGTTCTGGCGAGTTTGAAAGCTCTTTCGCTGCTCTCAGGCTCTCTGCTGCCGTGAACTTCAGTGAACTCTGCCTGAGAAAAGAAACTGAATGGGTGAGAATGTGGAGTTGGCGGGTTGCCAAGCTCCAGGTGAGACCTGGACGAGGGGGAAAAACTGGAACTCAATGCCACACTGTTTCAATTTCTTCCTGTCCCTTAATGCTGGTACACAAATTGGCTTTCCGGAGCATTCCGCAGTTCTGTAAACGCTTTCAGAAATAAATTTCTTCAGCGACAAGTATTCCTTTTTTGATAGTCTCCAAAAGGATCCACAGTCCCGATGTTGGGGAATATCAGGAAAGGGACGGAGAATAAAACAGCCAGCCTGGTGATGCCCCTGCGGAGATCTCTGGTGCGGCCTCATTTGGAGTGCTGGGTACAGTTCTGGTCGCCGTATCTCCGAAAGGATATTGCAGAGGTGAAAAAAAAGCACAGAGGAGGGTGACCCAGATGGTTGTGGGGTTGAGTCCCCTTCCCTAGGAGGAAAGGCCACCCATCCATCTTCATCTCCCACGTTCGTTCTGTTAGCAAACACATACCCATGGCCAGATTCCTCCCCACAGCATTTTCCACGCTGTGCATTTTCCTCTTCTTTGCCTTCACAACAAACTCTGCCCCCACCTTTGGTTCTGCACATTCCCTCCTCCTTGTTCGTCTCATGTCAGCATTCTCCAGAGGGGACCCGATCTCTGAAAGACCACGACAAATGGCCTAGCCGTAACCCTCTCCCACTCCCTTGGAGATCCCAGCAGTTATTTTATTTGTGGGCCGAATTAACCTCCGTTCTGGCCAGAATTCGTCATCCCGGCCCCTCTAATCTCCCCGGAGCTCTGCTTGCTCTTTGACAAAGGAGGTGGCAGGCCCAGCTGGAGCCCGTGCACTGCGCCAGTGCCTTTTGACTAAACAAATGATTGCAGCAAGCCACATCTCACCTTCCCGTTCCGTCACGGGAGAGCAGAAGAGGAGTTGCGTCAGGAAGAGGCCTCAGCTTCTATGCCCAGATTATTGACCCTTCAAGGGTTAGACCACTGGGTGAAATGGGAGGCCAGATCCATCAGGACTCTCCTGATGTTCTTAAGAAGGCCTCAGCCTCTGCGCCTGTTGTTGGTTCCTCCAGAAGAACTGGTTGGCCTCTGGGTGAGACAGGAGGCTGAACGAGGTGGACCCAGCATGCTCCATCTAGGCTGACCCAGCCTCGGCCTCTCTGCCCTGTTGTTGGCCCTCCAGAGGAACTGGTTTGTCTCTGTATGAGACAGGAGGCTGGACTAGGTGAACCACTGGTCTCATCCACCATGGCTTTCTCACGTCCTTATCTTCTCCGCATGGGCTCCAGTTCTGAAAAGCCTCTGGTTCGTTTCCAACGCCCCATTTAGCTCTCTGTTCTCCCTTCTGTGAAACAAGACTCATCTCTTTACTTTCTCCCGCTGAATTTTACCCAGCGGGGCCCTTAAAAGAAGCGTCTCTTGCCATCTGCGCAGCCCTGGCTGGCTGGAGCCGTGAAAAAGAAAAGCCGTGGCGTTTTGATCCGTTTTCCAGTTGTAATCAGTTTGGAGAAGATCAGGCTCCCATTTTGTACAGAGGATAATGTGTGTGTGTATGTGTGTGTGTGTGTGTGTGTGCTTCAGCCACGTTGGCAAATGCCTTGGGTCAGGGAAGTGTTTGTGGGCAAAGAGCCGTTCAAAATGTATGAGATTAAGACGGGAACTTTTGCCGAAAGCAACGTCCCCAACAAATGCCGTGTCAAGAGGGTGGCCTGACCTGAGCTTTCTCCATTACAGAGTTGAGCTGTTGCCCCCGTAATCCCCTGGGGGGGAGGCAAAGGGGATTACGCGGCAACTTGACTTACTCGCTGTTGGAAGGGAAACATCATGTGCAAGAGAAACTCTGGATGCGGCAGGCTTAGGAAAGGGCAGGGCGATGCTCGGGGGACTCTGAGCTGTATGTGAAGCGTGAACCAGCATCTCAGGACTGAAACCGAACTGTGACCTTCCAAATTTGTGTGGAGGGATATTGAGATTTGCCTACCCTCTGGGTTGGCAAAGGACACGAGTAAGCACTGGGAACAAAGAAGGAAAAGTTGAAATGCTGATGCCAAATCCAAAGGAACCCATGTCCACCCATGCCCCAGGGACTTGCAAGAGGAAAGCATTGTGCCCTAGATCATTGCAGGATGAGGACCCAACTCTGGCTAGAAGGAAGGGGGTGGGGCTATGGGTTGCCTATATAGTCCTCCCTCTAAGCGCCTGTCTCAGCTGGGCTAGCATTTGGTGCCTGAAGCTTGTTTGTGTCTCAAGTGGGAAAGCTACTAGGACTTTGCTCTCTCTTGTAGAGGTCTCTGGTCTCCAGCTTGTGTTCTGATGGCCAGATTCTTCGCTGTCTGTTCTTAGCTGCTTAGATGTGAGTCTTAAGCTCTACTGCCCAGTAAACCAGGGACAGAAAGATTTCTCTTGAGTGTGGGAGATTTACACGTGAAGCTGACTTGTAGGAAATCTACCCAGGCCAGTATTCTCTACTCAGGCTAGAAGCTGCTCTCTGTGGTCTCAGGTGGTCTTTCACATCACCTCCTTGCCTGGTCCTTATAATATTTACTTAATTTATTATTTGGATTTCCCCCCTGCAATAATTGAAAACGATCTCATGGTGGGTTACAGTCATGAAAACCCCACATAGAAAGTAAGACAAAAAAGTAAGACACACAATAACCAACAGCAAGCCAAAAACTGTGACCTCCCACCAAGCACCTCAGGGGTCTGGGTGCCTGTTGTTCAGATGTAGCTAAATTGACATTGAACCTGGGACCATCTGCCTGCCAAGCAGAGGCTCTGCCCCTGAGCCAGGGTCCCAGATCAAGGCCTTTCCCCTCCCCTCCTGCCTGATCCTTTAACTGGAGATGCCGGGGATTGAACCTGGGACCTTCTGCCTGCCAAGCAGAGGCTCTGCCCCTGAGCCAGGGTCCCAGATCAAGGCCTTCCCCATCCCCTCCTGCCTGGGCCTTTTAATTGGAGATGCCGGGGATTGAACCTGGGACCTTCTGCCTGCCAAGCAGAGGCTCTGCCCCTGAGCCAGGGTCCCAGATCAAGGCCTTCCCCATCCCCTCCTGCCTGGTCCTTTAACTGGAGATGCCGGGGATTGAACCTGGGACCTTCTGCCTGCCAAGCTCTGCCCCTGAGCCAGGGTCCCAGATCAAGGCCTTCCCCATCCCCTCCTGCCTAGTGTAAGACAAGGTGGGCCATTGGCCTTGATCCAACGTGGCTTCTCCATTTTTCCTATGTTTTTAGGCCCTCTTCATTTTGAATAAGCAAACTCCTCATTTTGGTCAACCTTCATTCTGCTGTGTGCTGAGCAGAGAGCGTTTGGATTCTCTGGGAAAGATTTCTGATTCCCCACCAGGTTTTGCAGTATTGAACTGTGTCGCTGTAAATCTGCAAATTCCCCAGGCATTCATTCCCTCTCCTGCTGCGCTTTTGTCTACAGCTGTGCTTTCTTTGGTGGTTTCAGTTCTGGTTTTGCTCTGTGCCTTCCTTCGCCTTAATCTGGCAAGCAGTGCAGCATAAACTGGTTCTTCTGCCAAGGGACAGCTCTCTGAGGAATTCTGCGACTGTGGAAGCGTGCGGGAGAGAATCTCTGCACAGTGTGATTCTTGCCAGTTCTTGGGGCGGGTTGGTGCAGAAGGAAAGCTGGGTTTTTTACTACCTGAAGAAATCTCAAAGTAGAATTACTTTCCCTTCCTCACCCCACAGCAGGCATCCTGAGAGGCAGACAGGGCTGAGAGAGCTCTGAGAGAACTTAGACTGGCCCAAGGTTACCCAGCAACCGTTGTGTGTCTCAAAGTAGTCGACAATTGCCTTCTCTTCCTCTCACCACAACGAGTACCCTGTGAAGTAAATGGGGCTGAGAGAGCTCTGAGAGAACTGTTCTATGCCCAAGTTCCCCAGCAGGCCTCATGCATCTCAAAGTGGCTTAGAATCGCCTTCCCTCCCCTTCCTCACCTCACAGCAGGCACCTTGCAAGGCCGAAGTAACAGGACAAAATCTGAGTCTCAAGCACTCTGCATGCACATGGGGACATGTACACAATTAAGCTTTGAATCATAGAATCATAGAATCATAGAGTTGGAAGGGGCCACACAGGCCATCTAGTCCAACCCCCTGCTCAACGCAGGATCAGCCCAAAGCATCCTAAAGCATCCAAGAAAAGTGTGTATCCAACCTTTGCTTGAAGACTGCCAGTGAGGGGGAGCTCACCACCTCCTTAGGCAGCCTATTCCACTGCTGAACTACTCTGACTGTGAAAAATTTGTTTCCTGATATCTATATCGTTGTACTTGAAGTTTAAACCCATTACTGCGTGTCCTCTCCTCTGCAGCCAATGGGAACAGCATCCTGCCCTCCTCCAAGTGACAACCTTTCAAATACTTAAAGAGGGCTAAGACTTTGTTGGTCTTAAAGGTGTTCCTGGACTCAAACTGTCTTAGTAGAATGTTTAATTGTATTTTAATTTTAATATATTATTTATCATAACTGATTTGTGATGTTGCGCACCACCCTGAGCCGGCTTGCTGGGAAACCGGTATATAAACTGAATAAATATAGAAGTCATTAGACAGTACTAAAGGAGACAATCGAACTGCAGACTTTTGGTATACCCAACCTGAGCTATGGCTCTTCTCCAAGGGACCTTATTGGCCATTCGGCTCACCTCTGAAAGGTCACATGGAGCAAGGCCTCCAATGAGCATCTGAGAGGATCGTTCCTATGGGGAATCACGTGCATAATTCTGACATGCTCCCACACAGACCGCCGATCCAGTCCGTTGCGCAGCTTCCAAATGCCTCTAAACCCCAAGAAGCTATAAGCAATTTTTGTTCCCCCCCTTACTCGGATTGGAGTCCATTTGTGTCATCTTCTTCCTCGAATCCAACGCTTCAGTGCGTCTTAATAACTGCTAACTAGACTCCCCAAAGAAGATCCGTCAATGCATCGGGTTAAAAATAACAGTCGCGCCGATCTTTTTCTGAAACTGCCGAAGCACAAATAGAACATGTCAACCAAATTAGCAAATTAGTCTGCAGGACACGGGCATCTCGGGCGCCGGCGCTTCTCGCTGGCAACCGCTCTGCCCGTCTCCTTTCGGCTCCAGCGATGTGCATTTAATTATTCACACGATGACCTCCGGAATAATGCATGCCCATCTGCTCGCTTCCAAAGTGCGAGGACAAGACCGAAAAATGTGCTGACGACAGAGCCGCATATTCCCCAACGCGCCGGGTGGCACTTCTCCGATCTGAGAATGACCATCTTTTCGTTAGCCGAATGGCTTTTCGGGATATTAGCTCCACGGAGCAGAAATTAGAAATTCACTCTCGCTCTTGTCCCGCTGATGATATGATGATGATGATGATGATGATTTTATAGAGAAAAGCAACAATTTTAAGAGCTACAGGAAGCCATCAACTGCAGAATTGAGCAATGAATCAGGATGGCCTGGTTGGAATATGGTGTCAGTTATGCCCATCGGGGATGGTGGGACTCGAACTAGCCAATCTCAGGAGACAAAAGTGGGATTTTGAATCCTTTACAGATGAAAACGCAGCTGCGGCTGCCTTCTACTTGTTGGAGTACGTGGTGTGCAGGATTCAACAACATATAAGGAATGTTCTGCAGGGGGCATCAGAGGGGATGCATATTTAGCATAGTTGGATTAGGAATTCCTCGGTATTTTTCAAATAGTCTCCCAGGGGTCATTTTTAGGACGTGCTTCAATCTGGAAATATGCTTTCAATGATATTTGATCGTGATAAGTCCTGCTGGGTGACCTTGGGCCGGTCACAGTTCTCTCAGAGCTCTCTCAGTGTGTGTGTGTGTCTCCCCCCCCCCCCGACCTCACAGGGTGTCTGTTGTGGGGAGAGGAAGGGAAGGTGATTGTTAGCCGTTTTGAGACTCCTTTGTGTAGTGAAAAGCTTTGAGGCTCCTCCTCCTTCTGATTAAGTGGTTAAGAGTGGCAGACTTTCATCTAGAGGGAACTGGGTTCGATTCCCTACTCCTCCCCCTCATGCAGCCTGCTGGGTGACCTTGGGCCCGTCCCAGTTCTCTCGACTCTGCCCCACTTACCTCACAAGGTGCCTGTTGTGGGGAGGGAAATGGAATGCAGTTTTAAGCTGCTTTGAGCTTCCCTTTGCTATAGACAAGCAGGGTATAAAAACCTACTCTTCGTCTTCGCATCAAAATTCTCAGCACATTTAGCCAAGATGCAAAGCTCGGTCCGGTCTGTGGGAAACCGCCCAGCTGTGATAACAGTTCAACACCCCTCTTCTTTAGACCGGGCCCTACAGTTTAAGAAAGATGCTGATGCTCCCCAGTGTTAAAATGTTTCCAGGCCAGTCTCAGACTTCAAGGGTGTGTGAGAAAAGGGATGATGAAATAAATTCCAGAACAAACGTTCACTTTCAGGCCTGGGATTTTCTGAGAACAAGAGACTGTTATGTGATTGAAGATAATTCCTATCATTCTCTCCCTGGCTAGATGGATATATAAATTGCAACCATTTGAGGAAGGAGGGGCCTGTGTTGATGAAGTGATGGAGGGCAAAAAATAAACCACCTTTTCAGTTTCTGAATGCCACGTTGTTCTGAATCGAAGACGAAAAAAGAAGGCTTGGATGATTTCAGGAGGGGGTGTGGTTCCAGACAAGAAAAATGGTGCAAGGGGGAAATTAAGTCTGAATAGATGATTTTTCCACCTCGTTTTTGCTTGAAATTTTTATTTCAAGGCACATAATTAAAGTTCACAGCACGGATGATAACCAAGTGGTCAAAAGACGAACAGAGCGGCTAGGCCATTTGGGATTTCAAGAGCCCTCCTCAGTTTTGCAAGTAAAATATCTTCTGACTACCAACCACAGTAAAAACACAATTCAGAAATTATCTATTCAGACTGTTTGCGCCCTCGCACACTTTCCCTTGTCTGGTGTGTTTCTATTACTGCGTACTCCCTTCTTATGTGCCAGATTGTTGATCGGCATATTATTATTTTCCTCGCATCGCCTTATTTACAACAGGATGCATGTTGTATCACTCCAACTGACAAGACTAAAAAGCACGAACCATTGTTGACTCAGCAGACAAAGGAGCTTTTTTTCCCCCTGAGCGTCTCCGGCAAAATCCGAGGCAGGAAGACGCTTGCTTAATCCAAAAAACAGGAAATGGCTGCCCAAATCCGCAGAGCAAAAGCTCTCTCTTCCGTCTTGATGCGGTCAGTGGCATCGTTTCTTCGAGCAAGCAGATAGCTAACCTGGTGCGATTCTTTGGGAGGTCTCCTGGGATTACCAGTGATCTGCATGCAATTGAGCTCAGTTGATCTGGAGTGATCTGGACCCCTTTTGGAGGTTGGCTTTATGGCGTTCTACCCCCTCAGCGTCCCTCCCCTCTCCTCACAACCCAACACCCTCCTCAGGCTCTGCCCTCCAGATCTTTCCCAAGACGGAGCTGTCAGTTCTACGTCACACCCTGCTCGGGGCCCTCCCCAAACCCTACTTTCCCAATCTACGCCCCCCCAGTCTCAACCTGGAGCTGCCAACTGAGGCAGGGGGACTGTCTCTGAAGGGGGGCACCCATCTTGGATCTGTTCCGAAAAATAATGAGAGCTGAACGCCTCAAAGCACACTACTGCACATTCCCTCCTCTCCCATCTTATGCGTCTCTCTGTGTTTTTTACTCTTAAATACTAATCTATGCGTTTTCGGAACAAGGATTTTTGAAAAAGCATCATTTCTTAGTTATCGTGCTTCTTTAACTAACTCGGTCCAATGCACGGTCCTTCAAAACTTTCTGTCTGTTGCTACCCATTAAGGTGGGCTGATTTTAATCAGGTTTGCTGCCATGAAGGGTTCTCCCCCCCCCCTTTCCCCTTCTTCCCTCCCTCCCCCGGTCTTTCTTTCATCCAGCTCGCATTACGGGTACTTTGATGTGTGGCGAGTTTTCGCAAGTCGTTTCTGCAGTGCTTTTGTCGCCTAGAACCGCTTGACGTAACTGGCAGGAATAACAAGAATGCCAGACTCAGTTCAGTGTAAGATCCAAGCTGACTGCTGCAAAGTGTGACTTTTGGGCCGTAGACTGTGCTCGTAGAGTGGTGTACCTGCACTGGGACACGGAATCTGCATTCTCTAAGTCTAGGTCCCTCGAGGTCAGTGGCTTGAGTTGATTTACAGCTCTCCGGAGACACAGGTCTGTTGACCAGAAGCAGGCCAGAAGACACGGTTCCTCGTATTTAACCACGGAGAGAGAACACACCGGTGAGCGTGGACGACCGGTGTGCTTCTGTGTTTCTCTGACCTGACAAAATGCTGTCCTGGCCCTGCTGTTCTGCACCCGTGGCAATGAAGGTGACAAGAAAAAACCCACAAACCTTCACTCTTCCCTAGCTGAAACAGACCCTGGAAAGCAGCGGCGGGAAGGCAGAAATGACATGCATAACACGATTCCCTTAAAAAAAAAAAATTAAAAAGCATCTTGCAGATGCAGTAATTATTATTTAATGGTGGCTCCTCTGTGAGTTTTCTTATCCAGATTGGAGGAAGCGAACGTTCGCAGCACAGCAGGTGGAAGGAGCAGGGGGCGGTGGAGCAACGCAAGGAAAGGGCGACCTCTCGGCATCTGTTTTCTATTCTGCTCGACAGAGATCAAGCCGAGAAAATGTGCTCCTCGCTAACCAAGTATTGGGATATTTGGTTCATGGAGTGGAGTTTTACCCAGTCATAGAAGCACGTTCCTGAGCACAGGAAATAAATCTCCCAAGAAATATTGCGAAAAAGGTAAAGAAGTCCTTTCCAACAACTGAGAGAGATTCCCTGGTCCAAAGGCAACCAACAAGCTTCCAACGCACGAATCGTCTGAATCCCAGAGCCAGGAGACAGCCTCTATGCCCCAGAGGAACTGGTTGGCCACTGTGTGAGGATGCTGGCCAAGATGACCCAACAGGGCTCTTCTTATGTTGTTATGGAGGCCTCGGCCTCTCTGCCTTGTTATTGGCTCTCCAGAGGAACAGGAGGCTGGACTAGATGGACCTTCACTGGTCTGACCCAGCTGGGCTCTTCTGATGTTCTTAGGGAGGCCTTGGCAAAAGAATCTCCTGTTAAAAGGAACCAGTAGCATATGATGAAAAAGACCACTCTTTCTGAGACCCTGGAGAGCTGCCGGCAGCCTGAGTAGACAAGACTTACCTTGATGGATTGAAAGTTTCATTTAGTGTAGGGCAGTTTCATATGTTCATTTATTGAGAAGAGGCTGTGGCTCAGGGGCAGAGCCTCTGCTTAGCATGCAGGAGGTCCCAGGTTCAATCCCCGGCATCCCCAGTTAAAAGGACCAGGCAGGAGGTGATCGGAGGGACCTTGATCTGGGACCCTTTCTCAGGGGAAAAGCATCTATTAGCATGCAGAAGGTCCCAGCTTCAGTCCCTGGCATCCCCAACTAAAACAGGCAGGTGATGTGAAATACCTCTGTCTGAGAGAGCAGCAATTAAAGGGCAGTAAGTACAACCCTTTTCCTGATGCACAGTAAAAATTAAACATAATTAATCCGAGTGGATTGCCATACAAAGGGGGGGGGGGAGAGATAAATTGGCTGCGATATCTACAGTGTTGATGGGACTTGAACTTTAAGCAGCTTCTTTATCGCCTAATCAGCTTCCCACAGCACTTGGGAAATGCTCTTGAAAGGAAATTCGTTTTTCGAGGAGGCCTTTCTGGAATGCATTGTTTACTTGCCTGCTTCGAGTGAGGGTTTTTCAAAGCCGATCTCTCCCCGCTGGAGCCTGGGCCACGGACGTTATTGGCACCCGACCCTTTTTCAGACTGGGAGAAGAGAAGAGGGTGTTGTTACGAAAATTACAGTTCATTTGGCTGGCTCTTTCGAGGGCTCTAAATAGCTCCCGCACATTTGGGGCAGGACTTACAACTCCGGAAGAGCCCTGCTGGATCAGACCAGGGGTCCATCTGGTCCAGCATCCTTTCTCACACAGTGGTCAGCCAGTCTACCGATCTGTCTCCGAAAATCGCTTTCCAAACAGTCCCACTGTTTCTCATTGATATCTCCGGCTCCAAGCCCAAGGTAATGGAATTCTCCATATGCTCTGCTTGGGCTGCCTGTACAGAGAAGCATTCAGAACGTATTTCTTGTGGTTGGTCTCCCTGCCTGAACGCCTACGTCGGCTCAGAACACAGATTAACAAATAGAGGGGAATACGTGTATTTGTTGCTACCAGGAAATTCTAGATGTGCTGCAGGACAGTCTTCATCTGCTCCTGATTAATGCATGTTCCAACCCAAATAAGTTGCCTTCCTCCGTCCTTCCCTTGGCTTGGTTGGTGGTCATGAAGTTAGGTCACAAATCGGGCTACCTATCGATGTAAGGTCGTGCGCCATTATAAAATCCCGTCCCTTCATCCAAATGCGACTTAATTGCGTTACAGCAGAACGAGAGAGAGAGAGAGAGAGCAGATCCATTTCGGCTGCCCTTCGAAATGATTTAACACTCAGCCGTTGGCGCTAATCTAATCTTTTGCCATTTTGGATGAGTCAGCGTAATGGCAGGTGGTTTAATGCAGCTTTCTCCAGTGGAGAGTAGCGCATGTACTAATGGGGTTAGACCCTCGTACACGGATGGAAATCTAACTCTGTTTCGTGACGTGCTCCTTTCCCAGAAGCTGACTTCTGCAACTTTCGCCTGTGATGAAATTTCAGAGGTCAAGTCTGAAAGATCTTGAGTTCTAACTTCTTCAGTAAATTTATTGTATTAGTTTGTATCCTTTGCGCTCCATCACACCATGGTTAAGGTGGATAAAATTTAATTTAAAAATACAAAGGAAAAGGCATTCAAATCAGCATGGCAAGCAGGTGTCCTACAGATGAGCCATGGCTGTTCCCCAATAACTGAACACAGGAATCTGCCTTATACAGAATCAGACCATCAAAATTGTCTACTCAGACTGGCAGCTGCTCCTCAGGGTCTTAGTCTTTCCAACAACCTCCTGCCTGATCCTTTTAAATGGAGATGCTGGGGATTGAACCTGGGACCTCCTGCATGCCAAGCAGAGACTGTTTCCCAGAGCCAGGGTTCCAGATCAAGGCCTCTCCCATCCCCTCCTGCCTGGTCTTTTAACTGGAGATGCCGGGGATTGAACCTGGGACCTCCTGCATGCCAAGCAGAGGCTCTGCCACTGAGCCATGGCCCCTTCTCCAAGCAATACAAAATAAGTTAACAGAAAACAGTGAAAAGAAACAAAAGGTAGTATGAAACTAGAGATGTCAAGGTCCCATTTGCACAAGAGGATTCCTGAAAAGTAGAGTCTCAGCAAAGGAGGGACAGCAACAAAAACAAGGAAGGAAGGAAGGAAGGAAGGAAGGAAGGAAGGAAGGAAGGAAGGAAGGAAGGAAGGAAGGAAGGAAGGAAGGAAGGAAGGAAGGAAGGAAGGAAGGAAGGAGAATAGGCCTCAGGGCTAAGGGAAGGATGAAAGAAAGATTGATCGATTATTCTGGCTCTTCTGGTTCCCTGCCAAATTCTGCTAATTGGTTTAATAAGCAGAGTTTGTTTTTTTTCCCCCATCTGGTTGCATTATAACAAATTCACAATTTTTTTTCCAAATGGCTGTCATATTTCAGAGATATACAAGGGCTTGTTAGCTACCAGATGCTTCATCTCTTTGGTTTTTTATTTCATTGACGGGAACAGCTAACAGTCGCTGCCAGGCGTGGCTGTCTCGTTCAAGAGAGGATCCACGTACATTTTTTGAAGGGCAAGTTCTTTTTAAAAGGCGCGCTTTGGGTCAACGGGTGCCTCTCTCCAGAGCCCTGTGTCCTTTGCAGATTCCCAGGTGGCTCGTGGGAGAAAACAGTGGTGGAAAAAGAGTGTGTAAAATAGCCCTGGGGGGCGGGGAGGGGATCAGCAATCATCTTCCTCCGGTGTCTGAGACTCTGGGTGTTTATTTCAAGTTTGGGTCAGATGAATTTTCAGCATTTTTCTTTCATCTGGCGGAGCCCTTCCAAAGAAAGCCCTCTGAATCAACACGTCGGGAGACACAGAGAAAGAGAATTTGAAACAGTTGTGTGTCTGTGTCAGAATATATGTGACGGAGCTTACAGTAGGAGCAAACAGAAATTGGAGAGCCCCCCTCTGCCAATAAAACATCAGGTGCAAACAGATGAAGCCAATGCTTCAGTAGCACCGTAATCTTTGGAATCTCTCAGGTATATTTTGGAGAATCCTCAGGAGGGCAGAGGGCAGGGCGGGGAAGGACTTCAGCTAGTGCTACCTTCTGAGGAGACCATTTTCTCCACGTGAACTGATCACTTTGTTGTAATCCCAGGAGAACCCCAGCTGCTGCCTGGAGGTTGGCAACTCCAGCGTGCCTTTGATATTACTAATAAGATTGTGTAAAAGGTCTTCACCTATCTTGGGAAGAGGGTTTTGCTCCAACGCAGTGTCATTATTTATAGAAGAAGACGTATAGAAATTATTTATAGAGTAATATGACCTCCAGAGTAATATAATTGGGTGGTTGTCTCCAAATCCTTGGGCCGGAATAGTGCGACTCCTTCCACGTTCAGTAATGTGTTTTATTTTCCCCTTCTGTAATTATACAAGGGGAGGGGGAGGCCGCACTGAGACTCAAGAGCAGGGAAAGCCTTCGGCAATTTTGGCAGCTTTATTTTGAGAACTGTAAGTGGCCGTTTCATTAGAGAAGATCAAAGCGTTTACCTCCCCCCCTTCCTTTGGGTCTATATTGGCAATATGAAGCAGAACATCCTGGCCATATCATGAATTCATCACCATAAATTAACCCTGCCGTGTATCAAGGGATACAACAATTATCCTTGCCTCTTTCAATGGATTAAAGGCAAACTGTGCGCGTTCCATAAAAATCCAACCTCTGGCATTGCTTGTTCTACAGAAGTGTTCTAGGGAGGGAGGGTTGCCAACCTCCAGGTGGGACCTGGAGTTCTCCCAGAAGGAAACGGCAACCTCCAGTCTCTGCCCTTTCCCCGAATTTCCAAGAAATTACCCCACCTGGGGCTGGCAGAGTTTGAATATGCAAAGAACGATGAAGCCCCAGCCTGCTTAAAAAAATTAAAATAGTTTCAATCGGAAGAGAAACAACTTTGTATAGAGGTGAGGGGAGAGAGAAACTCCTAACAGCCTAACCTATTCTGATTATTAGGTCTGTTCTGTTCTGGGGGCAAGCAGGGAGGGATTTTGTTTAAAGCTCCGTTGACTGCTTGCTTTTCATGAATGCCAGCCCTAGCAAAATATTTAAACACGGCTAATGGCGCAGTAAGCTTTGTCCGTTCGGGGTTCCTTTAGCTGCCAAGGAAATAGCCTGCTGTATTATAGACTCAACGGCACCCACGCTTTGCCTGCTGTGCCCCGATTATTTCCTTAACTACGTCACGCCGTGAGTTCTCTATGACTTAATTGGCTGGCTGATTTGTTTCACAGCCTTGAAAGGATCCAGCCCAGCCCGACGGGGAAACACAACACAAAGGTGTTCCTGGTAAACAGAGCACTCCTTTTCTCCCCTAGTGTTTTGGCTTCTTTTGCAATATCCCCGTGACCAGCCAATCACCTGAGCGAACACAGATGCGGGGAAGATCTCTAAATCCTACAGCTTAGAACATCCAAAGTCAGAAAGGGATGCAGGCGGTGCTAGAACCACCAACAAAACCCTGTCGCTGACGTATTCCGGGGAAAGAGGAATGAAAGAAAAGAGATGAAGAATTCCATCCAACATTCTGGATTCTAGGCCACGACATGCTTTGTTCCATGGGGGTGGAGGGACCCCCTGGCAACCCAACACACCCAGGCTTGTGCACCAAATTCTGCCACGCCACAAGTTCTGCATCTCATCAAACTCCCCTCATTTAAAAGGCCCCAAACTATCAAGCCTCATTAAGATGCCAGGTGCCTCCTAGCGCTCCCCTGCTCCTTCTTCAATTTGGCAGCTTGAGTGAACGAGATTACCATTAGGTGTAATTCACTGGAAGAATATGATGAATTTCCAGACGTGGCGTTCTAAACCAGGAGGGTCAGGCCGGCTGTCCGCTGTCGTGTCTTCCCTTTCTTCTCCATCTTTTGACAGCCACTCCAGAAGAGATGGCCTCGGAGTGCGTTTCCCCCAAACTGAGCCTCCTTTTGGCATTAGCCGTCTCTATATCCTTTGACACGTCTAATTGTCTCGTTCCGATGCAACCAATTATCCTCATCTCAATGATTTTTCCCCATTTTGGAGGGTGATTTAAGCGGAAGGGAAGATTCTGCTGCTAGGCACAAAATACTTAACAATATTAGGGAAGGGGCTCTGGCTCAGGGGCAGAGCCTTTGCTTGGCATGCAGAAGGTCCCAGGTTCAATCCCCAGCATCTCCTGTTAAGGAATCTTAGGAAGGGCCTGTAGCACAGTGGTGGAGCATCTGCCTGGCATGCAGAAGGTCACAGGCATCCCCAGTTAAGAGGACTGGGAAGTAGGTGATGGGAAAGACCTCTGCCAGGACCCTGGAGACCCACTGCCCCACTGAGTAGACCAAACTGACCTTGGTGGACCCACAGGTAGTTTCATGTATCCAAGTGTACCTAAGCCTGATTTTCTAGTTACAGACCCATGAAATTGGTGAATCGCGGGTCCCTTCCTGTATGCTAAGGAGGCCTTCCAAGCTCTTAGTGTGGATCCATGGAGCTTCAACCAAGATAGCTCCCAAAACAAAACAGGAAAGTTTAGGATGGCTGGGAGGGGATGATATCTCTGGTTCGCTGCTTGCCTCCCCACCTGGCTGATTACCTGTCTCACTCGGAAGCCGTTCTGGATGCCTCCAGGATATTTACGGCTGAAGTGGCAGGACTGAATCAATAAAGGGCCGCGTGGCGTTTGAGTTCACTGCGCCTAATAGGACATTGATTTTGAAGGGATTTTTTCAAATTAATCAAAACACTCGAAGGACTGCTCCTGAGATTAAAACTGCAGCAGAGTGAAACCCTCAACTATTATACAAACAACAACAAAAAAACAACTTTTGAAGCTCTGGCAAAACTCCGATTTCGTTGTCTCCTTGGAAAGGTCAGGTTCAGGAGGAGGAGCTTGGGGTCCAGGGCCTGTGCCTGCAGGTCAAAGTTCAGATCTCCATGCCTGGACATTGGGCAGGCGCTACCTCACTCTAAGTGGTTATCAATGTTCACTCCTTAAATGGGATGCCTCCCTAAATCTGGGAGCTGCCCTCTGAGCCTCTCCCTTTGTCCTCTCCCTCTCTCTACATGGCCTTCCACGGAGTCACATTACTCTGCAGGTCTCCCCCATAGAGGCTATGCTCTCATCCTGGCCATTTGCAACAGGGGAAGTGCTTCTTAGAAGGGACGTATTTTCTCTTCCTTTGACCACGACCTGAATGTGAACTGGACTGACTTGAATCAGTTCCAGTTTACTTTTCCACAATATATTTGGGGGGAGATTTATTTTCTGCACGCAGGATCATGCTTTTATGACTGGGCAAGATGCCGATCTATTAACCAAACATCCCAATAATATTAACCCTTTCCGTTCTTTTAGCTTTTAGTCAATAGTTTGCCGTGTCTCTTTTTCGCTGGTGGCTTTGTATTGTGCAAGCATATATTGTATTGTATATTTGTATTGTGTGCTGTAGACTTTAGGGTTTGTATCCCCTGGGTAATTTCTGCTGTTTTAAGGCCGGGTGATTTTTGGCTCCCCCTCCCCCACTCCCAAATTGCAGCAGGCTTCTAGCTCCCCCCCCCCCCCTGCCGTGTTCCTGTGATTCTCTTAGCCCTCGTGATTTTATATTATTCAGAGCTGGTATTTTTCAAATAATCTCCCTGTGTCCTGATTGGCTCAACTGGAGATTTCTTTGAGCACACTTTCTACTAAACATCAGACAGTTAGGCAGTTAGGACTATCTCTCACCTCTCTTACTTACGAAGTTTGTCTCTCTTCTCGGTAAAACTATTTTACTCTTTTAAACGGCGGGTGCTCCGCCCTCATGCATATTTAAGCTCTGCCAGCCGTTGGCAGGTCAAGTAGCCTTCTCTAAATACTCTGTGACAAGGACAGAATGATGTATTTGAGGCACTGTGAGACCCCCGCCCTTCTGCATATCATTTCCTACATGTTATTTATGCAAAGATGATCAAAGAACGCTTGATATCCATAAAACATGGATGAAGTAATCGCTTTGTGCCCTTCTATGTTCTCCCTCTCTGCTCTATAATTCATGAGTTCTTCGCCCGGCTCCATTCCTCCTTCCTCAGCTCTTCGGACGCTCTTCGCTGCTTCCCTCTGCCCGCCCGCTGTACTGCTTCTCATTTCTTCAAATTAAGCTCAAATAAACGCGAGCTTTTGCTGCCTTCCATCCCCTTTCTTTGCCCTCCTTCTGACAGGTATGACAGAGACTACACCTCATAGGTGGTCCATAAAACGCAAGACACAGTTTTTGGACAGCCTCAGTTTATCTTGGGACCATGCGAGGAAAGGAGAGAGGGCTTAACCCTTTGACTCCCAAACATTCTTGTGTTTCTATGGATCTTTCTGCTCTTCGTGTTGGCCCTGGAAGGGCTTCCGGAATGGGTGGGAGTTAATTCATTTTTTAAATATTAAAAAAATTGTTAAACATTTATTGGGTGATATGATCCTATATGGTGACCCCTTCCCAAAATGACCAATGATGGGCCTAGAGGGGGTGGAGGGCCCTGGATGGGCGTGTCTACAGCTTTGATTTCCAACCATATTGTGCATGAGGATGCCACTTCTGGGGTTTCTTGAAGCCTGAAGAGCGTTTCAGGGGTTTCTCAATGGCAACAAAAGTTGAGAAGGGCTGCTTTAGACATTTGAGAATTATGTTCTTGAGAAATCAGGATAAGAATGGCTTTTTTCCATGCAGAGCTTGGCATTTCGAAAACAGGAACTTCTTCTCCCTAAATGATAACCCATAATTTTCCTGGGCGCTCTTAGATGTTCAGGTTTCATATTTTTATCTCTGTTCCCTCTCTGTTCTGCAAAGAGGCCTTCTATAATGTCTGGCCAATTATTTCCCAGTTGCCATCGGGTGGTTTCTGCGGAACAGGGTGTCCAATGAACCCCGTTTCCAAAGCAGCGCCAGGAACCAGACGCCTGGCTTCACTTCTCCGGACTGTTTAACTCCCCCCCCCCCCGCAAATGCTTATCTTGCCGCCGGCAGTCTGGTTATCAACAAAAAGGAGCGTGGCCAATGGGGAGACCGCGGCCTTCGATCTTGGGCAAATGAAAGTTAATTAAGAAGAATGGGACAATCGTCTCTAAATGAAGGCAGCTATTTTAAGGGAGTCTCCAGAGGGTCTCCCCACCTCGTCTAATCAGCACTGGAGCTTCTAAGTGAAGGAAAGGCACAATCTCGCTAGCCTTGTGCATTTGCATAACATTTGCATATCGAGGGGTTTGAGGCTCTGCCATGTTCCAACGTTGACCAATGACAAGGCACCAGCAGGACCACAGGGGGTTTGGTAGGCAAGCTGTAAGAGACCCCCTGGGTGGAGGAGGCATCTCCATCGCCATCTCCTGGGAGGATAAAGTAGTGGAAGGACCAGGGCAGGAATTTATGACCACTAGCGTGCATTCATTCCGTTCCAGTTAAGCAGAAGTGATTTGAAAAGCAGTGAGGCCTTGGAGCCTATTTTTCCATCAAGCCATTCTCTAATGCGGAGGAAAGCAGGGGGGGGGGGAGAGAACTCTGAAGAGTCTGAATGCTTGAGCTATTAGTGCTTTATCTGATGAGATCCTGGGCTGCTTAGATATGGCCAGAGGCGACTTGGGAGGGGTCACCCGTTTCTAGCTACTGCCTAATGCTAGATAGGGCCACTTTCTCTCAGAATGCCAGTAATTTCAGGCGGCTGGAATTGCAAAGTAGTTAATTCGGTATCTGAGCACAGGATGCTCTAGGACTCTCCCAAGATTCCATGGCAAAAACCATAGAGTTTCAGCAGAATCCCGGGTCACAGTGATGTTACTTCCGGCTACGCAGCCCCAAATTGAGTTGCGGTGTTATGGAATGCCCTTGAAGAAGAAGAGTTATTTTTTATACCCTGCTCTCACTACCCAAAGGAGCCTCAAAGTGTCTTAACAATTAATTCCCTTCCTCTCCCCACAACTGATATCTTGTGAGGCAGGTGGGGCTGAGAGAGCTCTAAGAGAACTACTCTGCAAGAACAGCTCTATGAGAACCCAAGGTCACCCCACTGGATGTCAATTTATGGTCACAGACAGAGCTGCCCAGAGTTATTTATCATACGAGGGGTTTTCCCACCTTTCTCCGCTAACAGGGCAAGGATCACTGGGACGGTGAGGGGTGGGGGTGGAAGATAGTTCTAAATTTCCTGCATTGCACAGGGGGTCGGATGAGATGACCCTCAAGGCACCTTCCCACTCTGCTTCTGTGAGTCATTCTCCCAGAGAGGCTTTCCCTATTTGACTCTCAATAGCCATAAAACATTTCAAACCTGCAAGGCAGCGATAGTTGTCATTTTCTGTCTCACAAAGACCCCATCATCCGTCAGAGCCGGAGCCAGAGCGGTGGGCCGGGCCACAAGGAGTTAATTGCTCGGCACCAGAACAAATGTTGCTGACCCCTCAGCAAGGCCGGACATTTACCATGATATATTCTCATTATGGAAAGCAATCGGCAAAGGAAAGCTGAGCGGCCGTAATTTATTAATCCAGTCAAGTCCTATTAGGCCAGCACTAACTCTGTTCGCTTGATTTATGGAGATGCTTTGGAAATCCGTCTTTGACTGGGAAGGCCGCAAGGGCAGAGAGCTGGGCCTGGGGAGCTGGGTAACTGGGGACTTTGGGGGGGAGCGGCCTTTCCCCACCCACAACCCCCAACTCCAGGAAACATGCTGAAGACAAGCAGGTGAAAACCAAGGGTGGGGAATGTGAATGCCTTTGTATTTTTTCTTTTTTAAAGGCAGTCCCCAGGCTAGCTTCAAAAGGCAATTTGGGGATTCGGCAAATTCTGTCTTCGGAAACCCATTTAGGAAGGGTGGATTTCAGAAAGGCACCTCAGAAGTCCCTTGCTGGAAATCTTGGCTGGGAGACCGAGGTATAAAAACCGCTCTTCCTTCTTCCTCTCTGTCATCGTCTTTTTCTTCTTGACTTCATTTATACCTTGCGCCATTCCCCAACAGAGACCCAAGGCAGCTCATTCTCTTCCCCTCCAAATTATCCTCACAACCCCCCTGCAAGGTAGGCAAGGCCAAAGTGCTGGTGTAACCGGCCCGTCGTCACCCAGGGAAATTCCATGGACAGAACGGGAAGGCGATTGCAGCCCGACCCTCTCTGCCACACCAGGTTTTGCCGGTCCGTTCCGTGGCGTTCTCTGCGGTTGATTCCGATTCCTTCCTGAGGGTCGGACGGCTGCACGGATCCGATGTCAAGTTGCCCAGAGGGTGTCCCAAATATTGACACCTGGGTGGGCGAGGCCTGTCAGGTGTGTGGTGGCCTGCCTCACAAGGAAGGAGCAGAAAATGTGGCTTATCCGTCTCCGTTGCAACGGATGCCTGTCAGCAAAGCCCTAGCAACTGCCACTGATGCATTTGCTAATTTCGGCGTTGGTTGCCATGGAGGCATCCTTGACAATATTCAGAGCCGCTCTCTTGTTTTCCCGAAAGACTCCGTTTTGGGGGTGGGAGTTCGTCTCACGTAGATTTTGAACCGGGCGAGACTCCCTGCCCCTTCCATGCCCTGAAAGATGCAGCCGTCTTTCGTGCTGAAATTACCACCCTCACAAGAAAAGCAAAGTATAAGACGCCACCTGAGGAGAGCCGGGGTGGGGTGGTGGAGGAGGATGGCAGCCTTTGATCGGGAGAACCAGGTTCGACTCTTCACATGCGTCCACAGTTCTCTCAGAGCTCTCTTGGCCCCACCTGTCTCTCAGGGTGTCTGTTACGGGGGAAGGAAGGAAGGGTAAGGGATTGTGAGCTGCTAGGAGACACACCAGCTGTCCAAAACTCTTCTGCCTTTCACAACCGTGACGTTGACACATCCCTGTGACCGACCGTTACCTTCCTTGTAGATTGCTTTTCTTTTAGTTTTAAACGATACTAAAATAAGGTTTCCAGGAAGTCACCATGGGAAAGGGAACTGGGGGACTGATGGAATGGTTTAAAAAAAAAACGCGACATTTCATGCAAGACAAACAGGGTGGGGAAAATAAATGCTTTTGCTTGGAGGACCGAGGTGTAATTTGGGAAACGAATGGATTGCATTAGCTCGACGGTGCGATCAGGGATGAAAAAAATATCCCCCAAACCTGGCAACGGGGGAAGTCACGAAGTGCCTTTAGCAAGCCTGCTCATAAGGGTTCCAGCTTATAACTCTGATTGTGCAGCACCTGTGCCTTTTTACGACTCCACACTGACTTTGGAGAGGGTTTAATTATTCCGTCAACCTGCCGCTTTCCCTGGGAATTAATCCAACTTAATTAAAACTTAAAATCCAAGCCCAATGTCCTGTCTTGGTTGCTCACTTGCGACATTATGTTGTTTGCACCGGCGGTTTTCATCTTTGCTTCATGGCAAGTAGCTGCTGTCCGAAATTCAGCAATTCAATTCCTGGCATCTCCAGATCAAGGCCTTTCCCATCCCCTCCTGCCTGGTCCATTAACTGGAGAAGCCGGGGATTGAACCTGGGACCTTCTGCCTGCCAAGCAGAGGCTCTGCCCCTGAGCCAGGGTCCCAGATCAAGGCCTTCCCCACCCCCTCCTGCCTGGTCCTTTAACTGGAGATGCCGGGGATTGAACCTGGGACATTCTGCCTGCCAAGCAGAGGCTCTGCCACAGAGCCCCAGCCCCTCTCCTAATGGGATCCGTGCAGGATTGGAGGCCATTCGAATGCCTTCTTGAATGCAGAAAAGGCCTGGCCCAGCGTTCCTTTACTGGTGGCCAGAAGATTACTTCAGTTCCCCAGATCAAATGCAGTGGGGGAAATACAAAAGTGCCTCTTTCCCAGAAAGAGGTGGGCAGGCACCGGTCGGGACCAAAAGCCCCCCAATTAATTGACAATACCCATTGCCTCTGTGAATATATCGCCCGCTAGTTGGGGTGACCTTTTCCAGACGGAAGCAAGGAATCTACCAAGGAACAATGATATTTGGGTCGAATGTGGAATTTACAGCAGCCAGCATACCTTTGGGACACGGTCACATTCGCCAGCTGAATACTTATGGAGAGAGACTCTCGGAGAGCTGAGAGGGGGGCCGACCGGGAGCTCTTTTCTTGTTTTTGCGCTGTTGTGAAAACGGATGTTTCCCTGGCCGCCCCTTCCCAAGTTTCCCTCGATATAAACTTGTGCCTCCGATTTCTCTTGGCCGAGCCAGGTTGGCTCTCTGGCATTTCCCTGGAACGGAATGAGGCTAATGCAAATTTGAAAATGAGACGTCTGAGAGGGCTGGTGGCCTTTGATGCTTTTAAAAACAGGATAACTTGCTTTTCTCCCAAGATGGGAGAAAGCCGCTTAATACATTAGAATCATAGAATCATAGAGTCACAGAATCATAGAGTTGGAAGGGGCCATACAGGCCATCTAGTCCAACCCCCTGCTCAACACAGGATCAGCCCTAAGCATCCTAAAGCATCCAAGAAAAGTGTGTATCCAACCTTTGCTTGAAGACTGCCATTCTTCTCTCCTCCTTCACCTTAATATCACGACAACAACGTAACGAGATAGGCTGGGCGGCCTGCATCTGTTGGTAGCTTTTGGAGGGGTGGGGACATATGAATTGGAGTCAGGTCAACACTGCAACCTCACTTTCAGCACTAACTCGGTAGTAAGATACCCTTGTCGGTGGTCCGGGAATCCACCCATGATCTGTGAATCCACCGAAGCAAGTAACTGTTTCAAATCAAACTGGGAAATGCAAACCATTCTACTTTTTAAAAGTTCTGCCAGCAGCATCGTATTAACACGGTGAGCGGAACCTACTTTTCCTTCATTTCCCTGGGATTTACTTCTCCGGCAGAAAGCTCGAGATAGCAGCGACAATCTTTCCCCCCAAAATGGATAATTTATAAATGTAAAAATAGCCCCTTGGGTTCAAAGACATCCTAATAGGGCGAGATAAGATAATAGTTTGCATATCAGTCGAAAACGGCTTTGTGCAAGATTAAGGAAAGTGCTTCGGTTTACAGCCTCGTGGCTTTTCGACTGAACCTCCGTCATAATCCCGTTGATGTCAAATATCCCAGTTTCTGATATTAAATACACATTGAAAGCAACCCTCTGCCCCTAACTATATGGGGACTTCAGGGTGAAAACTGCGGATTGTGGCCCAAAATCGAAGTGTTTACACTGGGGAAGGACGGTGCAAATTGTACCCTGTTTCAGAATGGCTTGACTGTGCAGCATTGGTAAGCTTTTGCTTCTGGACTCTCATACTCTCTGTTACTCTCAAGGTTTGCTTCCAAATCATCAAATACGTATCAGGAATTCCCGGCTCTCCAAAGCTCGTATCCAAGAAATCTTCTTGGTCTTTAAGGTGTCACCAGACCAAATCCGAACAAACCAGCTAATCAATAAAACGGGACAAGTCCAAATTCAAAGAGTCTATACCTAGCCCCAGCATGTTTTCTCTCCCTGGTGATAGGCATTAGAAGACCTTTGTGTAAGGGATGGAGTCTCTGGATCTGCACTTACGTCTCCATATAATCCCTCCGTGGTCATCTGACCAGCAGAGATGATGTTTGCACTGAAGACTAAATGTTCACCGAATTCATGGGGCCAGAGGACGGCTCACCTTAACAAGTTTCCTGTCTCGGGGACGCTCAAAGAACAGCAGCCTCAGGTGTGCAAAGCCTCAAAGCACAGGTCAAAACTCCTGGCAACTGAACAAGCCTTTCCAAGTGCCCCTCCGTGTTCGCGGCTCCAACCTCCCTCTTGACGTTCGCACTCCGATCCAGGCAACACAGACGCAATTACCTTGGTTTTGTGTTTGGAGCAGCCCATGCCACCTTCGACATGCTCAGGAGATTGTCAGGAGCCCTCTGGTGTCAAGTGGATAATTGTGTGGCTTGCAAATTCTCCCCTGCAGCTGTCAAGATCTCCACTCCCTCCAGTAGATCTGTGGTTCGCGCTAGCAGAGGAAGAGAAGATTCGCCACAAGGGCTTCGGGGGGGACTTTGTAAAAGCTCTCTCCCTCCGTTTTTGTTTAGCTTTTTATTTTCCCTTTAAAACGTTAGTTAATATTGTTTTCCAGATCACTCTAGGAAGGGCTGGTGTGTTATGAGTGCTGAGCTCTACACTTCCCATGAAGACCTTCCATGAGAAAGAAGCCCCTGAGTGCATATCTCCAGATTTGTGTTATCGCTTTTATACTATTGTCAAAGGCATGACTTCCCTGCTCTCCCCCTTAAGTAATCCTGACAATTTTGTTGTCATCAAAGAAGAACTCTTTTTTTTTATACTCCGCTTTTCGCTACCGAAAGGACTCCTGAAGCAGCTAAGAAACACTTCTCTTTTCCTCTCCCTACAACAGACTCCCTGTGAGGGAGGTGGGGTAGAGAGACCCCTGAGAGAACTGCTCTGCCAGAACAGCTCTAAGAGAGTTATGATTCGATCTTCTCTTCCACAGTCTTCTGTCTGTTCAACGACACTTCCGTTCGGTTGGCGTCCCCTCGTCCTTCTTGATCCCACATTCTGGAGAAGATCACAATTATCTATTTATTTGGCACTGTCAACTCCATAATCCGTCCCACCAAAGGAAACGACTGTGGTGGGGCGGCCAAACCATGAGTGTGTAATAAATTCAATCCAAGCGGGAATACGTTCTGGAGCGTCGGTGAACCAGAACCTTTCTGCTGTACCAGGGAGAATTACAGTGAATTATGCCGGGCTCCTTATTGCCGAAATCTCCCCCCCCTAAGAATAAGTGGGAAACGCCTGAAGCGGACTTTTAACAGCCACATTAAGCAATGCCGGAGAAGCAACGTGGTATGAATGTAAAGAAGGCGGTGGAGATGGATCCCACGCAAGTCGAAGAAGAGTTCTGGGGGAGGAGGATCATTGTCTTCATTTGGCAGAATATCCTCTTACCCTATCTTGTACTACCTTACCTTACGAGGAGGGGCCGTGGCACAGGGGCAGAGCCTCTGCTTGGCAGGCAGAAGGTCCCAGGTTCAATCCCCGGCATCTCCAGTTAAAGGACCAGGCAGGAGGGGATGGGGAAGGCCTTGATCTGGGACCCTGGCTCAGGGGCAGAGCCTCTGCTTGGCAGGCAGAAGGTCCCAGGTTCAATCCCCGGCATCTCCAATTAAAGAACCAGGCAGGAGGGGATGGGAGAGGCCTTGATCTGGGACCCTGGCTCAGGGGCAGAGCCTCTGCTTGGCAGGCAGAAGGTCCCAGGTTCAATCCCCGGCATCTCCAGTTAAAGGACCAGGCAGGAGGGGATGGGGAAGGCCTTGATCTGGGACCCTGGCTCAGGGGCAGAGCCTCTGCTTGGCAGGCAGAAGGTCCCAGGTTCAATCCCCAGCATCTCCAATTAAAGGACCAGGCAGGAGGGGATGGGAGAGGCCTTGATCTGGGACCCTGGCTCAGGGGCAGAGCCTCTGCTTGGCAGGCAGAAGGTCCCAGGTTCAATCCCCGGCATCTCCAGTTAAAGGACCAGGCAGGAGGGGATGGGGAAGGCCTTGATCTGGGACCCTGGCTCAGGGGCAGAGCCTCTGCTTGGCAGGCAGAAGGTCCCAGGTTCAATCCCCAGCATCTCCAATTAAAGGACCAGGCAGGAGGGGATGGGAGAGGCCTTGATCTGGGACCCTGGCTCAGGGGCAGAGCCTCTGCTTGGCAGGCAGAAGGTCCCAGGTTCAATCCCCGGCATCTCCAGTTAAAGGACCAGGCAGGAGGGGATGGGGAAGGCCTTGATCTGGGACCCTGGCTCAGGGGCAGAGCCTCTGCTTGGCAGGCAGAAGGTCCCAGGTTCAATCCCCAGCATCTCCAATTAAAGGACCAGGCAGGAGGGGATGGGGAAGGCCTTGATCTGGGACCCTGGCTCAGGGGCAGAGCCTCCGCTTGGCAGGCAGGAGGTCCCAGGTTCAATCCCCGGCATCTCCAGTTAAAGGACCAGGCAGGAGGGGGTGGGGAAGGCCTTGATCTGGGACCCTGGCTCAGGGGCAGAGCCTCTGCTTGGCAGGCAGGAGGTCCAGGGTTCAATCCCCGGCATCTCCAGTTAAAGGACCAGGCAGGAGGGGATGGGGAAGGCCTTGATCTGGGACCCTGGCTCAGGGGCAGAGCCTCTGCTTGGCAGGCAGAAGGTCCCAGGTTCAATCCCCGGCATCTCCAATTAAAGGACCAGGCAGGAGGGGATGGGGAAGGCCTTGATCTGGGACCCTGGCTCAGGGGCAGAGCCTCCGCTTGGCAGGCAGGAGGTCCCAGGTTCAATCCCCGGCATCTCCAGTTAAAGGACCAGGCAGGAGGGGGTGGGGAAGGCCTTGATCTGGGACCCTGGCTCAGGGGCAGAGCCTCCGCTTGGCAGGCAGAAGGTCCCAGGTTCAATCCCCGGCATCTCCAGTTAAAGGACCAGGCAGGAGGGGATGGGGAAGGCCTTGATCTGGGACCCTGGCTCAGGGGCAGAGCCTCTGCTTTGCGGGCAGAAGGTCCCAGGTTCAATCCCCGGCATCTCCAGTTAAAGGACCAGGCAGGAGGGGATGGGGAAGGCCTTGATCTGGGACCCTGGCTCAGGGGCAGAGCCTCTGCTTGGCAGGCAGGAGGTCCCAGGTTCAATCCCCGGCATCTCCAGTTAAAGGACCAGGCAGGAGGGGATGGGGAAGGCCTTGATCTGAGACCCTGGCTCAGGGGCAGAGCGTCTGCTTGGCAGGCAGAAGTTCCCCGGTTCAATCCCCGGCATTTCCTGTTAAAGGATCAGGCAGTTATTCAGAGAATATTTATCCCTGGCATGAATCCTAAATTCCCAAATGGTTTTATTTATGTAAGACGCTTCCATTAACGTTCATCGTTAAAAACATCTGTGGCGGATTACGAGATAAATAAAACACAGCAGATTCTGAAAAACAGCATGCCCCCGCCCTCCAAATTTCACAGAAGAGATAAAACTGGCTTAAAATAGAAACATTTGGTAAAGCTGGGTGTCATTTGAACTAGACTCATGCTAGCAGCTGCAGAAAGGAATACAATTGTTCTGAAAATATCAGGCAAAGTACTCAAAGTGTAGCAAAATGCTTTCGTGACTACATATATTAATGGCAGAAAATCCTAAATATCCATTATGGTGTCGTGGTTAGGATCAGCAGCCTCTAAACTGGAGAACCAGGTTCGATTCCCCACTCCTTCATGTGCAGCCGGCTGGGTGACCAAATCTGGTCATTTCACCCAATAAATGTTTAACACATTTTTAAAATGTATTTTAAAGTTAATTAACTCCCGCCCATTCAGGAAACCCTTCCAGGGCCATCACGAAACCCCAATGTTTCTCAAAACCCTGGTCGAGAAACCCCGGCTTAACATTTCCTCTCCAATTCAGGCAGGATCCAGAATTTCAAGAGCTGCAAGCAAGCGCTAGTAAACTCTGTAACCCCAGCAGAAGTTCTGCCAGAGCTGAGAGTCTGGGAAAACACTTGTGCCATTTACAGTCGCCCTTTTGTCTTTGACGCAGAATTGATTGTTCCGAGGCGTGTTGTCTCCCTTTTTAATACCAACAATCAAATTATTCATTAGTCCCCAAAGCTTCTTCAAATATCTCTTTCTCATTTAATTATCTGGTCCGATGAGCGTCTGCTGTTTCTGAACCCATTCAGCACTGTTATCAGCCTCTTCTATTGTGGGCTTTATATTTTCGGATTTAAAGTCCCCGTAGAACAGTGAACTTTTATCAGGGGCACAAAACGATCGGAAGACGCATGAGGAAGTTGGCTGTCCCCAGCCTTTATGAGCCTGCGTGCACTTTGAGAATCCCACAGCAGTGTGGTAAGGGCTGGGGATAAAATGGCGGCCACCCAATGGCTGCCGTCCATCATAAGATGAATATTTGAGTGCTGTGGTGATGGATGCTACTGAAGTTATTAAAAATCTGCACAGCCACCCTCTTTCTAAAAACTCACAGTGGGCATTTGAAAAAGGCGGTGTTGCCTTCTCTTTCTATGCCCAGCTCCTCACCGAGCTCCTTGTATAGTTTACAACAAGACTGGCCAAACTGTGGCTCTTCAGAGGTCCCTGGACTACAACTACATGTGCCCCTGCCAGCATGATTCTGACAGGGGCTCATGGTAATTGTAGTCCCCGGGACATCTGGAGAGCCACAGTTAGGCCACCCCTGGTCTACAATTTTGTCACACCCAGTGGGATAATCATTGTACCTCAGTGCGCCCCACCCACCCCCGAGGCTCTTTTAATCCACCGTGTTGAAAAATGCTTCCCGGAGATGTCTATGTTCTTGTCGGCATTTTGTAGCGCTTCCCGGTCTAATATCACCCCCGGCTTTCATTACCATGTCGAAGACGGAGTAAACAGCCATGTTAACGGCGCTAAATAATAAATACGACTCGTTTAGTGCCAATCTCTCCGGTATGCGACAGCGACGCTTCCGGGACTTTATTTCCTAGCAGAGACGCCCCTCAAGAGCACTTAGCAAAGGTGTGCTCTTCCCGCCCGCCCCTTCTTAGCCATTCCTGGCCGAACCAGGGCGAAGGAAATTAAAACTCCCTGCAGTACATGCAGTTCTCAAGGCCGTAATTTCCTCAGCAGGCGGCATTCGCAGCCATCTCCTCACATGTTGTTCGAGTCACGACGGGTTATTTCAGAAGATGCTCTTTAAAAAAAAAAGAGGGAGAGGGAGAGAGAACTTCAAGGAACCTCTCAAAGGACTAACTCACTCTGTGGAGGTTCTCCCAGACTTCCCTAAATTTGCATTCCGAAATGAACTGGGACGTTTTTTTCTTTGAGGGCTGCATTCTGAGCGAGAAATTTTGGAAAGCGTAATTCCTCGGGAAGTTTTTGGTGTCCCTTGTGGAGATGCTGAAATGAGGGAAGACCTAAGTTGGAAGAAAGAAAAGTTAAAGAAAAAAAAAGAAAAAGCCTTAAGGGTGAATAAATATTGCAAAACGAGAGGAGTATTGTCTTGAAATCCAAGTAATGGTAGCACCATTTGCTTGGTAAATGCATGGATCTTCAAATTTCTAGAGGTCATTTTTTATGACCAAATAAAACATTCCAAACCAAGGATCTGAAGAATACAGATTATAAAACATTTTCCTGCTACAGGCAGCTGTCTGGTGGACAATGTATGCGAACAAAATGCCGGAAAGGCAAGGCAAGTGAGAAACAGGTGGTTTGACATTGAATTCCTCTACAGTCTTTCTTGGTGGTCTTCCTTCCAAGTCTCAGCCCTCCTTAGCTTCCAACTTACGGTGGTTCCAGCCAGTGACTTTTGAGACAAGTGAGAAGCAGTGGGAGATGCCATTTCCTTCTTCTGCAGAGCCTTCCTTGGTGATCTTCCATCCAAGATTTATTGTGACCCCAGCAAGAGGTTTTCCAAGCAAGGGAGAAGCAAATGGGGATGGCCATTGCCTTCCTTCGCAGAGCCTTCCTTGGTGATCTCCCTTCCAAGTACAGATCCTGCCCGGCTCCCAAGAGCCAACAAGACGGTGCTATACCATGCCGCCTTCCCTCTCCTTGACGATATGGTATCACCTTTTCGTCAAAAAGACCCATTTTAGATTTTTCACAATGCCAGGTTAGGATCCCGATGCAACTGGTCATTCCCACGAATCCCGCCTACTTAATTATCAGCATTGTGCCTTTTAAATTGAAACACTGGAGATAAACAGTAAATCAGAAGGGAATTACCATAAGAAAGACCCAGGGCTTTTTTTTTTTTTTGGTTTTTAATCAGAGCAACGCTCCTGAGAACAGCTGCGACAGAATAAGCTGGAGCAGAGCAAAGTTAGGTTTTGTTTGGTTGTAAATCAGGTGCCTTGGGTAATTGAGAGAGGAGCCGCCTAAGGGGCTCGAGAGGTGGTCTTAAATTATTTTCTCCCAACGTATGCAGAGAGCTGCTGCCCATTTTGTTTGCAAGAGGGCACGGGTTCGAGTCATTGCTTTTCAGGAGACATCTTGAGAAATGGGGGAAAGACGGCCTTGCCAAATTGCTTTTTGAGGAGCCGCGAAGAAAGGTGGCTGGCCGACGCTATTAATTGCGCGCAACAAGAAATTAAGTATTAACATGCAAATAAAAATGCACGAAGTTCCGTTTTTAAAAAGAAAAAAAGACCCTAGTCCTTTGGTTCTGAAGTCGAAGATGCGTCACGTTTGAGGAATGACCTGATTTCTCTTGCAAGGGCATGTGAGTGAATAAACATGCAACCCTCTTGCACCCATTTTATCCTCTGTGTACTCCGTGCATACACATTCACCACTGATGGCATTATGTGGTTCCACTGTGAATGGGTCATCCAAGACCAATGAAGAAGTAGAATTGGTTTTGTACACTGCTTTTCACGACCCAAAGGAGTCTCCAAGCGGCTCACAATCCCCTCCCCTTCCTCTCCTCCCAACAGACACCCAGTGCAGTAAGTGGGGCTGAAAGAGCTCTGAAAGAACTGCTCTGCGAGAAGAGTTCTCAGAGAACTGTGACAGGCCCAAGGTCACCCAGCTGGCTGCACGAGGAGGAGTGGGGAATCAAAACCAGTTCCTCAGATCAGAGGCTGCCACTCTTAACCAAGACACCAAGCTGGCCCATTAATCAAACTCAGATCATGTTCTTAGGTCCTTTACTTCAGACTAGGCCTTATGTTGCTTCATCAATATATGAAACTGGAATCAATATATGAAACTGGAATTGCAGACGTAACATGTCTTTCCTGCCACTGGCTGCCGACCCTTTCTTCCTTTGCTCTCCAAGTTTATCATTCCTCCGTGTCTCCCATTTCCCTCTCCGTCCATGCGTTGTGTCATTCCTCAACCCTAGGCATCGTTGCGTAAACCTCCTGCCCTCTTTGCGCGTGAAACACCCACCAGCAGAAATGCACAGGTGGTCTGGTCTGTTTTGATGGCCGAGAAATGTGATTTCCTGAAGAGGCCCCTTCCCTCTTAGAAGTTCGCTCAGGGAGAAGACCTGCTCGTCTTGATGCCAGTTCGCCCACGGACTTCAATCGGATTCGAGATCAAAGGCGTTTGGCGCCGGCCAACAAGGAGGAGAAGCGGTTTGGGGGCTTTCCTTCTGCCTGCATGCTAATCGAGCCACTGGGAGACAGTTTGGAAATCAGAGTCGAAGCTCCTGACTTTTGAGAAGAGATTGGATTTTTCTTCGCTGAACATGGCAGGTCCTGACTCTGACAAACTCTGGCATTTCCACCGGAGCTTTTTTGATTCCTCTGCCTAGGAGTGATGTTGGGAAATGCCAGCAATACAGCCCCCCGTCACCCCTGTGTGATATCAGCAGCCTCTGCTCCAATTCCCCCCCTCACCTCAGACCCATTGGCATGTCCAACATCCTTCCTTTCATGCCGAGCAATGCAAGTAACCCCGGTGGGGCAAGGGACAGCAAGGGATGCAAAAACTGCCAAGCAAGATCCAAGAATGAGAAAACAAAGCGGTAAAAACAAAATAATGCCTACGAGAAGCAGTGCCAAAAAATTAATACTGCCTTTCCTGTATGAAAGCTCCTTCCTGAACAGTTAGATTTTTACTGTTGGAATATGCAAAATCTGTAGTGTGCATGATTTATCAACATAAGGAGAATGTCCTCCAGGGGCCATTGAGGGAGAGGAGTAATTAGCATATTTAGCTTACGAATTTCCCAATATTTTTCAAATATTTTCCTCCTGATGGGCCTAACTGGAGACTTTCTACTCCTCTGAGCCTGCTTTCCCCCCTGAACATTAGTCAGTTAAACTGTTAGGACTATCTCTCTCCTCTTACTCCCAAAGTTTGTTTCACTTCTCAGTACAACTGTTGAAGTGCTTGGTGCTTGACTCCCTTGCATATTAAAACTCTTCCAACACTGACCTCTGGTGCCTGGCGGTCAGTTGATGGCCTGAGGAATCTCCAGCCACGTCCTGGAGGTTGGCAACCCTAGCTGCAGAGAGAACCTGATTTGAACTGAGGGCAATGCACAATCCTCAAGTGAGCAAATCCTTCCCGATGCGCCTGCAGATCTATCATTCTTCTACCTGCCGTTAGAACCACAGTGCTCTTTAGCCGTTCCCTAGAAGGCCATGTGCTCCCAGCACTTGGATGGTGGGCCAAGCTGCTCCCATCGTAAATTTGGCAAATATTTATTAACGGTTCCCGGGAAGAGTTCAAAGGAAGGCAGGCTGCAAAGCGTTGCAGCTACCGCACGTACCATAAAGAGAAGGAATGGATTCCGGCCGGCCATAATTCACCACGAGCCGGTCTGATCTATCAGCTGCGGGACCCTGAAAGAGTCCCTTGCCATGATGGATTCCCACCAGGGATGCTTATTCTGCGCATCCGGAAGGCCATTTCACCCCCTCCCCACCTCCCTGTTGTTTAGAATCCCCCGTGGAGAGGCATGAGACGACTCCGAAGATGGATAAGGGAACATTTGAAGGTGGTGGTTTTGACTTCTCTCGGTAACTCTTTGGGAGTTGGTGCCCCTTTGGAAGAATGTCTGCTTTCAGACTGAAGGCTGCTCATATCATAAAAAGCCAGGCGAGCGGAGACAGAAGAGGCAGGCTCCCTGACTCTTGGCCGAGAGGGCAGCAAGCTGGTGCTTCTCTGCCACCTTCCAGCCCAAGCAAGAGGGAAAGGCAAACGGTCAGTGGAGTTCAGGAACCAGAAATCCTTTATATTGGCATGGAAAACTGCATCAGCATACAAAACAGGGCAGAGAGATGTCTGAGGCAAAACGGGATAAAGGGACTGAATAGATCCGGACAACCCGAAGGGAAATAAGGTGTCTACAGTAAGTTGTTCCTGACGCTGATCCCAGCAGGCCGAGGAGCGAAGCATTTGGGCATTCCACATTGGCCTCTGAAGCAGACTCAGTGATTCTGTAGTCTGGATATGAGTTGTAAATCTAGGAGATCTCTCCAGGCCCCACCTGGAGGATGGCATCCAGCTGCCCCCATGATGGGGGGGGCAATGGCTGCACTCCAGAGGGATACCAAATGCCCACTGCTCTTTCAGTGCGCTTTCCTGGTTTCCCCAAGTGGATCTTTCAGGCACTGTGAGCAAGCCCTGAACTTTGGGGCCCCACAAAGTGCCAGAAATAAAACCGTAAGGAGTCTCTTGAGGGGCTGTGGCATTTGCAGCAACCGTTTTCTCCACCTCTGGAGCAATTAAGATATATCTTTCCCCCTCCGGGTGAACTTAAGGAGCTGAGAAGTTGTCATTCCTTGGCTATAAATCCAAGTGAATGAAATATTCCCTTGTCCTTTGGAAAAATCACCGAGAGCAGGTGCCCCTGGGCCTTCCTTTGGTTGAACGGAGCAGGAGATAGGGATCAGGAAAGAAATGTGCTTTCACCCAAGGTTATCCATTCTGTTTTTCATGGGACACGCTGCCAGACTGAACTCTCTGTCACTTTAACATGGTAAGGAAACGGTCGTCTACTGGGCAACCAGTGTTTGGTGAAGGACCTGAACACTCTTCCTGGTGTTCTTAGGAAGGCCTCGGCCTCTCTGCCCTGCTGTTGGCCCTCCAGAGGAACTGGTTGGTCCCTGGGTGAGACAGGATGCTGGGCTGGATGGACCCCTGGCCTGACCCAGCAGGGTTCTTCTGATGCTCTGAGGCAGTAATGAGTAGTAATATTCTAGGAAACAACGCCGTTTATCGGTGTTTTAAAAGCAGCCGCCCAAAATCCAAGCCATTCCTTTGTCGTATAGTGCTACAAAATGCAAGGATGAAGGGCTGTAGTCCAACACAGGCAACCACAAGCTGCGTCCACCTGGTGTAGAGAGCAGTTGAGCTCCAGGGCTGGCTGCCAACACACAACCCTCTGGCCAAAAAAGGGGGCGAAATGAAACTAACAATTCTCTAATTTATCAAACACACTGCAGGATCAGATGGCTCAATTTCTGACCCGAACCCAAGAGAGGTTTAGAATAATTGGGTGCTTCCTTTCTCCCCTGTGGCCAAGGTAATAAATTGGATCTTTTCTAAAACCATTGTGCTTCGTTCTTTTCGGTGGCCGACCGGTGGCAGAAAGATAGCGATTAGTCCCTCGTCGAAAATAAAGCTAACAGGAATTCATACGACTCACCAGTTGCTTGGGCAAAGCCGTTTGGAGACCGGATGAAAGCATTATATTCTGTCCTGTTTTTATTTATGGCGTTTTAAGTGTGCCTGTGTTTCCATGTGGTGTTTTTTATCACCTTGGAGAACTTCAGCCATCATTCCGACTTGTTCAGCTGCGATGATTTGGCTGCCAGGATTATCAAACCACCCATATTTTTGGCGATAACATTGACAATACCATGTTTTTATTTCAAAATAAAGGGGCGTTTTGCATGAATGCCAAAGTGAGTGGCCAGTTGTGGATATCAACACCATGCTGTTTAGGAAATACAACTTTAGAACTGACCCGTCCTAAGTAGGAAAAAGGGCCAAGGTTAGGGGGGGGGCATCTCAGTGGCAGAGCCTCTGCTTGGCAGGCAGAAGGTCCCAGGTTCAATCCCCGGCAGCTCCAGTTAAAGGACCAGGCAGGAGGGGATGGGAAAGGCCTTGATCTGGGACCCTGGCTCAGGGGCAGAGCCTCTGCTTGGCAGGCAGGAGGTCCCAGGTTCAACCCCAGTGGCATCTCCAGTTAAAGGACCAGGCAGGAGGGGATGGGGAAGGCCTTGATCTGGGACCCTGGCTCAGGGGCAGAGCCTCTGCTTGGCAGGCAGGAGGTCCCAGGTTCAACCCCAGTGGCATCTCCAGTTAAAGGACCAGGCAGGAGGGGATGGGGAAGGCCTTGATCTGGGACCCTGGCTCAGGGGCAGAGCCTCTGCTTGGCAGGCAGGAGGTCCCAGGCTCAATCCCCGGCATCTCCAGTTAAAGGACCAGGCAGGAGGGGATGGGGAAGGCCTTGATCTGGGGCCCTGGCTCAGTGGCAGAGCCTCTGCTTGGCAGGCAGAAGGTCCCAGGTTCAATCCCCGGCATCTCCAGTTAAAGGACCAGGCAGGAGAGGATGGGAAAGGCCTTGATCTGGGACCCTGGCTCAGGGGCAGAGCCTCTGCTTGGCAGGCAGGAGGTCCCAGGTTCAATCCCTGGCATCTCCAGTTGAAGGACCAGGCAGGAGGGGATGGGGAAGGCCTTGATCTGGGACCCTGGCTCAGGGGCAGAGCCTCTGCTTGGCAGGCAGGAGGTCCCAGGTTCAATCCCCGGCATCTCCAGTTAAAGGACCAGGCAGGAGGGGATGGGGAAGGCCTTGATCTGGGACCCTGGCTCAGGGGCAGAGCCTCTGCTTGGCAGGCAGGAGGTCCCAGGTTCAATCCCCGGCATCTCCAGCTAAAAGGACCAATCAGGAGGGGATGGGGAAGGCCTTGAACTGAGACCCTAGCAGTCACTGCCCATCTGAGTAGACAATCCCAACCTCTATGGATGAAAGGTCTGATTTAGCAGAAAGCAGTGTCATGTGTGTTTGTAACTAAACTGCCTCTACCATCAAAAGCAGAGTCCCTTGGCCTTGAAGGTTTCATTCTGCTTCGCATTGTAGTATTAATTGCCTTTACCTTTGGGGGTGTGCATCTGTCACACAGAACACTTCTCTTCTTAGGTTACTCTGCATCTTCAGAAGCTGTACACTCCTTCTTCCCAAGGGAAGCGTCCCCCATCCTATTTCCACCCCCTTTTCTAGACACGTATGTGTGCGTCCACGGAAACAATAATATTTGTACCATTAACTCCTTTCAGTGTTCCCTTTCTCCCTTCCCTCCTTTTTTGCGACCTGTCCAAATGATTTGCCGGCTGCCAAACAGGGAAGAAGACATATTGAACAAAGGGTTATTGACTGGGTCTTTAGGAGTAGATGGATCTTGGATGCATTGCCTTTTTTGGGTCGAGGAGGTATCGATAAAGGGAGCAGGGGGAGACTTCTTTCCCCAACAGCGTCCTTAACCCGACAGACCACAGCGGGTGGCTGGACTGGGCCTTGCATTATCGCTTGGAGACAGCAGAGAGAAGATGGGCCTCATTAAGGCAAGGCAGAGAGAATTTAATTAGAGTCCAGCAGGTAGTGAATCTTCCCATCTAGGCATCAAGTCTGAGACCAATACGTGGTGGCTAGAGCGAATTGACCGAACTTCTCTCCTCTATTCCTTGCCTTGAGCCGTGTACATTGTCCCCCCACGAATTCACTCCAACCTGGAAGAACGTCACTTTTTAACACAATGTGCAACCATCACTTTCAAGTGACGTGAGCATGCCAGGGTCATGGGAGGTGGTGATGCCCTGCTTTGGGGGCAGAACTCTTTGGTTTGAAGCCAATTTTACCATAGAGTTTTGACCAAAAGCCAGAGTGACCTCCCCAGACATCCCCAACAGGCCAAGCTCACAATTCTAAAGCCATATGTTCAGTGGGAGAGGCTTCCTGTTGAGCAGTGCTTTTGCCTGAGACGTTGAAGAGCTGCCATTCGAATAATGCAGAACTTCACTCCCTGACATTTTTGGGTTGGTTCCACCTAGTGCGGCCGTCATGTTGTGCTGAATCAGAAATCCAAAGGTGAAAATCTGGGAACCTTAATCTACGGGGTGAAGTGGATCGAGAGGGGAGAATGTGAGCTTGCCTGCTGTTTTCCTTTCCTCTTGTGCAAGTTTGTCACAGGCCATTTCATTTTGATCACCTTCTTCGAGGCTCTGTACCGTCTCTACACACGCGCACTTCCTCTCGCTCTCTCTGTTATCGATTGGTTTATTAATATAAGGATAAATCATACCGATGGAGAAAGTGAGGCATGCTATTACGCAGGGCAAATTAAGGAGTGAATCTTCCCGGAGCGTACGTGAATGTATTTTAAAACCGCGTGACAACGAACCCGGCAGCGTTTTTCTTGAATTCCGCCTTCTCGGGTGTTTCGGAGTCGTGCACCCGTTGGGAATTGCAAAACCCAGGGGCGGGGAGGGGGCTTGCCAAATTGTGGCCACTCGGAACAAAGCCTTTGGCCATGGGCAGTGGGGCCAAAAAGATCTTGGGGGGGGGGGGAATCAAGCTATCTTGGCAGGAAAAGAGTATCTACTTAGCACATACAAGAGTAATGTTCTCCCGCCGTTATGGTTCTTTAATGTTGTGAGGGTTTTTCTCTTATTTATTTACTTATTTAATTCTCAAATTCCTTTACGCCTCGCCTTTTTCCCCAATGGAGACCCAAATCATCTTGCCTCATTCTCCTTGCCTTTATTTTATCCTCCCAACACCCCTGTGAGGTAGATTAGGAGGAGAGCGTAGGACCGGACCAAGGTCACCCAGCAAGAGTCCGTGGTTTTGAACTTGGGCATCACGGGTCCTAGAGCGACCCTCGAGCGACCCTCTTAACGGCTTCCCCATGCTGGTTCTCAGTGCTCTGAGGTCTCTAAGGGGCTCCGGGATTCGAATCCAGCTCTCCTCCTGCACACCAACATGGTTTCCCTCCGGAACACACCAAAGGTGCCTTTCACTGTTCCTAAAGACACCCCCCCCCCCCAATGAGCTCTGAGCTACACGGTACGACTCCTCTGTCAGTTTGAATTCCGGCTTTAAGCAGAGCACATGGAGCCTTTCGGCATTCATTTTCCAGTCCGATCATTATCCAATTTAACAAGAGGCTCTCTGCAAACAGAGAGATTAGGCCGCGTCACGATGCACATGAATAATTTCCACTGGCTAATGAAATTACTGCTGAAGCTGCGAGCTGCAGAGCCGTCGGGTTGCAGGGAATCATCGCCAGCCTGGCGGAGACGGGTCCGACGGTGGAGGCGGCCGTTTGGATCCTACCACAGGTTGAACGTCTGGCCTGTCCTCTTCTGCCTGGACCCACAGCCTGGAGGGTATTGGGCGAGGTCTAAGGAGAAACCACCCAAGGTGGAGAGAAAACTAGCAGAGGAGATGGGGTCAAACAATTTACAAGCCGATGGTTAGATTCAGGACCTTGGAGAGATCCTAGGACTAAATGGCCGGGATCCTGGTCAGGGCTGAGGAGTAGTGGTGATTTGCCTCTGCAGAGCAACCCTGGCCTTCCTTGGGGTCTCCCATCCAGGTACTGACCAGATCTAACCCTGCTTAGCTTCTGAGATCTGACAGGAGTCAGCTAGCCTAGGCCACCCAAAGGATATACAAGGTATATATATATTATTTTCAGTCACATGAAGCAAAATGTTCTCTCCATTTCAGCCCTCTGCCTTAAGATTGCCATCAGTGTTTTTTTTTTGGGGGGGGGGGGCGGGCGGCAAAATCTATTTGACTCAGTTCAGAAGACGTATTGTTCGAATTGTAGGATCCTCATTACCTCTGGATATTCTTTGGATAACAGGAGAGGCCTGGTTACGTGCGGGTCCTTGTATTCCGTGCAATTCTTAGAAGGTTCTGTTTTGCTGGAATAAACCGAAAGGTCACCGTTATTTGTCTCTGCCGTGGAAATGAGCTTTTGAGACACTTAACAACGAGCCCGGAATTCGGCTCAGAGATTCATTCGCCGAGAGGTTGCGATAGCTTATCCCGGCTAAGGGAAAAAACACTAGGCGTTTATAGAACACAAATAAAGTAATTTAAACCATGATGGGGGAAAAACAAACCGTGCCGGTCCTCCGCTGTGAAAATTCAGCCTTTGTCATTCCCGATTGTTGTATCTATCGATCTCGGGCATTTTTATCCTGTCCTTTCTTCAAGGAGCTCAGAGCTTCATCCGTGGCTCTCCCTTTCTTCCCCTGAGCCTTAAAATATCTTTCTGAGATAGGCTGAGACATACACAGAGAGAGTGTATCTGGCCCAAGGTTATAGAGCATGGCAGGGTGGAGAGTTAAAATTGGGTCCCTAAATGTTTTGAGCTCGTGAGTACCTTTGGAATTATGACACAGTAAATAATGACATAAAAAATGGCTGCCATTGGAGGCCGAGCCATCCACAAAATGGCTGCCATGGCTTACCTTCCACAAAATGGCTTCCCCTGGAGGCCGAGCCATCCACAAAATGGCTGCCATGGTTTACCATCCACAAAATGGCTTCCACAGGTGGTTGAACCATCCATAAAATGGTTGTTGTGGCTTACCCTTGGGAATAAATTCAGCCAAACGTGATGCATCTATCTCAGTATGGGTTATTCTATTCCCGCCTCTCCATAGTACCATCTGATGATTTATCTGAGTGTCCGAATGAGCCCCAGAGAAAGAGTTTCGGTCTCTACTGCTATGCTTTCTAAATAGAGGGAGGTCATGCACTAATCCAACACAGAGAGCGCATCAAAGTTTATCAAAATTTGAAGGAAAGAATGGGTGTTGTAAACATGCCGTTTTTTGTACACCTATGTCGTTCCCCTCCCCAGTATACGGACATCCTCCACTCTTGACTTGATGCACCCCAAAAATTACACATTAAAAACAGAAACATAGAGCTGGAAGAAACCCCGAAGGTCAACTAGTCCAACCCTGACACAATGCAGGAAATTCACAACTACCTTCTCCCATTCACCCTGTTCTAAGCTCTAGGATCCTTGGGCCAATTTGACCTGGAAGAAACTCCCTTCCAGCCTCTCTCCCACAGGCTGACTAAACCCCGTAGCAAGTGGACCAAGAAAGACCCCCCTCTCTACCTCCCCCAGTTACAGACTCCCTTTCTGAACCAACCATCCCGTCTCTGAAACAAGTGCGTCATCGTCCACCATCTCCCTACGCCCAAATCTAATCAAGCACCGAGGGATCGCTGGGGCAAGCTGGCTCCCCTCGCTACAAGCGCCTGTGTTCATCTATTACTTGTGGCCAGGCGGATCCAGGTATATCTTCTCGACATAACGAAGGATTTGTTCTTCCCCTGATGAGATTTGCTAGCGCATTTCGAGGACTCTCCAGGCACAATCAGGCACAATTGGCTCGCCGTGCCTTTCCCCCTCCCCAAAACGTTCCCGAGCCTGAAAGCGAGCAGACGTAATCCGACATGATGAAGTTTCTAATTAGGTTATAAGACTCCTCTGTCTTCCACCAGACCTTCCCTCCTGGAAACACTCGGTTGGCTATTTGGCTGCCCTCCGGCGGACCCGATATCGTGGCCTGATAAAGGATCCTGTTATTTGCCGGAAATGTTTATTAGCCCCCTTTCCTCCTTGCAGAGTTCAAGGCAGCTTTTGGGGGGGGGGTCCAAATCGCAGCTTGAGTATGGCTAGGCCGGTTGGTTTCAAGGGAAGAGCATTCAGAGGCAGTTCGCCATGACCTGCCTTTGCATTACAACCCTTGGTGGTCTCTCATCCAAATACCCGCCAGGGCTGAGCCTGCCTATCTTCCCAGTTCTGATCGGATCAGGTTATCCTGGACCATCCTGTTCAGGGCAGATGAACAGAGGCAGCTGGCTGTTACCTGCCTCTGTGCAGCGACCCAGGAATTTCTTGGAGGTCCCCCATCAAAGTATCAACCAGCGTAGACTCTGCTTAGCTTTCAAGACCTGACAAGATCAGTCTAGGCCCAAGCAAGAGATGGACAGAGGTGGTTCCTCATGGCCTGCCTCTGCGTAGCAGCCCTGGACTTCATTCGTGGTCTCCCATGAAAGTACAAACCAGGGTTGAACCTGCTTAGCTTCTGAGATCTGACAAGAGCAGATTAGCCTGGGCCATCTAGGGCAGAGCATCCTAAAGCCATTAAAATCGACCTGCCCCTTTTACTTCACACTCCATGAAAACAATTTAGAGGGTTTTTTATTTAAGTCATATAAAACATAAAAACCTTGACTTGAATCTGGCTCTCTCGGATCTTGACAGTCTGACCGCCACACCAGGCTATCTTCCTGATGGACATCAGCCTCCTCCCCTCTCCTCGGTTTGCCTTTTTAATAACTGACTCCCTCTCCGTCATAATTTATGCTTGGGCTGTTGAAATGCTGGGCTGTTTTTTGGTAGTTAATGTTTCGCTGATTTATTTAATCGCTTTAAATGTCACAGACGACTCTTTGCAGGGCGTCTCAGAAACCTGCCATGCCGGGAAGCGGGACGTGCCTTTTAAGGGACGCGGTTAGAGTTTTGCTTCCCTCACTATTTGATTTCAGCGTTTTCTGTACAGGATAATAAGCTCTTGACAGTGACTGACAACTGGAGCCTGGCTGAAGCTGAAGTTTGACAGCATCTGGCAGAGGAATTGAAATATCGGTTAGCACATTTTCATCCCTTATGCTCTCAAATGGCCAGTGTGAGGTGAATGCATTTAAGCTTCCAACTTTGTAGGGTAAGGGGAGAAAAACACATTGTTGGCTTGGACCTAGGGTTACCCCTTCCAGAAGCCAGGTTCTGCCTTCTCCCCCTCTCCGTCAGTCCCTGCATCCTAATTCTCTGAATGGAAGGGAAATGGAACCAGTGTACCTTTTAATTTGGCTGCTAGACAGAAGGTCCGGATTCGACGACTCCTGGCAGCGAGGAGCCGAAAACCCTTATTTCGATGGCTTGTCTAAAGCCTTTTCTGTCACGTCTCTTGGCAAATGATAAATTGCGGCCAAGATGTCCAACTTGACAAATATTGGACGGAGGAAAGGCATGCCTGCGTTTGGCCTCAGTCATACCCATCTCTGCGTTTAGGCACAATCATTCCCGGAGATCTCTTTATAAAGAGCTGCCTGTCTTGCTTTTTACTACTGGCAAATGCTGCTTACTGCTAGCAAACCCCGCAGGCATAGGGATGCTTGTTAAATTTTAGTAATTTTGGGAGCTCGTGGGAATGAGCCGTTTCAGGCGCGTTGGAGTGCTCACATGTCCCCGTTCAAAGTGCAATTGTCGGATGGTGGTGTGATCTGACGCTCGATGCTCGTTTTTTTAATTGTAGGGGGATCGATCTGAAGTTAAACCAACCCCCCCCCCTCCTCGGGTTGGGCTCCCTATCCGATAATGACTGCAAATGAAGGTGCTTAAAACGGAGTGGTCCCTAATCTCTCATTGTGATGCATGAGCAGAGCTTAGTTAGGAGTCTGGGAAATTTAACAAGGTGCCCACAGAATGGCAGGCAGAGGAGGCATGTACAAGTCAACGAACAGTAACCTGCTGGATATTGTAACTCTGCATGCGAGAGGACCTGGGAGGGAAAGGGTTAAGAGGATTCTCGTACTTAAGGATGCTCTACAGTTGGCCCCAATTTTTTTATGGGTTAGACACTGAGTGTCTTTGGCCCTTGCTTGCCTTCTGTTTCATCTTATGTAGGGCCAGAGATTTTGGTGGTTTTGGGGGGGCATCATCTGGGCATGGAATTTGGGGTCACTGTGGGTTGGCAGGTAGTTGTGAGTTTCCTGCATTCTGAAGGGGGTTGGACTACATGACCCTGGAGGTTCCTTCCAACTCTATGAGTCTATTATTCCCTCTTCTTCTCTCTCTTACCTGGTCTTGGAAACTTTTGGAAGCTAATCCATTGACAGTAAGTTAAATGTCTCTCCACGGATGTGTCACGTAAGAGATGCTTCTATCTTTGTAAGTAAAATTTCTGTCTCTCATTCCCATTGGAGTCAGATCTTCTTTGTCATTTGTTGGAACAGCATTTCCCCCTGCATCCCCCCCCCAAAAAAAAATAAAACCCACCATAGTTGTCAAAACAGTTGTCAGAAAGGCAGAGAAGGAGCAAAACTGAGAACCGTTGCTTCTTCTCTCTCACGGCCATGGATACTATGCATGCGCACAACACAACGCGTACATAATATTTCTTGAACTTGTTAGCAAATGCAAAAAAAAAATATTACAGCAGCTGCCTTTTTACAAAGCATGACACTTTTCTTTTGAGGACACAGTACAAAAATAAAGAAGTCGATGGCAGTTTCTGGGAACACTAAAGAGCAATAACTCTCCTGCCCTTTTATTGCCGGCGGAGAAATAGTTCAGAATTTCATTCCCGGTTTTTAAGAGGCCATTCTGTATTCTCAGGGACAAACGGATGTGCGGCATTGGAGAGGCTGCTCCGAAGGCCTCGTGCTTCTTTGCGCTCCGATAAACCGGCTCAAGGTTAGCCGCGGGAGCATCGCTTGGCTGCCCTGAGCTTGGTGAAGTGGGCTAAGATTTATGAAATGATAAAAGTTTGGAACTTTTGCCGCCTGATGCAACCCGCTGAGATAAACGGCCAAGTCCGGCTACTTTCTGCAAAACCACGTTGAAGCCGCTGAGTACGGAGGATCACTGTAGGGGTACCAGCTCCAGTTGGGGGAATTCCTGGAGTTCTGGGGTGAAGCCATTTCCTACAGGAGAACTCATCTCTGCAGCTGAGTGTTCAGGTGTAATTCCGGGGGGATCTCTGGATCCTGCCTGGGGGTTGGCAAACCTACAGCAGAACAGCTGGTGTTGCATAGTGATTGGCTGTGTCTAAAGCAGACAGCCAGAGGTCTGTTGGGAAGGCAAATATTAAATTTGGTAATGCATTTAAAAATTGGCATCACTTACGCTGGATCAGACCAGTGGTCTATGCAGTCCAGCCAACCACAGGGCAGAGAGGCCGAGGCCTTCCTGAGAACCTCAGAAGAGCCCTGCTGAATCAGACCAGGGAAGGTCCATCCAGACCAGTCATTTCTTCACTGTGGCCGCTGTTTATACGGCAGGACCTGCCAAGCCGGGCTTCCCGGGCACTCTGCCATTGGCTACAGCCGAGGTTCATTCGTTAGCAATCCATCGACATGGCATTGATGCATTAACTGGGAAGTAAATAAAAGGGAAAGTCGCTGCCCTTGGGGTGGTTTTTTTGTTTGTTTTTTAAGTTCAATAACACCCACGGGGACTGCTTTAATATTTAACAATCTGGAGTGGACAAGATTGCTGAGAAGCAATGAGCTGTGTTTTAAGGAGATGTGCAGAGCAAAAAGACTTCTCAGGCCTTGGATATCCTCCTGTGCCTCAGAGTGGGGGTCTCCAATGTGTGGCCTCAGCTCTGGTTGAGGCCAGACGTACTTCCATTGGGCCAAGGACCACCTTCATCTTGGTATTAAAAGATCTCAGTGTTCTTCTGGGGGCATGCGAGGAAAGGGTCAAGCGACTTCAGAACATAGATGTATTATTATATGGTGTATGCATCTTTAATCCTCGCCATTGTGCACAGCATAGAATAAATATAATATTTTGGCAATGTTTTGTTTGAGCCCTCTAACCACTAGACTGCACTGGTTGGGACTGTCCTTCTTGGAATGCTACCTGAGCCCTATCCTTGCTCTGGGAAGGGTACGATGATCAATCGGGCGACAGCCATTCATAACGCAACCCCAAAGGTGATAGATGAGATTCCTGGCTAATTGAATCCATCGTTTCTAGCGTTGATCCAGGGGGATGAATTAATCATTCGGTCTTTTTATCTCGGCGGTCTCCTCTCCTCTCCTGTAGCTCAGGGTAGCCGGATGCCCTTGTGTCTTTTGAGGGGGAGCAGACGATAAAAGAACCAGCCGAATGTATCTCCCTGGGCAGAGCTCTTTTCCCACACGTGGATCTTCCTCTCTTTTTCGGGTCAGAATTTTGTGACAAATGAACAAGGAAGGGTGGGGAGTCTGTGGCTTTTCGGGTTAGACAAGGGACCACGAAGGGGGGGACATGACAGAGGCTTCAAAAGATATCTTCCCTTTCCCCAAGACCTGGAACTCTAGGTGGCTTTAGTGCCATTCTTAGCACCTTCCAAGTACTTTTAGAAAGACAGTGAGGTCAGGTGTGATGTTACCCAGAAAGATTTCTGATTGCCCCTTGCAGATCTGAGTGGCCAACCAGTTCCTCTGCAGGGCCAGCCACAGGGCAGAGAGGCCAAGGCCTTCCCCTGAGAAGAACCTCAGAAGAGCCCTGCTGGGTCAGACCAGGGAGGGCCCATCCAGTCCAGCCTCCTGCCTCCCCCAGGGGCCATTTTCCATTTCTTTTCACTCTCATTCAGTGTTACAACTGTATGCATTTCCCCCTCCCATATTCCAGACTTGCCTTGTAATTTTATAACTTTTGCTTTCATGCTATTAAAAACCTTACTGCAGGAATGCACTTTGAACGGTTCAGGGCTGGGCAGATAACACAACAGATAAACAACAAATAAGCTTTGTTCTGTTGGCCATTAATCTTCTCTTTGCAGCTTCATGACTTTTCTGCACTTGGGGAGGCCAGTATATTAAAAGGAGGAGACTTCGACTCTCTCTTAATTATGCCTTTAGCCGAACAATCCTCCGTGAGCAGGATTTAAGCATCTGAGGGGTCACGTCTGGTTTTTATGATAATTAAAGTAGGTGTCTTCTTAATGAATATTTATACATTTGGGGGCCAAAAATCCCAACTACGCATTTGACTTTTTCATATTCTGTGTAAGGCAGTGGTACAAATTGCATGGCACATCTTCATAATTGTGCTGTTCTGAGTAAAGGAAGATGCCTTAAAAGGAGAGACACGTTCTTTGGTTTAGCTCAAGGCGGCCCGACATTATCTCTGTTAGCTCAGTATCTTGTTTTTCACTGGAGTCGCCACGGACTTTGCTGGTGGAAAATGCAAGCTCTGCCGTGGGCATGATTGAGCAGAATATAAAGAGTGCCCTGCAGGGGGCATCAGAGGAGACGTGTATTTAGCATTGATCAGGAACTTCCTGCGTTTTTTTTCCTTCAAATTATCTCTTCTAGTGTCCTGATTGGCTAAGTGAGATACTTAAGTGAGATACTTCCTGCTTCTTTCAGCCCACTTCCTCCCTGCTTGATTTCAAAACCCAGTTTTATACCGTGTTTTTCACTATTCTCAAAGCAGTTTACAATCACCTTCCCTTCCTTTCCCCACAACAGAGACCCTGTGAGGTAGGTGGGGCTGACAGAGTTCTGACAGAACTGCTGTGTAGGAACAGCTCCAACAGGACTATGACTAGCCCAAGATCACCCAATTGGCTGCATGTAGAGGAGGAGCAGGGGATCAAACTGAACTCACCAGATTAGAGTCCACTGCTTTTAATCGCTACACCAAGCTGACTGCAGACAACAGCTAGACAGGCAGTTATGTCTCTGCTCTCTTTCTACAAATCAACCAGGGATCAGCTGCATGCAGAATATTTATTCTACACACAGAAAGGGTTGCTGAAGCTTTTCATAATCTATATATGACCTTGCTCCAGTTGAATGATATACAACAAGCTAGCTTTGCAATGCAGATCTCTTGATACACGAAACAGGTCTTTTGGAACACAAGAATCCTGCTTGGTTTCAAATTTGAGCAATAACGTATATGTCCACCATAATAATTTTGTTTTTTAATTATGTGTTCGAACTCTTAGACCTCCACCTTCTTTATTAATGATTTTTTAAATCTTGAAATGGATTGAGAGTATACTAGCCACTGAAGGTTAATTTCCATCCTTTTTTATATCTTGCAAAGATTAAATCTTCCCCTGAACGTTTAGCATATTACCGTAAGGTTTTCAAAAATCACTCTTATTTCTCGTATTTTTATCGGGATATGCTTCCACTGGAGACATAAGCGGAGAATTTATGGGGCTTAATACATTCTGTCATGAAAACCATATTCTCAATAATCCATCTCTGATTATATGACTTTCCCCCCCTTGTGTTACAATCATTTTGGTCGATTTCTTTATCCCTAAATAATTGTTTAGGCCTTTGTCCAAGTCTGCTAATTCGAGCTTTATGATTCTTTGGATTTTTAGTACCACCCGCAAGTCAGACCAGACCTGCCACTGGATAATATAATTTTTTATCGAAACCTCATTATAGAACACAAACTTCTCAGTTATATTCCAGTTCAGTAACACCTTAGAGGCTACTAACAAGACTTTTTTTTTTGGGGGGGGGGTTCAAATCTAACTGTGGCATAGAGAGATTTCCACCTCTGAAGATGCCAGCCACAGGGACAAAAACTACCAACCACACAACCCAAAAAACCCACAATGGCCAGTCAAATCTCCCTTGGTCAGATATCTGAAGGGACACAGTTGGTGAAAAGAGCCTTAACTCTCACATTTTCCTACCTTCCAAAATCTTGTTGGTCTTGAAAAAGAAGAAGAAGAGCTGAGGGGTGGGGTTAGACCCCACTTTCCACTACCTGAGTGTCCCAAAGCAGCTTACAAACACCCTTCCCTTCTTCTCCCCACAACAGACACCCTGCGAGGTAGGCGGGGCTGAGAGAGCTCTAAGAGAACTGCTCTGAGATAACATCTCTAAGACAACGGTGACTGGCCCAAGGTCACCCAGCTGGCTGCATGTGGAGGAGTGAGGAAGTCCCCTGCTCTTCACCACTACACCACGCTGGCTCTGGATGACCTCTCCAGGTTCAATCCCCGTCATCTCCAGTTAAAGGACCAGGCAGGAGGGGATGGGAGAGGCCTTGATCTGGGACCCTGGCTCAGAAAGTCCACGGTTCTCCCGATTAGAGGCTGCCACACTTAGCCACACCACCACCCTGGCTTTAATGCCCCTGATAGACAGATTTGTGGAGGATTGGACTAAGGAAGCCAAGTCAACTCTTTCATGATAGTTTTAGAGGGGGCGGAGGAAGACACAGCAGGGCAGGAAGGATTCTAAATCCTTCGGGGAGGAAGACGGAGCAGCATGGCGGCAGCAGCGGGGAGGGGGGGACGTTTCTCTCAGAGATCTTTTGATCCTCACCCAAGACTGTGTGAGGGCCATCACACCCTGGTGGGCGACACCTCCGGATTGAAGCTTTAGAAGTCTCTTTCTTTCAAGTGGAGAAAAGTGGGCCAAGCTCCCGGAGATTTGAGAGTTTGAAAGTCAGGGAAGTGCGGCATGTTAAGCAGAGAGAGCCCCGTGTCTCAAACAGTTTCTTTATCAGGCCCGAAATCCATCTGTGCTCAATGGTTAGGATTAAAAGCCTCAGCAGAGATCAGAAATGCGTTTGGGTGTTCCCTGCCTTGTATTCATTGCTTCATTCACTCAAACATGGAAGACCAGACATTAATGACTGCAAGAGTACTCTGAACATGTGAATGCATGAATTTGCCTTCATCATAAATGAGAACGTTGACCCATCATGGTCCAGATTGTCTACTCAAACTGGCAATGACTCTCTCTCCAGGGTCCCAGATCAAGGTCTTTCCCATCCCCTCCTGCTTGGTCCTTTTACTGGAGATGCCGGGAATTGAACCTGGGACCTTCTGCCTGCCAAGCAGAGGCTCTGCCCCTGAGCCAGGGTCCCAGATCAAGGCCTCTCCCATCCCCTCCTGCCTGGTCCTTTAACTGGAGATGCCGGGGATTGAACCTGGGACCTTCTGCAGGCCAAGTGGAGACTCATCCTTTGAATCACAGCCTTTCCCCTTTCTCTCTTGCTCATCTGCAAGTGGACAAATGTTTTTTCTGTGGCTTCGGTCCATTCCTGCAACTGCAAAGGGAGAATTTTGTACAAACAAAGGGAATCAGCCCTGGCTAAGTTGCTTGGTCCGGGTCTTCCTACCTGCCACCTGCTTGATCGAAATGAGCCTCTGGGTTTGGCTGATGCCCTTGTTTATGCCTCTCTGTTTGAGGAGGTGAAAAGTTAATTATCTGTTCAAACAAACAGCCTTTCTTTCTGCTGGGCCTGCCACGTGGCTGCGTTGTTTGGGCTCCCCTGGAGCGCAGGGCTTCAAAGAAAATGGCAAAATAGCATTCGGCAGCCCATACCGCTCCCTGGATACAACTGAGCTAATTTTCTCTCTGTGCGCAGTGTTCAACCCGCCGCTTGTTCCAAAAACGCAAGTGCCGTGTCAACAGAGCAAAATGAGGCCAGAAAGCTGGGCGTCGCGAGCTGGCCGGCCCAAGCCCTCGGTTAGTTCCAGCCGTGAGACCAGTTAATAGAATTTCAATTGATTGCGGAGAACGGGACCGTCAACAAACTGGGAACTTTCTGGTGGAAGGCTGGATCAATGGATCTGTGGGGCCCAAGCTTCTTCACACACCCCGTTTAGAGAGACGCTCCTACAGCTCTCCGCAATCCCTCTTCGCTTCTGCTGGCCATAATAATTTGGTAACCTCTGCAAAGTTGCTTAATCTTCCTGATTTCCCTTCTCGTGTCAACGTCAGCCTCGGTTTTGATCAGGTTGATGATGCCTGCCCCAGCTCCAAGGGCCCAGTTCCCCCGAATGTGGAAGTTCCCCTCAGCCACCGTAGCTTGTAGCTGCTGATCGACGAACCCTCTGTGAATCTATCTAATCCCCTTTTCATAGAATCATAGAGTTGGAAGGGGCCTCCAGGGTCATCTAGTCCAGCCCCCTGCACTATGCAGGACACTCACAAGCTGTTCAGTTCCTGTGGCCATCACGGCATCTTCTGGCAGTGGGTGCCAGATTTTAATTACTTGTACTAAGTCTCTGAATCCCAGAGCCAGGAGGTAACATCTGGGGAAGGCCTCGGCCTCCGTGCCTTGTTGTTGTCCCTCTGGAGGAACTGGTTGGACCCTGTGTGCATCATTTAGGTGTTTAAAGGATGAAAGCAACACCTTGAACTGGGCTTGAGAGAAGATCAGCAGCCAATGAAATTGCTGTAGTATCAGGGACTATTTTGCTCCCGGTAGCTGACCCCTACCAGCAGTTTGGCTGCAGAATTCTGGTCTAGCTATAGCTTCCAAACACTCTCCAAGGGTAGCCCCAAGTAGAGCATGTTGTAGCAGTCCAGTCTCGATGTAACTAAGGCATGGATCACTCAGGAAGATATGTCTATGTAGCCAGTTCTTCCGTCCAAGAAGCCAGTTCTCACATACTTATCTTTTGTGCAGCGATCCTTGCTTCCTGAACGTCCGTTAGTCTCCAAAGTGGCAGTTTGCAATAGTCTCAGCACCGCGACGCCGAAGTTTAATTATAGGTGTGCCGTTCATTTGTTTTTATTATTAAGTGTAAGCAATTCAGAGAGCGATTGGAAGCAATTAGGAGCTCCGCAGGTAACTGATGTATCATTAGCCTCTGCGTTCTATATTTAGCACCGTCCCTTCTCCTGGAGGGGAAACGGCTTCAATTTCTGGCTTTTTATGCAGAGAAGATCCCTGTCACTGCCGCCAGTCACTGCTGCAGATTCCAGAGCTGATGAGATCTGCTAAGCCTGGGCCATCCAGGCCAGAGCGAGAGCAGAATTACCAGCATGTAATCCATGTGTCATGAACTGGGGATGTTCAGCTGGTCGAACCAGGAGGAGAGCGAATCCTACCTGGCTTCCCTCCTTGCAGAAGACGTGGCTTCCTCTTCCACCAGAGTCTGCTGGCTTGCTTCCAAGGCCACCACAGACAGAGCGGGGCTGTCAGAATCCCCCCAGGCTGCAGGCAATCTCTTCCAGAGATCCTCTATGCCCCCAGGGAGTCACGGGCCCTCATTCCCTGCCTTGATTCGGATGAAGTTTGGCTTCCTTCCACTTGAAATTCTGCATTCGCAGGGATATTTTTAGTGCCAAGCAAATGTTGACTTTGCAGTGGCTTTAAAAATGTATGGGGCTTGTTAATGTTATTCATTCCCCCCCCCCCTTTATGTTTGTCGACAAATACGCTCCTCTTTGAACGTATCCCCCGAAGAGATGCAGATTGGGAGCGAGGCACTTCCCTGATGAAAAACCGTCTTAGTGCCAATGGGCTTCCAGCCGTTCCTCACGGGCATTGACGTTTGTAATGTGTCGGTATTTGGAATGGTTACAGTCTCCTTTGCCTGGAGGAGTTCCGTGGCGGAACCTTCTTTTCTAAAAAATGGTTCTTCAGTTCCCTCTGGCAAAGGGTTCATGGTCAGGCTCTGTATTCAATGCCTGAAGGTCAGGAGAACCTCAGAAGAGCCCTGCTGGATTAGCCCAGTGGTCCACCTAGTTCAACATCTTGTCTCACACAGCGGCCAGCCAGTTCCCATGGAGGGCCAACAACAGGGCAGAGAGGCTGAGGCCTTGCCCTAATGTCACCTCCTGGCACTGAGATTCAGAGGTGGACTGGAGGACCCCTTAATCACCATGAGTAGTGGCCACTGATAGACTTATCCTCTGTGAATCTGCATGTCATAAGAGGATCTCAACTGATGATAAAGAACTTTAGATCCAGGACAAATCATGATCTGGAGACCAAGAGTCTTGGTAGCCTTCCTACACTGCCCCTCTATATTTTAGGTAGATAGATGTAACCAAGGTAGAAGTGGAGACATTCCACCCATGGGGAGATGGGACCACCACCCCTCAGGCTGCTCGCTCAAAGGAGAGAAGCAAGACAGTGAGATGGAGACTGAAAGCTCAGTAGAAATCGAGCAGGGAACCCCTGGGCGGGAGCTCATGGGCGTGGCTTATTGATAGAGCATCTGCTTTGCATACTGAAAGTCCAAGCTTTGATCCCTGGCATCTTCAGTTGAGGATCAGGTAGTGAAAAGCCCTGGAGATCTGTGTAGACTGAATGTTCTGGAGGCCTTGAGGTTGACCCGGCATGACGAACATTCAAAGCACGTCATATGCCGAGGAGGCGAGATCCAGGGATTTAGCCCATATGAGAGTCACTCGAAGAACAGATGTCACTCCGCAAACCGTGCCAGACAAGCTGGCGTACTCTGGAGCTGTTGGTAGCGGGAGCAAGACCGTGTTTGTCATCGCTGGAGGGGGACAACGCTGCCCTGATAAATGGGAACTGGCACGGTATTTTAATACTGCAGCCGGGCGTTCATCTCTGACTGAGAAGCCGCAGAAACCGAACTCTGCAAATGAGGCTGTAAAAAATATGCTGGCCGTTTTGAGCCAAGAGGACACTAAAATAACCCAGTATGCCGGTTGTGTAAATTGTTATTCAATTACCTCAGGCCGTAATACGCTGCGGCCTTCCAGCCTGTACAGTGTTGTCCCCGCACATGTTCCAGAGGTCCCTGCTTACTGCCCTCTTCTTTCAATGGTTGTTTTGCGGACAGGCATGCTGTATAATCCAGGGATCACCAACAGATGGGTATTAAGATCGTTACTGGTAGACTGAAGAATTTGAGTGGTCCACTATCAAAGCAGACCCTCATACAGATTTTGCTGCCAGCAGCTGAAAAGAAAAGGGAAGAAAGAAAGCGGAAGATTGGCTTCTTCTAGGCGGAACAAAATAAAATGAGATTTTTTTTAAAAAAGAAAAGAAAAACATCGATGCATTACTTTGCAAATGAGCCCTGACTAGCAGTGAAATTCAGTGGTGGAGGGTAGGGGGAGACCTCTTCCAGCAGTCCTTGGCGGAAACAGAGGAAACAGTTGGGGAGAGAACTGGGACTGGCCCAAGGCTAGGCTTCATATGGAGAAGTGGAGGAATAGATTTCCACTGAGCCACGGTGTTGCCCCATCGAGTTCAGGATTGTAGACAGGCAAATAGTGGCCGGGGTCTTAGGCTGAGGACATTTCCCATCCCCTCCTGCCTGGTCTTTTTACTTGGAGTTGCCGGGGATTGAACCCAGGATAGAAACGCCTGCCAGTGCCCCGTCCTACAGACAGACAAGGCCAAGGGGTTTGTGTGGTGAAGATCAGCCATTAATGAGGAGGCTCCATTCAACCCCATTTTGGGAGCGTGGGGTGGGTGAGACAACGCGGCACGGTCTCCAGAGACCGGCCGAAGCTCTCTAATGCACTTTTAATTAATGGAAAGGCAGCGAGACTGGCGAGACGGCACGTCGACAGGCGAAGCAACGAGGCACCCCGGCTCCAGCAAAAGTGTTCCCCCCACCCGCACGCAAAAAAAAATAATAAAAATTGAAAGCAACGAGGTTCCAAAATCTCTGTATTCATTTCCACTGCCGCCACCCCGGCCCGAAAATCTGTTGCCATAGCGACCATGCACCAATTCAAAAGGACCCTTGTAAAGCAGGTACGAGCGTGCCCACGGAGGCTTGCGCCTTGGATGAAACTTTGTTGGGCTTAAAAGCGGCACCATCTACAGACCTCTGCCACGTCCCCACGTTCTCCAAAAAGTCTCCGATTCTCTCCGGCTTTTCCTCCTAGGGAACCCCCGAATTGTCTGAGTCGCCCTTTGGGAGATATGGTGAGCAGAGCTGCGCTCGGTATTCCAAAGGAGGCCCCACCGTAGAGCTGGGTGTATAAAGGACTGGACCACTCCTTCAGGTTGCCAGCCTCCAGGCAGTGACTGGAGATCTCCTAGAATGACAATTGGCCTCTCAGAAAAAGACACCCTTGGAAAATGACTATTCCCCGGAATGCCAGCTCCTCTCCAGACGACAGAGATCAGTCCCCATGGAGGAGATGGATTCTTAGGGGGTCTCCCAGGGGGTCTCCCAGGCCCAATCCCCGAATCTCCAGGCATTTCTCAACCAGCCTACAGGCTTCCAGAGGGGACCTGGCAAATCTACCATACTTACCTTGTGAGAGGTAGAACGGGGAGGAAGAGGCAAGATTGAAAAACAAGATCAGCAGGACTCACATCCTTTGAGCCAGCCACAAATCTCAAGGCACAGATCTCCTAATGGAATTGTTTCCCTTCACCTTGTGAGCAGGAGCCTTCTGCACCTCAAGGACACGCATCGTCTCTTCTAAAGAGGCACGGGTGGAAATTGTCTCCAGCGCCTTTTCTTTCTATACAGGGAAGAGGAACAAAAAAAGAGGGAAGCCTGCCAAGGAAGACTGGTTGCCAGCAAAACCACTTGGGAGACTGTCTTGTTTACCGGCTGGAAGAACAGCTTTGTTTTTGGCTTAAAGCACAGCGACGTCTTTCTAAAAGATAAATTGGGATACAGAGCAACGGCCAGCAGCAGAACACGGACCACCTGAGGGTGGTGGTGGGGGGGGGGGATCTTTCCCAGTTTGTCCCTCACCCCATAACTCCTCTTAATTATATTTGGCTCAGCTAAACATCCAGCGTGTTCGCTTTTCCTCTTGGGGAAGCTGCCTGAAACGGGATTGGATTCATGAAGGAGAGGATTGTCAGTGGCCAGTAGCCATGCGGACACAAGGGATGCCAGGAGGCAAGGTCAGGCCTCAGCCTGTTGTCCCTCCACAGGAACTGGCTGGCCCCTGCGTGAGGCAGGATGCTGGACTGGACGGTCCTGGTCTGATCCATCAGGGCTCTTCTGATGCTCTTATGAAGACCTCAGCCTCCCTGCCCTGTTGTTGGCCCTCCAAGGGAACTCATTGGGCACTGTGTGAGACAGGAGGCTGGACCAGATGGACCCTCACTGGTCTGACCCAGCAGGGCTCTTCTGATGCTCTTACCTTCCCTGGGTCAATGCAGTTTTACTTTTCTCCTGGTCACTATCCCTGTGGCCTGATGGCCCACGTTAGTTTGATCTCATCAGTGCTCAGAGGCTAAGCAAAGGAAGCTTGTCGGTCCTGAGCCGATTGGCCCAGGCTAGCGTGATCTCATCAGAGGCTAAGTAGGGTTGGCCTTGATTTGTGTTCGGATGGGAGATCTCAAAGGAAGCCATGGCTTGCAAGACAGATGCAGGCCATGGCAGACAACCTCTGGACATCTCTTCCCTGGAAAGCCCTCCGGCTTGATGCCTTTTCCCACCACTGAGGATTTCTAAACCATTGAATTCAAAGGAACTCAGCAACGTTTTGTTCATGGCTGTTGAAGATCCACCCAACGGTCGTCTTTTTATTCATGGGGGAGGGGGGGGAGGGAGAGACTAATAAAAGGAAAATGTTACTTTGCCAGCTGAAACTCCTCGGAGGGAGAGAAATTGCATAGCTCGGCAAAGATGCAGGCGCATCCCTACAGGGAGACGGAAAACAGGGCCCTTAAGTCTGTATGACGGACAGGTGTGAATGGACCCCAGGGGAGCAAACTGCCACTCTGCCCAGGGATCTTTTAATCCATAATGAGCGTAATCGGAAATCCACGAAGAGTGGGCGGCTTGAATGAACGGGAAGGCTAATCTCTGCTCCGACCGTCTAAATGATGGTTTTATCTGGGATAAGCAGCTGGTAAGACCTTCCCCCAAAGACTGCGTTGAACGGGGATGGAAGAGCTGCCTCCGTACCTGGTTGGGGGCTAAATGCGCAGTCTCTGGAGGTATTTTCATGCCCACATTCCTTGCTTTGAAGAGCTGGCTCAGCCAGGGGTTAACATGTGGGAGTAAAGCACTGTCTAGTTCCAGCCGGCTTATGGTGACTGCAGCAAGGAGCTTTCAAGGCCAGGGAGAAGCAGAGGTGGGTTGCCATGGCCTTCTTCTGCAGAGCCTTCCTTGGTGGTCTCCATCCAAGGCTTTTGGTGACCCCAGCAAGGGGCTTCCAAGGCAAAAAAGGAGCAGGAGAGGTTGGCCATTGCCTTCCTCTCCCATCCAACTACCAACACTGCTTAGCTTCTGAGATCTGAGAGGATTGGCTACGCTATACCATTCTACATTCCCAGCGGTTTATAGCAGCTGATTTTGCATTAGGGTAGCTTGAGTAGTCATGAAGCTGTTGGGGTCGTGACAGCCATTAAGGATCCTTGGGCCTTTGAGTGAGAAAGATCGTTTTGGGTTTCTCCTGAGGCCTCTATGGTTCCATTCATCACTCCCCCAGCGCTGTCATGAAGGGCTCTCAATCTCTTGTTTCCTTGGAGATGTGTCAGGCATTCAGCTTAGGTTCTAGCCTGCTGCTACTCAGAGTCGAGCACTGCCCAAGGCATTCACACACTTCTCAAGAGAATGTTAAGATGTGTTCTCCTGTGGGAAGGAGGAATCAATAGCAAAGAAGCCATTAGGGAGGTACAGTTTCCATTTTTCCTAGAAACGGGGGGATCCATATTGTGTTTCGGTCAGGGCCATTGTTACATGTTGTTGTTTTCAGGAGCATGTGGGCGTCAGTGATTTTGCTTTCAACCCCAGAGCCAAGGAGGCAACGTCAGCAGAAGGACACAGCCTCTGTGACATTGTTGGATCTCTAGAAGAACTGGTTGGTCACTGGATGAAAAAGGATGCTGGACTAGATGGGCCACTGGTTTGATCCATCAGGGCTCTTCTGAGGTTCTTAGGAAGGCCCCAACCGCCATGCCCTGTTTTTGTCCCTCCAGAGGAATTGGTTGGCCCCTGTGTGAAGCAGGTTCCTGGACTGCATGGACCCTCCCTGGTCTGACTCAGCAGGGCTCTTCTGATGTTCTTAGGAAGGCATCGGCCTCTCTGCCCTGTTCTTGGCCTTCCACAGGAACTGGTTGGCCCCTGTGTGAGACATGAGGATGGATTAGATGGACCTTCACTGGCCAGATCCTGCAGGGCTCGTCTGTTGTCCCGTTGACTTTCATTGCTCCAAGGGGAAATGGATTGAGCTAGTCGCTTACTTTGGCTTTGTTGGGGGGAACTGAAAGGATTAGCTTGTCCTGTGAGCCTCACGCAATAGCTCTGCCTTCCAAAATCACTTGGACTCACAGGCGCAGCATTTGACCATGGCCAATCTGGGAAGACATCCCCCCCCCCCAATTGCTTCCTTGCTTCGGCAAAACATTGCTTGCCATTTAATAAAGCAGATGCGACACCTGGATGTATTTCAAACTGGCTCCGGACAATATGCTCACACAAGCCCCTTCTGGGATCTTATGGCTTCCAAATGACTGGCGTTAGCGTTTTCAGTATTTTCTTGGCCTGGGAGTTCTGTTTCGGGAAGAGGAAGGGAAAGGGATGTGCCGGACGCTTTGGCATAAAAACCAACCCTTCTATCACAATATAATATATAAAATATTAACATCAAAACATTAAACGTTTTCCCCCCTATGTTCATTTTCGGCCAATCTTTGTCGTTTTTTGCGCCCATCCCCACCACCCAAGAAAGCCCCTAACAAATGCCTGACTGGCTTCCAAAACCATTTCAGTGGGTATTTCTTGGCTGACATTTCTCTTAAAGACCTCTCATGAGCTTCACTTGTATATTCCTTTTTCGCAGTTCCAATTTCTTAATAAATCACGATTCGGCAGCCAGCTGCTCTCAGTAGCTTTCCTTAAATGGATATCCATCTTTATGCGAGCACAATGGGATTAATGTAGAAAATTGACTTTTTAAGTCCTTTTGTGGAACATTCGGGGAGAGGAAACCCATGTGCCTCCAAGACTGGGTCCTGTGAACTTGAGCAGACCAGGGTTGTTGTGGCTTGTTGAGTGGGTCAAAACACAAGATGGCAGGCTAAAAGGAGAGGCCCAACAGCTTTTGTTTCGTTTCCCACCCCCTTCTCTTCCCTGCTCTGTCCTCTCGATTGTTGATCACACTCATCTAATTACTCCCAATAACTAGTTCTCCTTCTGCCAACTGATCAACCGTGGCTCTAAATCGCTATAAACCGGTCCTGTTGATTATTTGGGGAATATAATATTGCTAAAGTCAGAATTTTGCCAACCAATGTTTAAGTAACAAAGCTAACAGCTTTCCACGCTAACAGTCTGTAACAGAGGCGGGAAAGTATAGGCAATGTTTCCAAACCAGCCTGTTGAGCATGGAGTTACTGCCGAAATGTTCTTCAGCCTCCAAAGAGCTAGTTGGGAGACTGGAGGAGAATGTTTGAAATATTCTCGGAAGTTCCTATTCTAACTATGCTAAATATACGTCTCCTCCGATGCCCCCTGCAGGATATTCTTCATACGCTTCTGAATCATGCACACAACAGTTCTTGCATCTTCCAACATCATAGTCACAGTCTTTCTGGGGCGCCAGAACAACTCAGTCCAGCCTAAAATCACCAAGATAAAGCAGTCACCTCCTTCCACTGAGTGGGGAGGGTTGGGGGCGAACAGGACAGCCCAGATCAGTAATCAGTTTTGTCATGAAAGCTGAGGGGCACGTGCATTTTGCATTTCCCCGTTTCACCCAGGGTGCCAAAACGTCTACGGCCGTTTCCATCAACCCGGCAAGTAAGACCATCTTGACACGTCTTTTTTTTAAAAAAGGAATATTGTATTTTTGTTCTCTCGGAGGCTAATCTCCCGTGCATCTCACTACTCGAAAAGCACAAGGGAAACAAATTAGATTTTTCCTACTCATATGCCCCCTGCGGTGTTTCCCTTGACCAAGCGACATCACACTGCAAGTGCTGCCCAGAATAAAGAGGGGGAATGGATTGTTTGAGGCTTCCTTTAAAGAGAAGGAGGAGGAGAAGAGGCGGCAGGGTTTTAGAGAGCTCGAATAAGGGTCTCCTGCATTTGTTTGATGACATTGTTATCCTGGTGACTCACTGCCCTGTTCATTTTGTACGTACTAAGATGTTTCCTGACCACCTGGCCCCGAGAACAGAAATGTGGCATCTCCAAAACAGGTGCCATTCCAAGTCCGTCCTTCCTTCCTTCCTTCCTTCCTTCCTTCCTTCCTTCCTTCCTTCCTTCCTTCCTTCCTTCCTTCTTCCTTCCTTCCTTCCTTCCTTCCTTCCCTTAGCCCTGAGTCCTATTCTCCTTCCTCCCTTCCTTCCTTCCTTCCTTCCTTCCTTCCTTCTTCCTTCCTTCTTCCTTCCTTCCTTCCTTCCTTCCCTTAGCCCTGAGTCCTATTCTCCTTCCTTCCTTCCTTCCTTCCTTCCTTCCTTCCTTCCTTCCTTCCTTCCTTCCTTCCTTCCTTCCTTCCTTCCTTTAGCCCTGAGTCCTCTTCTCCTTCCTTCTTCCTTCCCTTAGCCCTGAGTCCTCTTCTCCTTCCTTCTTCCTTCCCTTAGCCCTGAGTCCTATTCTCCTTCCTCCCTTCCTTCCTTCCTTCCTTCCTTCCTTCCTTCCTTCCTTCCTTCCTTCCTTCTTCCTTCCTTCCTTCCTTCCTTCCCTTAGCCCTGAGTCCTATTCTCCTTCCTTCCTTCCTTCCTTCCTTCCTTCCTTCCTTCCTTCCTTCCTTCCTTCCTTCCTTCCTCCCTCCCTCCCTCCCTCCCTCCCTCCCTCCCTCCCTCCCTCCCTCCCTCCCTTCCTTCCTTCCTTCCTTCCTTCCTTCCTTCCTTCCTTCCTTCCTTCCTTCCCTTAGCCCTGAGTCCTATTCTCTCTCCTTCCTTCCTTCCTTCCTTCCTTCCTTCCTTCCTTCCTTCCTTCCTTCCTTCCTTCCTTCCTTCCTTCCTTCCTTCCTTCCTTCCTTCCTTCCCTTAGCCCTGAGTCCTATTCTCTCTCCTTCCTTCCTTCCTTCCTTCCTTCCTTCCTTCCTTCCTTCCTTCCTTCCTTCCTTCCTTCCTTCCTTCCTTCCTTCCTTCCTTCCTTCCTCCCTTCCTCCCTTCCGCCTTGCTGCATGGGTTTCTAAGTTGGGGAAATGTAAATGGAGGCCTATAATCGAAGTGAGAAAAGGCTGTGTCAAAAAGTCATCTTTTTCATCTCCCCTGGAATAAAAAAAAAATAATACATTTTAGGACTTGTTAAGTATCTAGCGTTCCCATAACTGTGTTTCTGTGTGAAACCTGGACAATGAAGTAAAATGACAGGCAGAAAAGTGATGTCTATGAAATGTGTTGGAGGAGAGTCTTACAGGGACCATGGATTGCCATGGAGAGAAAATAATAGATTCTAGAACCAAAATAATGGATTCTTCTCCTCCTCCTCCTCCTCCTCCTCCTTGCCCCCTTGAGACTCCTTCAGGTAGGAAAAAGCAGGATACCAAACAAACAAACAGGCTACCTGGGAGATCAAATAGGCTTAGACTTTAGTACCTTCTGTCTGACAGAGACCATTAGATGACAGATCAGACGGCCCGATTTTGTGCCAAGGTTTGCAAGCTTCAGAAACTGTACCCAGTAGGTGGGGCCAGATAAATTTATGCACATACACACACACACACACACCAATGGTGGAGGCAAATCTGATGAAGCCGTGTGGCGTCGTGGTTAAGAGCAACAGCCACTTCTGGCCTGGAGAGTTGGGTTCGATTTCCCACTCCTCCACAGGCAGCCAGCCGGGTGACCTTGAGCTAGTTGCAGTCCTGTCAGAGCTGTTTTCACAGAGCAGTCCTGTCAGAGCTCTCTAATCCCCCCCCCCCATTCACCTATCTACCAGGGTGTCTGTTGTGGGGAGAGGAAGGGAAGGCAGTTGGAAGCCACTTTGAGACTCCTTCGGGCAGTGAAAAACGGGGTATAAAAACCAATTCTTCTTTTTCTGCGCCTTTTGATACTCAGCAATAACCTGAATGACTAACTGATCTCGAACCCTTGGGTCATGCTTTCAGCCACCCAAAGGAGTCGTCAAACTCTCCCCCAACACTACATTTCTAATGAAGTGACCTTTTCCCCACCAGCTTCCTTCCTTCTCCAAACCCCGCCACGCCTTTCCAGCTCTTTAAGGCAGAGGCCAGCTCCAAGAGCGTCCACCGCAGAGACCAGCGCCCCACCCCAGCGATGCGTATCGGAGACGGACGCCGCCACTTACGCATGACAGACGAGTGGAGTAATCCGATTTATCGCCAGCGGCCAAAGGCCATTAGCGTCCCAAGTTAAATTAAAAAGACATAAAAGGCAGGGGCTGATGAGGGGACAGCAATAAAAGCAGATTAGGGGACAATTAACAAGGGGGGGGGGAGAGGGAGATTTCTCGGCTCCCAAATGCAAATCAGGCTGCATCGGATAATACCTCGAGCGTGATTTTAACTTGGCTTTTTTTTCATGCCAACCTAATGCAAATAACGAAGCCATGCGAGGGACGTAAAGGTCTCCAACGGCTAGAAGAAAAATAGTTTTCTCGGTGGCTGAGCCTGGACTGCTGCAAGAAATTTAGGACGAGGGTCCTCATGCAAAGGGCTAGAAGAAACGGAAGGGGAAAAGTCCGCCACTTTGGGACTTACCCAGGGATGCAGGCGTGGGGCATCGACAGCCCATTAACATGGCCTAATATGAAAGCAGGGGGCTGGAGAAGCTATTCCAAGCTTACCAAAGGTGATATCAGAAAGGCAAGAGGCCTTTCTGATGATGCCAAACCGCCAGGAACGTTTGGAGCTGGAGATGGGATGGGCGTGGCTCCATGGCAGAGCAGGGAGAAGGTCCCGGGTTCAATCCCCAGCATCTCTAGCTAAAAAGACCAGGCAGGAGGGGATGGGGAAGGCCTTGATCTGGGACCATGGCTCAGGGGCAGAGCCTCTGCTTGGCAGGAAGAAGGTCCCAGGTTCAATCCCCGGCATCTCCAGTTTAAGGACCAGGCAGGAGGGGATGGGGAAGGCCTTGATCTGGGACCCTGGCTTATACTGAATTAGACTTTTGGCCCATCCAAGTCAGTATTGTCTGCCCAGACTGGGTCTCTCTGCAGGGAGAGACTCGTATCAATCAAGCCGTCAATAGAAAAGATGATTTTTGCCAAGGTGAAGCCCTTTATGAAAAGCGTGCTGTCTTTCCTCACTCTCCCACACACCCTTTTGATTCAGCCCTAATTGAATATAATGGCAGCTGAACGTGTCAGCGGCCATTAAGATAATCACGGAGGGCAATCTGAACTAGACGCTTTGAGCGACTTTACAAAGCTACTCTCCAGCACCCTTTAGAAGGCAGGTAGTGGTCTTGATTGGACCTGGACAAACGCTTCTACTCGCGTAAGGTGTGCAAACAGGGCGAGGCTCCAAAAGTTCCCTCTGCCCATTGTCTCCTCACCGTGAATAATTTCAGAACCCTGCATCATGTCCCTACCTTATTGCTTCTTAACAGAAAACCCAAAGTTGCTCCAACTCCCTGAATCATCTTGATCGGCCCCCTGAATATTAAACAATCCGGTCCCACATATTTGTTGATGTGAATGCTGGCAGAGCAGCTTGAATGATGAACTGTCCCTCCTTCTCGAAGCTATTATTCCTGTGATATATTGGGTTTTATTTTATGGTGTGCCCCCCCCCCAGCGCAATTCCCAAGGGATCGATAGAATCTGCACAGCTCCCGACACAATATTAAGCGTCAATGCAAATTTTCAGCGATGACAGTTTAAATACTTCCATGAGACACATCCGGAGGGGTGGGGAGGGGTTGTGGGATGAATAATTAAGGCTTTACGCTCAAAATAAGTGACTTCTTAAATTACTTGGAGGGACCCAAGCAATGGTGGGAATGACATTTTCTGGCATAAACCTCCCATGAATACGGCATTAAAAAATAACAAGTGCCAGCAGTCTGAAATATACTGCAAAGTTTTTGTCAAACAGCTGAGCAGGAAACATTAGGAAGGGGGTGGGGGCTACACGCATAGAGAGCTTCGAGACGGGATTGGATAGACATCTGGAGGAGAGATCCATCGGTGGCTCTTAGCCCCAACGTGTAGATGGAACACTCCGTCTGGGGAAGGGATGCTCTGTCTTCTTGGTGCTTGGGGAGTCACAGGGGGAGGGCTTTTGGACCATGCTGGTGGACCTCCTGGTGGGTTTTGGTCACTGTGTGATATGAGAGTGTTGGACTGGAAGGGCCATTGGCCAGATCCAACATGGCTTCTCTGATGTTCTTATGTCTGTGACAGTGATGTTCTGTATTCTTGGGGCTTGGGGGACCACAGTGGAAGGGCTTCTGGTGTTCTGGCCCCATTGGTGGACCTCCTGGTGGGTTTTGGCCACCGTATGACACAAAGGGTTGGACTGAAAGGCCATTGGCCAGATCCAACATGGCTTCTGTGATGTTCTTATGCCTGGAGCAGTGATGCTCTGTATTCTAGGTCCTTGGGGGTGTAATAGTGGGAGGGGGCTCCTGGAGGTCCGGCCTCACTGGTGGGTCTCCTGAGGAAGTGACACAGAGCGTCGGATCGGATGGGCCATTGGCCTGACCCAACATGGCTTCTTTCGTGTTCTTATTAAAACAACCCCATTTAATGTTCAAAGCTTTTCAGCTCCTCTAGGAGTCAGAACTGATTGGTTGCTAGAACAACGGGAGCTTGACTAACAACCTGACGGTGGAAGGTGTGGGTGGGAAAGAGAGGTTCTTTAATAGATCCAGAAACTAATCCTGCAGATAATGATTTGTAAAAGGTTATTTCGACAGAGAACGACACCGCAGCTTCAAGTTAATATAATGTGCGGACTATGATATTAGAATATCATTAATGAATGATTGGCACGTTGTTTACCCGTTAGCTTTGAGCCGAAAAACAAAACGAGCCCCAAAACTGCAGACGTATAATGAATGTGGTGGGGGGGAGGCTTTTTTCAAGAAAGGAAAGTCTGACGCATCACACAAAGCATTTTTAGTCACCAAAGGTATGAAAATGAGAATATGAATGTGGAGAGCAAGAAAGGAATTCTCTGAAGTGTATAGTTTGAAATCCTGGGTGATGTTTTGTTCAGGGTCTCTCTCTCACACACACACAAATAAATAGCTCTTTAGCTGGATATGCTTCTGCAATTCTGCTCCTTGGAAGGCCTCCATAGATTTTTTTCATGCTTTAGCTGGGGATCATACCTCAAACCTGTCAATGCGCCGCTTCAATTTGAAAATGCCCATTTCCAACATGGATCCTTTGGACTCAGGGTAACATGGCAGCCAGCTTTGTTCCCCCAACTCTTTGTTGTTGTGATCCTCATGTCCTCGCTGACTTAGGAAGACCCTGTAGGGTTTTCAGGGCAAGGGATATTTGGAGGTGCCTCAGCTCACCAACCCTGGACTTTCTTGGTGGTCTCTGGTCCAAGTACCTACCAAGGCCGACCCTGCTTAGGGGACCTTCTCTGTGCCAAGCAGAGGCTCTGCCCCTGAGGCAGCGATCCTCTCCTGCCTGGGCCTTTCACTGGAGATGCCGGGGATTGAACCGGGGACCTTCCGCATACCCAGCAGGACTTTATGGCTTTGTGGCTTTCAAGAATGGCTTTTGTGAGACACCATATTTACTATTGAACCCAGCGATCAGGATGTCTGCTGGAAAGCCAAAAATTAAACACAAAAAGGAAGGGGGATTCTCCATGCAAGCTTTAACCGATTTTTCCCTTGAAGAAGGGCTGATTAAAAATATTTCCATCGGCTACATTGCTTTAATCAAAGGATTCGGAAGAAAAATTAGTTACTCTGGGTCACAAAAGGCAGCGTCGCCGCATGAATAAAACATGTTTTACTTTGCACTTCAAATCATGCCATGTAACAGAAACGTAGAACTTAGTGACACCGTGATCATTGCAAGCCCAAACCATTCAGTTTTCCCTCCTTCACAGCTTGACGCCTGCAAAGTCCATCTCTTTCCACCCGTCAATGGCCTGGGAAGTCTCCTGCTGAGAGCCAGCATGGTATTGTGTTTAAGAATCGTGGACTCTAATCTGGAGAACTGGGTTTGATTTCCCATTCCTCCTCCACATGCAGCCAGCTTGGCTGGCCTCGGGCCTGTCCTAGCTCTCTCAGAGTCAGCTTGGTGTCATAATTAAGAGTGGCAGCCTCTAATTTGGCGAGCCGGGTTTGATTCCCCGCTCCGCCTCCACGTGCAGCCAGCTGGGTGACCCTCCGCAAATAACTCTTCTGTTGCCCCATGTTTGTGAATATTTCCTATTTCTGCATCGGCTGAAAGCGAAACCGAACTCGGCACTCCAGGGGAACAATCACAAACCATTTCTGGTGCCCTAGCAAAACCACAATTAAGGGCCTGGGCCAGGGCTCCTCTCATCAATTAAACATCATAAGCCACGACAAGGTCTGATTTGCGGCGAATTGTTCTCTCGCTTCCTCTTTCGACCTTGGATGCCTCCTGCTGCCTGCCAGATGCAGAGAGCATCTCCGAGATGGTTCCCATAACGACGGGAAGCCCACTGAAGTCAGGGCATCGGACCCCACTGGCTGGCCGGCCTGTGCCATCCTCCTCCTCATATTTATTTATTTTTGTAGCCTGCCCTCTACGATAGGCCCAGGGCAGATGACAACCATGGAAAAGACATAAAAATTGCAATTGACAGTTAAATAATTAATATATCATTTGGAAGAAGGAAGAAGAGTTGGCTTCTATACCATGTTTTTCTCTCCCTGAAGGAGACTCAAAACGTTCCTCTCCCCACAGCAGACACCCTGCGAGGCAGGTGGGGCCGAGAGAGCTCTGGAAGAACTGCTCTGTGAGGACAGCTCTAACACGACTGTGACTAGGCCGCGGTCACCCAGCTGGCTGCATGTGGAGGAGCGGGGAATCAAACCTGGATCTCCAGATTAGAGCCGGCAGCTCTTAAACACAACACCATGTTGAAGGAAGGGGTAGGTGAACTTGTTCCTTTTGGGGCCGTCCAGCCATGTGCAAATGGGACCTCAATACCATATAAATGCAGCTCATCGTAAGCACAAAATGTGTTGGTGATTCAGCCACCGGCTGATCTGATGAGGCCGACCCTCTGTTATGCTAATTACTCCAAAATGACATCTCGAGCAAGGTGGCTTGTTCTTCCATTCTGTTTTGCTGTTGGCAAAGACAGTGAAAGATGCCGAAAAAGCATATTTCTTCCCCCCCCGCCCCTCTGCAAAAACAAGAGAGAGGGGGAAAGGAAAAAGGAAAGGAGCAATAGAATATTAAAGAATTTAGCTTTACGTCTGAGAGAAGGAACAGATCAGATTTCGGGGCACCCTGAACATAAAAGCGATCGTTGTTAAGGTGTGCAGCCAGCAAGGGAATCAAGGTTATTATCTGCTGTTTAGAAAACCCCTTTTAAGAAAGAAAAAAAATATTACAGTTGGATGCTTTCTTGCCAGGGTGATGATGAATAATCTTCTTGGCAGCACCTCGTATTGGGGATTTTTACCATCCGTCGCTCGCGTTCTCCTGAGCCACGGTTGGAGTAACCTCTTTATGCACAACCCAAAGAGCCTACAACCTTCTGCAGGATGTCTGGCATTTAATTGTTGGCAGAGTTGAACGACGCCAAGGGCAAAGCACCAGCCGCTTAACGAAGAAACAGTTTTATCCAGAAGAGAAATGACTGGGTAAAGGGAGAGAGGAGAGAGAGTGAGTCCTAACTGTCTAACTGATTAACTGTTCTTCCGGTGGCAATCGGGGAGGACTGAGCCAATCAGGAACATTTATTGGGTGATACGACCACGTATGCTCATGTTGACCCGCCCTCCCCTCCCAAAGAATGTTTCAGGGGTTTCTCGATGGTAAAAACGTTGAGAACGGCTGGTGCTACTCGCCTGGTTCATTACTGTTCACACGAACAGGGTATCCTTGCTACACTACTCTTCCAGCTCAGCCATGCATCTCTCTTTCGGTGTGTGTGCTTTAGCCGCCGTTCATTCTAATCCATGGGAGCGGGTCTCTGTTGTCGTGGAGCAAAACAACAAGTCAAGTGCTTAATCCAATTTAAACGGGAGGGTTGCGTTTTCTCCTAAACCGGCCCATCCGCCAAACCCAGCTGGATTTTCGGCGCATCCGCGTGAGGCTTGTAATCAGCCACCTGCGAGGGGGAAAGAATCTGCCGCAAGCATTGGATAACTGCCACAAGCATACCCGGCTGTCAGCATGCATGGGTTAGAGAGAGAGAGAGAGAGAGAGAAAGAAAAAGAAAGAAAGAAAGAAAGAAAGAAAGAAAGAAAGAAAGAAAGAAAGAAAGAAAGAAAGAAAGAAAGAAAGAAAGAAAGAAAGAAAGAAAGAAAGAAAGAAAGAAAGAAAGAAAGAAAGAAAGAAAGAAAGAAAGAAAGAGCAAACCAGCAGCACACTGGAAGCAAACCAGCAGCAGGGATGTGGCTGAAAGGTGGGAATAAGCCAGGAAGTTCCATCCGTTGTGCCAGTGGGCAGGGGACTCTTGAGAATATCCAAGAAGACCTTGCTTAGGTTCTGGTGGTCTCCCCTCCAAGTACTAACCAGGGCTGACCCTGCTGAGCTTCCAAGACCAGACAAGAGCAGCCTAACCTGTCCTGTCCAGGTCAGGGCACCGGATTTATGCATCCCTTTTAGAAACACATACACCCAACTGCTTGTGTTGTGGGTTTCACAACGGGGAAACAGCCCCCTCGGCCTGGGTCTTCTCATACTCTTGCTTGAACCAGTCCTGGAAGAAGGGACACTCTCGAATCTTCCCCATCTCAACCCGTGGAGTCGTCTTCCCTCTGAATGAGCTCTGATCCTCTCCCATTTCCACCCACAAGTCCCTGGCAGATCGATGACTCCATAATGTGAATCGCTTAGTCTATAATACCTGGAGAGTCATAGAACAAAATGCCCATTAGCACTGATCGCAGAATTGATTCACGCAGCGCCGTAACTTTTACGGTGAGCCGTTATTCGTAGCCACGTTCCAAGGCCGAGTTCGGCACAAGGACTTGGGTTCTTTCCCTCCCCGGCCTGGGGATGCAGTGTCTTGGTGCGACGGCCGTTCTTCTGCTTTCATAACGAGCCGTGCCATAAAATGTCACTCAGTCGCTACGCTGCAATCAGCCGGCTTTATGGAGTCACATAACCAAAGTCGTATAATGAAGATGAAACACGGCTGGGTTAAAAAAAGAAAAGCAAACAAAATCTTTGAGTATTAAAAACAGGATAGAAAAGGGTAACACCAGAAGAGCCCTGCTGGGTAAGACCAGGGAAGGTCCATCCAGTCCAGCCTCCTGCCTCACCCAGCGGCCAACCAGATCCTCAGGACAGCCAACCGCAGGGCAGAGAGCGTTCATGGTCGCCACTTGCAGTTAGAGACAAGCCAAGGCAGCTGTTTTATGGCTTTTGGGCCGCTTCAATGTCCTCAGACCGCTTCACAGGGACACACAAAGCAGCTGGGTCAGCCCATTGGTCTGCCAGCTCCTCTGACTGGCAGAAGTGGAGCTCCAGGGTTGATACACAGAGGCAGGACATGGCAAACCACCGCTCAAGCCTCTTGCCCCTGGCCCGGAAGGCCCAGGTTAGCCCAGTCTCCTCCAGTTTTGGATGCCATCCTGGTTGGTCCTGTTTAGTAGTTGGATGGGAGGCCACCAAAGAAGTCCAGGGTGGCTTCGCAGAGGCAGGTCTTGGCAAGCCTCCTCAGAACACCTCTGGCCTTGAAAACCCTACGGGGTCGCCATAAGTCAACTGCAATGTGGCCGTATTCTCCGTTATGTTGAGATCTGCAAGACCTGCAGGGGGCATGACTGAGCAGAATATAAAGAGTGTCCTGTAGGGGGCATCGGAAGAGACATAGTTAGATTGGAAACTTCCTGTTATTTTTTTCAAATGTCTTCTCCAGTGTTCTGATTGGCTCAATGGGAGACTTCCTGCTCCTTCAAACACCCTTCCTTCCTGCTTGCTCCTTCATTATTTAAGCAGCCTAGTCCTGTGCACTTCTTTGAATATTTAAACCCTGCCAACATATTCTGTATAGTTTCCCTCTTTGCTTCGTGTTATTCTCTCCCCCCCTCCGCCATAATCTTAACCCACCATTTGCAGCTAAAGTGAGCTGTTTTTCCTGGCAATCGGTGCTGTTTAGATTCACATTGAACATGAGCTTTCTTATCCCAGGGACGCTCCATCGAATGTGCGATAAAAGATAAAGATGAGTAATTCATGGTGCTCAAAAGGACGCACCCCCTCAACACAGCTCACTGGTTTTATGTACAGGAACCACCTGCTCGAAGCTACGGTTGGCAACGTTGACCAAGGAAGGTCCCTCGCAACCCCCCCTCCCCTCCCCTCGGAAAGGAAAATACAATTCAACGTCCCTCTTTCCCTGTCCTTAATAGCACCATTTCACCGATCGCAAGAGGAGCCTATTTAGAAGTCTCGGGGAATGGCATATAAAGGATCCCATTACAGGCCTCTCCCGTTTTCATGACCGGCTCCGAACGTGGCGCTAATCTATGCACTCCCCTCAAACCCACTGCAAATTCTTTTGCTTTATGACGTGCGGAAAATAATCTGCCGCCGCCTGTACTCGACGAGGCTGTAATGAGGGAGGCGTCGACAGAGAGCAGCTGCTGCCCCGCAAAGCACGCAAAGAGCAGAATAGCACCAAGATTCGGCATTGTGGAGAGCCTCGTTAGGGTCTCGTGCTGAATCGGACGTGAGCAGGCAGCGTGATGCGGCAGCGAGGGAGACAAATGCAGTCTTAGCCACAGAGGCAACACTTCGAAATTGCAAGAAGTCATAGTCCTGGTGTATAAGGCATTGGCTGGACTGCACCTGGAGCCCTGCGTGCAGTTCTGGAGGCCTCACTTCCAAAAGGGTGTGGACCAAATGGAGAAGGGGGTGCAGGAGAGCGACAAGGGTGGTCCGGAGCCTAATCTGAAGCACCGTGTTTGATTTCCCCCACTCCTCCTCCACATGCAGCCAGCTGGGTGACCTTGGGCCTATCTCAGTCATATCAGAGCTGTTCTTGCAGAGCAGTTCTCTCAGGGCTCTCTCAGCCCCACCTACCTCGCAGGGTGCCTGCTGTGGGGAGAGGAAGGGAAGGCAACTGTAAATGCTTTGAGGCACATGAGGTCTGTTGGGTGACCTTGGGCCAGTCTCAGTTCTTCCAGAGTTCTCTCAGACCCGCCTGCCTGTTGTGGGGAGAGGAGGGGGGAGGCGATTGTCAGCCACTCTGAGCCTCCTTCGGGTAGGAAAAAGCAGGGTGTAAAAACCAATTATTCTTCATCATCTTACCGCTCTGTGGAACTGAGAGCAAGAGAAGCTTTTTAGCACAATTTGAACTCAAATGACACCTTCTCGGGTAATGACTAATGTTAAGGGAGAAAGGAAGAGAGTCTTGTGGCTCCAGGCACTTCTTTCGAGAGAAGCAGAAGCAAATCCCAGTACTCTCCTTTCAAGCAGTCGGCGCCTTGATGTACGGGGCTACTTCACCGCACTTCAGACGGGGTAGCGGCTTAGTTCTTTGGGGAACAGAGAGAAACAGTCCGTCCTCCTTCACACAATGATGCCCCGATGGGTTTCCATTATTAGAAGCCCAAATAAGAGTACAGGAAGGGGAGGACTTAGAATCATAGAGCTGGACGGGGCCCTAGAGGCCATGTAGTCCAGCCCCCTGCTCAATGCAGGACCAGCCTCAAACATCCAGGAGAAGGATCTGTCCAGCCATTTTGCTGGACTCGATGGTCTACCGGCCTGATCCAGCAAGACTTCTCTTATGTTCTTAGCGACAGCTTGGACGAGACGGGTGTCGGGACTTCCTCGGTGAATTTGTCAAAACGGGATTGATTTAGCAGCACTGGGAGCCAATTGCAAAGAGTAAAGACCTGTTGTGCTCAGGGGGGAAAAGGGCAGGGTATTGATATTCACAGGTGAATGATGACTCCACATCCAGATGAATCTCCTCCTAAACCCAGAAATACGTTCTGCGGGAAAGCGGAAGCAATATTGAACTTTTTTTCCAGAGGCTATGTTCCATAAAAATACATTTCATTAAAAATGAATCTGTGTTGAATCAATGCAAAGGGGAAAAAATTAATATGTAATCAATACGCTGTGGAAACATGCCCTTTCAAGCATTCTTGGAGGTATCTGAAGGTGCATGTATGCATACAAAAGAAGAATTGCCTTTTTTATCCTACTTTTCACCACCTGAAGCAGCTTACAATGAACCTTCCCTCCCTCTCCCCACAACAGACACCCTGTGTGGCAGGTGGGGGCTGAGAGAGCTCTGACAGAATTGCTCTGTGAGAACAGCACTAACAGGTGCCTCTTGGGCATTGCTATACATCCCAGACAGGAGCACATCCACCCAATGAATCGAAATGTTGTTTGCCGGTTTTTATCCTGAGAAGAGGACTTGTCTTCTCCTGAATTCCTGCACAGTCTTGATCCAGGGCCAGGGAGTTTGACTGCCATGAACACAGCAGGCAGGTTTATTTCAATAGGTATCAATCAATTGATAGATTTCTCGCCTCGGAACGGCCAGACCTGCTGCACCCAATCACTCTCTTCACCTTCTCCTGCCTCGCAGCTTCCCTCCAGCAGATGAAAACCTTCCTGCTGATGGGAAGCAGTTTATTAAGGGGGGATCAATAGGAACTTTCCTTCGTTTGACGTTCTACCGTTGGCAGGGCGTGTGACTGATAGATTGGTTCGGCTGGAACAAAAATGGACGCATGGCTGCATTGCCTTTCCCCACTACTGTGTGACAGGGTCGTTCTTCTTATGAACAGCATGAGCACCCTCACTTGAAGAAGAAGAAGAAAAAGGAGAAGAGCTTTGGTTTTATACTCCGCTTTTCACTCCCCAAAGGAATTCCAACGCTTAAGAACACCTTTCCCTTCCTCTCCCCATAGCAGACACCCTGCAAGTGAGGGGGGGCAGAGAGCTCTAAGAAAACTGCTCTGCAAGAACAGCTCTGAGAGAACTGTGACCCAGCAGGTTCACCACTCTTTAACCACTGCAGCATGCCGGCTCTCAACATTAATATCCCAGGAGCTTGAAATGAGACCTTGGAAATAATATAAAAGTTACTTGAGTGCTGCAGCCTAGAGGGGCACAAGTTTTCACTCGAGGATGAGCCTGTTTCTTTTAAATTGGAGATGCCAGGGATTGAACCAGGGTCTCAAGCTGAGGTCTTTCCCACCCCCTCCTGCCTGGTCCTTTCAACTGGAAATGCCAAGGATTGAACCTGGGACCTTCTGCCTGCCAAGCAGAGGCTCTGCCCCTGAGCCAAGGTCCTGATCAAGGCCTTCCCCATCCCCTCCTGCCTGGTCCTTTAACTGGAGATGCCGGGGATTGAACCTGGGACCTTCTGCCTGCCAAGCAGAGGCTCTGCCCCTGAGCCAGGGTCCAAGATCAAGGCCTTCCCCATCCCCTCCTGCCTGGTCATTTAATGGGAGATGCCGGGGATTGAACCTGGGACCTCCTGCCTGCCAAGCAGAGGCTCTGCCCCTGAGCCAGGGTCCCAGATCAAGGCCTTCCCCATCCCCTCCTGCCTGGTCCTTTAACTGGAGATGCCGGGGATTGAACCTGGGACCTTCTGCCTGCCAAGCAGAGGCTCTGCCCCTGAGTCACAGTCCCTCCCCACAGCTTTTGATCTATTTGGCTAATATTACTTTGCAGGGGATTCATCACCCATTCCAGTCGTTTTCCTCCGCAGCTGTGATAGCTTTGATTCCGCTCTCTCATCTTCTGGCCAAAAGGTCTCCGGTAATTATTTTAAACAAACTGGTATCGGCTGTTTGGCAAGAGACAGAAATTATTTCAAACTCGACGTGCATCAGGCTGAAGGCAAAGACATGACGAGGTCGATAAATTTTTGAAAAGGTGTGTGGGGGGGGGACACACCAGATGGTGCTGTATATCAAAATGTAAATTTCCTCCCCACGTTCCCAGTGGCGTGTGAATTCAAAGTTGTTTACTTTATAAAGACCGATTAAAAATTACAAACGGCATGACAATGATTGATCGCTTGGAGACGGAGAATAGGTTTCCCGTTGGGTGGGAAATTAAATATTTTTTTTTTGCGAGGCCTCCCTGCCTCGTCAAGTTTCTTTTTTAGTGAATTAAGGCACCGCATTTTAAACTAATCTGTTGATTTGTCGATGGATTCGGCAACTGGGCTCCTCGCCAAATCCTCAGTGTAGATGGCTTTTGGAGATTCCAGAGAGGTCCATGAGGAATGCCCCAAAGGCCACCTCTGTCTCTAGATTTATGCAAGAATCCCTCTCCCGAATCCCTCTCAGGTTGACTTACAATTAAAACATTATCATGATTTCAAACCACACCAGGGGACATTGTGGGTGTAGAACATGCTGTCAAGTCACCGTCGACGTACGGTGACCCTGTAGGGCAGCTTTTCTCAGCTTTTTTACTATTGAGAAATCCCCTGAAACATTCTTCAGGCTTTGAGAAACCCCCGAAAGTGGCACGATCGTGCAGAATTTGGTTGGGGAGCATCGCTGTGGACACGCCCACCTGGGGCCCCTTCCCTTCCCACCCCCTCCAGGCCCATCTTTGGCCATTTTGTGAGGATGTCACCTGATTAATGTTTAGCATTTTTTTAAAATATATAAAAAAACGTATTCCATCCATTCAGGAAACCCTTCCAGGGCTGTCAAGAAACCTCTTCTCTTCCCGTTTGGACAAGAACGCCGAAAGGCTTTTTACCTTAATGGGCCAAAAAAGCCCAAAAGATATTTCCTGCCACTCCAGCCCATGCTTTTTCTCATGACTTCCTTTAAGCACCGTCTGCCATGACCATTCCACAATACCTCCACTTAGCTGGCTTGACTCCTAAAAAGCATTTACAACCCTCAGATCTCCTGCCTGCACGACACACACACCATCCAACAGATAAAATAAATCCACTGCCAAAAAAGTACGTCTAGCAACACAGGAGCACAACGATCGCTCTTAATGTCACTAAAATTCAACTTGCGGGGGAAATCTTTAGGCACTTATTGCTCAAGCTTTCTGGCAATCGGGACCCAAATGTTGACGTTCACCTTCTTCTCCTTCCCTCCCCGGGGGTTCAGATGGAAGAGAAGACCATACTCTGCTCTCCCACCCCGTTTGGTTTCTTCTCCTTCTTCCCCGCGTTCACCACGAGAGTTCCTCTTCTCTCTCGTCGCTCCTCCCCCTGAAGGCTGCTGAAATTCTTCATAAACGTTCATGAAGGTTTCATAATGTTTTACGAGAAACGCACCAAGGTTATTCTTGCCAAAGGCCTCGAGGCGGAGAGACGGCCGTGTGAAATGCCCTTTAAACGGGCCGGGGTGAGCAAGACGGAGGCTCTCGTCTAACCGGAAAATCACCTTTCCGTATTCAGAGCCACACCGAGATGCCACCTGACCTCTCCTGCCAGCCCCAAATTGGAAGTCCAAGATTAATTTTGGACAGTTTGAGGAGGACAGAGACGTTTTTCTCGTTTCGAGTCCCCACCAGAATATTGTGTGAACAGAAAGGAGTGATGAGGCTTCCCGAATGTCCGGAAGAAGGAGAAAGTGAATTTCCAAATTGTTCTCCCCTAGGGATGCCAGCCCCCCCCCTCCCGGTTTTATAACTCACCTCCAGACAACAGAAGTCGGTCGCCCTGCAGAAAATGGGTGCTGGAGAGGGAGAACCCCATAGCATTATACACCCCTGAGGTTGCCCCCCTCCTCTCCCTGATCGGGGGACTGGCGGAACAAGCAATGGCGTTTTCAGCGACACATCGTGCAAAAAGCTGATGCAAGGACCCCTGTGGGAGATTCACAGTGTTTATAAGCAAAGTCCAGTTTTAATTTGTGGAACTTTGGAAGGGAATAGTTTATGGACAGTAATATCGCCGGCCTGTTTCTCCTCAGACTGCGGTCAGGCCCTGCGAAGCCTTTGACCGCCCTGAAAAGCTTCTGTCCGAAATGACTTGTTTGTATCCCCCCCCCCTTGTGCCCTTTGAAGATAGATACAATAATATTTGTTAGAAGTTGTGTTGCCTTTTTCTTTTTTTTAAGCCAACAAACACAAGCCCTCCCTTTGCAGGCTATTAGCCGCGAAGGCCGTCCTCTATCGAATTATCTCTGATGTGATAAATAACACCATTAGCATCGGTGTTTCCCCACCGCAAATATCCTTGGAGAGCCTCCGAGAGACCGCATAACAGTTCAGAGGGAAACAAACTGGGTTTGACGTTGATAAATAAGAATAAGCAGGTCATCTTGGGCGGAGTTGGCGAGGCGTTTTCCCTTTTCGGGTTGCTATGACCTTCTTTGGTTGCTGTTGACAACTGTGTTCTAGCCCGCACCCCCAAAAGATTCACCATTATTGTTGCTGTCATTAATAGTTATTGTTGTTGTTATTAATTAATTAATTATATTTATTGCCCACCACTATAGGCAAAGCCGTCCCATGGCGGGTTACATAAAACATCCCACATAAAATGCATAAAACCCTTAATCCCCTATTAAATCCCCTGAGAGCCAGTTTGGTGTAGTGGTTAGGAGTGCGGACTTCTGATCTGGCATGCCGGGTTCGATTCCCCGCTCCCCCACATGCAACCAGCTGGGTGACCTTGGGCTCGCCATGGCACTGATAAAACTGTTCTGACCGGGCAGTGATATCAGGGCTCTCTCAGCCTCACCCACCATACAGGGTGTCTGTTGTGGGGAGAGGAAGGGGAAGGCGACTGTAAGCCGCTTTGAGCCTCCTTTAGGTAGGGAAAAGTGGCATATAAGAACCAACTCTTCTTCTTCTTCTTAAAAACAAGATATTGGTGACAAAAAAACTACCCTCCTCCCTCCCAATCCGACAGTTCCTCCCTCCGTCCCGCACCTCAAGAGACCATCTCTAGGGCTCTGAGATGCCGTGGGTCATAAAAGCCATGACCCCATAGCTTTGCATCCTATAAAAAGTGTACTAAGAAACATGAATTTCTGTCCAGAAGCCCTCCCATCTATTCGCATGGTGAATAACTTTTCTCTCCCGGCTTCAACTTGGTATCCCAACAATGATTTCCTTCCCGTCTCTCATATTTCATTTTATTAAAACTTTGGAGAACAGCCCAGGGGCCCCCAACACGTTGCCCCTGGGCACCTGCCAACACCTTTCTGATCCCCACTTTTTATAAAGTGGGTGGGACCAAGGCCTCCAATGGGAACGCGGAGATTTGACCGGCTGAACATCAGTTGCCATTTTGGTGCTGGCTGCGCCTCCTTCTTTTAAAAAGTTTCAGGTTCTCCATTTCCCGTCCCTGGCAAATCCCATTCCACAATTTAAAAAAAGGAGCACATCTGTGTGCCGAATGCAGTCTTACATGTTTACGAACCGTGTCAGTCGAAGCCGGGGTCTCGTAAAGCGTGGCCGCCACGCCGAGAAAACGAGCATCAATTTTGTTTTTAAAAAGAAAAGATCGATTTGATCTGGGCGGCGGAAAATTCCGTCAAGTCGCAGCCAAGTTCTGGCATGCCCATCGATGTTTCAAGGCCAGAGACACTCAGAGGGGTTTGCCGTTGCATCATAAATTGGGATGCCAGCCTCCAGGTGGGACCAGGGGATCCCCCCAGAATTCCAGCTCCTTCCCAGACTACAGAGACCAGATCCCTGTGAGAGCTATACCCCCCTTGAAGTCCTTCGCCTTCCCAAGACCCACCTGCAACGTCTCCAGGTTTTTCCCAACCCCACAAATCCTCAGGGATCGTCCGTGCTGGAATTGGCCTCCCTAACTCAAGTGGACGTTGCTTCATTTTGACGAGACTGAACATCCCAAGAGGTTTTGACTTTTAATCCGGACCTCTTAATCCTGATGCAAGGCAGTCGCAAGAGCCTCATTCTCCCTCCTCCTCTCCTCCTCTGGAGTGTTACGAATGACTTCTGGCCCTCCTTCAGTGGCAGTTAACGGCAACAGTCCTTGAACTGCTAGATGATGATTGTAATTACCGGTCTGTTTCATAAACAGGGAGTCTACGGCAGACCTCTTGGCCGGCCGATCTGCAGAAAGGCAAGGGGGAAACCGCCTTGCCTTGGAGAAGGAGCTGCAATACTCCTCAGGAGACAGGTTGCTGGATCCAGGTCTTCCCTGTGACACATAGAGGTTCATCAGAAGAAGAGTTGGTTTTTATGCCCTGCTTTTCACGACCTGAAAGAGTCTCCGAGCGGCTTACAGTCGCCTTCCCTTCCTCTCCCCACAGCAGACACCCTATGCGGCCGAGACAGCTCTGACAGAACTCCTCCGTGAGAACAGCCCTAACAGGACTGTGACTGGCCCAAGGTCACCCAGCTGGCTGTATGTGAAGGAGCGGAGAATCCAACCCAGCTCTTCAGATTAGAAGCCATCACTCTTAACCACAACACCACGCTGGCTCTTCTGGGTCCGCTCCTGTTTCCCATGTTTTTGGCAGCTGGCGGAGATCTGCTCGATGTCTTAAAGGGCTCCTTATTGCCCCTTTATTGGCTGCTTTATTCTCTTTCCCTGCTGTTTCACTGTGTCCCAGGCTGTTTTTCTGAGTCTCACTTCTTCAGCGGTGGCTGCTTGGTCCAAATCGGCTGTTTTCAGCTGATCTTTCACGGTCATTCAATGGCTCGTTTTATCCTGGAAGGATTGCTTCTCCAGCCATGGTTTTATGGATCACAGTAAGCTGACTTAAAGCTGCCGAGGGACATGGTGGCGGCGGCAGCTACAGGCACAGACAGCTTCAAGAGGGGGTTGAGGAAACAAGGTTCTGGCCCCACTGGTGGACCTCCTGCTGGCCCCTGGATTTTGGCCACTGCATGACATCAACTGTTGGACTGGATGGGCCACTGGCCCGATCCAAGATGGCTTCTCTTATGTTCTTACATCTGGGGCAGGGATGCTCTGCCTTCTTGCTGCTTCCCAGAGATTCCTGGCGAACGGCTGCTGGAAACAGGCAAAGCAGATTTTGGTCCAAGTCAGTGAAACAGGCTTTCCTTTTTTAATACTCTCAAAGAGAAGCTATCCGCTCTTTGGTCATGTCTCCCTGAACAAACAGACCCAGACCAATAAGTTGACAAGGTAGTGTGTCAAATCTGTTCCTTTGACAGGAAGATGCAGTCGTGTACCCGCAGCCCGAATTTATTGGGCCTTGCTGATCAGAACAGCCTCTCTTGGCAAATTGTAGGAGATTCGCATTCGAGTCAGGTCGCCGGTGGAGAAACTGGAGAGCGTCCTCTTTATCCCATCCCCTACAGTTCAAGCGCCTCCATTAAAGCCGGAGATTGTTTTCACGAGATTGCCTGGAACTGTTTACCTGGCTGAAGCCGCTGCTCACCTCCACTAACCTTCAGGCGGAAAATGGAGATTAGAAAGGATTCCACTTGCTATGGGAACATGAGGCTCTCCCCTCCTCCCCCTTAATCCTCTTTTGAGAAAAGAATCTGAAGTTTCAGGCTACTCTTGTGGTTCATCTGTGCATGCACGGGGCGGTCTGTGGCTGTGGCTCAGGGGCAGAGCCTCCACTTGGCATGCAGAAGGTCCCAGGTTCAATTCCTGGCATCTCCCGATCTAAATATGCCCACTACACGTGTCCACCAACACCCTCTCCAAGATATTCCTCATGTGCTGTTGAATCATGGACACAACGGCTCTTGCATATACCAGCATTATCCTCACAACAACCCTGAGAGGTAGGGTGAGACGAAACCGGTCCAAGATATCCTGGCCGGGCTTCTACGGCAAAGCGGGAATTCGAACCTGGGTCTGATGCGACAGTATTGGATCTGCGATGGAGCCTTCACACAAATGGGTGATATGAGGGAGTGACGGCTACGCCTGCAACAAACATGAGGATTTTGAAAGCCCAATAAGAGAGGAGCATATCAAGCTAAAAAGAGAGAGAGAAGGATGAGATTCAAAAGAGCGTCCCTCTCTATTTATCTACCCATGAATCACCATCTCTTTAAATTACTTCTGCCCATTTGAGCTGATAATACTAGTAAATTCTTTATCACATTCCGTCGGAGCTCGCGGCCTTTTAGCGCGTAATAGGGACGCAGTTAAAGAATTTGTCAGTAAAACACCCGTCTCTAGTTTCCCGTGAACATCTTCCATTAAATTTGAGTACATATTCATGCCGCGGAAGAGAGCTCCTCGGGGAGACAGGCGAACTGGACTTTAAAAAAGAACGGGATGTTGATCTCCAGGTGTGGTTAAGCGTTTACCTGGATGGAAACACCACCTGACACTTTGCCACTTGATCCTCCCATTGACAAGCAGATCTCCCTCTCCAGCCATTAAATGTTAAATGTTCTTATCTCATTATTGAGGCTACCGATGTGCTTCCTTTGCCCCGAACAAAATGAAAATAACTTTAATTACAAGGTAAGCACCGTATTTATTTCCGGCCGCGTTTTCAGCGTTCGTTCCGTAACCTCTTCTGGTGTGGCGAGCAAGAAACGCCTTAGTAAGAACTTCCTCGCAAATATTTCAGCTGCTCAACAAGGCAAATAAGGCACGGCCAAAGAGCAGATGGTAGGGATACCGTTTTTCTGAGAGCGTTGGTGGTGGGGAATCCGCAAATGTTTATGCAGGCGAGACCTTAAGTGAAGGTAATGGAACATGAAAAATTGACAGGAGTAATTAAAGCCGGGGGAATCTGGAGGAGACCCCAGAAGGACACATCTGCTCTCTCGGCCTCAGATCAGTGTCAAAATGTTGACTCGAGAAGACAAAGATCCATCGGAGAAGGAGGAAAGAGGGATTCTCTGCTGCTGGGGAAAAGGAAAGTACCTGAGAGTCGCAACAGACTTATAGGAAATCTGTAGGGCTTTCGAGGGAGGAGAGGCTTGGAGGTGGTTGGCTGTCGGCTGCCTCTGTGTCACGACCTCTGTCTCCCATCCAAAGACTAGCCAGAGTTGACCCTGTTTAGCTTCGGAGATTGGGTTAGTCTGGACTATGTGGTCTACTCTCGAATGTTAGACCTAGGGAATCGAATTGCAGAATTGCACTTATTGTAAGACCAGAAAAGCCGTCCTTCTCTCCGCTCTCTTTGGGGGTGGAAAGGGGCATCAAGTCACCGTCAACCCGTGACCTCAGAACCCTCTCAGCCTCACCTACCTCAACGGAAGACTTTTTGAGGAGACTTCCTTCCTGCTTGCCTCCAGAACAGCAGTTGAACAGTAGAAGAATGACTGCAAACAACAGCTAGCTAGGCAGTTAGGTTTCTGTCTCTTTCTATGCATACAGTAGTTGTTTCTCTTACAAATCAAACGATTTTATTGCTTCCAGCAGCCCGGTGCTGCGTCCTCTCTCTGCCCATTCAAACTTTTGAAGGGGAAGGACATCTGGTGAAAGGCAGAATGATCAAAAGACCAAAAAGAAAACTGCAGTTCCAAACTGATCATATTTATATCCCGGCAGAAACCTATTCCCTCGCTTAGCGCTGCAATCCTACTTTGCCGTAACTCATGTCTGGCAGAAATACCGTGCCACTGAAATATCTTTCTGCCTCGCCAGATAAATGAGCACCCTTTTGTCTAGCAGGAGGTTACGGGGGACAGCCCAGCAAAAAGGTAATTGTTGCCAGGGAGGTAGGCCCGTAACTCCCAGGTCTGCGTGTTCCTCATGACCCAGGATGAGCCGAGAAGTCCGGTCTGCCCAAAACTCTCGTTGCTTCTTCTGCACATTGTCTTTACTGAACTGAAGCATAGTTCGCCTTCCAGAAATGTGGTAGGATGCTGTTGTAGCCACTGGATCAGGCGGCTGCAAAGCAAAGATTGAATGGGAAGTGTTAACAGCTACCTCCGGACCACCAAGTACACACATGAAGATGAAGGATCCTGAGCTAGATGGGCTACTGGTCTGACCCAGCAGGGCTCTCCTGATGTTCTTCTGAAGGACTCAGCCTCTCTGCCCTGTTGTTGGCCCTCCAGGGGAACTGGCTGGCCTCTGTATGAGACAGGATGCTGGGCTGGAGGGACCGTCCCTGGTCTGACCCAACAGGGCTCTCCTGATGTTCTTCTGAAGGACTCAGCCTCTCTGCCCTGTTCTTGGCCCTCCAGAGGAACTGGTTGGCCAGGTTGTGTGAGGCAGGAGGCTGGACGAGATCGACCACTGGTCACTTCCAGCAGGACTCTTCTGATGTTCTTAGGAAGGCCTCAGACTCTCTGCCCTGTTGTTGGCCCTCCAGAGGAACTGGCTGCACCAAGGTCACCCAGCGAGCTTTCACGTGTCTCGCTGCTGCTCACGAGGTGGTACAATCCTCCCCAGCAGAGCTCAGGGCAGATCCTTTCATGGGCGCAGGAGGATATGCCAAAGCAAAGATGGATCATCCCTTCCGATTTAAAATGAAATTTCTGCTAATCCTATTACCATTTTAATTGCTCGCAATTGGAACTTCCTTTTTGGGTCTGGGGAGATTTATTATCTCTCTGTTTTCGGCCTAAGCAGCTTGATTTTGTGTGGGAGAGGCAGAAGGGGCGGCGAGGGAGGGGGGGGGAATCAGTAGAATCCGAGAACCAAATCCCTTTCAATAATTTCCCTTTGCTTCTCTCTGGGCTTCTCTCTCCCTTCCTCCTTCCATTAGGTGAAATAAAGTAGCTTTAAAGGGAGATATCTTCCTTGCAGACACAATGAGGTTGCCGATAAGAGGTTTGCCAAGATTGCGCCTCTTAAAAGGCGAGATCTGCCTCAAAATATGGACTGTCAAAGAGGAAAACAAAACGAAAAATGCACACCGGGTATTGCTTTGAACGCTCTATTTGCTGCTGGTATCTGGGGTTTTGAATATGATGCTGCCATACAAGACGGGCTGTGCCGTTGCTAAAAAAAATGCATCAGTCAGATGAAACCGTTCGGCTTGTTTGGTTTTTCACGCCAAATCTACCCCGTGATTTCATTTGGTTTTATTTCTTTTCCTCCGAGAAACTGGACATTTAGATAGGGGTGATGATTTCTTTGGGCCTTTCTAACACCGCATGTAGATCGACTATATTTCAGGGATTCTGTTTCCAGGAATTAGCATTTTATTATTCAGCCTTTCCAAAAGAGAAGACTTTGTCCCCTGCTTTTATTACTGTTAAGTAGATTTATGCCCCACCCTCACCAGTATAGATTTCCCAAGCTAGAAGAAGAAGAGCTGGGTTTTCTACCCTGCTTTTCACTGCCCGAAGGACTCTCAAAGCGGCTTCCAATCGCCTTCCTTTCCTCTCTCCAAAACAGGCACCCTGTGAGGGAGGTGAGAGCGCTCTAACAGCCCTGTTCTGTGAGAACAGCCCTTATCAGGGCTGTGACCGGCCCAAGGTCACCCAGCTGGCTGCAGGTGGAAGAGCAGGGAGTCAAATCTTGCTCGCTAGATTAGAAGCCACCACTCTTGACCGACACCATGCTAGCCGAATCATCAGATCTCAGAAGCCAAGCAGGGCCAGCCCTGGTTCACACTTGGAGGGGGTTGTTTGGGGAGGGGAGGGACCATTTTCTACAGGGGAAACCGATCTCTATCGCCTGAAGATGAATTGCAAAAGCAGGAGATCTCCAGGCCTCACCTGGAAGCTGGCAAGTGGGCAGTGAGCGTACCTAGAAACATAGTGAAGTGTTAGTCTATACGTTTGGGGGGGGGTCATCTTGGCACCTGTTCTGCCTCCCCGTCCCCTGGTGCTGAGGATTCGGGTGCCAGAGGGGGAGAAACCCTTCCCCCCTTTTCTGCCGGCGCGTCTGACCTTGAGAGTCCTCTGTTCACCCATCGAGCCGACCACCGGCAAAGGCCCCAGCTCCGAAATGAATAATTGGCTCGTGTCAGCCTGTGAATTATTTAACCATCGGAGGCGTTTTACGGCAGGCGTGCCGACAGAATGGGCCTTCAACCGTTCTTTTACTAGCCTGCTTGGGATTCCGCCTCCGCCCGGCCTGAGATCCGTCTTCCTTTTATGATTCACAGGTGTCGGTGGGCCTTGTTCCAGCAATGCATCACGGCACCGTACCCTTTGTGGGAAGGCAGCTAAGAAGACAGATGGGGGACGACGGGAAGGCGAGGTCTAGAAATATTGGGGCAGGAGGCCGATTTGAGCGAGAGGACGACGTCGAGGTGAGAGCAACGGACAAGGCCTTTGGAAAGTTTGGGGTGGGAACTTTGGGGGCTTTTGGGGGGCCAGGAATCAGCACCGAGTGGGTCCTAACTGGTAGGGGGTGATTGGATCACTGCGTTTGGCTACATAAGAGGTAGGCGAGGTGGAGAGGGGGCCGATCGGTTCACGGCGGCTTTAAATATTGGGAAGCATTTTCTGAGGGTGGGGACAGTTCATGGCCTGTTCCTCTGCCTCGGAGGGTGGGAGAGTCTCCTTTGCTGGAGGCTTTTAGGAGCCCCTGTCAGGAGGGTGTGATTTTTAAGTCCACGAGAAGGTGGGGGGGCTGGACTGGATGGCCCTTGGTGGTCTCTTCCGGCTCTGTCTGATTCTGACGCCATAAACCAAGGGGTCCCCAACACGTCACAAACAGACACCACCTGAATTTAGGAGGTCGGTAGGGGCCACTTGGGTTTTTTCCCCAGGCAAGGCTTCCGACTGGCCCCCGGAGATCAGGTTGGCTCCAAAAATTAACAAAAAAAAAAGATTTGCCAGGACCATGTCGCAAGAATATGGATTCAGGTGGGCTGCCACTTGGGTCTGAGCAACAGGACAACATTTGAGTCCGGCGGCTCCTAGAACAGGGGTGGTCAAAACTGCAGCCCTCCAGATGTCCGTGGACTACAATTCCCATGAGCCCCTGTCGGCGTTTTCTGGCAGGGGCTCATGGGAAATGTAGTCCACGGACATCTGGAGGGCCGCAGTTTTGACCACCCCTGCCCTAGAAGAAGAGCACATCTTAATTCCGTTGATTCGTCTCGGAGACGCAAACTGATTCATGCTTTGAAGATCACAGGCCCCTGTGGCGCTCTCCGTCTTCTGTGGCTCAGAGAAAGCCGGCTTAATAGCAGAGCCTCTTTGCCAATGCTTCCTGTTATGAAATGTACCGCAGACCACCTGATCCCCCCCAGCTGTTTTACTAGGAGGACATCCCGGACAGATCAATGCAATTCTATTTGCCGCTTTGCTCTCCGGAACCGATGAAGATTCTATTGACTCCGCATCAAAAGGCCGCCCACCCTCCCGCTGAACGGACCTCAAAGAGCTGGCGAGGGTGCAGCCGGGGTTGCTAAGCAACCCGACCGGCTTCTTCTCGTCCACCTGTGTCTGTCCCCACAGGTGTTGTGGGGTGGGTGGGACTTCAGTTGATGGGCACCAGGCAGGGATGGGCACAAGCCTGTCACCAGATATTTGTGTTGGGATTTGTACGAGGAAGGGCTGTGGATCAACGGGAGAGCGTCTGCCTGGCCTGCAGAAACCCCCAGGTTCTAAACAAATCTGGTAGGCCCCACCGAAGCCCCCGGTCTAGAATCTGCAAAGTCTGTTGAGCAGGATTGTCCCGGAGGAGGGAGAGGGTGAAGACGAAAGGACGTTTCTGCCAAGAGGGAAACCGAAAGAAAGAGCTCAGACGAAGGCTTTTAATCCTGAACTATAAAGGATCCGGATCCAAGTCTGAAAATAGAAAGCCAACTCTGAGTGTGTGTGTGTGTATTTGTGTGTGTGCGTGTACGCATGCTGCATACAACCTCCTTAATGGATCGTTTTAACAACCTGCCTTTGCTTCAAAACAGCTTGGCTTGCTGAGCCCAACTACCAGTTGAAATTTTGGGATCAAAGGGGGGAATCGCCCATCTCCGGTCTTTATCGAACGGCCCGGAATGGTGCGTGAGCATTTCCCAAAACGGTCTCCCCGTGCAGACCAGGCTCCAGTCCAGGCCCCGGCCTCAGCCGACGGTCTCCGCTCGCCCTGCCTGAGTCTTCCACTCGGACAAATCAAATGTGATGTATCCCTTATTCAAGAAGAAGGGAAACGTTTTAAAATGAGTTTTTACGGCCCGTCCATTTTTCTTCCCCTCCGGAGAACGGGAAATCGATGTGGCCACGGTCCACAGATGATCCGCAGGACGGTGACAGTTCTTGGCAGACGTCACTTTGCAAATCAATTATGCGGCTCGCGACGCTCCAGTGAGGGATATTGATGGCGTGTGAGCTCAGCTCTTCCAAAAGGAACAGGGCAGCTCTTCTGAAGACTCAGCACATTTGGTCGTTATGAAGTCTTTTGCGGGAGAGTTTTGTACTGGTTTGTTCTCTTTCTGTAAGACGACAAGTTGGGTTCTTTGTACCCTGCTTTTCACTACTCAGAGGGACATGAAAGCAGCTTCCAATCACCTTCCCTTCCTCTCCCCATGACGGACGCCCTGAGTGAGAGGTGAGGCTGAGAGAGCTCTGATAGAACTGTGACTGGCCCAAGGTCACCTGGCAGGCTTCATGTGTCTCAAAACGGGTGACGAGAGGGTCACCAGCTCCGGGTTGGGGAATACTTTGGGTATGGCGCTGTGAGTGGGACAAATTTGGGTTAGGGACCTCTGTGGAGTATAGTGCTACAGAGTGCCCCCCCTTCAAAGCAGCCATTTTCTTCAGGGAAACTGATCTCTGTCACCTGGAGATGAGTTCTATGTCCTATCTACTAGATTTCGTGGTTAAGAGCGGCACCCAGGGTTTGATTCCCCATTCCTCCACAGGCAGCGTTCTGGGTGACCTTGGGCCAGCCTCAGTTCTCTCAGAGCTCTCTCAGCCCCACCTGCCTCACAAAGTGCCTGTCGTGGGCGATTGTAAGCCTCTTTGAGATTCCTTCTGGTAGTAAAAAGCGGGGTCCAAACCCCCCAAGCTCCTCTTCTCGTGAATGCTGGAGGCCAGGGGGAACATTCAGCATAAAGCAGTTCTTCCTGGGAGAAGTGGGGGTAGGAAATTGTGAAGTAGGATCTTCTCCCTGAAAATCCGTAGTTTAATCACGTTGTCCCTCATTTAATTCAGCAAATTTGAGCGTTGTGCTTTCGTTCCGGGGGCCACCTGAGCAAATAAGAACGAAACCCAACACCAAAAATAAGACTTCACTCTCTCTCTCTCTCTCTTTCTTTTTATTACAGATTGTTTCTTTTCTAAGTGGAACAGCTGTGTCTCTAAGAAGATTACTCTCTTCAGCTGCCTTCCGCACAAAGGGGAGCGGAACAATCGTGGCGTGTTTCCGAAGTCATCACGCGATATTGTTTGCCTGCATCTTGCAACGTTTTAAATAGTAAGTGTGATCCTCTTAAGATGGCTTTAAGCGTTTTTGAAAATGTCATTCGTACAGGTCCTTGGCCTCATTACATTTCATGCCCACCCCCGGCCCCATTTTTTGCGAGTATCAAAATCTTCTTTTTCGCATGGAGTACAGTCGAGACAATACAAAAAGAATCCTGGAGGAAGGAATGTACATTATCGGCAGGAGATGTTGCACATAAACTTTCTGCTCTACCGCAGTTTGCTAAATATTTCTGATAACACAGATGACCCATTCTGATAACTGGGGAGCCCCAGCATGGGACCGAGGGTGGTATTTCATGGCAAGAGTCTTGGATTTGGGCCTGGGGGTTCTGTGCTGAAATCCGCTCTTCCTTAAAGCTTCTGGGGTAAGCCTTGCTTAAATCGCTTTCCTCTAGCCCCAAATTGTTCGTTTATATAAATTGCTCTTTTCTGTTGCTGCAGATGAGCCTCAATTTATGTCCCCTTCTCCTTATGCTGGGCCCAAAAAGCATCCACCATGCTCTGTTACTGGGCCATCAGCCCGTTTCAAATTTGGGAGAAAGGCCCTTGGATTCGAGAGAGAAGCCAAGACTGTGAATCTGAAATTGTTCTGACGGTCGATAAGTCCAGGACTGTTCAGTTCTTTTAAGTTGGTTATGGTGGCTGGACCCAGAAGCAGCAGCTGGTGATTTCTCTAGGGCAATACAGTTAGATTTGATTTCCTTCTCTTTTGTTTTCCTGCTGGGCAAGCACTAACTCTTTAATGGGAGACTGAAGGGAACGGCAAACCGGGAAATGTTGCAGCAACATATTCCATGCCTAATTCGTATATCAAATGGTTTGGGGGCTCAGGACCCAACTCCCCTAGCAGGGAGCCAATTAAACCACGTTGAAAATTTAAAAGACTCACTGGACACAAACCCCTCTGAAATGAATTCCTGGTTTCTTTTCGTGCATGAGATTTCTTGGGATGACAGTCAGGTCCGACTGCGTTTGGCTTTGTTATGGCCTGCCGGGGATCAATTTTAACACCTGCTCAGGGGATTTCTAAAGCCTATTATCTCCGCGTCCGAAAATTTTAAAAGCCACAGGCCTTGATCCGGCTAGGGGCTACATGTAGCTAAGCCAGCTTGAGGAAATTTGAGTGCAAGCATTCAAGAGCCATGAGGTATAAGGTGAACAGGCTCCACCCCATGACATCAGCTCCTAGTTCAATCTCATTGGCTATCTAGTATTGTGATCTCCTCCCATTCATTATGGGATCCCTGACTGGCTGTACCATGAAGCATGGCTTCACACACCACTGGCTTAGACTTGTCCTCCGTGACCTCCTGACAGTGACTGGTCCTCCTGAGGCCTTCAACTTCTCCTAACACGAGTGTCCTTTCCAGGGATTCTCGTTGTTCTCATAATACGACTCAGTTTAGTCATTTTTAGCTTCTAGGGAGAGTTCTATCAGTAGCAGAACCAATGATGCAAAGAGGATGCAAATGGACTTAATTTAAATAATTTATTCCCAGCCCCAAACCTGGTGGGTGCTTGAAAGATCGTTGCTGGACTATACATACTATTCCCCCGCCCTTTATATTGTCCTTTTGTCACACAAAACATTGCACCCACACATCCCATATATGCCCCGTACCCTCTGTTGCTACGTAACCTCTTCTTTTTTGAGCGCCGACATTTCGCAAGCCCGGGACTGCGGCGGGTCAAGCAAAATCCTTAGAAACGGCCTCTACAAAATTGGGGGCGGACATTAAAATACCAATCGTACAAATGATCGTGAAGACCGAAAAGGCCATCAGGCACAGGCGGTCCACCACGGACGCGGCGAACTTCCACTCGTTGCAAATAGCTTCCGCCTCGTCCTGGTCTCGGAAGCGGTTGGCGATGTAGCGCACCTCCTCCAGGATCTTGGCCAGGTCCGGGTCGGTTTCGGAGGGGTGTCCGCTGTGAAGGAGGTTGTCCTCGTCCGTGGTCGAGCAGGTCATCCGCCCGCAGATCACCCCGGAGTCAGTGGTAGGGGTGCAGTGGACCCCTTCGAGTCCTCGGAAGCCGATGTAGAGCATGTTGCCGTTGCTGGATTGCTGGCCGCTCACGGTGTTCATCTCCACGCTGGAAAGGCTGCACCGCCGTTTGTGTTGGCAGGCCGGCCGTACTTTGTCTTCCCCGGGTCTCTTCATCCGCAGGAACCAGGCGCACCAGTTGAGAAGGATGATTCTGGTCTGAGGAGACGGGAACGTGCATTTTTACATGCAGCAAGTGACACGTAATGAATCTTCTCTGAGACTTGCCTAGTCTAAACTCTTTGCTCCAGATTCCTCCTGTTTATCTTCACAAGAACGACCCCATGAGCCGGGCGAGGGTCAGTGATACAGCGAAGGGCAGCAAGCTTTCGTGGCAGAGTGGTTCTAACCACTCCCTACCTATCTCACGCTGCTTTTTTAACTTATAACCTAAGCAGACTACTAAAATACGGCAGAAGCTAGCCCCCGCTTGAATGGCTGCAAAACCCTATCACAGATTCATCAAATTTCACAGCTCAAAGAGTGATGGGTCTGCTATTATTCTCTAATATTATCTTCTAATACAAGAGGAAATGTCACCGCACGATCTGTATATTGGAGCAAAGGACAGATTAAAAGATTTCTAGGCAAAGAGCTTTGCTAATTCTTGGAATGACTATGATTACGAGAACAATTCGGAACTCAGCTGGCCTCCTAGTCAACCAGCTGAGGTTAGTGTGGGGAAGGCCCCCAGAGCTGATTTGATTCTCCGATCCAAGGGCTGACCCAGAGAAGCAGGGCTGCCTTCAGTCCTTACCCATTTGGGCATTTTCCCTCCTTCTGGATCGTGGTGGTGATACTGCAAGACGATCACGGTGACGACAACCGAAAGGCCAACGATAATCATAGTGCTGGCAAAATACTGGGCTGGGGAAAGAGACACAGAAGGAGAGCGGAGAAGGTCACGAAGAAAAAGCATAGATTTACGCTTCGTTTTATTTCAAAGATTGCCTGTCGCCTAGGACTGTCCTGCGTGTTCCCTGATTACAATATTTGGGTCGAAAGGGCCTTTCCAGTCAGGGGAATAGGGCTGGATCCACATATCCTTTTGTGAACTGAGCAGCAAAAGCTCTCCCCCTGCCACAAATCTTTACGGAGCTCCTGGTCTCTTGCGCATGTCTATTGTTTCCTTTTGCCAGGCTGATCTGTTACCATAATTTTTCATTCAGAGGGTAGCCGTGCAGCCTGGCAGTGGTTTGGAGCCCCATAGCACCCTAGAGAGCAACTAAGTTTGGGTGGCATGAGCTTTTGAGGGTCAAGCTATTGCATCAGTTGCCCTATCCAGGGTGACGGGGTCTCAGTTGTTTGCATCTGCCCATTTATCCCCAATTTTGACAGCTTTATCCTGTACCTATAAGGATGGACTGGCAATTCCTATTTCATCAGGTTCTCGTTTTAATTCCTCTCAGGTACCGCAACTGGGAATGTGTCTGTCTATTAGCCTTTGAACTTGATATTTTTATTTCCTTTACTATGTACACACACACACACACACCGAGCATTCAACTCAAATTAATGACAGCCTTATGAGCTTAGATTGTGATTTCCGCAAGGCCCTAGTATCCAGTGAATGTCATTATGCTGCATTCTAGTCCGTGTCTCTGCTTACAGATGTGGTCTGGTAACTCATGTCTGACAAAGTGTGCTGTGAACCCAAAAGCTTACACATTGAATAACCCTTTGTCGGTCTAAATCATGCTCCTGGACTCAAACGTATCTGAAAAGCTGAACTTCCTATTGGTCCGTAATGATTTTTCAGCTTGCTACTTTTCTGCCACTTTATGGTTGAAGTTTGACTCGGTGGTTTAACTTGCACTGGCGTCCGTGGCCTGGTCAAACCGCACAAATATCCACCCCCAAACCTGCATTATTGTGTGGTGGCAGTGCCCGTCAGAAACAAAAGAAGCCAACTGGAAAGAAACATTGCCTCTGCTTACCTATTAACGGCACTGAATCTGAAGTGGCTGGCATAATTTCCGCCACCAGAAGCATAAAGACGGTGAGGGACAATAAAACTGTAATCCCTGGAAAACAAACAATGTGGTACAGAATTAGAGCCAGGGGATCTCTGGCGAGGGAAACAGACTGGAAATATCACCCGCCGCATACTCATGACAATGTATTTTCTTGCTCCTTTGCACTATTTGACTAATTTAGAGCTCAGCTTGAATCAGCTACGGGTGATGTGGGGAACTGTAAAGAGTATCCGGGAGGGGGGTATATTTTGATTGGAGGAAGAGGGTTCAACTCTTTTCCTCCGCCCATTTCCTGTATTGTGCTCAGCCTGAAAAAGAATTGTTGGTAGAGGTCCTGGTTTCTGCTAATGGCAGGCAAACTCCCAGTCAATATGGCCCCTACCAGTGTTCAGCTGGTCAGCGGGTGGAATCAGGCCAGCCAAATTGAGGGGGGGGAATCTTTATCACCATGCCATTATGTCACATCCAGCAGTACCTGGAGATGCCAGCACTACACCAGGGCGAAGCTCTGTCGTTCACCCCCAAATTCTACTGAAACCATTGAATTTGAGGGCGAGTGCTAAAATATTGTCCTGGTGCAATGCCAGGGCTCATGGTTCATAGCAGAAGTGATGTTGTCACGCAACACTGAAGACAACTCCCCCCCCCCATCGCCCACCAGTTTCCAGGCTAGGCTTGGTGACCCTCACTGGTTTTTATTTATTCAATACATTTTTAGCCCATTCTTCCTTTACGGAGCTCTGGGTGGTCTACTCTACACAGTCTCATCAGGAAAGCAGAAGAGCCCTGCTGGATCAGACCAAAGAACAGCCGAATTTATCTTAGGCGCAGACCAAACTAGTCGAAAGAGGGGGAAATATGGGAAAGACAACACCCGGCCAGTCTACAAAGATGCGTCATTCGGATCTCTTTTCAAACCCCCAGCCTCCAGGATAAACATGCTCAATTCTTGCAATGAATGGCCAGTCCTCGTGGTCACGAGAATTGCCGTGGCCAGCCCCTGGATCCACTCAACTTCATGCTAACGTTTCTTGACAGAAATTGCATTGCGCAGAGCACGCCTGGGGGTCGCTTGCATGGAGGGGAATGCCTGTGCGAGCCAGCCAGCTGGCCGCTTCATGCCGCACGGCGACCATAAAATATTTACTCAGCGGCCATCTTTAGAATCCCGTTGGCGGCGCAGAAACGTCAGGGAGGAACTGGAGCAAAAGGTTCTTGTTATGATGGCTGGCATCTTCCGGTGGAAAAGGTTTATTTGGAAAGAGCTCACGGCTTGTTTTTTTTTCCCTTTTTGCCGCATTGCAAAGAGTTACCCCTGGCTCTCTCCGCTTTGCATCGCTCACCGCTTGCACTGTGCCAATTTGGAGCGGCGGAAGGTGCCCTTTTTGCCAAAGGCCTTTCTGCTGCCACCCGTAAAATACTTGCTTAAAAAAAAAAGAATCTGAACGGAGCAGCTCTTTAGGAGGTGGGAAATCTTGGAGAATGGGGAGGGACTGTGTCTCAGGAGAGCCGCCTTCTTTTTTCATTGATCATTTCAGAATGCTTTTAAGAACATCAGAAGAGCCCTGTGGGATCAGACTAGTAAAGGTCCATCTAGTCCAGCATCCTGTCTCACACAGAGGCCAACCAGTTCCTTCGGAGGACCAACGACAGAGCTGAGGCCTCCATAAGAACATCAGAAGAGCCCTGGTCTTCTAGAAGCCAACTAGTTCCTCTAGAGGGTCAAAAGAGGCCAAGACCTCTCCCTGATGCTGCCTCTGGGAATCAGAGGTTTAGTGCCTCTGGATGTGGAGGTTCCCCTCAGTCACCATGGCTAGGAGCCACTGATCGACCTACCCTCCATGATTCTATCTCATCCTTTGGCAATCCTCCTCTGCCAAATGTTGGGTTGCCACCTCTAGATTGGAACATTCCTGGAGATTTGGGGAGTGAAGTTTGGGGAAGAGAGGGACTTTGCCAGTGTATGATTCTGCAGGGACCGAAGGAGCTGATCTCTGTCGTTGTGATTTCAGGAGATCTCCAGGCACCCCTTAGAAGTTGGCATCCCCAGGCAAACGACCTCCCAAATTTGGTATTCCTCCCTTCAAGGAGGGTCTCTTTACATTGCTGAAGACCGAAATTGAAGGCAACGAGCTGTGGTGTGACTAGAATTTATGGTGGCGCTAATATGATGAGAGCAGGCAAGAAGTTAATCATGATAAAATATAACCAGATAATATTACGAGGTGATGTGAAGAATTAATCTTCTCGCTTTTTTTTTTTAAGGCCAGGAGAATGCTGGAAAACCCAGGATACTTAGCTTGAGGTATTCCATTCCTGGTTCAATTTTCAGAGGGGGGCAATTAGGAACCTGGGAAGACTCAGGTTCCAAGGGAACCCTCGGCTATGAAAGCTTGCTGGGTGACCTTGGGTCAGACACAGACTCTCACAAGAACATCAGGAGAGCCTGGGGACCATCCCAGTCCAACATCCTGTCTCACTCAGTGGCCCAACCGGTTCTTCTGGAGGGCCAAGCAAAGGCAAGCCACCTCTGTTCCTCTCTTGAAGTCCCCCAGGGGCTCATTGTAAGTCATTTGCAACTTGTTGGTGCTTTTCCACCATCTACCCCCTCTTTGTTCCACTGTCTGAACTGAGAGGGACATTCAACCTTTCCTTAGTTTACCTAATGAGATTTTCTCCCCGGAATCTGCCGGCAGGAGGAACACCAGGAGGGCCAGAGCGGAGATCAGAACGCACGGAATGAGGAGGTTGAGTCCGTAGTACAGCGTCCTTCGCCGCATCGTCACGGTGAAAGTCACGTCGGGATAAGGCTCTTTGCAGCAGTCGTAGAACGATTCCGTCCTTTTCCCAGGGACTCCTGTGGTGGGCGGGATGGAAGGAAGAAGGGATGTTTATTCCGGAGCAGACTCCTTTTGGCCTTAGTGCTCGCGCCATGAGGTGGAAAATGAAAAGGGAACCCAATCCCAGCCTTAGAAAACAAATCAGGAACACAAAGGTTGATCAAAAGTGAAAAAAGAAGATAAAATACAGATTTATTATTAAGTGCACATTAAGATTAAAAGCAACATTAGAACACAGGACAGCCTGAGCAATATTGCATGTACAGACTCAGTGGCTGCACATGACATGGCCATAGGCCAAATGCGTTGCAACCCAGAGGGTATGTTGAAGACCGCAGTCCTGAAAGCATACCTACTAAATCCCACTCGCCATTCGAAATATACCCCGATGTGTCAGCCTCTTGCATTTGCAGGTCCAAGGACCACCCGCCGTAAGTCCAGGAGCCGAATTTCAATTTGCACTTCTGGACGTCGAAGGGAAACCAGCGGACGTCTATTTCGCACGAGCTCTTGAAGATCCCTGGGGTCAGAGTTTAAGACAAGAAGACAGGCGGACGTTTCACAATCTAGAAATAGCCGGACAGAGAAATATGCTCCACCCTCTGACACGGCCGGTAACCAATCTCTTTGAAAGGGTCATGAGTGTGCCGAATGGGAAACAAAAGTATCGATAATTGCATGTTTTCTGACTCAACTTTGGAGGAATTCCAGCGGGATGATCACTTGCCCCAAATACAAAGAGTCTTGTGTGCCAACCCATTTATCATTGCAAAGTTTTCTCAAGCCAGCAGCTACTTATTTAGATTCTGTGGATGCCAGCCTCCAGGTTGCACCTGGAAATCTTCTGGTATTACTGTTGCTCTCCAGACGACCAAGATCAGTTGGCAAACCAGTTCCTCTGGCGCTCCTAGCATTGGATTCAGAGGTTGACTGCCTCTGAATGTGGAGGTTAAGAGCATAAGTCTATAAGAATGTCAGAAGAGCCCAGCTGGATCAGACCAGGGAGGGTCCATCTAGTCCAGCCTCCTGCCTCACACAGAGGCCAGCCAATTCCTCTGGAGGGCCAAGAACAAGGCATAGAGACCATTCCTCCTTCAATCTGTCTAATCCCCTTTTAAAACCATCTATGCCTGTGGCCATCATTACATCCCCAGGCAGCAAATTCCACATTTGAATCCCTCATTGAGTATTTCCTTTTTCCCTTCTTGACCCTCCCGTCCATCAGCTTACTTTACAGCGCACGGAGGGAGGAGGAGAGGTTTGTCAACTCTTGGCACCGTTTCCCCGTTGGCTGCCTTTGGAGCCAGGGTTGCATTGCCGGAAATACTGCCAGCCAGCGAATCCGCTCTCCCCCGTAACCCGCAATAAAACCAAACGCTTAATAATACTCCACTCCGCTATTAATAAACATAGTTTAACCCGTAATATGGTATCTCATTTTGGGAGTGCGGCGACAAATGAAAAATGGCACACACGTACGTCTCCCGTTCAGCTCCGCAGCTGCTTTCACGAAACAATTTCTGCAGAAAAAGCATACTCAGAGGCTGCAAGGCAGATGAAATATTGTTTTACGCAGCATCCAATAAGGGATCCCAGTCAGCTGCGAACCATCAGCTTGCTCTCAGTATGACCAACTGGCAATCATGTTCCCATCAAATTTCTCAGCAGCACATTTCTGCACATCCTCTCTCAGCAGCACATTTCTCAGCATCCTCTGCAATGGACACCTTGCCGGCGTCTGCTTCTTACCTGGCGGGAGATACTGGCAGTAGCCCGAAGAATTCACCAAGACATTCGTGTGGAACGTTGCGTCAAAACGCTCATCAGCACTGGAAGGAAGAATAAAGGAAAGGGGAAATTATACTCTCTAGTTTTGTGTGTGGAGGGGGAGTATTTTGTGGTCAAATAGCCCCTTTCCACGGTTGAGAACCATTTTGAACATCAGATCTGCTTCTAAAACAACACACCACTTATGTGCCTGTTCGGGGATGATCACTCTCCCATAATACTGGCTTGGCTACATATTTCATATTACGAGTTTCCTGTGTTTGCCATGTGATTAATAATCATAGTCGTAATAATAGTTGGGTTTTCTACTCCACTTTTCACTATTTTTGTTTATTTATTTATGATTATATTTATTGACCACCACTTCTGGTATATGCCTGTTCGTGGTAGTTTGCATCGTTAAAATCAGTAATTAAATGTTTTAAGTATCAGAAGGAGTCTCAAAGTGGCTTCCAATCTCCTTCCTTCCCTCTCCCACAACAGACACCCTGTGAGGGAGGTGGGGCTGAGAGAGCTCTGAAATAACTGCTCCGTGAGAACAGCTCTAGCAGGACTGTGACTAGCCCAAGGACACCCAGCTGACTGCATGTGGAAGAGCAGGGAATCAAACCTGGCTCACCAGATTAGAGGCTGCCGCTCTTAACCTCTTAACACCAAGCTGGCTCTCTGGTTGTTACATCCTATTGATATCATGGTGAGAAAAGCATAATGCTCTGTTTTGTTTCCCCCCGAAAAAGAGACTTTGGAAAGCAGTACGCATTTATCGAGCGCATGCATAACACTAAACCATTTTAGAGGAAGCCAGGATTGATTGATGAATAGTTTGCAAACAGAGCTAAGAGCTCAGCTCCAAAGGAATCAGGTTCCCCAGCTGTTGCTCTCTGGTTTCTCAAGTAGCGCACAGAAGGGCTGCCGATGGCCTGCTTAATATATCTGTCCCTTGCTCGGCAAGACTCGCATCTGAAATCAGAAGACATCTGCCGCCAGAGAAAGCTGGCCTCTCTGGCATGGCAAGAGGCAATTCGCTGGCCAGGCACTGGTTTCCTTCTCAGTTCTTTCGAGCGACCGACATCAAGGGAGATGACAGGATGCGAAGTCATTTCCTGTCCGAAGTTCAGGGTTTCCAGAGATCAGGCCAGTCTGGGAGTCTGGTCCAAGAAGTCAAGGTTTTCAGGCTTCAACATATAGCTTACACTGCATACAAACCCCACAAGGTCCTTGAAAGGTTTTATGGTTAAATCCCATCTGCTCAGTCTCAGTCCTGCAACAACTCATCCTTACCCTCAGCAGGGAACTGACATCTAGCCATAAGGCGAGCACTTCTCCTTTTAGCCTGCAGCTGTGCTCTAAGCCTGTGCCTCTCTAATGGTGTGGGTGACCCTGGAAGGCTGAAAAGAGGCAACTGCCTTTCATCCGCTGGATCAGAGCTGGGGAGTGAAGATGACTCCTGGGCTGCACGTTTTGGCATGCTTGCACCTCCTCCTCTTGTTTGGCGGCTTCTGCTGCCTCTGGCCTGGCCTCTTCCTCCTCGATGGCCAGGGAAGCAACACCTTCGGTGGTATTGACATTAAAGCAAGCAACTGGTTGGGACACCGAACGATTAGTCTTCTGCCGGGAAGGTGGGGCAGCAGGGTAATTGGCCCCCTTTTGATACATGGACCGCGCAAGCCCTGACTTCCCCCCCAAACACAATAACGAGGCCTGACAAGCAGATGCGGCTGGCACAATGAACTGCGGCGCAGGGTTCGCCAGAACAATTTAACTCAAAATGCACCGCCGAGGGAGACAGAGAGAGGTTCTGGGCGCACACAGGAAGCAAAGTGGCTTTGACAGGCCAGGGAGAAGGAAGACTCAGGTGGCCGACAGAAGCCCTGTCTTCTGGGCGGACAGCTAAAGCAATATTATGAGTCAATCCCGCCTACAAGGGACCCATTAATCATCCGGTGGACCAGCGGGAGGAGCGCGGCTGTGGCTGATGTCTCGTCGGCTCCTCCGCGTGCGTCTTTGAAACAAAAAAGGGAAGCTCTCGGAGGGGGAGAAAGAGAGGCGGGCAAGCTGGCTTCTCTGCCGTCAGCAGGGATGCGTTTAATCAGTGGACACATGGCGGAGAGAACTGAAGCTTCTGCCAGGCCACCGGGACAGTTGGGGGCCGCCATTCATAAAGACCAGAGAGGCAAAGTCAGGGTTCTCTGCTCCATATGCTGACCAGGGGGAAGGCATGGTGCAAAACCAGGATCCCTGATGGTTTAACCTTTCAGGGCAGGCTCGGCATCCCGAGGCACAGGACACAGAAAGATGCAAGGCTTGCCCACACAGCGGAGGTGGCAGGGGGCGGGTGGTGTCTCTCCAAAATGGGAGACCTGGCTTCCTTAGCAGATAAACTATGGCCTCGCTCAGTATGGGGCTAAACAATAAGCCGTATTTCACTGCGGCCAAGAGAAGCCAGCACCTAGTGGTTCGATAATCCTACGACGGACCCGTGAAGTTTAAAAAATGCATTTAAAAATGCAAAGTTTAAGATGTCGGTCGATGCCCACAGAATGCCGGACGTGGGAATTTCTCAACCTGACAACCGGTGCCTCTTGGCAGAGCCCAAGGGGACGTGCTCCTCCGTATGCGGCCCTGGGAACGGAGCCCTAATCCCTCTTGACAGATGAAAGCGGATCATCAAGCATCCTGCTCTTGCTATCTGTGGTGCAGGCAGCTTTCCTGCCATGTTGAATAAAAGGAGCGTTTGATCTCCAGTCTGTCCAAAAAGGAAATTCGGTCCAGAGGGTCAGGTGCCAATGAAGGAAGAAGGAGCTTCAGCCACCACCTGGCACCGCTGATCTCACACTCCTAGGCAGCAGGCTGCGGTGGGCAAGGGAGGTCCTGAGTCACGCAGGACAGTCCTGAAAGTGTCCATCATGGCTCCCCAACACAGCCCAACTTTTCACCAAAGAGCAGCACATGGCATTATGCGGCCCCCAGCTCCGTCCATGGGCTTCAGGCCAGGCGAGCTGTGCGAGGGACCGTGAACCAAAGATGGCGTGACCTGGGAACATCCAGGCACACTGTCGAGCTTAATCCTCCTCCCCAGCGCAGGAATATCCCCTTCTTGCGCACGGATCCGATGGCCGGCGCTGTGAGATAAATAGGCACAGACAGCCGTGAATGCAAAACACCCTTTCGAGTGGCAATTTGGCAGTGGGCGCAGCGGGAGACCCGGGAACTTCTGAGAGAGGACCGCGAGCGCTCTTTAGAGATTTGCATGTTGTTTTAGAGCGGAGAAAAGGATCGCCCTTTGTAGTTTCCCGGCTCCCCCGCAAGCAGGATTGTGAGAGTCAAGGATGGAACGAGCAGCAACGGGGGTTCCTGATGAACTCCGGCTTCTCTCCAAATCGTAGGGCCCATTATGGATGCTCTTTCATCTAGCGCTGCGCAGATAAACACCGAAAACACTTGAAATAATGACTTCCACCCTCCTGTGTGAAGGAAAGCAGGGGTGTGCTTTTGGCTGTTTCCGGCCTGAATGTGTGTCCTTTTCTGCCTCTCCGTGTCTTCCCAGAGTTTATTATTGGTTCGCCAGGTCGGTTTGGTGTTGATTCGGCCCTTTGAAATGGGCCTTGCGACGTCCTGTTCGTTGCCCGAGTCGGTTCGGGCCAGGGTGGCGGCTGGTTCTCGGGTTGGATGCTTGAGATTCTCGGGTTGGACCTTGGTGCAGATTGTCCAGTCTTCCAGTTGTCATGCTTGCAGCTAGCAGAGGTTACATGCCCGTCCTGAGGGGTAGCCTACACAGAACATCACCCAAAGCTGCCCACTCTGAGGTGGGAAAATGGCAGGCGATTTGAGGGTTGCCTTGTGCCTTCTTGTCTCTATAAGCACATTTGGTTTAAATGTTGAGGATAAGGGTATTTCTGGGTTATGCAGCATGTTTACTGAAGACTCAGCGCAAACAAGCTCTGCCAACTTACCTAAAATTATGGCTCCGCAAATGTCTTTATTTATCAGATGGTGTGTGTGTGTCTGGCAGCCAGGGGAGGGTTGTTCAGAGGTGCTTTGCCATTTCCTGGCTCCACGTCATGACCCCTGGTGTTCTTTGGAGGGACTACCACCCAAATCTTTGGAGGCGTCCCACTGAAATGCTTGGCATCCAAGGTCTGACGGGATCAGGCTAGCGTGAGCGGCGCTGTGCAAAACTAGTTCCTTTATCAACCGTTTTGGTGACTCAGCTGAGTTTATTGATTTATTTATCATATTTCTCTACCGCCCTCCCCTCAGGCCCCCAGAGGTTTAGCTTGACAGGCTCAGACATGTCTCTTGACCCCTTTGACCGTCTCCTGTTCTGTGACCTTTTACATGGTTTCCGAAACCAACCAAAACGGACATCAAGTTCTACATTCAAGATATGCGCTCTTCCTAATGGCCTTAACCTGATCAATACGCTCCCTTGCCTATCAACAACTTGGCTGGAAGCAGGAGAGGCGGGCACTGTTTGGGGGATCCCTGCCCTAAAATATCTGTCATCGAAAAGGTGCTGCAATTTTTTTTGGGGGGGAGACATTTTGCCCTCTAAAAAACCGCCCAAAAGAATTGTCAGTGTGCAATCAGCGCACTCTGTATAAATTACGGAATTCTTATCATCTCACCAGCTTTGAGATTGGGGCCATTTGGAAAATAGTTTTGTCTGTGTGTGTGTCGGAGGCATTATTAGGGGCTAATGAGATTTCCTAGTTCACAAACGAGATACATATTTATTAATCCCCTTTCAATCTCTTCAGGCAACGGCTGCTGTTGCTATTAAGGAAGCGACGTTTCCAGGATAGATTTGAATTATGTGGAGTGAAGAAGAAATTAAGTGCTTCCTTTGCCTTCCTGTTTCCTAATGAAATGTGCCTTCGTAATTAAGACCGCACTGAAAGAGCATTACGATGACACCAGTAATCCCGTGCCATTAAAGGACACATTGGCGCTTTTGGGCAGGGATATTTCTTTTCACACGTTAGCAGGGCCATCGGAAGCAGAGTAATTATGGTTGCCAACTCTGGGTTGGGAAATTCCTAGATATTTGGGGGGGTGAAGGCCAGGGAGGTCAAGGTTTGGGGGGAAGGGGAAGCGATCTCAGCAAAGTAGAATGGCATGCAATCAGCCCTCCAGAGTCCTTTTGACAGTGTGCCAAATGCACCACTGTGGCTTCCCTTCTTTTAGGTGCCAGAATTATGCCTGTTTCTTAAAGACCTTTGTCCAGCTCTTCCCATGCAGAAGGAGAAAAGGAGAGCTTGAGGCCTGGATCCAGAGCAAAACTTCCACTTGGGCACAAGAAGAACTACAGCAAAAGCCTGTGGTGTTGCTATTCCCACTGGCATTTCTGTTTGCGCATGGTCACGCAACCCCTTTCCAGTCCCTGTTATGGATACGGAGGGAGGTGTTTGGTGCTGGCCAAGATCTGGCCTGAGCGGAACTGCACAGCTTCCGCTTGTGCACCGGAGGATCCAGGCCTTCATCCGCACCGGACCTGAGGGTGTGTCCGTTTGCCACTCTGTCCCTTTTCTTCCCACACACCAAAGAAAAAAAACGGTCTCTCTGTCTGTCTCTCTCTCTGTCTCTGTCTCTCTCTCTCCTGTGCATGCCTACCTGTTGTATAGAAGGATGTCGGGTTTCCATATTTGGCCGTCAGGAAATCGTACGTTCTTCACGCCGGGGTAATCGGACATATTCCACTGTAGATAATAGTCAGTCCAGTACTGACAAAAGAGGGAAATGGTTTGATTATCCTTTTCTGCTGATAATACTCTGCTCAGCCGGGGGGTAATGTGCAGGTTGACTTGTCTCCACCACCACCACCCCCAGCCATTGGGGTCCTGTCATCAGAGTGTACAATGCAAGAGGCCAGGGTTGGAAACTCGACTTTCCACTTTCCAAAACAGCCATCTTCTCCAGGGGAACAGATCTCAGTCACCCACATAAATTATGATCCCAGGAGATTCCTTGCCACCACATGGAGGCTGGCAACCCGGTGCCATCCCCAAATCCCAACCCCACCCCGAAATCGGCAGGAATCCCCCCAGACTGGAGTTGGGAACCCAGGGAGGGCCGACATTGAAAACACGAGGCTTGCATTATTTTCCCAACCCTCCACACGCGCCCAAGAGCGTCCGAAAGGAATTTCAATATGTTTGTGGCCATCTCGAGCAGAAAATTGGAATATAGCAGGGTTTTTAAAGCCTGTGCGTCCGCTCCAATTACATCTCTCTCCAGAGTCGTAACGGGTAGTCCCTCTTTTTAGCGAGGAATGATTAAACTGTAATAACCGATTAGAAACGTCGGAGGCCGGGTTGCTGAAAGCCCCTCTCTGCTGATAAGGCTTGCGATCAAATTCCCTTCTCCAAAAGAACAACGTCCATCTATGACTAGAGAAATGCTTCTTGCTGCAAATGATTTCCCCCCTTTTAAAATTTCTCTTTCCTTAGTCATGGAGAGGGACATTTTAGGAAGCGTTAACGCTTCAAAGAAGACGACTCAACAATGCAACCTGGTTTTTATGTGTTTAGGTAGTCATACCCTGCCTCTCACCCCAAAGGATACCCACAGTGGCTCAGAGCATTCTCCACTTTGTTCTCCCAACCACAACCCTGCGAGGGAGGCGAGGGAGGGGAGGCTGAGAGAGCGTGCCTGGCCCAAGTTCACCCAGGAAGCTTCCTGGGGCAGAGAAGGGAGTTGAACCATCTTTGTCCTCTCACACTCTTCACATGGCCCTCCATGGAGACACATATTTCAACACAGTGACCTGCCAGTATCTATCCTATGCTATGTCACTCCAGTCTAAATCCCTTACTTCAGATAGGCAGAGAATTGCATCGTAAGAGACTGAAGGGAGGGAGGGGGGGGCTCCACCCCCCAAGCAAAGAACTTTTTAAAATCAAAAAACGAAAGCCAAAGACTTTTGTCACAGACCTACTTTTGAGTCCGGCTTTAAATCTGGCCGGTCGGGGGCCGCGTTAGAGCTCCGAGACACGCCGATTGCGCCTGACAGTTTTAATGCCCCTTGAAACAGCTTGTGTTAAACGCTCCAGATACGCCTGCCTTATTTTGGCAAAGACCATCTTTGCTTTTGAGATTTCCGAGAGATGTCGGGGAACTGCGGCCTCTATCCTTTGTCAGCGGTGCATGCAGAGGATTGGGGAAATGGCCCGCTTTGGAGGTTGAATGGCACTTTGAAGCTCCTGTTTATTTATTTATTTATTGAGGGAACTTTTTTTTTTTCAACCCACCTAAGGGAAAGCCATGAGCCTCTTGTGGTGCAGAGTGGTAAGGCAGCGACATGCTGTCTGGAGCTGTCTGCCCATGAGGTTGGGAGTTCAATCCCAGCAGCCGGCTCAAGGTCGACTCAGCCTTCCATCCTTCCGAGGTCGGTAAAATGAGTACCCAGCTTGCTTGCTGGGGGGTAAACGGTAATGACTGGGGAAGGCACTGGCAAACCACCCCGTATTGAGTCTGCCATGAAAACGCTAGAGGGCGTCACCCCAAGGGTCAGACATGACTCGGTGCTTGCACAGGGGATACCTTTACCTTTACCTTTAAGGGAAAGCCAGCCCCAAAGTCAACTGCAATTAAAAATGCAGCATGCGAATCTCCCAGCAACCTAATTGCATTCTTAAAAACAATTGAGGTCTTGTGTGGTACTGAGAGTGTTGTACTATTTTATTTATTTTGTGTGTGGAGGGAAAGCCATGGCTCAGGGGGAGGGCCTCTGCTTGGCACGCAGAAAGTCCCAGGTTCAATCCCCGGCATCTCTAGCTAAAAGGACCAGGCAGGAGGGGATGGGGAAGGCCTTGACTTTAACTGATGTCTTTTACACTTTCTCCAACTTTCACTGGACTTTCTGGACTGGCAGGGCTGAAATAATTTGCTTCTGGAGCTTTTGCAGTGAGGCCGATGCCTCTCCAGAACAAATTGAATTAATATCCCCGTCTGGAGAGAGGCTGCGAATGCCACTGACTGGGAAAGATTGGAGGCCTCTGCTCCAAACCATGGCAAGGGATCAAACAGAAAATAAGCCGCTCCTTCAGGGGAACGCTTTCTGCCACAACAGAAACCATCTGGACAGAATCTCCGAATGCCGGCTGCCAGCTCTGAGCCATGCAGAATGCCTCTGTCAATCCCGTCCCCCCTTCTGCTCCAAGAATGAGCTTACAAAAGGGCGTGATTGTGTAAACACCCCCAAAGTCACCCACAAAAAAGGGTTGGGGGACCCTGCTTTAGGGTGACAAGGCACCTTCTCTGGTTCCTTTTTGAAAACTCACCATGTGCAGCCAAATGTTGGTGGTTAAGACCTGGTTCTTTTCGTCCTATGGGAGGAAAGAAAGGCAACAAGTCAGTAGTAAGAAAAGCTGGAACTGTCGCAGACAGGTGAAGCACTAAGTCTTTTAAGCCCAGCGTTCAACCATCTCAGTTAGAAGGTCTCTATGTTCAAATCAAAGTTGCCGTTCTTTTTTGCTCTTGCTGCTGCCTGTCTGTTTTCACTCTCCAAAGCAACTTACAACCCCCTTTCCCTTCCTTTCCCCACGAAAGACGCCCAGTGAGGCAGGTGGGGCTGAGAGAGCTCTGAGAGAACGGCTCCGGGAGAACAGTCGTATGAGAACTGGGACTGGCCCAAGGCCACCCAGCTGGCTACGTGTGGCAGAGGAGTGGCGTCTCCTCTGGGGAGAGAAATGGGGTAGAAAGGACATTAATTGATCTGATTCGCCATAGGAGGAAAAACATAACAACATCTGAAGAGCCCTGCTGGAACAGACCAGTGACCCATCCAGTCCAGCCTCCTGCCTCACCCAGGGGCCAACCAGTGCCTCTGGAGGGCCAGGCACAGGGCAGAGAGGCTGAGGCCTTCCCTGATGTTGCCTCCTGGCTCTGAGACTCATAGGCTGACTGCCTCTGAGCATGGAGGTTCATGTGAGTCACCATAGCTAGTCTCTATTGAGTGTTCACTGCTGCACGAATCTGTCCAATCGAGGGTTGCCAGCTGCAGGCTGGGGGGAAAGCTGGAGAATTTAGGGGTGTGGCCTGCAGAGGGCGAGGCTTGGGGAGGGGAGGGACTTCCATGGGCTAGAATAATTCCCAGTCCACCTTCTAAGCAGCCACGTTCTCCGGGGGAACCGACCTCTGTTGCCTGGAGAGGAGATGCCATCCCAGGAAATCCCAACCAGAGGTCGGCCCTCTTAGTCCAAGCCCTTTTTAAGCATGCCGATTTGTCCGTGGCCATCACTACATCCTCTGGCACTTTAATTGCTTCCTGTGTAAAGGATTATTTCCTTTTGTCCATCCCGGAACACTTCTTTTCTGCGTCCACTGCACCTGTGAGTCTCAATAGGAACGGCGCACCAATCTGGAGGGTTGGCCTTGCTGTTTTCTTGCTAGCTAGCGCCAGCATCCCAGGCAAATGGTGATTTAGGAACCCAGGTGAGGGCGGAGTCCCTTCTCTCACTAAAGCTTTGCGCCTGGATGTCACGCCAAAAACAACCACCCGTTAGTCACAATCAGTGCTCAGCTTCCTAGGAGGCTTTTGTTAACGGCTTCATAAAGGTGTCGGCTGTAACTGCCGGAGATTCAGAGCGAGGCCACACCGCCGTTCTTCCCGAGCCACACAAACATCTGCATAATGCATCACCGGCCGGAGCATCTGGACATTAAACGTCCGAGCGCATCGAGATCCTGCACACAGAGGGCATAAATCCGTACGGTGAGCCCTCAAGCATACGCCTGCTGGGACCGCCGGTAATAGGCTCATCGATTTGCCCCCAAGCTGGACCCCGGTCCAAATTGGAAGGAATGGACCCGACGGAGTTCTTTACAGGAGCAGTCTTTCAAAGGGGACGCGGTTTTAAATCAAAGGGAAGCCAACGCTCCTTTCCTACTCTGCTGGATCGAAACCCCGAGTCCCCGACGTGCAAATTAAACGGGAGTGCCCCCAGACCTGCAGACCAAAGCACACGCAGAAACATTTCACTGTTTCGCCAGACAACCTGGCTTCCCTTGCAAACAGGAGCGGCGGATCCTTCTCCTCCTCGCAGAAGTGAAGGGCTGATCTTTTGCCTGACGGATCCGGCACGCTCTTTATTCGGCGGGAGATGCTCCACGACCCAACGTCTGTCCTTTTGTTTCCTGATGAAGCCGTCGGAGAGGCAGCCGAGGGGAAACAAGGCTCCCAGAAGCAGACCACCTGCCAATCTTTCCCTCGCTGCGACGAGGAACGGCCAGAAGCCCTCCAGCGGAAGGCCTGACGAACCACTGGCGGAACATTGGCCGGGGCAGGAATTTTGAGCGGCTGGATAACAACCACTCGGAAGAAGGGCTTTTGGGGGAGAGATTCAGGGGGCTGAAGCATTCAGAGGTTCCAATAAGCCTAATGCCGGTGGATGTTCAGTGTGGAGGGGGGCAGATCTTCCGCACCCTGGCCTCAACCAAAGACCTGGCGGAAGAGCTCCGTCTTTCAGGCCCTGTGGAACTGCGCAAGCTCCCACAGGGCCCTCAGCTCCAAAAATCCCAGTATCACCGTCAATGCTTATTGCTGGACAAGACTTCAGGCCATGCACCCAAATCTCCAGGGATTTCCCTAGAGTTGGCAACCCTGGCCACTGCCTTAGACTGGCTAGGATGCCTTCCGAGGTTCCTAAAAACATTTCTCTTAACTTGCCAACACTCCACAACCCCCGCCATGAAAACTGTCAGCACTTATTCAACTTGACAGCAAATATATTTTAATATTAGGGAGGAAAATAACCTACAAACGTGAGGTCTTGCAGGTCAATGCAGTTCCTTAATTTATTGGCACTTGTTAAGCTTTCCACGACTTGGAAATTTATACCAACGTTCTTGTTCTACAAAGTCAAGGCATAAATCTCCGGAAAGGTTGTTTGGGGGGGGGCAGGGGTTGCCTCCTTTGGGCGCTGCATTAGACAGTTTGGGAGATTTGTGAAGGATTTCCCCTCATGCCGATCGTCACCGCTACAGATCTCCGTTGCTGGAGAAGCTCTCTCTTCGACCGCTGTGTGTACGGTCGAAACAAATCAAAATAGCCCACTTGGCTTAATCTTAATTGGATCTTTTTCTGTCTCTCTTTTTTTTTTCCACCGATGCGCCACAAATTACCTACTTATTAGGGAGTAAGAATAACCAAACAGAATCTCTGGAAAGAATATTTGCGAGTCTAGCCAGAGAACGTGGAAGCGGATAAATCCACGCTGCATTGCTTTGCACTACTTCCCTGATTTTCAGGCCCAAAGGTTTCAATTAATTATGTCAACGTGTTGACACAAATCGAATGTTAAATTCTTCACTCGGGGAAGAGGAACAGAAAAGTCACAGCGGTATAACGTTGTGTCGGTGTAAAGCATCCCGGCGGGCTGAAGAGGGCTCTTCTGATGTTCTTTGGTAGGCCTCAGCCTCTCTGCCCTGTTGTTGGCCCTCCAGAAGAACTGGTTGGCCTCTGTGTGGGACGGGATGCTGAACTAGATGGACCCTGTTCTGATCCAGCAGGGCTCTTCTGAGGTTCTTGTCAGAGTCTTGGCCTTTCTGCCCTGCAGTTGTACCTCCAGAGGAACTGGTTGGCCCCTGTGTGAGGCAGGATGCTGGACTAGATGGACCACTAGATGGTCCAGCAGGGCTCTTCTGATGTGCTTAGCATGCCTAACGCGTGCATGTCGAAGATGATGTCTAAACCATGGATTTTCAGATCCACATTCCTGATTTCTGGACATTGTGTATGTTAGGTAAGACATCCTATTTGTCTTTCCACATTGTGGTGTTTTCTTCTTCTTCTTCTTCTTCTTTCCGTTTTTGATTTCACGGATGGTATCCTAAGGTGCCCCACATCCGTTGGCTGAGTTGACCATGTCTCCGGCAGAATGACAAGCTAGATATTTAGAAAAACGAAAAGACAAATACGGATCTGCCGAGCATCTCTTGAAATGTTAATGAGGAGTGTTTTCTCCCTCTCTCTTCCTCTCTGAGTGACGGAGAGCGGCTGCAAAAGAGAGGAGGTAGGAAAGACAGAGAGAATCTGATTTTCCCTCCCTACAACCCACCTAGAGAAAGCAAACAACCAAAAGGACAATGCCAATTTGATGAGATTCCACTGGGGTGACGGAAAGCAATGGAGGCTCTGCGGAAGTTTGGTAAGCAGCTTACATCTATCTTCTGGGTGCCGGTTTCAAAACACGCCTGCCCTTTATAACTTCATTGGATGCACTTGTCCAGATGTATTTATTTCTTCCTCTTCTTTCGGAAGTGTGGTATTATTTTTGGCGGTGGTGGTTTTGACAGTCCTCGACCAGGAGGGCAGAGAGCAAATCTGCCTGTGGAATTTGGGGGGGGGGGTTGTTTGCCATTGGGAAGAAGGCAAAACCACAGACAAGCAGAATTGAAGAAGAGATGCAGGCTGTGGGAAGCCAGAAGTGACATCCTGTTGCTCCAGGAATCACCCATCAACTCTGCAAGGAAGAAAATATCAGGAAGTTCCTACTCTAACTATGCTAAATGCACATCTCCTCCACTGCCCCCTGCAGGATATTCTTTGTGTGCTTTTGACTCATGCCCACGACAGGTCTTGCAGATTCCAACAGGCAGAGAGCATTGTTTTCGCCCTTGCCAGTGCAAGATACTCCATCCCACATCCCGCTCTTCACGTTTCTTGCTTCACGAACAGCTGTTGAGACTGTTCAAGCCCAGGAAGGTCTCTGAAAGGCTGGAGGTCAATCTTTAAATAACTGCAGTTAATTAACGCTGGATGGCACACATCGGTGACAGAGGACACAAAGTGGACAGGGGGGGAGGGGACCCTTCACGCCTCCAGATTGTAAATTCGGGCCTTCAGCAAAGATTATTTCACAGCTCGCTTCTCTCTCTCTCTTTTTTTTATCATGGAGGGGGTTCTTCCCTCTTTATGTGTTATTTTTTTATGTCCTCAGCCACGCTGTCGAATTCAGCCCATTAAACTACGGCCGTCTGTGACATTCTGCTGTAGCAAAGAATATACGAGGGTCGGTCAAAAAGGATGGCTACGAAATCCTGGGAAACCTGATTGGACAAAAATCTCGGAATGTGGGGCTCTGGCTTCCAGACACATCCTACAACTCTCTGACCCTTCCCGAAAAAATTCTGCACTCTTTGATTTACAGCACATCAAAACAGCAGGTTTGGCCTCCTTGGTGGACTCTAATCATGGTCCTTTTCAGGGTTCTTGGAGATCTGGGGACAAGCAGATGCCTGAAGGGGCAAGATCAGGGCTGTAGGGTGGATGGAGTCAGGTTCCCCAATAAAATTCCAGTGGTCCATCTAGTCCAGCCTCCTGTCTCACACAGGGGCCAACCAGTTCCTCTGGAGGGCCAGCAATAGGGCAGAGAGGCCGAGGCCTTCAGAAGAACATCAGGAGAGCCCTGCTGGGTCAGACCAGGGGTCCATCCAGTCCAGCCTCCTGTCTCTCTCAGTGGCCAACCAGCTCCTCTAGACATCCAACAACAGGACAGAGAGGCCAATTAATTACAGTGTTTGGAGTCGGGAAGGTTTCTTTTCCTCGCTAATCCAGCCACCCTACTGCTGATTTTTAAAGCCTAGAGGATTGGCCGGGATGGGGGGGGAGGTGTCATTGAAACTCTCCGTTTGACCAGCGAGGGGAAGTGCTCCTGTGCCTTGCGATATGCGTTTGGAATCACATGCGGTTGAGCTCCAGGGCCATCCGAAGCCTTTGAAGACCTGACACTCCAAGAACGGCTCCAGCAGAACAGACAGAAAGCCTCCTCGGCCAATTTCAACTTCAAAGGCGCCTTTCAGCACGTTTTTTTTTGGGGGGGGGGGGATAGTGTTCCTTCTGCCAGCCTTAATCGCCACTAGCAGTCACAAATGGCAAAATGCAGAACTAGCTCAGAGGGGGGCTCATAAATAAACCGGCCATCTATGCATAGGGGTTAGGAGCACGGACTTCTAATCTGGCAAGCCGGGTTTGATTCCCCTCTCCTCCTCCCCATTCAGCCAGCTGGGTGACCTTGGGCTAGTCACAGTCCTGCTCAGAGCCGCTCTGAGCGGTCAGGGCTCTCTCAGCCTCACCCACCTCACAGGGCGTCTGTTGTGGGGAGAGGAAAGGGAAGGCGATTGTGAGCCGTTCTGAGACTCCTTCTGGAAGAGAAAAGCGGCACAGAAGAGCAACTTAGGCCAAACCTCTGACTTCCCTCTTATGTGGCCGATCCTCCACCCAGGTCTCTGTGAGGACAACATGGTGTGTGAGAGAGCTGTGCCATCAAGTCACGGTTGACTTACAGTGACTCCTCTTAGGGTTTTCAAGGCGAGAGACGGTCCCTGGCGGCCTGCCATTGTCTCCCCTCGGCTACCATGAGGGTCTCCCTTCAAGTATTAACTAGGCCTGACCTAGCTGAGCTTCCGAAATCCGACTTACCCCAGCCTGGCTTGGGCCGTACTTGGGCCGCCGGCCCTGTGGGGAAAAGCCCACCCAAGGTCTTCCCGCTCGGACACGAGAGAAGCAACTGTTGAACGGAGAAGCAAAGACTCACCACATCCATGATCTGCATGAGACTGAGGCCGAAAGAGACGGTGAGCGGCTGGGAGTCATTGACCACTGGCCTTTCCAGTGGGTTGTAATTCTTCAAGAGCTCTTTGTAGAGTTTCCTCTGGAATTCGCCTTGCAAGGACACTGGGGACACAGAAGACGGAGGAGAGCATGAGAAGAATGGGGCAACCAGGTGATGGAAGAAGGCCTCCGAAAATTCACCCCCCAAAGTAACCTTTTGAAGGACAAGGAATTAATTCCGTTTGGAGTTGCACCCGATGAGATTCAACAGCTTGGACGGACCGGACAGCTCTCCGATGCTTTTGTATTGCAGTGGCTAAGAAGACAATTTAATCCTTCCCGGCTAAGCGCAGAGGGGAAGCTCTGGAGAGAGCATCGTGCACATTCATCCAAATAATTTGGGCTTTTCCAGCAAAAGACAGGACTGGAGGAGAATGACTGACAAGGCTGGCTGATGCCAGAATGACCTGTCAAGATCCATTAGGCTTCCAAATTCAGCCTCCTAATATAGCACCGCCATCCCCGAAATGTTACCCACAGAGGTCTGGACAATGTTTCTTCCGCCAATAATGTAAAATCTTTCAGTGGTATTGAAAGCGAACGTCGTTACAGGGAGGGAAAGTTCTCTTTCTGAAATTCACATTTTTTAGGTATCATGACTGACTCCTCTTATTCTCTCTGTCTCTCGTTTTTTTTTGTTGTTGTTTTTTTAATGAGTTTCTCTTTGGTTTCTCTTTGGTTTCTCTTGGAAGAGAAATCAGTGCACCAGCATGTAACTTCGGCCTTTGCCATTTGATATGACCAACCACCAGGGGGTGCTCTAGCAGAAGGATTGGAAGGGGTGGGAAAGACAGAGAAATTCTGATTGGTTTTCACAGAACCCTTCTTCCCGCCCACTCGTCTTTTCCAAATTTCGCTGTTGATCAAAAGGGAATCGATTGGAAACTGGCTCCAGATGGCTAAAATGAAGGAAGGCGACCGATGGCTGGATGCCAGGGAGAAAGTGGGCGAAATGGAATTAAAAGCGTTTCTCTGAACAACGCTACCTGAAGCCAACCACCGAACCACCCAACTGACACTGGCTCTCCAAGGCTGAAAGCAGGGCCAAATTCTAATCTGGCTACAGAGATGAACAGGAGGCACCTGGGAAATGTCAGCGGCTCAGTGGCAGAGCCTCTGCTTGGCACGTAGAAGGTCCCCCCAAGTTCTGTACCAACACCTTCCGCAGGGACGTACATCAGGCCATCCACAGTGGAGTTACGCCCCTCATAGCCCCAAAGTCCACAGGCTACAAAGGATTAACTCTGCCAGCTATGATATTCTTCAAAAAAATAATGGCTAAGCAATCAGCTGGTATCGGGCGCGGAGCCAACCTGCACCGTAATCAGAACTAAACTACGCTTTCAACTAGCGTCATTACCAAGTTCCTCCCGAGGGACCCGGGACTCAGCCGCGGAAAGTGGCGGGGAACGCCAGGCGCTAATCAGCCGCATTCTTTATGGCTTTATGGATTTCTTTTATTCGGCTTTGATGGGTGCTGCTTCGGGCCGGGTTGTTCCTGCACCTGAAATGCTTCAAACGGATTGGGTCTAGCAGCAGGATGCAGGGATGTGAGACTGGGAGAGAGACCGGCCTGCCTTGTCCTGGACTTGCACTGGGTTTAAAGGAAGGGGGCCCTCTGCAAATGGGGGGAGCAGAAATGACAGTTCTGTGGTGGAACAGGCTGCCTCGGGAGGTGGTGAGCTCCCCCGCCCTGTCAGTCTCCATGCAGTGGCCGGAGGAAGACTTGTAAGGGGTGCTTGAGGCTGATCCTGCATTGAGCAGGGGGTGGACTAGATGGCCTCTGTGGCACATTCCAACTGTACAATTCTGTGAACCAGATCCTTATTCCATCAAAGTCGGTATTGTCTACTCTGACTGGCAGCTGCTTCTCCAAAGTCTCAGGTGGAGAATTCACCAATCATCTTCTGCCTCGTCCTTTTAGCTGGAGATGCCGGGGATTGAACCTGGGACCTTCTGCCTGCCAAGCAGAGGCTCTGACCCCGAGCCAGAGCCCCAGTACTTGTGACCTCAAAGCTAGTCAGTTGAGCTTGGTCCCCTTTGATGGACAGGCCTCTGAGTTTGAGGGAGACCCAGCCGGGGCCTTCCAGTAGTCATGGACGGAATTGGATTCCCCTATTTTGAGTTCTACCCTCAGTCCAGATGTTATGGATATATCTTGTGGGGGAAATCATTTTCCCAGGCACCTCCTCTGCCCTGCCTTTAAGGCTAAATACACAAAGCTGGATTGGATGTAGGAGTGGATGGATGGATGGACGGACGGATGGACAGACGGACGGACGGACAGAAAGACATGTTCCCAAACCTTACATCAGTATTCCTTTGAATAAGACCAGAGTAATAACGGTGGTCTAAATAAACCCAGCTTGTTAATGCCTGGGGCATCGATACAGCCACAGTTAATCACTTCCACACCCCACCGGGTTTCCGTAAGAGAGCTGGGATCTTCTCTAGCTAGAGGCCTTCACAAAGTCTGTGTTTCACCAGACTCCCAAAGCTCCACAACTCGCAAGACCAGGGCAGGAAAGTCCGATTAGGGTAACGTGAGCTTTTGCGAGGAAAACTTCCGCTGGGGGCATCGTCTCCCCCACCACACCCCAGGACAGGATTCAGGTGAATTCCCTCCCCCCACTTCAGAAGTCTCCATCTGTCGTTAGACCCCCCAATGATCAGCTGAGCCAATTGCAACTTTTACCAAGAGACCTTGAGTGGCCAACGCCAAGCAGCACTCAAGTAACGCGTGGAGTTGGACGTTTCTGACAAAAAACTAAAAATGAGAAGGATATAAAGACCCAGCAGGTGGCAGTGACTGCAGGGAACGACTGGCTGTGACAGAAAGGCGCTCTGTGCGTGCTCAGAGTCAATCCTGGCCGTTGGCCTCTGAATCCCTGAAACGAGCCATCTTACCAAAAGAGGTTCTGAAACAGACCTCAGTCCCCGATCGCTTAAGCCTTCCCTTCCAACTCGGTTGAGAGCTGGGGGTCTGCTGGATCTGGGAGAGCCAGGTTCGAATCCGCGCTCTGCCCTGGGAGCTTGGGCCAATTACACCCTCCTCGCCTAGTCGGCTTCACGGGCTTGTTAACGGATTAAAACGACAGCGGCGATTCTGTCACGGGGGAGGGAAGGCGTCATGGTCCTGCCTTGTCAGATCTAAGCCGGGTCAGGACTTGGAAGGGAGACCCCCGAGGAAGGCTCTGCAGAGGCAGGCCACGACCAACCCCCTCTGCTTCTCCCTGGCCTCGGGAGACCCTAAACCAGCTGCACCTTGACTGCCGTCCACACACAGACCTCCTGGAAGGGAACGGGCGCTCTGTGCATGCTCAGAAACCCTTCCCTCTCCCTCCCGATCTCCCAGAAGCGGAGTCGCGGTGCAGCACCCCTTCCAGCCGGGGCCGGGAGAGGGCAAAGGGGGGGGGGGCGACAATCCGGGGGCTGGCGGAGAGAGATGGCGACCCCCGCCCCCGCCCTGGCCCCCCTCCCCGCCCTGGCCCCCCTCCCCGCCTCCCTCCCCCCGCCCCCTCGCCGCTCACCGTGCACGAAGCCTCCGGCTAGGATCAGCACCACGGACAGTTCCCGGAGCCCCATCCCGGGAGCCGCGCCCGAGGCCCGCAAGGCGCCGGCGCTCCGGCCCGGCTCTCGGGGCTGCGAAGTGGGGCTCCAGCCCCGGGCGGCGGGCGGGCCGGGGACGGGGCTGACCCTCGTGGGCTCGGAGCCCTCCTTCTCCCTCCAGCTCCGCCGCCGCTCCGGAATGCCCAAGCGCCTGGGCTGCGCCTGCCTGCCCGCCTGCCGCCCCCCCCTCCACGTGATGGGCTTCCCTCCTCCCGAGTAGATCCTACGGCGGTCCGGGGGGGGGGAGAGGGAAGGAGGGGGGCGGAGAAGTTGCCAAGAGGCGCCTGCGGGTTGCAGTAGCAGCAGCAGCAGCGGCGGCGGCGGCGTTGGGAGAAATGCAGAGCCTGGAGCCGGGCTGGCCGGGGCTTTATAGGGGGGGGGGCGCCCAGAGCGGCTCCCCCCTCCACCTCCTGCCCTCCCTTGGCCGGATCCCACCCACCCGGGGAGGTTCCTGCGGCTTGGCGGAAGCCCAGGCGGCGGCGGTGGCCGGGAAATTTGGTGGGGTGGGGGGGTTGTCTCACTCCCGAGTAGACCCGCATAGGCGTCCTTGCTTCCGAATTCACACACACAGCCTCTCCCCCCTCCCCCCCGAGAATCCGGTTTGGGAATTCGCCCTTTGGAAGGAGCTGGGGAGGCGGGCAGAGAGCTGCGTGGGGATTGGAGCTCTTGGCATGCTCAGAGGCACCGTCTTCTGTGGCCGCAAATTTGAAAGATAAGAGGTGGGCGAAATCCTTCCGCACATGTTGGATAAGGCAACGTCTTCAACGTGCTTTTGCGGCAATTTTCCTGTGCGGAACAGGAAAACCCACGTCAAAAGAGGATTGAAAGAGCATTATCCAACATGTGCAGAGGGGTCCGGTGTCGTGGTCTTTAGAGCTGGGGAGAGGTGGGTTCTAATCTTTGTCGTGCCATGGAGACAACAGGGTGGTTGTGGAGGGCTGGTATCTCTGCTACACTCCTTAAAAGAAAGGAAGCATTACAAAAAAGAAAAGCTAATGGCATATTAGAGTGTTGGCCTTAAAATTCAGGAGAACTTGAGGGGCAGCCTACTCCGCAGGGCTGTTGTGTCTTGGGCCCCAGTTGGGGAGAAAGTTGGGATCAAGAAAGAAATGACTTCCCCTTAAATTGTGAAGCAGAGCTTCCTGGGATCTGTGGGACAGCAGACTCTCTGCACATGCTCAGGGGCTCTCTAGTGTGATATTACCTGCTTGGTGAAAAAGTTCAAGGACATATTAAGGCAGGGATGCTGTCTTCTTGGTGCTTGGGGGGCAACAGCGGGAGGGCTTCTGAAGTCCTCCCCCCCCCGCCCTTGACCTCCTGATGGGTTGGCCACTGCGGGATATTATGGACTGGCTAAATAAACTGATGGAATATGGGACAAAGGCAAAACTTATTTTTTGGAGAACTTTTTGTGCTAAGCTATCCTAGAAAGTAAATTGCCCATGCTTTTCCCAGGGGTGTAGCCCCGTTGATCTGACGCTGCAGAACCAAGTTCGAGCCCAGCCACGCTTTATTCAAGGTATGAGCTCCATCTGACGAAGTGTGCATGCATCTGAAAGCTTATACCCCGAATAATACTCAGTTGGTCTTAAAGCTGCTGCTGGACTCGAATTTTTAAGTGCTTTTCCGAGCCATCCTCCCCTCCCCGCTGCCAAACCTGAATAGACCCTGAACAGTTGTAGACTGAGTCTTTTTTGGAAGGCTCTGCTAAGCCTCCAGTGGAGGGAACGTGAAATGCTTCTCTTGAGCGCCTCTGGTGACACTTAATCTCCCTCCACCGCCAAACTGCTGACTCAGCCTCCCGTCAGCTGACCTTCAAAGGACCAATGGCGTTTCTCCCAGTTGGGACCGAGGCTTCAAGGCTGGGCAGTGTTTGCAGAGGGGAGGGAATGCTGTACTAGAGGGAAGGGGTTTTTTTTCCTTCCTCTCTCTAGAATGCTGCAGTATTTTTGTGAGGGGGGTAGGGTTTGAAAAATAGCTCTAGTTCCAGCTCTTGTGGAAGAAGGGGGTGTGGCAGGGTTGCCAGCTCTGGGATGGGGAAAACCTAGAGATTTTTGAGAATGGAGCATGGAAGAAGGGAGGGTTTGGTTGGGAAAGAACCACAGTGGGGTTATAATGCTATAAATACACCTTCCAAAGCAGTTGTTTTGTCCCCGGGGGTCTGATTCTCCTCATTGGGAGATCAGTTGTAATTCTAGTGGGGTGGAAGTCTCTGCAGACACCACCTGGAGGTTGGCAAGCCCAGGTTTCTGCGTCCATTCTTTCAATCTAAAGTGTCACTGTAGGACTTTAGCAAACACCTCTCTCTCTCTCTCTCTCTCTCTCTCTCTCTCTCTCTCTCTCTCTCTCTCTCTCTCTGCAATAACCCTGTATCTGTAATACTATTTTATTGTTATTTATTATTGACTTTGCTTATAGCCTGGCCCTCCCGCTGAGGCCTCGAAGCAGATTACAAGATATAAAACAGTCAGAAAGCATAAAACAGCCCGTGAGCAACCGTAGGGTTACAGAACCAAAGAGCACGTCCAGCGCCGGCTACTCTAAGGCCAGAGGTAGACAATAAACAACCTCAAAACTAGGTTCCCAGGTGTAGGAGAGGCCGTAAAAGCAGGCGATATATTACGATAATAATTGCAGCAGGTCTTTTCTCAACCCTGTTTCGGCCCCAGCCTACTGCGCAGGGCTGATAGGATCAGTGTGACGCTGCGGGGGAAGCGCTTTAAACCCTCGGGAATGCCCCGCACGGAGGATTATGGCTCCCTTTGAAAATGAGTGAAGGTTACTCCCGGGTTGGAGTGCGTCATGCGTCTCTTAGGGCATGCATATGTATGTCAATGCAAATTCCGCAGCAGCTGGCCCTGCAAATGGAGCGAGGTTTATGTTAAAAGATGCACAGCCTGTTGCGAGATTCGCACTGGCTGCTTGTGGTGACCCTGATTAGAAAACTGTGGGGGGGGGGGATGTCAGAAAGGGAAGTGCCACTGGAGGGTGTGGTGCTATAGAGAGATTTCAGCCAGGGAGGGAAGGATTAACCAATCTCTAAAGTCTGTCCCTTCAATTAGAAGAAGAACTCGGTTTTAATACCCCTCTCTTCACTATACAACCCCCTTTCCCTTCCTCTCCCTACAACAAATACCCTGTTAGGTAGGTGGGGCTGAGAAAGCTCTGAGAGAACTACTCTGTGAGAACAGCCCTAAGAGAACTGGGACTGGCCCAAGGTCAAACCAACTGGCGGAATGTGGAGATTCTCCAGATTTGAGCCCACCACTCTTTAACCAGTCTTCCACTCCAAGCTCCCAGTTAGCCACCCTCCAATCTGTCTGGTCTAGAGTTACCAACTCTGGGTTCGGAGAATCCTGGAGATTGGGAGGGGGGTAGAGCTTTGAGAGAGCAGAGTCCGGTGAAGGGAGGGAGCTTAATACAGATGCGAGGACAGTCTAGGATTTCCGTTTCTCCTAGACTTTATGGTATACCATAAAGGCCACTCTCTGAAGCTGTCATATCTTCCAGGGAAGCTGGTTCAGACAACAGTTATCCGAGGTTAACCGCTCATGCCATTCCAGATCATTTTTGGAAGGGGCTGAAAACTTTGCCTATCATGTTAAGGGGGAAGCTCCATTCTCCCGATGAAATGTTGTCAGTTTTCTCATTGTTTGATCGGTAATAACCTCGGGAACGTGAAAATACACTTGCAATCTGACAAGGATAGATCTTACTTTCAAGCAGCTGTCAAAGTCCCCATTTGCAAGCCGGCCTCTCCGTCTTCTGAAAAGACCCCTTATGAATCTTTCATTTATACAGGTGGGATGTTTTACAGTTCACTAAACCGCACTGAACCTTGACGCGAGGAAAACAAGCTATGAGTTTGCCATTTGAAAACCATCAATCCCCGAGTAATGAATTCCTCAGGGGGAGGGGGGAACGTTATGAACATTAACCGGGTCACCTGTTTTGAACTGAGCCAGGTGATAAACGTGTTTATTATTCTTATTATTTTACTATTATTTAGATTTATATCCCTCCCCTCACCAGTATCTTGGGGGCAGCTAACGGCATAATTTAAACACCGCATGAATTGCATTAAAATGCAATACACGATTACGAATTTCTACTCCGTCTTGCCCATCCCCCTCTCGATCTCTCTCCTTCTTTGGCGTAAATCAAACTTGCTGTTTTATTTTTGTCCTCACACCATTTTCAGTCTTCTGGTGTTTTACTAATCTTTCCAAAAGAAATCCACATTTATTTCCAGCAGCATCTTACTTCTGGTGGCATCAGTCAATTAGCTGTTTACAAATATTGCTGTGTATATCTTTAAAAATCCTCTTGAATGCACCCCACTGATGCTAATGCTTGGTTGTCGTGGTTAAGAGCGGCGGCCTCTAATCTGGAGAGCCGAGTTCGATTCCCCACTTCTCCACATGCAGCCAGCTGGGTGACCTTGGGCCAGTCGCAGTTCTCACAGAGCTCGCTCAGCTTCACCTACCGCACAGAGCGGTGTCTGTTGTGGAAAGAGGAAGGGGAAGGAGTTTGCAAGTCGCTTGGGGACTCCTTTGGGATTATTTATTAACTTAACATGGTTCAAGGTCATCAACCTCGATATATTGAATGAGCACTCCTAGTTTCTCTTAACCTAGAAAATATGGAAATTTTTCATTCAAATATTCACCATTTCAGGGGCAGAACGTCTCCGTTAAGCCTCCTCTCTTTTGAGCAGTCATTGCAGGGCTCCTTGGGGTTCACCCAGTTTGCATCTATTATTATTATTATTATATTTATTGGACTTATAGCCTGCCACTCCCAGGACATTCCAAGTGTCTGAGTCTTTCTCTGCCTTCTTTTTGTCCACTGGATCACCAATCCAACCAGGGACCTTCTGCACACAGATAAAGGGTCCTTTCACCGATCGAGAGCTCTCCACCAGCGTTTCGATATTGCAAACGAGCATAACAGTCCTGACGTTTGGACCCCCGCGTTCCCAAACGACTTACAAATATAAAGTTCTGTACGTTTCCTCACCTCCGTATCCCAAAATTGCATCCGTTGTCACCTTCATGTTCTCAGCATCTCTTGTTGTGCCCCTGATGGATTTCTATCCTTCCAGTTGTTTTTCGTGGAAGGAGCCTCTCGCGTGAAACGATGGAGAAATTACCCAGTTAATTAAAAACAAGCAATTACACCCCAGAATGACAAACTCAACCTCTTTCAGAGCCATTAGACCCCCCCGCCTCCCTGTCAAATGGAGAGGCTGAATCTCTATCCCTATCCTGTGAATGTCATACTGCTACTTGGGGAGTTCTTCTGGTTTTGAATCCGTCCCATTCTTTAAAAAAGAAAAAATACTTGCGAAAAATGTCATTCTCAATCAGGACAAGCTAGACAGGCTGTCAAAACCAGAGCCCCTAGATCAAAGGAAGGCGCTTGAGTTAATTAATATAACATCATTGATATGCAAAGAGGAGAGTTGATTAAGGACCCAGCTGGACGTGCGGCAGAAGAGACCATTACCGGACAAAATCTTGTTTCTGGCTTGTTTCTGCAGCTACAGAGAGGCTAGTGTGCCCCCCCCCCCCCAATTTGATTCTGCCAAATTTAGGGTGGCCATGCGCCTAAGAAAAAATAGGGTGCCAATTCAAAGTGAGGCCCTGGATCTAGACTGGGATTTGTGTGATGGAGGGCTCCCCAGTCAGAGTAGAACACCCTGACCTTGATACATCAGGGATCCAATTTGCAACAGATTTTAGGGGCAAGGGCCATGTCCTAGGGTGGAACATCCACTTGGCATGCAGGAGGTCCCAGGTTCAATTGCCAGCATCTCCAGTTAAAGGACCAGGCAGGAGGGGATGGGGAAGGCCTTGATCTGGGACCCTGGCTCAGGGGCAGAGCCTCTGCTTGGCAGGCAGAAGGTCCCAGGTTCAATCCCCGGCATCTCCAGTGAAAGGACCAGGCAGGAGGGGATGGGGAAGGCCTTGATCTGGGACCCTGGCTCAGGGGCAGAGCCTCTGCTTGGCAGGCAGAAGGTCCCAGGTTCAATCCCCGGCATCTCCAGTTAAAGGACCAGGCAGGAGGGGATGGGGAAGGCCTTGATCTGGGACCCTGGCTCAGGGGCAGAGCCTCTGCTTGGCAGGCAGAAGGTCCCCGGTTCAATCCCCGGCATCTCCAGTTGAAGGACCAGGCAGGAGGGGATGGGGAAGGCCTTGATCTGGGACCCTGGCTCAGGGGCAGAGCCTCTGCTTGGCAGGCAGAAGGTCCCAGGTTCAATCCCCGGCATCTCCAGTGAAAGGACCAGGCAGGAGGGGATGGGGAAGGCCTTGATCTGGGACCCTGGCTCAGGGGCAGAGCCTCTGCTTGGCAGGCAGAAGGTCCCAGGTTCAATCCCCGGCATCTCCAGTGAAAGGACCAGGCAGGAGGGGATGGGGAAGGCCTTGATCTGGGACCCTGGCTCAGGGGCAGAGCCTCTGCTTGGCAGGCAGAAGGTCCCCGGTTCAATCCCCGGCATCTCCAGTTAAAGGACCAGGCAGGAGGGGATGGGGAAGGCCTTGATCTGGGACCCTGGCTCAGGGGCAGAGCCTCTGCTTGGCAGGCAGAAGGTCCCAGGTTCAATCCCCGGCATCTCCAGTGAAAGGACCAGGCAGGAGGGGATGGGGAAGGCCTTGATCTGGGACCCTGGCTCAGGGGCAGAGCCTCTGCTTGGCAGGCAGAAGGTCCCAGGTTCAATCCCCGGCACCTCCAGTTAAAGGACCAGGCAGGAGGGGATGGGAAAAACCTAGATCCTTGGTGTGGACTTGGAGAGGAGACCCCCAAGGAAGTCCCAGGTTGCTACGCAGAGCCAGGCTATGGCCACCCATCTTACTATTGCCTCCCTCTTCCGCCCTCAGCTCTTGCCCTGAAAACCCCAATTGAGCTGCAGCCTGTCCGCGCTTTCCACCGCTGCCACCGATAAAATGCATCCTCCTCTTCCCCATCGGAAGCCTTCAGCCCCTCATCCCGAATCATTTCTCAAGGCAGAATGAAACGAGGAGTGCGGTAAGCCTCAGAATGCGCCAGCGTGAGTCATTCCGATTTCGTTTTACGCGAGGCTAAGAACGCAATCCAGCAGGAGATATAGATCTGTCAAAACACCCAAGGGGGAATTTCGGTGGCGTCTGGAAACGCGGCCTTCATAGGTTGACAAATGAGTCTAGAGTTCTGATCCCGAACCCATTTCCTGAGTCGCAAGTCCAATTTATTTCAGCACTCCTCCCTTCAAAGGAAGGGAGCTTCAGGACACTCAAAGCCCAAAGAGGAAATGTGTCCTTGACAAGAATGTGGGCTTTTTGAATCCTGTACTTTGAAATATTGTAGTCAGAACTGAACAGAATTGCATTTATATATGTTTCGTGCTTCTAAGTAGTGCATAACAACTCGGGGGAAAGACAGCACAGATCCAGAGGCAGGCCAGGTCAGGTTCTTAAGACACCCCCCTCCTCATCCCATGTGGCATTTAAGGTCGAAGGCCGGGTGAGAAATGCTCATGTAACGTTTTCATTGGGGATCCCAAATTACAGCCCCATCCCCTGTAGCTGGCGAAGGAAGCATCCATGGTTCTGTGCTGCCCTCTTGTGGGACATCTGGAGAATAACCAGGCCATTTGTGGACACCCTTGTATCTGAAGAAAGGAACCGAGATTCACGAAATCTCCTTCCCTGCCCTGATTTCTGTCCATCTTCAAGGTGCTCCTAGACTTTGTCTCTTTTCTACTGCTGGAATATGAGTCCATCTGTCTTTATAGCTTGAAGAGCGGGGTGATTTTAGACAGACGGTTTCACCTTCTACTTGTATCCCAAGAAATGAGCAGTGACTCACAAAATCTCCTCCCTGGCCACAAATCATGTTAGTCTTTGAGGTGCTCCTGGACTCTGGCTCTTCTCCACTGCTAGAATATGAGTCCATTTTTCTTTAGATCTTGGAGAGTGAAGTGATTTCATATATAAGGACAAACGGGTTCATTCTAGCTGTATCCGATGAAGTGAGCAGATCTCACCAAAGCTGCCGGAAATCTTGTTCATCTTTCAAGTGTTCTTTCCTGTTACTACAGACAGGCCAACATGTCTGGTTAATTATTACTGTTTTTTTTAATTGATTCATCTCAGCCAAATCGCCACAGTTTATGGGCCAAGCTGCGTAGATAAATCAGTCTCGTCTGGCATACCATTATTCCTGGCATCCGGATGGCTTCCTTTCTTTCACATCACTTCCTTTCACAAGCTTGCCTTTTGAGTCTCTTTGACTCTCTCTTAGAATTGGGAGCCAGTGTGGACAAAATGGCTGCTTGGGGGGTGGATTTCATACACTTTATGATAAAGTTAAAATGGCACGGACCACATCCTTTATTGTATTTTTATGCACAGGGCCTGGTTATTCTAGGTAAGCTCAGAAATAAAATTCATATAATAAACACCCGGGCCTACTAGCAACTTCTTCAAGGGGAGGCATTTGACCTGTTTTGTTCAGGGCCTCTTAAAAAGAGAGATTTCTCCCCCACAACAGGGACACCTTTGCACATCTCCCATGGCAACGAAGTAGATTCGAAAGCCGGGGAGTCCTTTTTGCTGCAGCAAAATCTTGAGCAGAGAGCTCCCACGGGCAAAGATGCATTAACAGAACGGTCAGATAATCACAGAGTAGCAGCCCTGTCCCTCCATTAAGAACAGCTTCCAGAATATTCTGCAGGTCAGTCCCCGGCCTCAGCCGCCTGTTGGGGCTCAGCCTTGCTACCTTCGAGCGGCTGAGGGAAGGAAAGATAATGAAAAGTGACAACATTCGGAGAGGGTTAATGGAAACGCTGAAGCGGCTTGTCAGAACTGTTTCCGGGAGGCCGTTCATCGGCTGTCACCCAACACAGTAAAGACGGGTGATCATAGAGAATCATAGAATCATAGAGTTGGAGGGGACCTCATGGGTCATCTAGTCCAACCCCCTGCACTATGCAGGACACTCACAAAACTATCACGTTAAAGATACAGGGATAGACAGCTCGGGTGAAGGTGCTCTGGTCTTAAGTAGAAGCTCGCGTGAACCTCCCTGCTTCCATGAATGTCGGGTGACTTTTAGCTGTCACTGGAGCCAGAGCTGAACGGCAATGTCCTGCCTTTCGGCCTTCAATGGAAGGTGATTATCGGCAGTTTTGGGACACACGAGTCCTGCTGGATAACCTTGGGCTTGTCCCAGTTCTCTCAGAGCTCTCTCAGCCCCACCTGCCTCGCAGGATGTCTGTTGTAATGAGAGACAGGGAAGGCAAATGTAAGCTGCTTTGAGACTCTTTTGGGTAGAGAAAAGTGGGATATAAATGCAAATTTCTATCCCATCAAACATGTTCTAGGCCCCGCCTAGTGTTGTCCCCGATCTTCTTGCAGGGGGAAAAAGAGGTGGGGCATCGATATTCTAGCCAGTTTCCTTTTGTGGTTCCTTTGCCCGGGTGTGCATCAATTTTCACTGGGGGTACCAATGACAGCTAAGCACGAAGACTATGAGAGGCAAATGCGTAACAAAATTCCGAATTTATTTTCTCGTTGAAAGAGCTTCCGTAAAGCCTTTCTTATTTTAACCATCTTACCAGGAACTCCCTTATCACTAGCTTATCTAGAACTAAACAGCATCCAGGAGATCTTATTTCGCACCCTGGATCAATGGTAGAGCCTCTGCTTGGGCTGCAGAAGGTCCCAGGTTCAATCCCCGGCATCTCCAGTTAAAGGACCAGGCAGGAGGGGATGGGGAAGGCCTTGATCTGGGACCCTGGCTCAGGGGCAGAGCCTCTGCTTGGCAGGCAGAAGGTCCCAGGTTCAATCCCCGGCATCTCCAGTTAAAGGACCAGGCAGGAGGGGATGGGAAAGGCCTTGATCAGGACCCTGACTCAGGGGCAGAGCCTCTGCTTGGCATGCAGAAGGTCCCAGGTTCAGTCCCCGGCATCTCCAGTTAAAGGACCAGGCAGGAGGGGACGGGAAAGGCCTTGATCTGGGACCCTGACTCAGGGGCAGAGCCTCTGCTTGGCATGCAGAAGGTCCCAGGTTCAATCCCCGGCATCTCCGAGGACAAATGGGCAGGTTCGAAAGATCAAATCTGGCTGCATGGAGGAAGGCTTTGCTTCCCTAATTAGACAGCAGAGCGTAAATGGTCTGCACTTTCTCTCCGGGCTGAGAAGCTCTTTGGGCATCCACTGAATCCGGGGGGAACGTCACGGACGAATACATGGCTTCATTCCCGTTTGTATCTTTCCGGCTGCTGACTGCGTATGGGGAACCTAGAAGGCAGAGCAAAGACAGAGGTTTAATCCTGCTGGTTGACATCAAAATAAACCAGCGAGCGAGGGGATACAACCATTAAGAGTCAGCTCTTTGGGGGTAAATTGGGGAAATAAACTAAAGGGGTTCTTCATTCCTCCGCCAAGCGATTCATAGTTCTGTCCCCACGTTTTCTATACGCCGAGAGGCATTTTGGAAACAACCCTCAACAAAGTCTTTTGATCTGAGGGCGGGTGGGATCAATTGGTAGTCGTATGCCAACCCCACTGAATTTAAAGGTCCGTATTTGTGCCACGTCCTGCAAAATACGCACAAAGAAATCTCTCCTGCGTGGCTTTCTCAATCTGTCGCGGCCGTTCCTTTATCGACTTAATTGATCTTATCGTTCACGTGAACCGTCGCGTCCGCTGCAGGAATGCAAAGAATTTTACTTACATTCATCCTTTTCCAGTTCCATTTCCACCTGATCCCTAAATAAAAACAGAAAAGGGCTTTAGAATCATTTCCAGCTGGGGGACAGGAAGCAAACCCACAAGAAAAGGAGTTGTTTTTACCGCAGAGCGAAAGCCTTACCTTGAAAGTTCCACAGGATTTCCTGTAACAGATGACATGAGCATGAACTTCCTGTATTTCAACAGACTCTACGTATTATAACATATTTTCGCTTGCCTTTGCTCTTCTTTCATTACCTTTCGCCTTCTTCTTCCAGTACAGAACCCCTATTATGCCACCGATGAGGATAAGGCCTCCAATCACGGCCAGGGAGATCTGAGACTCATTCGTAAGGCTGTAAGCTGACAGGCAATCAGAAATAGTATTATATCAGTGGGCAGAAAAGTTTTCAGACTATTTGTGAACACCGTTTAATTGATCGTACGGCGGGGGGCGGGGGGGGGGCCACACAGGAAGCAGCTAATAATATAAAATAGGTAGCCAGGTAAGTTATGCAGACAGATTGGGCAATCCCACAAAATAGTAATCCCTAAATCTTCAGTCTACTCAATCGCAGCTGGGGAGAGTCCAAAGCGCTCTGCCACATCTCCCCGGAGAGCGTGAGGCTCACGTGCTTGTGGCAGAGGGGAAACAGTTTGGTGGGAGAAACCGCAGTGGCATTCGGGACCTGGCGTTTTGCCCCATTTCAAAACAGGTCTGCACCATGGCCAAAGACCGCTCATAATCTGTTAGCCGTCTTTGCATGGGGAACCTAATGAGTATTTTATGAACATTTTAATGGCCATTTTTCCAGTTTCAGATTGCTCCTTGCTGATAGGGATGCCAGCCTCCGGGCGGGACCTGGGGATCCCCTGGAATGACATCTCCTCCCCAGACTACAGAGGCAAGTTCCCCTGGAGGGAAGGGATGCTTGGGAGGGGGGACTTTGGTGCCGTGGACCCTGCTGATAGGGATGCCAACCTCCGGGTGGGACCTGCCAGGGATCCCTCAGAGTTCTAGCTCCTCTCCAGACTGCAGAGATCCATTCCCCTGGAGGAAAGGGCTAGCCCCACTTGTGGAACCAGTAGTTTTAATGATGGCCTGAGCAGAGAATGACAGTGAGAAAACTAGGATTGAAACAAAAGGTGATTGCAAATTTCTCTCAGCGTCAAAAAGCACCTTTTTGGTTTCTCTTCTCCTTTGTGACGCCCTGGAGCCAGATGGGGCGGTGGAGGGGGGGGGAGTGAGCCCTAACTAGAACGGCAGCACTGCCAAAGTTGGCACATTTCTGGAGACGGGTAGAGTCTGGGGGAAGGCAGGATTTGGGAAGGGGAGAGACCTCGGTGGAGTTTCAAGCCAGAGAACAGCCATTTTTTCCCAGGGGATCTGATCTCTGACTCCAGGAAATCAGTTGGAATCCTGTGAGATCTCCAGGCCTCAGCAGGAAGTTGGCAACGCTATGGGAGAGGAATGTACAGCGGAAGATGCATGCCAGAGGCCAAGAACAGGCACAAAGCCCACAAAAGGGGAAACAAGGAGGAAACTGGACCATTCTGTCCTCCAAAACTAATACAGAAGATCTCGGTATTTATACCACACTTTTCATGGCTTGAAGGCGTTCCAAAGTGGCCTACAAACCCCTTTCCCTTCCTCTCCCCACAGCAGACACCCTGTGAGGTAGGTAAGGCCGAGGGAGCTCAGAAAGAACTGCTCTGCAAGCACAGCAGGATAAAAACTGTGACTGGCCCAAGGTCACCCAGCTGGCTTTGTGTGGAGTTGGGGAATCAAACCCCAGATCAGAAGCCGCCGCTGTTGAACCCCAACACCACACCGGCTACTCACAGACATCTTCCTCATCGGCTCTTTCACGCGATGACGTGGAGTTCTTGACTTCCACAGACACGTTACGGGCGATCTTCCACTCGTATGTACTTGTCCAGATGGCGACCACGCACAAATACGTCCCGCTGTCGGAAGAACTGGCGTTGGCGATGGTCAGGTGGTGGTGCAGACGTCGGTCGCGGACATAGGTGCGATCAGTTCGCCTCTGTTTGACGGCAGCGTCCACGCAGCAGTTGACATCCTCCGAAAAATTTCTGGCGAAATTCCCTTCATCGGCAGCTGAAAAAAGACACCTGCTTGGGGTGGTTTCCTTAAACCAATACAGGGCCAACTGTGTGTTACTGGGCGTGATTTCTAATTCACAAGTCAGGTTGAAAGAGTCCTTTTCCGAGACGTTCTGAACAGATTTGGACAGATCCGAGGTCTTCCCAAAGGCCTTCTCTTCTGCAAGGCAAAACAAAGTAAGCCCAGGAGATTGTGACTCCGTCTCTCTTGCAGGCGGATGAGGAACAGGCCAAACTCCGCTCTTATTTCTGGAGGGACCTCGACCTCACTACAAATAAGGCCGTGAGACCTCAGAAACTAAGCAGCCTTGGTTAGGGTTTAGAGATGGTCGACCCCCAAGGCATTTCATCAGAGAAGCCCTGCTGGGTCAGGCCAGTGGCCCATCCAGTCCAAGACTCTGCCCCACAATGGCCCATACCCAGGAGCCATCAGGAGTGCCAGAACTCCAGAGAGCCTCCCTCTGTGGCCCCACAAGCACCCTGTTTCACCTAGACCTTGTGGCTAACAGCCATGGAGGGACTTCCGCTCCACATATTTCTCCAGTCCCCTCTCGGAGCTCTCTCTGCTTGTAGCCATCGGCTCTTCCTGCAGCAGTGAATTCAACCTTGGATCTCCCCAGCCCTTGAGACGCTGCTCAGGTTCCCTAAAGGGAGATCTAGGGTTGCCAGACTCCAGGTGGGACCTGGGGGTCTCCAGGAACCTCAACCGGCCTCCAGCTGACAGAGATGCATCCCCTCGGAGAGAAGGTCTGCTTTTCGGACTCTGTAGCAGCGCATCCGTCCGAGGGCCCTCTCCACCCCAAACGGCTCCCTTCTCAGACTCTACCCTCCCATTTCCAGGAATGTCACAACCTGGAGTTGGCAACTCTGCCCCATAAGTCCATGTCTCACTTTCTGGACGGCTTCCGACGGCGACAACGAAGAAGTCGAAATTGCTGCAGTGAGTGCTGTTGTTGAAAAGGGGATTCACGGGGTTCTTGGTCCAAGGTGCGCATGCAAATATTCCGCCCTCAGGTATGCTCAAGGTCCTTCCGGTGCAGTGGGAAGAAGGAACTTCTACACATGAAGTCTTCGCCGTTTGATTTCCACCCATCTCTTCGAATTCCTGCAGGGATGAGTCCTTGCCTTTGTACCAGACGTAATGAGTAGCGGATTGGCTACAGTTGAGCACGTGGCTTCCATTTCGATCGTATTGGTAGAAGAAGGTAGCCCCTGAGGAAAAGCAACCGGGAATGAATGACATCAACCCCAGCTTCAAGCTCTCCGCATGGGATTCCCCCTGGCCCCTGAAATTCAGAGACTGAGACTCCACTTTCCGCAAGTATAGATTCAGAAGGCCAGCAACGGTAAGGTATAAGCTTTCCTGTTCCTGAACGCTATATCTGATGAAGTGTGCTTGTGCACCAAAGCCTATAGCTTGAATGAAACTTGGTTGGCCTTCAAGGTGTCCCTGGACGCAAGCGTTTCACTACCCAAAGGAATCTCCAGGCAGCTGGCAATCGCCTTCCCTTCCTTTCCCCACAACAGCCACCTTGCGAGGGAGGTGGGGCTGAGAGAGCTCTGAGAGAACAGGGATTGGCCCAACCTTGGCCGTTTGCGGAAGAAGGAGGAATTGGACCTGGTTCTCCAGCTTAGAGGCTGCTGCTCTTAACCACTACACCAAGTGGGTAGGCACTACGCCAAGAAGCTACATGGAGTTCCTTGAGCAAATGAATGGTAGACCAAAGCTGTCATGGATCAGAGGCCTCATCCACAGGGACATGAAAGTTACCCGCCGCTAGCATTTCACGGCATCCTAACTGCCCCGGGGTAGAAGGGAGGGGTCCTAGAAGGACACCTACCTGCCGTCTCTCTTGAGAAAGCGAGGGTCAACAGGACAACCATCATGTCAAAGCAAAGGGTCCTTCTGCTAACTTCTCTTTTCCTTTCCATGCTCCAAGTGACTCAGGGAGAAGGAGAGCTGGGTTTTTAGTTCTTGCCTTTCCCTGCCCGAAGGAGCTGCCACTCTGTAACCACGACACGCAGAAGAAAGCAGAAGAAAGAGGAAGCAGTTTGCAGGAAGGAAGAGATATTTATAAATTATATTTATCTCCCCACCCTGCCCATAAGCAAGAGACTGTTCTTGAAGCCAGTTTAACTTCAGGGCACAATCGCTCATGCGGAGGGGCTGTAGTTCTGTGGTTAGAGCCTCTGCTTGGCCTGCAGAAGGTCCCAGGTTCAATCCCCGGCATCTCCAGTAATAAGGACCAGGCAGGAGGGGACGGGGAAGGCCTTGATCTGGGACCCTGGCTCAGGGGCAGAGCCTCTGCTTGGCAGGCAGAAGGTCCCCGGTTCAATCCCCGACATCTCCAGTTAAAGGACCAGGCAGGAGGAGATGGGGAAGGCCTTGATCTGGGACCCTGGCTCAGGGGCAGAGCCTCTGCTTGGCAGGCAGAAGGTCCCCGGTTCAATCCCCGGCATCTCCAGTGAAAGGACCAGGCAGGAGGAGATGGGGAAGGCCTTGATCTGGGACCCTGGCTCAGGGGCAGAGCCTTTGCATGGCATGCAGAAGATCAATCCCCGGCATCCCCAGTTAAACAAACAAGTTGCAGGCAATATAAAGACCTCTGCCTGAGACCCCAGAGAGCTGCTGACAATCTGAGCAGACTGCGTGATTGGCATTTGGGTTGGAAGTTCACCTTTCCTCACTCGGCTCAGGGGAGTTTATCTTTCTTCCACTGAGAAAAAAGGTTATTTGGCAAACACCCCCTCCCCTTTCTAATTCCGGGGCTTGTGTCATACCCCGGCCTGTCACTAGATGGCAGAGGAGAGCCGGCCTTTGTCTGCTTTGGCTGCCAAACAAGGGCAAGTCAATTCAAAAGGTGCTGAAATGCAAAATTTGCATTGTCATTTCTAAGCCGCGTGCAAAAAAGTCGGACGCACGCATTTCAGAGTCAGCCCTGGTTAGTACCGGGATCTAGAAAGACCCGGTTTGCTACATAGATAGAGGCAGGCAATGGCAACCCCCCTTTATTCGTCTCTTGCCTTGACCTGGACAGCCCAGGCTGGCCTGATCTCCTCAGATCTTCAATGCTGAACAGGGCCAGCCCTTCAAACAAGGGCCATCGAGTGTCCGACGTGATCGACAGCCAAGTTGGAGGCAGTTCAATAACAAGGAGGCCAAACTCGGTCCTGAAAGTTTACATATTTCCCACTGGGGTTGTTTTGAAATCTATACTGTGTCGAAGCAGAGAGCGATTTGCATTTTTCCTCTGGAAATCCCCGCGAGAGGGTGATGTGACTGATTTGCCTATGATTCCATCGTGCGGCTGTCGTAGACCGAGTCTATCAAGGGCAATATTGTCCACTCAGACAGGCAGCAGCTCTTGAGGGTCTATGGAGTTGCATTCCCCCCCCCCAAGTAATCCTGAATGATGATTTTGCCTTTATTCATCTTTCTCTGAACCACCCCATCCTGCATCTACGATTTGCCCCGTCTGGCCCCACCCACTTTCTAAAACTACTTGGTGGGCACCAGGTGTTGGTAGATGCTGTCATGCCTGTGGGCGCCGTGTTGCAGAACCCTGCTGGTCTAATATGACACAAAGGAATGATTGGCAGATGGGGGGGGGGAAGAATCCACCTGCCTGGCTTGTTCTTCTGTGTGGTGTCCTTTTTTTTTTTTTAACGGTTTGCAAATGAAGGGAAGACAAACAAAAGCTCTTTTGCACTATGGAAATATCAAACGGGATCCATTCAAATGCGGACAGGACTTGTTTCCATTTAGGAGCGAAAAATAAGACGCAGAGTGATGTCATGAAGCCGAGCGCAGGGTCACTTCTGTGCCTTCATGATACTGTGTGTGCTGTTTGTCATCTGTCCCATCCAAAATCCACCTTTAGAATAGCTGGCTTTATACCATGCTTTTCTCCACTCAAAGGAGTCTCAAAGCATCTTACAATTGCCTTTCCCTTCCTCTCCCCACAGCAGACACCCTGTGAGATAGGTGAGGCTGAGAGAGCTCTGAGAGAACTGTGACTTGGCCAGGGTCTCCCAGATGGCTGCATGTGGAGAAGGACTGGGGAATCAATCTCAGTTCTCCAGATCAGAGTCTTAAACACTACGTCATACTGTACTGAGATCTTCCTGTTCGGTGTGGGGCATTAGCTGGTTGGATAACTTCCCTATCAGGCATACATCTGCCAATGCTGAGTCATTCTTCTGTCCCTTCCTGCTATCCAAATATGAGAGCAAGCAGAGAAGTGTCAAAACAAACTCTCTGATTGCCGCATTTCACGTGTCCCCCATAATCAGAAAGGATTGTATCCACGTTCAGGGTATTCACTACATTTCCACATGGGCCTCATCGCGGCCAGATCTGGATTAGTAAATATTTACGACTCTGCTCCTTATTTCAGCCAAAAAGAGGTCACTTCCCCAAATTTGTCAGCCCGGGGGAAACTTTGAAAAACTCTGATTTATGGCTCTTCCTAATAAACAAATGAGTCTTCTCGAGGGGAATAAATAGCACCTGCCGTTTTGTTTCTCCCTCCTGGAAAACCTCTCCGTTTTCGCTGGAGGATGGGATGGAAGAGGAACGGCAGCAGGGCTCTGCAGGAAGAGAGCCTGATTTAGGAACTGAAAGGCCCCCGCCGGAGATGCTGAAGGACCTGGTGCTGAGATGGTTCCTGGACGTTCAAGAGCCCCTCCTAAGCCAGGACGGCTCTTTACCCGGCTGGTTTCACGGATTCATTACGAGGAAGTAAGCTGGTCTGTATCCGAGAGGCAAGATCTTGAAGGAACTAGGGTGGCTTAGCTTATTTTCTACCTGTTCAGGAAGAGGGACTTGATCCCTCTTGATCCAAGCAGAGCGCTAGTGTTGGAGTGGCATCTGGGATACCCAGCTTTTCATCTCTGCTCTGCCCCAGGGGTGGCCTTGGGCTAGTCAGGCGGGCTCAGCCTCCCCTACCCTGCAAGGTTGTTGGGAAGATCGAACAGAGGAGAGGAGAAGCCCTCTTTGGATCGGGAGAGGGGGGCGAGAGTCAGGTGCTCTAGAATTCTCAGAGCTCAGAAGCTGAGCAGGGTCTGGCAGGCAGAAGGTCCCAGGTTCAATCCCCACCACCTCCAGTTGAAAGGACCAGGAAGGAGGGGATGGGAAAGGCCTCAGCCTGAAATTCTGAAATAATTCTGACCCCCTGATGGACCATTGGTCTGGTTTAGGAGAAGGCAGCTGCAGGTGGTGTCAAATCCTGGAATCCCCTCTCTTTTCACAGGCAGACGGAAGAGCTCCTGAACGACAAAGCCCTCGGCTGCTTCCTCATCAGACTCCGCGGAAGAGCGTTTGGCTACATTCTCTCCTACAGGTAAGCCTTCGGATTCCGGATCGGCCTTTCCTCTCGGCCCAACGGGGCAATTGTCTGGGGGAGGGGGCGCTCCCCTGCGAAAGCAGACCCCGGCCAGACCTGCCCGAGGACGCCACAAATGACGAAGGCGAGAAAACTTCATGCAAAGTCGGGCTGGTTAATCATCAGAGGGCGGCCGGAGCTCTGCTGCGGCCGGATGCAAAAAAGGCCTTCAGCTTCCCTGTACTTAGGATGGGGTTGCCGCTCCCTCTCTTTCTCACTCTTTCTCACTGGACAGCGCTGTGAAGCTGCCCTTGCGGGGTCTCCCACCCAAGGACTAACCTTGGCGGGCCGCATCTGACGAGATCGGGCAGCCTGGGTCATCCTGGCCCTCAAGGCCCTCTAGCCTCACCCTCCATAGCCCAATCTGGCTCCCGTTTTGAGCCATGAATTCGCGCTGCTTCTCTGCCAAAAGGTTAGTATTCTGGCACCACTTAAATTGGGCGAAGAAAGTTTGACAGCGTGGTGTTCTCGGAAAGCGGGGAATTATTCCGTTTTATTTTATCACCTTGTTATGTCTCCGTACCGCCGTCAAACTTTGAAGAGCACAGGATCCTTTTCCCTCAAGGGATGAACAAGACTTGATGCTAGAACTGAAGACTGGGGATCGTTCTTCCTTTATTTATTTATCGTCCGGCAGAGGGGCACCCAGGAAACATAAAGATAGGAAACGGGTAGCCAAGTAGGCAGAACGAGCATGCAGGCCTATCGGGCGACCCTCCTAAAAACATTTCCATTTTCAATCCACTCCATCGCAGCTGGGGAACTCGGTCACATCTCCCTTGAAAGCGCGATGCTCACGTTCCTGTGACTGATGCATTTGGGACCGGGCATTTTGCCCTGTTTAAACAACAGTTTGCCTCGCGGTCTGTTCGCCGGTGAATGACCAGGGAGCCAGATTTCCATTAAACAGTTGTGGGTTTTGCGAACAGCTTATTTGCATTACTTGTCACATCTTTGGGCTCTAACGCCAAGATTTCAGTAGCTTCTTGGAGTCTAGGATGAGGATCTTATGGCATTTGTAGCTTAGCCTGGAGATCTTAGGATTGTCTGGCAGCCAGGCAAGAGGTGTAGGGAGGCGGTTTTCCACGGCCCGCCTCTGCATCATAACCCAAGTGTGCCTTGGGGGTCCCCCATCCAAATGCTAGCCAGGACTGGCCCTACTTAGCTTCCGAGATCTGATTAAATCAGGCAGAACCTCCACTTCCACAGGCCCCTGGGTCGCTTGGGTCACATCCGTAAATCGGTCCATGTTTCTTTCTCCGTCGTCGTGAACTGGGCCGTGTCTTGGTTACAGAGGGAAGGATCGGTGCCGCCATTTTGTCATCAGCTGCCAAAAGAACGGGCGTTATGTCGTTTCGGGAGACACCCAGAGCCACGAGAGCCTCGCCGAATTGGTCAGATACTACCAGGTGTCTGAGATCGAGCCGTTCGGGGAGACTCTTACTGTGGCCTGTTCAAAGGTGGGTCACGATTAGGAAAATCTCCTGGTTCCCCATCCCCTAAGCCAGGGGTAGTCAAACTGCGGCCCTCCAGATGTCCATGGACTACAATTCCCAGAAGCCCCTGCCAGCGAATGCTGGCAGGGGCTTCTGGGAATTGTAGTTCATGGACATCTGGAGGGCCGCAGTTTGACTACCCCTGTCCTAAGCCAATGGCTGCCAAACAGTCTTTTGGATCTTCTGGCTACCCCAGACAATAACTAATATTAGCTCTTTCTATATCTTCTTCGATCCCTCCCTTCTGTCGCCGTAGCCGGAAGAAAAAAACATATACGACGAAATTTCCCTGGAGCCGCGAACGCCCGCGGAGCCAAATCCGGAACTGGTCAGGCAAGGATCCGGCAGTTCTCCCACCGCCAGCCCTGCAGGGAAGGCCGCTCCTGGCCAGCAGTCTGCCAAGTCTAGGCGGAAGCTTCAAGAACAGCAAAAGACCTTGTCGAAGGAGGGGCAAAGCTGGAGCCTGGAGTCTCCCCCAGGAGACGTGAGTTCTAAAGACAAGTGGGGATTCGAACCCGGGTCTCTCAGATACTAATCTGACACTCTCCCCCACTGCCCCACACGAGCTGCTCCCTCCGTATGCTTCCCCAAATAAACTCTTGTGACACATAGAAGACAAGAACGCAGATTAACTAATTTTGGCTGGACAAACTAGGAGGGCTTCCAGCAGGGGATGAAAGGGGTATGGTGTGTCGGATTCAGGTTGGGAAACTGCTGGAGATTTGGGGTAGAGCCTGGTATCCCTGAGGACAGGGATCTCAGTGGGGTGCAATGCCACAGAGTCTGACCTCGATCTTCAAAGAGACCATCTTTCCGTTTTTGAAGGTTGCTGTGCCCCGGGGGACCATTCATCTCTCTTTCTTCCTCTACCGTTTTAGGAACCTGATGCCAGCCCACCCATCCCAGACAGGAGCAGCTTGCTAAGGGCAGAATATCCTGAGGAGAACAAAACAACTATTTACACTGCGCTGAAGCACCTGAAGGAAGAGCGCGTGGAGGAATCGGCAGACGCGGATCAATCCTTCTCAGATCTAGAAGATCCTGGCCAAGGGAACCCCCATCTTAAGCCATCTGATAAATTCTGCGGCAGAAGACCTGCGGAGGCTGGCCGTCCAGGCACGATATATTCTGAAATTGGTGCGGACCAACCCAAGAGCTCTTTGACGCCACCGGAGTCCCGGAGCACTCAACCTTCTCCTCTCACCATGCCGAAAAAGTCCGGCCGCAATTCTCCAACGTCAACTCCTCCCAAGTTATCCCCAAAACTCCCCGATAAGCCGAAGACTCCCACCAAGTCCCAAGGACTGCAGGAAACGCCACGTTCGGCCTCTCCATCATCTGGTGAACGGCATCAGATACCGTCCCCCTCTGGGGCTTCCTCCGATCCCCCCCGGGAGACCCTGTACGGTCAGGTCCATAAGCTCAGGACGCAGAAACCCCCCGCCTGTGTCAGCGACGACCCGTACGAGAGGATTCCTTTCGAGTGGCCTCGGCACAAGATCCACGGACGGGACTCGGAAGGCCTTCCAGAATCTTCCGCGCTGAAGGCCAGAGAGGACCACGAGCAAGCCGGCACCAAGAGCAGCCGCTCTGCCAGGACGCAGAGCTATTCCGAGAACACGTACGAAAAGATCCCCATGCATTTGGCCAAAAGCTCTTCGGCAAGGCACGTGGGCCCCGGGGACAGCACCTACGAGAAAATATCCTTCGTCCCCGGGAGAGGCACAGAGGCGAAGCCGAGTCAAAAGGTATCCGTGAACATCCAGCCCCTGGTAGAGAAGGGGAATGTAGGTTCCGGGGGGAGGGAGGGGGAAAGAATTGCTGTCCCAAAAAAATATGTCCTGGTGCTGCAAGGAATGTTTATATCTCACAAGTGGCCAGAAGAGAGCTTTCCGTTTTCTAGCCGGTATTAAATATGTGGGAGGAAAGAGACACCCAACGGCACCTGGGGTGACCCAGGTGGATTCCCAGGGTAGAGATAAGCAGAGGGGGTTTGCCTCTGTGTAGCCACCCTGGGCTTCCTCGGGGGCCTGCCATTCGCGTTCTGGGCAGGCGAGCAGAGATGTGTTAGCCGTGGCTTGCTTCTGTGTCACCACCCTGGACTTGCCGTTGGCAGATTTGGGTCGATTGTATTTCATGAATATTCCAAGCCCAACTCACGCTCGGTGTGGCGGTTAAGAGCAGTGGCTTCTAACCTGATAAGCCGAGTTATTGCCGGCTGGATGGCCTTGGGCCAGTCACAGTCCTGATAATGCAGTTCTCCCAGAGCGGTAATGTCAAGGCTCTCTCAGCCCCACCTATTTCACAGGGTGCCTGTTGTGGGGAGAGCAAGGGAAGGCGATTGTGAGTCAGTTTTAGACTCCTTCAGCTAGTGAAAAGCAGGGCATATAAATACCAACTCTTCATCTTTTCCTCTGTTAAAAAAGGCTCATGAAAACTTTTCTATACACTGAGATCATGAATTCAGGCTTTATCTTGGTTCCTTCCATGATCAATCTCAGTGTTGTTGTTGTTTTTTTTCAATTTCTATTCTATTTATTTTTATTGTTCCTTTAGCAAAACCATTCAGGGTGAATCCCGCTCTTTCCCGAATGCAGTTGGGGATGTGTTCTTCTACTTGGATTTTAAAAAAGAAAGACGAGATGTAGAATAAAAACAACAATCTATCCCAGCTCCCTCGAAATTGCCCCCCAAAGTGTTGGTCACTAGCCATCTTCAAGTGTCCCAAAATAGGTTTATTTGACTTAACTTATTTTTTTAATCTCCCCAACAGAATGAGAAACCCAGAAGATTTCTCTTTGCTGACAAGAAGACTAAATTCTGAGTTTGCGGTTTGATCCAGGACCGAACCAGCATGGAAAGAGATCTGATTTCATGTCACAAAGAATCTCTCGCTCAGAAGGTTTGATGTGAACTATTACAGATATAATCATATTCTGTTTGGGGATGAAAGCGGTACATTTCTAGGGATCCTTGTAGCAGCAAAATTCAAATATTTCAGGGCCTGTTTCTTTGAAATGTCGTACACAACCTCTGGGCCACAGTTTGACTACCCCTGTTTTAGGAATTTATGGCAAAGATGTATATTCTTAACCCCACATGCAGAGTTTCCTCAACTGGACAGACACCGGAGTTGACCCTTGGAGACTGTACAGACAGCCTTAAGCTAATGGAACAAGTTCTTTCTAGTGTGTCTTTCCATGATGGGGGGAAATCATTGGTGAGATGGTAGTACAGTCTAGTATAGAATAATGTGTCATCGGTTGCCCTGCCTGATTTTGGTGTTGTTCCTTTCCATGATCCTCTTGAATGATTATATAGTTCCAAATGTTCGTTTTCATGGTTCGTCTTCTCGTGTCTTTATGTTGGCCACCTAGGTTCCCGGGCTGGGTGGAAAGATAGCATTAAAATGTTTTACATAATAAATTACGATGATGATAATTTAAAAAAATATAACAAAGGAAACAACTGCATTTTTGGAATCTGCAAGATCCATTGTGTGCATGATTCCAAAGGATATCAAGAATATCCTGCAGGGGGCACCGGAGGAGATGTGCATTTCAGCATAGTTAGAATAGGAAATTCCTGGTGTTTTTCAGAGCATCTCCTCCTGTGCCCTGATTGGCTCAACGGGAGACTTCCTGCTCCTTGGAGCCCACTTCCTCCCTGCTTGCCTCCAGAACGCACAGACAAAACGAAGACAAGAGAACAGTTAGGCAGTTAGACATCTCTCCTCTTTCTACACACAGTGGCTTCTCCTCTTGATTAAAACCATTCTTTTGAGCAGCCCTTTGCTTCGCATCCCTTCTGGCATATTTAAACATAAATAACCCTTTTTTCCGAAATGTTTTCTGGAATGCAAGACAAGCGCTGTCGTTTCCCAGGATCAGATACGGAGTTGGTCTGTGTGACGTGGAGCAGAAGGTAATCTTTTGGTGTAAGACTGAAAATTTCTCTGTGTGTGTGTGTGTCTAGAAAAGCCCTGAGATATCAATTATGGTGCCCCGGAGCCTGAAGCCAGCCCCCTTCCCTTGCCACCTATAATGACTTTCCCAACCCATAAAAAGACTTCCAAAACGGTCTGTCTCAGCAGGCCCAGAGGTGAAGAGGGGTCACCGGAATAAATCTCTTGCCAGCCGCCAGGAACGTGTCCTTGCCGATGTCCTGCCCTGCCCAGTTTCCCCTGACACCACCCCGGCTGTAGGACATTAAATGGAGATTAACGGGAAGCAAAAAATACCCGTTCAAGAAAAGTCGCTTATGTTTTTCGTCACGGCCTGATTCATTTTTGCAGCTGCGGGTCTCGTAATTCAGAAATTCTGGGAGGGGAAGACTTCATTGCAAGGGTGTGCATTAGCCAAGAAACGAGGCCCACAGATCCAAACCGGGCTTATGTCTAGGCATACATGGGACTCAGCCAGAAAGGTACGCTGCACGAAGTGTGCCAATCAATGGCCAACCAAGGAGGGTGATAAATAGCTAATCCAGAAGCCACATGGTGGGTGGTGGAAACATGATACAGCTAAGAACAACAGGAGAGCCTTGCTGGGTCAGACCAGTGAAGGTCCATCTAGTCCAGCATCACACAAGGGCCGGCCAGTTCCTCTGGAGAGCCTTTTTGAGCCTGGCTCATCACTCGAGCAGCCAGCTGGCTTCAGGGGGCCCTGGGGCCTCTGAGAAGAGCTCCTTTTGGGGGGAGGAGGCCGTTACTTTGATCCGCACTCAGGACCACAACCCACAATCTGTCCTAAAATCTCTGGAAATTTTTAATCATTGACGACTTGGATACAGAAGCCAAGGAAACGTATCAGAGCCCTTCGTTTCAGCCGGTTTGAGAACAGCTTTTTTGTACAGGTGTGATTGTCACGGAATTCCAGTTTTCTGCCGTTCCCGGAAGGAACAACAATTCCAGTCTTTGAGCAGAGTTGTTGTCATGCGTTCGATGGGGGAGATTGCATAGCTGGCTTTTTGGGGAGGGGAAAAATTTAAGCCCCTTTCATCGTAAGAATCTTGGATTTCTCCGCCGGTATAGCCTCGGGTTGGTATTTTGAGTAGCTTCCGTTTTGTTTTTTGCGATCAGTCCCAGGAACCAGAGACAAGAACAAACACGACCCTCCCGGACAGCCAGCCGAAGACCCAAATCGTCGCAGTTTGTTGGCAGGAGAAATAAATCACAACTGCAAACAGATGTAGAAAAGGAAAATGTTTCAAGTATCACCGGACGGCCGTGCAGTCTTGGTTGCTTGCAGCCCCTGACGTGATCCCTGCCCGGGGCAAATTCGGACACAGGGCCAATCTATAAACGCCGTCGCAAACAATATTGATTGACAGCTAACCAAATATTGCCTTAATCGGCACTATGGAACGATGGAGAGCAATTCCTTTTACGGCTTGCGTTTTCAATCAGTCAACCACTGGGAGAGTCAGCGTATTTTCTGCCATCTCTCTGTCTCTCTCTCTCTGTCTCTCTCTTTTTTGCTTTGAGGGATAATAGATTATCAAACCTTTACAAATATAAAAATCACGAGACACATGGGACACCTCTGGTTACAAAAATAACACCCCAACGGCTTCATAACAGCATCGCTGGACGACAGTGATGATATCCGCACCCCTCCCACCCGCCCCCAAAAAACACTATAGGTATCCCAAAGATCTTGGAGATCAGAGCTGCTTTTCCGCAGGATTCTGCGATTCCTTTAGTCTCTGTTGCAGAATCCCGCGAGCCCGTCGTGGAGCACAAAGGCCAGCCCACGTGCCTGAGATTCTGAGAAGCAGGGACAGGTTTCTAATTCATCCCCAGAGCTCCTCCTGGCGTTTTCAGATCCGTATATGGAAAGTGCTGCAAAGAAACAAACCAAAAGAGAGAGGAAACGATGAGCCCATGAGAAGCCAGATCTGTTCTCTTAGCACTTTCTCAGCCTCACTTACCTCGTAGGGTGCCTGTTGTGGGGAGAGGAAGGAGAGGCAGCTAGAAGCTGCTTTGAGACATTTCTCAGGAGAGTCATCTGCTGCCCTCTATGAGCAGGCCAACTCTGTCCTACAGCCCCAATTTCCCAACATTGCCAGGCCCCGAATACGTCCCCCAGAACAGGGGCCAGGCAGCATTTGCATCAGGGGTTTTCCTGCCCCGCTCTGAAATATCCCCGCCAATCCAACAGGCCAGGTAGCCCGACCTGCCTTTCCTTCTTGTCCTCTTCCGAGGTTACTGTGCCATCTGTACAAACCTGTCCTCTTCTTGCAAAGAGAGAGCGAGAGAGAGGAAGAAAGAAAGCATAGAAGGAGGAGGGGGGAAAAACCCTTTTGGCTCCTGCAATATTTTATAAAACAATTTCCTGGGGTAAGTGTAACCAGCCTTGTAGAACAGAACACTTAGCCGCTGCCAGGTTCCAGGGCTAATGGCCCCCATTAAAAATGCAGGCCAGTTCCAAAGGATAACGTCCCTTCTGATTTGGGGAGAAAAGGGAACAGGTGAAAGAGGATCAAATTTTTCTGAACCAGCAACTGTCTCGGCCATTTACAACTTATTCCGACTTCTGGGACGCCGGCCAGCGTGGATCGTTTTCTCTGCCTCGGACCGAGATTTGAGCGGAGGGGCTGGGGGGGGGGGGACGGGCGTCTTAGAAACCTTTGAAGGAAAGCAGATCTCCTCAGTAATGAGAAAGCAAATCAGATGCCTTTAATGGCATTCTCTTTCCGACGCCAGAGCACGTTTCTGCCGCGGACTCCAGAAAGCAGCCCGAAGGACGGGGGCGCTCTCCTCGGTCCATCGGATTCGATGGTTTGGGGAAGGGACAACTCTGCCCAGGGTAGCACTGCCAGTGTTTGCCCCAAAAAGATGGGGAGATTGCTGGGTCAGAAACGCCAGGATTGAAGGAAGAAACGACAGGGTCTCTCAGTCAGCAGTGTCTACTCTGAACAGCAGCAGCTCTCCAAGGGTCCCAGATCAAGGCCTTCCCCAACCCCTCCTGCCTGGTCCTTTAACTGGAGATGCCGGGGATTGAACCTGGGACCTTCTGCCTGCCATGCAGAGGCTCTGCCCCTGAGCCAGGGTCCCAGATCAAGGCCTTCCCCATCCCCTCCTGCCTGGTCCTTTAACTGGAGATGCCGGGGATTGAACCTGGGACCTCCTGCCTGCCAAGCAGAGGCTCTGCCCTGAGCCAGGGTCCCAGATCAAGGCCTTCCCCATCCCCTCCTGCCTGGTCCTTTAACTGGAGATGCCGGGGATTGAACCTGGGACCTCCTGCCTGCCAAGCAGAGGCTCTGCCCTGAGCCAGGGTCCCAGATCAAGGCCTTCCCCATCCCCTCCTGCCTGGTCCTTTAACTGGAGATGCCGGGAATTGAACCTGGGACCTTCTGCCTGCCAAGCAGAGGCTCTGCCCCTGAGCCAGGGTCCCAGATCAAGGCCTTCCCCATCCCCTCCTGCCTGGTCCTTTAACTGGAGGTGCCGGGGATTGAACCTGGGACCTCCTGCCTGCCAAGCAGAGGCTCTGCCCCTGAGCCAGGGTCCCAGATCAAGGCCTTCCCCATCCCCTCCTGCCTGGTCCTTTTTAACTGGAGATGCCGGGGATTGAATTTATGAAAATGACTTGCAGTCCAGGGTTGCGATATTTTAAGCCACTTTGATAACCACAGTGAGCGATGTCATTATCTTCAGCTTTGATACCTCTGGATTTTAAAAGTTCAATATTTCCGAAAATAGATAACGATCTGTTTGGACTCATGTGTTCTTGCAAAGGAGTAGAGAATCAAACCCGGTTCTCCAGATTAGAGGCTGCCGCTCTTATCCCCGATGCGAAGCTGGGTGGAAAGCTAGTGTGTCAAGGACGTAGATGAGAAAACGAAGGAACCATACCTCAGGAAATCCGGCGCTTTGGAAATCATGTTCTCAAAATCGGGGAACCCTAGTTTCCCGTCGGCGTCCATGTCCGCTTCGTCGATGACCTTTTCGCACACCAGCGTGACCTCCTCTTCCGTCAGCTCTTCTTTCGTCAGCTTGTTGAGGGTCTGTTCCAGGTCCGATTTACAAATGAAGTTGTCCGTGTTGAAATCTTCAGCGGTGCAAAGGCCGGGTTGGGAGGGAGGGAGAGAGAGAGAGAAAGAGAAAAGAAAAAGACGGCGATTCTTCCACTGGCATTGGAAGTCACGGCTTACAGATGGGCTTTTGCACGAGCAAAGAGAGGGCTTGGAGAGAACAGGGACTGGCTCAAGGTCACCCAGCAGGCTTCGTGGGGAGCTGGGGATCGAACCCGCTTCTCCAGATCGGAGGCTACTGCTCTGAACCTGTACCCCATCATCCAGGAGACCCCAACTCACTCCAGACTCCAAAGATCCCCTCCCCTGGAGACAAAATGATGCCTTTAGTCTGTAGAGGGTGAACTCGATAGCATGACACCCTCACAAGGTCCTTCCCCTCCCCATATCTCCCCCCCCCCCACAAAAAAGAAATCTCCAGGTATTTCCCAACCCTGAGTTGGCAACCTGATTTAGAATGGTCTGCTTTCAGGGACGCACTTCCTCTCTGGAGATAGCACCCTGAGCCGTAAGGGATAAAGGTAAAGGTAAAGGTCTCCCCTGTGCAAGCACCGAGTCATGTCTGACCCTTGGGGTGACGCCCTCCAGCGTTTTCATGGCAGACTCAATACAGGGTGGTTTGCCAGTGCCTTCCCCAGTCATTGGGGGAAGGGATGGAGATATACAAATCTAATAAATACATTTGGGGGGCAGAACCTGAGGACAGCGGGGTTTGAGGAAGGGAAGAAGTCCAGAGGGCATAATGCCAGAGAGCACCCCCAGCCCCCCCCCCCAAGCAGTCATATTCTCCAGGGGAACCGATCTCTGCCGCATGGAGATCAATAATTCCAGACCTGGAGGCTGGCCACCCTAACAGGAAGGTTAGAGGGCGACAGATAGACCAGGGATCTCTAATGTAATTCTGGGAGATCTCCAGGCCCCAGCTGGAGGTTGGCAATTGCCCATCACCTCTGTCTCGTCCCTCCCATCTTGGCTTCCTAGCCTGTAGGTCCCTCAGGGCAGGGACTGGGTTTTCAGTGCTCTACAAAGCACCCTGCAGGGTCAGGGCAGCCCAGGGGACGCTAACCAGGCGTCCTTACCGTAGACCTTAAAGGCATAGATTGCTTTCAGCTCCCGGGGAGCCGTTTCGCTGAGTACAGAGAACATGTCGACAAAGTCGTTGAAGCTGAGGTTTCCCTCCCCGTCTTCCGAAAAGGACTGGACGATCCGCTCCTTGAAGGGGTTCTCCTGCAGAAAGACAGCGGGTCCCGTGAGCGACTTGCCGACAAAGGGCTGCCCATTTTCCTCGCGGAAATGCAAACTGGCAGGCTTAACAAAGCAAACGGCCTTTTAAGAGGGCCTGGCTCAAACATATCGGCTTGCTTGGCTTTGAGCTGTTTTCAGCGGCTGCTGTTGATGCAAAGAAGGGGAAAGCGCAAAACGCCGAATAACGGTTGACGGACATAAAGTTGCCGTGTAACGGGCAAGATGTATTGACACTTGACACATGACACAATGAGTTTATACAGATACACAAGCGGCAATCCGAAGATATCTGCGTATGTCTAGAAAGCCGGCTATACAAGGTTGCTGTTAGAGCTTTGCTAGAGGAATTATCGGTTCTGGGTCACCAAGTTCCCCTTTGTGGCAGTGAAGTTCTGTCTACTTCTGGCATCTCCTGCAGATATGAAGCTGCTTTAGACTGAACCAAGCACTTGGTCCTTCGAGGGGAGTATTGCCTACCCTGACTGGCAGCAGCTTTCCAGAGTCGCAGGCTGAGATCTTTCCCCTCCCCTCCTGCCTAGTCCTTTTTAAGTGGAGATGCCGGGGATTGAACCTGGGACCTTCTGCCTGCCAAGCAGAGGCTCTGCCCCTGAGCCAGGGTCCCAGATCAAGGCCTTCCCCATCCCCTCCTGCCTGGTCCTTTAACTGGAGATGCCGGGGATTGAACCTGGGACCTCCTGCCTGCCAAGCAGAGGCTCTGCCCCTGAGCCAGGGTCCCAGATCAAGGCCTTCTCCCTCCCCTCCTGCCTGGTCCTTTAACTGGAGATGCCGGGGATTGAACTGGGGACCTCCTGCCTGCCAAGCAGAGGCTCTGCCCCTGAGCCAGGGTCCCAGATCAAGGCCTTCCCCATCCCCTCCTGCCTGGTCCTTGAACTGGAGATGCCGGGGATTGAACCTGGGACCTCCTGCCTGCCAAGCAGAGGCTCTGCCCCTGAGCCAGGGTCCCAGATCAAGGCCTTCCCCATCCCCTCCTGCCTGGTCCTTTAACTGGAGATGCCAGGGATTGAACCTGGGACCTTCTGCCTGCCAAGCAGAGGCTCTGCCCCTCAGCCAGGGTCCCAGATCAAGGCCTTCCCCATCCCCTCCTGCCTGGTCCTTTAGCTGGAGATGCCGGGGATTGAACCTGGGACCTTCTGCCTGCCAAGCAGAGGCTCTGCCCCTGAGCCACAGCTCTCCACTGCCCTGTGGGTGGCAATCCAGTCCTGCATGCTCAGAAGAACACTTTGATGCACTTCCATTTGGCTATACTTGGCCTACGGGGGGGATGAGCTGCTCAATGCAGGAATCGGTCAGGCACTGAAACGGCATGAATTTTATTCTTTTAGCAGGGTCTACTCTGGACTCTTTGAGTCGGTGCTTAGGCGGGACCCTGCCACAAATCCCAAACAGGGCGCAGACGGCCCCCTCCTTGAGACAGAATATCTGGGGCTTCAGCGTTCTCTTCTTTCCTAGGCTGCGGCCTCGCGACCTCCTGGTTTCCCTTACAGCCGAGAGTGTATCGCCACTGGATCCAGTTACCGCTTGCAAACGAGGGGAATTCAGAAGCAGCCTTGGCTAATGAAAGTGGATGGCACCTCACTCCCGGACACTTGATCTAGAGGGCAGGTTGTGGGGGGGGGGGTGTACAGGAAACAAACCAGCCTGCGAAGCAATTTTATCCTACTTCCCGGTTCATCTGACCCAATTAAGCTGGAATCTGGACGGAGTGAAAAAAGAAAAGGAATTGTCCATCCATGAGCATAGAAACCTGCCTGCAGCAAGTCAGGCCTTTGGTCCCACAAGACAAATTTTATCTAGGTCAGGGAAGGATCTGTGGGCCTATGGATCAGGGGCAGAACCAGGTTCAATCCCCAGCATCTTCAGTTGAAAGGACCAGGCAGGAGGGGATGGGAAAGGCCTCAGCTTGAGACCCTGGAGAGCCACTGCCAATCTGAGCATACAAGGTTTTGTAAAGAGAGAGGAGAGAGAGAGAGTCCTAACAGTCTAACTGACTGACATTATTCTTTTGCAGTCAGGAGGAAGTGGGCTCCAAGGAACAGCAAGTCTCCAATTGTGCCAATCAGGACACAGGAGGAGATGGTTTTGAGGGGAAGTGTCAGGAATTTCCTAATCCAGCTATGCTGATGGGCCATAGGACATTCTTCACCTGCTGTTGAATCCGACACAGCACAGATCACGCTTATCCCAACCCTGATGTTGGGATCAGTCCCACACCAAGCTCAGACACAGCCTCGTTTTGTCTCGGCTCTTCTGGCAACGCGTCGAACGTTACCCCCTCTGCTGTCCATTTGATCTGGAGACGCAACCCAGGAATTTTAGCCTGAACCGTCCTCTCGCCCCGCGACTATCTGAAGTTACAAGGCTATAGCTATGATGTAAAGTAATCCTCGGGGTTGGGAGCAGGTCAACGCATGCCTAGCTGCAAAGGAGGGACCAGCATTGGCCGGGGATTTCTTTTGATGCCATTTATTTCACCTTTCTCTATTTTAAGGATTTTTGCCTGCTTCTTCTGCGTACGTCGTCGGAGGCGACCGGCTTGCAACGAACCGAGCCAGGTCGATAAAGCACCAGAAAAGGAACAAGAAATGCTAAAGCAAGAAACGCAGCGTAAGATATTGGCCCCCATCGACCCCACGCGTGCTTAGAAAGTGGGCAATTGCCCCACAAAGCCGATCGCTGAAGACCAATCTCGTAGCTGGCTCCGCCTCCCCTGGCCGCCATGTTGTGGGGGACTCCACTTTCTGCCCTCTCAAGAATTCCAAAAGCCGTCAGGCTTTCAAAAAGGGCCGAGGAAATTGAAACGGCAGGTTACAAAGAGCAGTGCTGCCATTCTCAATTAGTCTCCCCGGTTGGTTACAAGTTAAAAGGGGGGTGCCTTAATTAAAAATCCGACAGTGCATTTTAACACAAGGAATTGTGCTCATGGCCAAAGGGTAATCGTCCCTGTTACAACGCTCGGGAAGCTTTATGGAGACGCCATAAACCTTCGCTGCCCTCATTTAATGTTAAGATTCTCTTCCCAGGGCTACGTTGTGGTGATAACCGAAAGAGATACCTTCAGCTCCGGCATGTTTACTATGAGCTGCATAGGGAGGGTCACGCCTGGATCTCTCTTATAGTCCATGGGCACCATGTTTGGGGCGAGTTCGTGGTATCGTCCGTGCAACCTGAGAACAGAAGAGCAGAAGAGAAGCCACGTTGGGGGAGGCAGCGTGGAAGCAAACAGACCCTCAGACCAAAGAGAGGATCTGTCAGCAACGAGTTCCATTTTTCCCAGTAAGGAGAGTTTCTGCCGCTCTGAAGCGTTAGAAGCAAGCAACCACGACAACCCTGCGGGACAAGGCAAGCTCCGAAAGGGAAGAGCACCTGCTTTGTGCTACTCCGTGTGTTGGAAAACGCAAGGCCTGTCATGTGCATGGTTCCAAGACACGTGAAGAATAACCTGCAGGGGGCATCGGAGGAGAAGTGAATTTGGCATAGTTAGAATAGCACCTTCTTGATGTTTTTCAAATCTCGCTCCCTCCCTGCTTGTCTCCAAAACGGAAGAACGGGACATTCAGACAGGACTCTCTCTCTCTTTCTCCTCTTTCTATACAAAGCCAGCTGCTGCACAACTCTTGGAGTATTTAAACTCAATTTACATCCAGTGGCACAATCAGGGTTTTTTTCTAACCCCTGACTGGCCACCAGCCCTACCTAGGCAGCACGTGCAAAGAGAGGACAAATCCTTCCTGAGCCTCCTCATTAATCTCCCAGCGGGCTGCCAGCCGCACAGCCTTGGCATTAAAAACTCCCCGCAAAGCGGACCGGCTGGAAACGGGAAGATAAAAGCGGGTAATGGCTCATTGATTAGGAGGCCGGAGTGCCCATCAGACCGTGAGAGGCCCAAAACATGCCATTAACTCTTCCGCCGTCTCCACATTAGCACCAGTCGATACCGGCGTGGGGAGGAGAGATTGCAGGGCATTTGTTGGGGAGGGAGGGCATGCGCTTGCATGGGGTGTCAAAGGTGCCTTGCCACGGACGTGCACAATCGGTTCTAGGGAGTACAGTTTTCCCCCACCCTTTTGCCAAGGAGTTTAGGATATTGTGTTTTATAAGGATGCTGCATGTCATGACCACTCTCCCAGAAGTGAAGCTGTGAGAAGACCCTCAGAAGAGCCCTGCTGGGTCAGGCCAGGGAGGGTCCACCTAGTCCAGCCTCCTGCCTCACCCAGGGGCCAGCCAGTTCCTCTGCAGGGCCAGCAGCAGGGCAGAGAGGCTGGGGCCATTCCCTGATGTCGTCTCCTGGCTCTGGGACTCAGAGGCTTTAATGCCTCTGAATGCGGAGGTTCCCATCAGCCACTATGGCTCATAGACACTGAGAGCCCCATGAATGAATCTCATCCCAAGCTGTTTACTCCCGTGGCCACCACGGCATCCTCTGGCAGCAAATTCCTAATCTTACTGACTGTCTATGTCAAGTCCTATCGGCAGTGAGAACAGGAATAAGACCCCTTACAAAAATCAAATCTAAGTTTCTGAGTTTCCTGCAGGCCAACGTCTGCACGCGCCCCTCCAGCCTCACCACGCAAATTGCTGCCTGCCAAGCGGGAGCGTCTGTTTTTCATCTCCCTCTATTATCCGTGCCCCCTTGCTCAGGGCTGACGCGCTATTAGATCATGCCGTATCTTTCCCTCCTGATATTTGCCTTCCGAATCAATCTCTGGGCGAGACCCAGCACAGGCAGAGATCCCCGGAATAAATCAGGCACCATCCGGCAAAGCCAGCCGATCAAACTCCTTCTCAAACTCGGCCGGTCTGTTCTTCTCTGCTCTCCAACAGAACCGAGAACCCTGTCACCTCGGCGGGACAAGGGGACTGCCGTTCATTTAAAAATATATATTATTTCACTTCCAAGGATCACTGAACATGGAAGCAATTGTAAAAGAAGAACAAGGAAACGTAGAATTCTCCAGCGGGTCTACGCTAGACACGGAAGGACATCTGGACAGCCGTGCAGATCAGACTGACCGTCCTTCTAGCCCTGGATCCTGTTTTCCTACAGTGACAGCCAGGAATCTTGCACACTGCAGTGGACTTATGGCAAACCCACAGATTAGCAGGTCCCCTGACAGGCAGTCTTCAAGCAGTAACTGGGCAGATACGTATCTTGTATGCTTTAGGCTGGTTCTACATGGAGCGGGGGGTTGGATTAGACAGCCTCTATGGCCTCTTCCCAGTCCAGGGGAATTCTTAGAGTTCCCCTGTTGCTGAAATATTCATTTTGCTAGCCTCTTCCTCTCACCGGAGGGCGGGAATGCCCTCCAGAAGAGTTTGCGCTTTTTGAGTCCCTGGGATTGAGAATATGTTCCAGGGGTCAACTGACCTTTGAACTTACCTGGCAGCCAAGAACGAGCAACATCGCAGGGGGCGATTGGCCCAGACCTAGGCCGCGGTGACAAGAACAATGATGTCAACCACAAACACCCGCAGGCATCGTGGTCCGAGGGGAACAGACCAAACTCCTTTGGCTACAGCCGGATCAGCTTGGCCCTCATACGGATTTGACGTCCCGGCCGCCTCCCCCACCCCTGACAATTGAGTCATCCTTAGCTCATCCTCTCCAAATTATCAGAGCAGAACAGACGGGGATCTGCTTACCGAAGGATCTCCTTTCTTGTGAAGAAGGTGCAGTCCTGCAACAGTACAAGAGAGAGAAGACAATGAAAAAGCTTTGAACATTGGGAGAGCTGGCCAGAGGACTACCTTCTTCCTGCTCCTGTGAGTATGTCCGTGCTGACTCCCCCAGGTTGTGCTATGAGAATGAAGAACACAAGAAGACACCCAAGAAAAATGGTTGAAGAAAGGAAGGTGTGGAGCGCTCACAACAGCATGCAACGTGAAGCCCTCCCAACTTGACTATGGCGAAAATCAAAAGTAAACCATGCCCTAGTTTGACAAAAAGCAGAAGAGCTGGCTATGTATACCCCGCTTTTCACAACCCAAAGTTATTCCCAAAGCAGCTTCCAAACTCCTTTCCATTCCCCACCCCACAACAGACACCCTGGGAGGTAGGTGAGAGCTCTGTGAGAACTGCTTTATGAGAACAGCTCTAAGGGAACTGGGCTTGGCCCAAGGTCACCCACACGTGGAGGAGAGGTGGGGAATTGAACCCAGTTCTTCCGATTGGAGTCCACTGCTCTTTAACCTCTACATTTGCTGGCAGGGGCTCATGGGAACTGTCGTCCATGGACATCTGGAGGACCACAGGTTGACTACCCCTGCTCTACATCACGCTCCGTGACGGTTGACGGTCTAAATTCTAAAACAACCGACCCCCCCCCCCGGGAATCAGACTGGACCGGTTTGGGTTTCCAGACGCCCTTATCAGGATTCTAACTTGGGCATCAATTATTAAGTGCTCTTACCGCCTTGCTGAGGGAGCGAGGGGCGGAGGGGGGCTCTCCTCTTTGGGCATATTGTGTGGCCGAATAAAGTTACCGAGCCACAAAGCGAGGGGCTGAAGACGGCACGAACGGAAACAGGAGCCAGAGGGCCCTGCCTCCTTCCCCTGCAGCGTCAATGCCCGGCTCCAAAGCTATCGCTCCGAGGTGCGCAGTTTGCCGGCAAGGGAGCCGGATCCCTTTGTGGCCGGCGATCCGCCTGGTAATCGGAGAGGCTCGGAAAAAGAGCCAAGCCGTTACTTAACGGGAGCATCGACAACAGGCCTCCGCGTGGAAGGTAATCACAACTAGCCAAAGTCACCCAGCTGCGGAGCACGAGAGCTGCCCTGCTGGAGCGCGTGGCACCCAGGAGCTGGCTGTGGAGATTGCTCTTTTAAGTTCTTTTAAGAATCGCCATTGTGTTACCGTGTTCTGCCTTCTTCCTGCAGCGTTGCAGAGTTATCCCGTGCCTCACTTCCTGGCAGCGTGGGGTTGGCTCCACCTCTATTTGGTGGTGGCACCTCCAGCCCATTGCCCGAATTCCCAAGCTGGCTCCAAATAGTCAGGGTCCAGGGCCGATATCCAACCTCAAATGGCCAGATTGGGAAGCCCTCATTCGCAGGTGTGCTGCCTTTGGATATGGAGGTTCAATTTAGCTATCACGTCCAATCCCTGTCAAGAATCCTTCCCTGGATGGATCCCCTTTCAAAAAAGGGGAGAGGAGGAGGAGGTGCTTTTTGCACCCCGCTTTTCACCAGCCGAAGGAGTCTGAAAGCGGCTTGCAATCACCAATTTTGGGGCTCAGAGAGCCCTGAAAGAACCACTCTGCGAGACCAGCTCTGCGAGAACAGTGACTGGCCACAGGTGACCTAGCTGGCTGAACGCGGAGGAAGAGCCGGGAATCAAACCTGGTTCTCCAGATTAGAGATTGCTGGCTCTTCAGCACTACAGCACGCCAGCTCTCCGGTCCAGAATCCCAACATTCAGGGTCCTGTTTTGTGGAATCAGCAGAAAGCCAATTTAGAACCTATATTGCCCCCTCAAGCGGGGAGAGAACAAGTCCCAGGCCGAAATTAACTACATCTCACCCCTGGCTAGCAGCACCGATTGGTTTTGTCGTGGGAATCAGCCCCTGGAAACCAACCGGACTGGACCCAATGAGGCTTACTTCTGAGCAGGCCTGCTTAGGATGGCACCGTGCAATAAACAGGATCCGAATCTCCGAAACGGCGACCCCCTTAGCCAAAACGGGCAGCCTGTACAGCCAGGCAAACCCGAAGCCAATTTTACTGGCTCCCCCCCCTCATTGGCCAGAGCACAGGCACTTGAATCCCGATTGAATTAAAATGTTTGGAGCTGGGAGCGATGGAGATGAATCATCCAAGCTGCACAGAGCCATTGCATTGAGACGGAAAACTGCCCGAGGGCAAGGAATGTCATTAATGAACATGGCAGAATTAAGGGGGTGGGAAGAGTCGATCCGCCCCCCCCAAAGCAGGGCTGATGTATATTTTTCCGGAGGAGGGACCCTCAGAACTAGCAGAGTCTACGTTGCAAGGAGAACCCCAAAAACCAGAGTCCATTGGCACCTTTAAGACCAACAAAGCTTTATTCATGGCGGGAGCTTTCAAGTCGAATCTTGACTGGTCTTAAAGGTGCTACGGGACTCTGTTTTTGCCGTGCTACTTCAGACCAACGCGGCCACCCGCTTGGGTCTCCTTGGACACCGTCGTCCTCCCCAGGGAGACTCGCCCGGCTCTCTCCATGATTCAGGAACTGATCATATTTGAACCGCAAGGTTGAGGATTCTCCGGGCGAGATGGAACAGAATGTCTCTTTTCCGGCTGGCTGTTCTTGCTGTCCTTGGTCAATCGTTGCGATTTGAACGTTCCTCTCGGGATGGTCATCAGCCTGCTCGAGGATCCCCCACAATGGCGGGGGTGGAACCCCTTGTCATTAAGAAGCTGCTTCTGAAAGCCATGGAGCAGCAGCATTTCGAGTTTTCGGCGGGCTGTAATGTCGGACCACTCCTGTGCTCGCTCCAGTTCCTGGAGGGCCACCCTTGGAACAGGCCGTGGTCCTGACCCCCTTGGCCACCTCTATCCTTGGGCCGCATAGGTTTTCATTTCCCTGCACGGCCCAGCTCCCCCTGCTGGCCTTATATCCGGCTGGCTCCTCTCCTCCAGTCCGTTCGACAGGAGACAGACGGAACGCCCGAGCGGAAGGCCAAAGTGGAAGTCCGGCCACGTGTGTCAAAGGATTCAACTGCCCGTGAAGCACGGGAGATCCACAAGCAGATCTCCGATGGCAGATTTTTTTGTTTGTTTTAACTTTAAAGGGCAATTCTAGCGGTGGTTGGAGCTCTGTGGTATGGTAGGAGGATCTCAGACCCCTTCTCCCAAATGGGAACCTTATCAACTTGTTATTCCTGTAAAGCCCTTGATTCTGTCAAACACCTCCATTTATGGCCCACCCTCTGCCAGTATGTGTACAATTCCCGTTTTTGAGGAAACGTGCTGTGCACATGACAGCTTACCCTTTGAATAAGATTTTGTTGGTCGTAAAGGTGCCCCTGGATGCAAACTTTCTTCCTTTCTTGCAATGTCATTGTTCTTGTTAGTCATTGTTAGTCTTGTTAGTCACTTACATCAGAAGAACTGTTTTTCATGCTCCGCTTTTCACTACCTGAAAGAGTCTCAAAGCGGCTTACGATCACCTTCCTTTCCTCTCCCTGAAACAGGCACCCTGTGAGGTAGGTGAGGCTGAGAGAGCTCTGTGAGAACTGCTCTGTGAGAGCAGCTCTAACAGGGCTTCGACAGGCCCAAGAACACCCAGGGAGCTGCATGCGGAGAAGCTGGGAATCAAACCCGGCTTTCCCGATGAGAGGCCACTGCTTAACCGTACGCCAAGCTGGCCATTAAAAGGACTAATGGAAGATATGAAGGAATTTTAACTGGGCAACCATCGGTCCACCTAGCTCAGCCTTGTCTGCTCAGACTGTCAGCCGCTCTCCAGGGTCTCCCCTGGAGGTCTCGCACGTCACCTACAACCTGGCCCTTTCGGCTGGAGGTGGCAGGAATTGAACCCAGGGCCTCCTGCCGGCTAAGCAGAGTCTCCCCCACTGAGCCACTAATCCACAACCAGCTTGGGGTCCCCCCACCGGGATGCGTACGTCCCATTTCCTTTGCAGCTGAAGTGACGGCGACGGATCGAGGACCTGCTATTCACCTCGAATGACATCAATTCTAAACATTATTTCTGCAGCCAAGCGGGCCGTGGATCTGGCTGCGTCTGGGTGTGTCAGGGCCGAACGGAGTTATTTTTTCTGCCTGCGATGGAGCATGATTTTGCTGGCGGCCCCACCTTCTGACATGACACAAACGCTCCCCCTCTTCCCAAGCTGACTCGCCTAAAAGGTCCGGAAGGGCAGAAGAGACGGCTTCTCCCTTGGAGGGATTTGTATTCCGGATTAACTTGCAACTCCTCCAATTCTGATTGGATGGGACCCACCCGGCCCAACGCATTCACTGGCAAAGACCCCATCGATCCCCACAAGATTCTCTGGCGTGGCTGCAGGATCCTTTGGGAAAGATCCCTCTCTTGCTTTGCTTTTGTCGGGAGGCATCTGAATTGCTCCAGTCTCATCCTCATCTTTTTCGGGTCAAAAAGAGGCCAAATTCCGGCCGTTCCTGACACTCCAGACCTTTCTGAGTTGTGTCCTGAGATCTGGGACCATGTAAACGGGAGAAGCAAGACTCGGTCGCAAGAATCCCCCAATATTTTGACATGCCCTAACCCTGATTGGGATTGCCGAGATGAGCCGAATCTCGTCAGCTCTTGGCAGCCAAGCTGGGACAGCCCTGGACAGAAGGATCGTGAAACAGAGGTAGGCCTTGAAAGCCCATAAATCAGCAGTGCCTTCCCAGCACCCCAAAACACAGAGCTTGGGTCGTTTGGCATTGCCTTGTACAGATCTGGCCAAGGCTCGATCTGTCAAACGGGTAGCAAGATTTCAAGAAAAGGGGAGTCTTTGCAAAGGCTCACTACGCCAGATCCTTCTTTGGGATCTTCTGCATCCAAGACATGTCCTCTTCTGCTGGGTCACAGCCTCTCCCCCAAACCTTCGCTCTGTTAGCATCCAAGGCAGCAGAGTTGGCTTGGGTGCCTTGGGGAAAGAGGCATTGTGTGTGTGTTTTTCCCCCCTGCTTCTGTGGCAGGGGAGGGGGGCTCCGAAATTTCCGGCTGTCTTTGCACAAACAAGGTGGCGCGCCCAGAGAAGCCCCCCACCCACCCCTCCTCCAGGAGCACACCGGCTAGGATGCTGCTTACCTGGTAGGCGTCCAGTTGATCATCGGTAAATATTGTCTGCTTATTCCCCATCTTGAGCAGAGAACCCTCTCGGCGTGGAAAAGCATCCCATGGCAGGATTCAGGCGGTCTCTGTCCGGCAGGCATTTATAGCAGGCGTGTAACTTGACCAAGCGGAAGAAAATCCCAGAGACCGCATCGAATACGCTCGGCTTTTCTGTCTCCGGAGAGCGCTGGCGGGGCCCGGGAGCCGGAGGGTTTGACAATCCCCGCACAGGTGTCACCCAGAAAGGGGGCAGGTGTGCGTCCTCGGCTCCTGCAGAAAGGATCCCGGAAGGCGGGGGATGGACGGGGAGCGTCCGGGGTCTGGAGAAACCATCGCTTCTGCCTCCGATCTCCAAGGCAGGCAGAGAAATCTATAACCCTCCTCTTTTTCTGTCCCTACCTCAGACCAGAAAGGGATTGGGCCACTAGGGGGCAGTGGTGACCGTCCCTCTCTCTCTCTCTTTTTTCCTCCCCGTTTTGCAAAACCAGTTTTTTATGGACTTCAGTCCCATACTGACTCACTTGGAGGAAAATGTCCCGTCCCTGTCCTGTAGAGCAGGGGTAGTCAACCTGTGGTCCTCCAGATGTCCATGGACTACAATTCCCATGAGATTCTCATGGGAATTGTAGTCCATGGACATCTGGAGGACCACAAGTTGATAACCCCTGCTGTAGAGGCACCTTCATTACCTCCTTTATATCCTCACCATGACCCTGGGAGGTGGGTTAGGCGGAGAGAGAGAGAGAGAGAGACTTCCCCCAAATCCCTCAGCGAGATTCCATGGCAAAGTGGGGATTCGAACTTTGGATTCTTACCTTCTAGCATTCTAACTAGAAGAAGAAGAAGAGTTGGTTTGTATACCCCACTTTTCAGTACCCAAAGGAGGCTCAGTCCACTAAGCTGAAATTAGAAGGATTTTGGTTTATAAATGCCTTTCCCTTCTTTTCTCCACGACAGACACCCTGTGAGGTAGATGTGATCGAGAGAGCCCTGAGAGAACTGCTCTATGGGAAGAGCTCTGAGAGAACTGTGACCGGACAAGCGGGCTGCATGTGGAGGAGTGGGGGAATCCAACTCAGTTCTCCAGATTGGGGTCCACCGCTCTTTAACCACCACTGGCTCTCAAAAAGGCCCCCTTGAAAAGTATAGTCTCCTAGGGATGCCAACTCTGGGGTGGAACACAGCTCTTTCTTTTGAGTCAATGCGAATGACTTGCCTTGGGCTGCGGAAGGCACAGCTCGGAGATGCCGGCTAACTAATTCATGAAGCAGCTCATTAGCAGGACCTAAGACTAGAGCGGCCCAAGGTCCCTCTGGGTGCGTGCAAAGGCCACCCCGGACACCCATCGCTGCCAGCCAATCCATTAAAGGGGCTAGAAGCGCCGCTAATTTGCTAAGCTGTGAAGCAACCGGGCCCAGCCGGTCACAGACCTGAAACCCAAAGCCACTTTCACTTGTCCCCGTGGGCTTGACACCCAAAACGAGCACCGAGAATAGCAGGCAGGCAGAGCATAGAATCATACAATAACAGAGTTGGAAGGGACCCCATGGGTCATCTAGTCCAACCCCCTGCACTAATGCAGGGCACTCACTTCCCACATAGAGTCATAGAGGTGGAAGGGGCCTGAGGTCCCCCCTCGCCCCAAATCCCATCCCCTCCCAGCTCCACCCCCAAAGTGTCCAGCTATTTCCTAGCCCAGAGATGGCAACCTTATACGCAATACAGGGTATGCATGCAGTGGATGGATGAAGGGCCAAGATTTATCGTTTCATTCGTGCCTGAAAAGGGCTGATTGCCAACCTCCAGGCGGTGGCTGGAGATCTGGAATAACAACACTGCAATTCTGCTTTTATTTCATTTTTGAATCTCGTTAGTATAGTTTATTTTATTTATTCATCAGGTTATATATCTGTATTGAGTACATTCTCATCATGGTGCTGTTTTTTCCCCCCTCTCGTGTAAAACCCTCCCGTCGGTGGCGAAAGCATCGGAAGGCGGGCTTTATGGCACTAAGTCCTTCCCCTCCCCCCTCCGAAAAAAATCTCCAGGAATTTCCCAGGCCGGAGGTGGCAACCTTAAAAGGAGCGCTCTCCCCTTTGCTGCAAGAATCCCTTTAAGCGCGTCCCACTCGCCGCGCCTGCGCACTGGTGGCCTCGCCCCGCCGGGCATTCTCTTGCGCGTCCCACCCTGCCTCGCGTTGCGCAGGCGCGGCCCAGGGCTGCGGAGGCGGCGCGGGCAAGGCGCAGGGGCGTGGCCTCGGCGAGGTCTCCACCAATCGGGAGCCGAGCCGGCCTGAGGGGAGACGAGGAGGCCGCGCGGCCTGGTCCGGCCTTGCCTTTCGCGCCGTCCGCAGCCGGGGAAGGAGCCGCGCCGTCGCCATGGCCGCTCCGCGGTGGGCGCCTCAGGTGAGGCCGGGGGGGCGGCCGGGGGTGACCTTGGCGACATTTTTTTTTGGGGGGGGGAGTTGGGGTCGCGCGCGCCGGCTCGGCTCCCGCCGGAAGTCTCGCGAGACTGTCTGCGGAGGAGGCGCGCACGCGACCCCTTCCTCCCTCCCTCGCTCCTCCCCCGCGCGACCTTGCCCCGCCCCTCCCTTTGCCCTTGAAGGTTGACCTCTTCTCAACAGCCCTGCGGGGTAGGCCAGTTTGGGGCTACCGTGTTTTTGGATCAGAGGAGTGGCTGCCCAGTTTCCCACTTACTCTGCTTCTGCCTTCGCAGCAGCCCTGGGAGGCAGAATTGGTTTTCATGCCCCGCTTTTCACTGCCTGAAGGAGTCCCAAAGCGGCTTGTGAATCCTTTCCCTTCCTCTCCGCACAACACTCACCCTGTGAGGTCGGCGGGGCTGAGCAAGCTCTGGGAGAACTGCTCTGCAAGAACTGCTCCAACAGGACAGTGACTGGCCCAAGGTCACCCAGCTGGCTGCACGTGGAAGAGCGGCAAATCAAATCTGGCTAGTCGGATTAGAATCTGCCCCTCTGAACCATGACACATGGCTGGCTCCTTGGTAGGTCAGGCAGACAGAAGGCAGTGGGCCCAAGGTCAGAGAACCCTGCCATTTGGGCATGCCCTGTGAACTGATTCCTCCCTTGCCTGCACAACTTCTTTGTTACAGATCTAAAAGGGCAAAATGGTTGCTCGCTGGAATCAGAGTCCGTTGGAGCCAGCCTTCTGGTCCCCACACTGGCAGGACAAGACTGTGCCCTCTGAGAAAGCTGAATGTATTTGGGCCCGATAATCAGCCTGGCATAACCCAGTCAGTGACTTCAGCGTCTGGCTTGGTTTGGGTGGTGCACGGCGATATGTTTTTTGCCTCGTGCCTCAGAGGTGGCATTGCAGAGAGAGCGTTGCCTGTGGTTACACGGATTGTTATTTCCGGGCAATCAGAGTCTTTGTTCAAACTGGTTTTACTGGATCCACACTGTCCTCCCAAGCCAGCCTTCCAAAACCCGTCTTCCACTACTGCAGACAGACTAGCGTACATTTTGGGGTAGTAGTTGCAGAAGCCTTTGGAGTTCACAGGTTCCTTTACCACCCTCTGTACCCAGAGCCCTTCTTGGTACCCAGAGCCCTTCTTCATTTAAAGTCCTTATTAATTTTGTAGTCCTTGAAAGGCAGAAGAAACTTCCTTTTTTAAAAAAAAATTCAGGGTGAAATTCACTAGCCAGGAAGAGCTAGTCAGTTTCTTGTTGCTGCTGTTGACACTGGAAGGGAAAGAGACCATACTTGGAAATCAACAGAACAGAATAGAGATTCTCTCCTCTTTTTATGCTTGCACAGCTGTGACCCTCCTGCAAAGGGCTGATCGGAAGGTGGTTAGTCAGGGGACTCTTGGCTTACCTGGGACCTTTTACCTTGTTAGTAGGAATGTGCAGCAGGTAGAGTTACCAATTAGATGAACCTTAGTAAGCGAGACAAAATGCCGTTAGAACATCTTTCGGCTTTGTGAGACGGTTTGAACTAAATAACGCCCGTCCCTTTATTTACTGCAAAACACTTTCATGATCGGAAGGCAGAAGCAAAGTTACATGTGCTAAGAGGCCACAGGGCTTAATCAGTGAACACCACGATCTCTCTTTAGTATTGGGTCTCTTTGCAGTTTTGCTGTGTTTTGCACGTGTCAATTTCCTAAACAAGCCAAATAGGACGCCGTTGTGTGCTCAGTTATAAACACTGAATATTTACCTTGTAATTCCTGTGAAATAGTTTTCGCCTTGATCAGAAAGCAGCGAAGGCATATATTTCCACTTTCCCATCGATTCTCAGTTGGGCTTTTTGGTCCTGTCACCCTCCCCATGCCTTAAAAATTTCTGGAAGGTGTACATCTCCGTGTACATATCAACATGGTACTGGTGTTGACCTTCACGCCCTGTTGCTTATATAGGAGTATGTAATATACAAGGCAGAGAAAACAAAAAACAGCTTGGTCATCAATCAATATCCTTTTTTTATCGGTTACCAGGATACTTGCCGGGCGCATCAGAAAGAACTGGTGAGCAGCCGAGATGTGTGGGTGGTGATGCTCCTAAAGGCAGTACTCTTTCCCAAGGCAATACGTAGTGTGCAGTTACTTAGGGAAACCGGATTTTTGGCAGCGTTATTCATTTTAGAGAAGCTTTTGTCTCCCCACCCGTTATATGGACTTTGATCCTCGGCAGGCGAATGCCAAGATGAGGTTTTGTGGGGAACCAAGGGAGCATCTTAACTGTACGCCTCACGGATGTAGAGAATGCATTTGCTTCCAGTTTATTTGTTTCAAACATATATTAGCTACCTTTCCCCCTTGAGGAGCTTAAGGAGCCTTACAATATGAATAAAATATAGAGAGTGCATAAAAATGCATCAAACCAGAATTTATAAGTCACCAGTCTAATCAAATGCTGTTCTAAATAAAGGCATCTTCCGAACAATCAAAAGTGCAGGGGCCAGACGTATCTCCCTGGGAAGCTTGTCCCATGGTTGTGGGGCCGCCACCGAAAAGGCACTGTCTTGCATATCCCCCGAACGAGCTCCTTTGATTTGGTGGGACAGTCAGGAGGGCTCTGGTCCTGTGATCCTAATTTATGGGCCAGCCCACATGGGAGAAGATGGGTCCTTCAGTCACCCTAGTCTCAAGCCACACAGGGCTTTAAAGATCAAACCCAATAAGCGATGTAATGACTGTAGCATCGGGGTTTATGCTCGCAAATATTTTATAAGTAGAAATCCTTATCTTCCACATTCTGTGCTGCTTTTAGAATTTGGGAGTTTCAAAAAGCCACTTGTAGTCCTTCTGTTTAGGAAAAGGAAACACACAATTCCACTCAAGTGTATCAGTGTCCACTGCGTGTCCCTCTCACCTGCAGTGTGATATATGCATTGTGACCATGTTTTAAAAATCCTATTTGTTCAGCATTTAAACGATTACGCTGATACGTTTAAATGCATTGTTAAAAGCGTGTTACCAGACTCACGGATTCTCAGCCTATGGTCTTTGACTAAAATCTTTGTCTTTCTCTCCTTCTCTTGCCTTTTTTTATAGGTCTTTCGCTTATTGGGGGGTTTCAAATTCCAAAAACAGGTGACCAGATGTTTTGGTAGTACTGTGAGTATACTAGTATTTTTTTTCTTTTCAAGAAGCTTCTCAAGGTACTGAATAAAACACATCCTGACTCTGAGCTCTTCTCAGATCAGTCACCTTAATCTGAAAATACTAGTTCACACGTGCTCCGAAACTAATAATATATGCAAGCCTACTGGGATATAAATATTTGTGTGTGTAGGATGGGGGGGATCCTCTTGAATTATATTAAAACTGTGGGTTTTTTTAAGTGAGAAAGTTAATGCACAGAGGGTGATTTGAGCCTCTCCCACTGTGTACAGCTTAAATTTGGGTTTGAGGCTGGAAAATTTAACAGGGGGAAAAAGAGATTGAGAACCTTCTTTTGCATCGTTCTTTTGCAATCACTAGCAGCATGCTGAGCTTCTCGCAATCTAGAACATACGGCCCTGCTTCTCAGATTGAGTATTTTCTTCTCCTCTTTGTGTTCCTAAAGGATTACACCTCAGCAGTGAAGTTTGTTCTAAGCATGTCATAAAAGCAACACTTGGCATAGCTGGCATTTCCCAGCAGATCTCCTTTCTCCCCACAAACTGTGTAGCACTGCAGTCTGCACAGAACTCTAGGCACTTCCTTCTGTGCTTGAGAGAGAGAAAGAGGAAAGTTCTCTTGGGAGCGGCCAAACGCCATCCTCTTGAAAAGACTGTGGGCCACTAAGCAACGGTATATAACCAAAATAGAGCAACGAAGGCTGTACACTAATCTGGACCATAATGCCCAGCGGTAGATCTAGGATGTGTACGCAACAGGGGGGGGGACAGCCAGCCTCAGTTGTCCATCAACACCCTTTGCGTTTCTAGGTCCGCATGTAGCTTTGTCAGGCCTTTCAAAAAAAATTAATTTGAAGACAAATGTTTGCCACAATGCACTTTACAGCTGCCATCATAACAGCTGGTGGGTTTCTTTTTAAACCCTAGACGCAGACGGTCACTTTGATTCCAGGAGACGGCATCGGGCCAGAGATTTCAGACGCCGTCGTGAAGATTTTCGAAGCTGCCGCCGTAAGCCGCGCTCTAATTTATGTCACCTTTCTTCTTTCCAAACGCTGCTGAGATACATTCACTTAAGATTTGTTCACAAGTGCAGCTAGGTCTTTTGAAAGGCATCCGGTAGGTTCAAGTCCATTTGCGGTAGCCCCTTCGAGATCAAGATTTTTGAGGGTTTAAGCGTTCGAGAGTAAAGCTCACTTTGTCAGAGGTGAGTTAGAATGGAGAAATCTTCTATCCCAAAACTCTTGCCGTTCTCCACGAGGCTACTGGGTTCGAATCTAGCTCTTTTACTGCAGACCCACACGGCTGTCCCCTGAAACTGTTTTAAAGGAGAAATTCCGTGCTGAAAGGATCTTTGATCTGGAGGGAGGATCATCGTATCTGGGAACGGCTGTTTCCCGTGATAGGGAGAGTAGTGGCTTTCAGAGTAACAGATGACTTTGCAGTAGCCGGCAGACTTGGGCATCGTAACATGTGGCTTGTGTTTTCCATGCTGGGGGCCATGCTTTCCTTAAAATTCAGGGAGGAAAGGAACATTGTGCAGTACAGTGTCTGAGCTTGTTTTGATTTCAGCGAAGACGCCATTTTGGTGCTGTAGTAAGCAGCGGTCTGCTGGCAACATTTGTGCCATTTTCTGCCTTAGCATTTGAACATAGTTCCCGTCATTTGTCCTGAAAACATTGTTTTGCAGATTGGTAGAATCCCAGGGGCTCTGGAAGAAAACTCCTTTTGGCGGCTCCTTGTCTGTTTCTCCCCGAACCTGTTTCGGAAGTTAACCTGCAACCCTTTGCCTCTAGGCTCCTGTTGATTTCGAAGAGAGAATCGTGACGGCGATCCAAGGGCCTGGAGGGAAGTGGATGATCCCTCAAGATGCCAAAGATTCCATGGACAAGAACAAAATCGGACTGAAAGGTATTTCGGGGTTGATGCAAGAGGACGTTTGCTATTGGCCGGGCTGTGAGAGGAGGACGGAGCCCCAAGTCACCCAGAGTGTGGGGATTTGAACCCAGACCTAGTCTGAGACACTGTCCATTATGCCACTATTCCATCCTTCTCAAAAGACGTTTTAAAAACCCTGAAAAAAAATGCAAACAAGATAATCAGAAGCAGGTTCCAAATAAACAGCTCTTCTTCTCTGCCTCAGGCCCTTTGAAAACCCCCATCGCCGCCGGCCACCCGTCCATGAACCTGCTGCTCCGCAAGACGTTCGACCTTTACGCTAACATCCGTCCCTGCGTGTCGATAGAAGGCTACAAGACCCCTTACACAGACGTCGACATAGTCACAATACGAGAGAACACGGAGGGCGAATACAGCGGCATCGAGCACGTGGTACGTCTGCAGAGTGGGAGTGGCATATCGGTGCTGGCTTCTATTTCCTCAGAACAGGGGTCCCTAACGTGGTGCCTGGGGGAGACGTGGCACTCACCAAGTGTCTTTAGAAAGTGGGCGGGCCTCCAGCCCCAGGGGGCTTCGGATTGGCCATGGGGGATCTGGTGGCTGTCAAGTTCTCAGACTTGTACATAAGACTCCACTGTGTTTCATGATGGAAGTTTATTCGAGCTAGGAATTCATAGACAGTCCTGGCAAATTCAGATCAGAACAGTTCAGATAGATCCTCAGTTTCCCGCCCTCCAGCAGCCGTCAGACACACAGTAGCAAGCAACACTATAAAACCCAGGTGCAGAGTCCGGGAACTCCGCCAGCACAGCTAACTGGGCAGAAAGCACTGACCTTGACGTAGGCGCCTCATCTAACAGCGAGACAGGATGAGAAAGTGGTTACAATTCCAAAATGGTTACAGAAAGGCTACAAGCAGATTGAAACACTCCTGGCAGAAACCAGGGGATTCTGACAGCGCCCCATGCAAGCTAACACGGCCTCAGTTTGCCTCCCATTCGCCCAAAGCTCAAGGGTGGCGGCAGTCCCTCGAGCAGAGGAGCAGTCACACTTGGCCCATGTCCCAAAGGGCTTGCTGGTTAACCAAAATTGCTGGTCCTGCATCTCACCCCTCAGCTTCTTAACGCCTGCATCCCCCACTGCTTGTCTTCCAGATTGTCGATGGTGTCGTGCAGAGCATCAAGCTCATCACGGAAGAAGCCAGCCGGCGGATTGCGAACTTTGCCTTTGAGTACGCCCGAAACAACCAGAGAAGCAAAGTGACTGCTGTACACAAAGCGAATATCATGTAGGTGCCCGTTACTGACTGACCAACACAGAATACTTTGTGTTAATGAAGGGGGGCATGCTGGTTTTTGGGCCACAGGGTTGCCAGAACTGAGTGACCAGGCTGTGATATCTCTGTTTCAGATTTCAAAAGGGAGCAAAATGGGGATTTTCACATTGGGTAGCAGGCGTTTTTGCAAGGGATAGAGTGGGGGGAGTTCTTCATTTTTCAGCAGGAGAGCCAATGTGGTGCTCTGTTAAAGAGCAGCAGCCTCTAATCTGGAGAACTGGGTTTGATTACCCTCCCCTCCACATGCAGCCAGCTGGGAGACCTTGGGGCAGTTGCAGTTCTGTAAAAGCTGTTCTCGCAAAACAGATCTCTCAGAGCTCTCTCGGCCCCACCTCTTTCACAGGGTGCCTTACGTGCGGAGATGTAGGAGGAAATGTTTGTAAGCCACTCTGGGGCTCCTTTGGTGGTGAAACGTGGGGCCTGAACAGCTAGCTTTTCTCTTTATGTTGCCAAAACCAGCTAGCATCCCTTGTGATCTCCCCTGACCAATCAAGTCACTTCTCGTTTGTCCATTTGCAGGCGAATGTCCGACGGCCTGTTCTTGCAAAAATGCAGGGAAGCGGCGGAGACGTGCAAAGACATCAAGTTCAACGAAATGTATCTTGACACTGTGTGCTTGAACGTGAGTATTAACAGGCTCACGCTATACAAATTGCAACTGTTTCGGGCACCCTGGTCGGACCAACCTGCCTCTTTCCCCCCCCCCCTCTCTCTTAGATGGTGCAAGATCCAAGCCAGTTTGACGTCCTCGTTATGCCAAATTTGTACGGTGACATCCTTAGGTGAGCTGTTGGAAAGAATTGTGGGATTTTTAGGAGCACGGCCAAACCCTGCCTTGTTGACCCCTTCATCCTGCCCTCATTCCACGCAGTATTTGGGCTGGGCACCATCGGCGCATGCGTTCTGGCCCTCAGTTTGCTAAATATTGTCATGTGGATAAAGCTTCGGCCTGCACTTCCCTCCAGCCCAGTGTGTTGGCAGCATTGGGGGGCTTTAACATGCTCTGCTAGAACGCCTTCATGTGCAATCTTCACAAGTGCCTGTTTTCTTCCCCGGCAGTGATTTGTGCGCAGGGCTGATCGGGGGTCTCGGAGTAACGCCAAGCGGGAACATTGGTGCTAACGGAATTGCCATCTTTGAGTCGGTGAGAACCTCCTCTGCGGAAACACAGCTCTGGGATGGCTAGACTAGAATCCAGTAGCGCCCTAGAGACGAACCAGGCCCCCTTTTAAAGCTTCTTTGGATAATTGAGCAGAGATCCATAAGAGGCTCTTGGCCACAAGGTCTAGACGGAAGAATCTCTCTGGGGCTGTGATGCTCTGTTTTCTTGGGGCTTGGGGGGCAGGAGTGGGAGGGCTTCTGGAGTTCTGGCCCAGCTGGGGGACCCCCTGATGGCCCCCTGGTTTTGGCCACTGGGTGACCCTGAGTGTTAGACTGGAGGGGCCACTGGCCTGATCCAACAGGGCTTCTCTTGTGTTCTTACAATTGATGGGACAGCCAAGATGGGACAACCAAGAGGCAACAGGGAGAGGGCAGTCCTTCAGATAAGCCATGTAGGGTTTCAAAGGTCAAAGCCAACACCTCGAATTGGGCTCGGGAGCAGATCGGTAGCCAGCGCAATCGCTGTCATATCCGGGCCACGTGCTCCCGATGCTGCTGATGTTTACCCACGTGTGCTTGGTTTAAAAGATCCCTCGTCACGGCTAAGCCAAGCCGTCGATGCGCTAAGAGCTCCTTCCCTCTGTAGGTTCACGGGACCGCTCCAGACATTGCCGGGAAGGACCTGGCAAACCCGACGGCCCTGCTCTTGAGCGCGGTCATGATGCTGCGTCACATGGGGCTGCAGGATTACGCCAAGAGGATCGAGGATGCCTGTTTCGATACGATCAGGGACGGAAAGGTACCCCCGGCCCCTCTCCACGTTCTCTTCCGCCTAGGCTAGGCTCTCTTCCTCCGGCCTTCGTTAAATGCCACAAGAGATGCGTGGCTCTTTGAAGGGGCGACACGGGCTGGTCTGATCTTGTCAGATTTCAGAAGCTGAGCATCTTCCTTGCCTAAGTCAGTTGAAGCTTGACAATTCTTTGCCCCAACAAAGCTGCCACCACATTTCTCTCTGCTGTGTTGTGTCAGTCTGTGAACTAGCTGCCCCTCTAGGGATAGTTTCTACGGCAGGGGTGACCAAACTCTGTGGCTCTCCAGATGCCCACGGACTACAATTCCCATGAGCCCCTGCCAGGAAAGTGACTTCTTGCCTGGAAACGTCCTTGCGCACAGCTGGTAATGGAGGCTGTCGAAGGTTGCCCCTCTTATGTACTGAACACACCCAGCGTCTGTATCCAAAAGCCCCAATTGTAGAAATTAAATTCCCCCCTTCCCCCTTCCCCTTCCGTTTCAGGTCTTGACCAAAGATTTAGGAGGTAACGCCAAATGCTCGGACTTCACAGCGGAGATCTGCCGGAGGGTGAAGGATATGGAATAACCACCGACACTCCCACCCTACGTATCGTATCAGTTTCACGCACTCCTGCCGGATCGTCTTGCTCCAAGGCGCCCACTGTCTGCAATTTATATATGCTGGGTTTGCCTTTCTCTCGGAGGAAGCAAGCTGCTTCTTTTTTTAAAAAAAGAAATGTGTTCATCCGAAATGAATGTGAGGATTCTCGTGCCTGCTTTTTCACCAGACCACTTTCCAAGTGCTTCCCCCCCCCCCGTTTATTTACGTGTTGAGCGTCCTTCCGCCACCCGCCCCTCTCTTTTCTTTTTTTGTAGCAGTCCCTGAAGCGTTCAGCCGTCCTTCCCATTTTCAGAATCTTGTAATCCTTTCCAGAACCCCCCTGGTCTCTCGAAGTATCGGAACGCGCAGGTTTAGAGCGGATTTTGTTGGTTGGTCTGTGGTCTGCACAGAACACAGACGGCTCTTTGGCCTTTAAAAATAGCACAAATCTATCTATATTTCTTTAACGTAAAAAATACTTGAATTCACCTCTAAAGAATGCCTCTGAGTGCACTCTCTTGTACCTGAGACTTGCCCCTTGAGAGCAGGCTGAGGCTTCTGTTTGGGTAAACAAATTTTCAGAGACTGCACATAAAAGCCAGAAGTATCTTAAACCATGCAGCCTCTCCACATCCAGACAGACTTCCCACCCACCCACCTCCACATGGCTTCATCTGGCAGTTTCCACTGATGAAACGCAAACCGGTTTTGCCCACTCTAGATCTAACGGGGCGGAAGGGCACCTTTTTGTTGGATCTAGGCCAATAACCAAATCTGCCATTCCCAAATCCGAGGGCCTTTATATTCCGCTTGCTTTCTGTTCTATTATTCAGTTTACATTTATGCTCCTCTGTAACCAGAACGGAAGATGAATGTGGTTACGTAGCCACTCCGGGGGAAACGATTAAGTTGAGGGGACTGTCTGCCGGCATGGCCGAAAATTGTCCTCTGCCACCGTTTCCACCCAAAATAAATCCAGCAGGATGAAAGGGATACTGTGGCGTCTTCCCCACCCCTGCGATCGGCAGCTAGTTAAGTAAAGCAGGGCTGGGGAAGCTCAGAGACTTGTGCGGTGGGGTTTAGACCTCGGTCCCCTGTCATTTTTATTCATACTACACTACTCATCCCCCACTGTGCCCCGTTCTAGTGTGAGAGATGTGGGATTTGGGGGGAAACCCTCGCTTTTGGGGAGCCTGAAAGGAGCCAGAGTCCGAAATCTCTTCCCGTTGCACGTGACATCGTGCGAATGTGTGACTCCACTCCATTTGAAACATCTCGGTGTGTAACTCCCCAGCCACCTCCTCCTGTGCGTGTGAAAACCCTGTTCTCCAATCCGCTTCAGAAACGACGAATCCAAGCCACTCAGCGTCACGCTCCCTCACCACCCGGATCCCCCCACTCGGCATCCATGTACCCAGAACTGACGTTGGGGACAGCGGGGGCTGGGGTTGTATAATTTTGTTTCTGTTTCTGCACTGAGGAGTACTTCCGGACGTCCACCCTCGTACGTCAACATGGGCTGGCTAGAAAAACCTCTTGCTTTGTCTGTGTTTTATCTGCTGCTGCTTCCATCTCTGGATTGTACTAGGCAACTGTGGGGGTGGGGGGGGGGAGGATTTGCCATTTGCGCACAACGGGGAGGAAACAATAAAAATCTCCCAAAGACACCCGGCAAACTTGTCTCTCTTCATTCTCACAAGAGTCTGGAGCGCAAACAATGCCAAGCAGACTTCTCAGGCATAGTTGCTCAGGCCCAGCTGGCAGCATTCTTGCAGGCCAAACAAGAGACCCAAATCGCCCCCAACCAGCAGCCGGCAGCAGAGGGAGGTGCCTTGGTACTCACTGGGAAGGGGCCTGAAAGAGTGGAGCTCTAGGCTGCTTAAAGCACAAAATAGGGGGGGTTTATTGTGAAGAGAAAACAATTTCATATAGAAAGAGGGAAGAGGGAAACCAGACGTAATGATTCTGTTGTATCTGTTCTGGAGGCAAGCAGGGAGTAAAATGTGCTCAAGGGAGCAGGAAGTCTCCAAAATGGGCCGTTCAGGAGACTGGAGGAGATGATTTGGAAAAATTCCTATTCTAACTATGCTAAATACACTTGTCCTCTGGCACCCCCTGCAGGACACTCTTTATAGTCTGCTCAATCATGCACGCTGAAGATATTGTATATTCCAACAATTTTTATTTCTTTCTAGGGCGCTTCCCCTTGACAAGAATCTGTAGGTAACCAGTTGGAACTTTTCACATGCCTTTCTTCCTAGGAGTTTACACAGTTGGCACGTCCCCGTGCGAGAGAGCCTCACGACAGCCCTGCAAGGTAAATCAGTCTTGAGTAACCTGGCCCCCTCCCCCAAGATATTTGTTTAAGGACCTCCGTGTGTTCTCTGCATTTCTCTTGGCCTGTGAAGCAGCACCATCCTAATGACTCGACCTCATTCCGAAAAAACTAACTCCTTTTCTGATTAGATCTGTTCCCCCCTCCCCAGACGTGAGCAGCATTTGCAGAAGGAAACGGTTTGGGCCCACGTTTGATTCCGTACGGACGGTGCTGCTTCAAAAAAAGAAAAAAAAGAAGCCGTGTTGAACTAAAATGTCAAAATAGGAAGGCGTGCTCTATCACCGTGGAGTAAATGGCCCAGCTAAGTAACAACGGGAGGGTCCAAATTGCTCTTTGGCAGAACAGAGATTTGAACCAGTGTCCCCGTGGTGCTAGTCTGAATTCGAAATACTAGACTACCCTGCCCAAAGCAGATTAAGGTGAAAGCAAAATTCCAGAACTATAGAGAGCTGGCAGGATACGCCCGTCTCAAGCGATGCAGAGGTGTCTGGAAGGGAGCTCGTGTCGCCAGATCGGTTTAATGTGGCAGAGACGTAACGGGAGACAGGTCTGGCTTCAGTCGTGATAAAAGGCTTCTATTTCGTCTCGGTATTTCTCCAGCACCGCCTGCCGCCTTAATTTCATCGTAGGCCCTAAAGGGGAGATGTCATATGAGGCTGGTTGCTGTGGGAGGGGTTTTGCTCAGAGGTTTTGGGGAACGAATTCCTATCCCATTGTTGTAGTAATCTTCTGCAAAAGCCTGTTTTAGTAACATTGTTTTTAAGTGGTTGCCATTCTGAGGCTGGCTCCGCCTCCCGTGGTAGCCATTTTGGGGCTGGCTCCACCTCCAGTAGCAGCCATTTTATGGTCGCCATTTTGTCATTGTCCCCCTCTCGCACCCTCACAATTCCAAAGGTGCCCTCAGGCCTACAAAGGTTGGGGATCCCTGGTTTGCACCCTCAGCTGAAGAAACCCCAGGCTGTTACTCTGCCCTCCGGAAGCTTACCGAATTCTCCACCGGCGATGGAAAAATCCTTTTCCAGGACTGCCCATTTCTGGATGCGCTGGACGTTGGCAACGGCCCGTTCGTTCACGCGGTCGATGCCTTCCTGGATGGCCCGGTACACGGCCGCATCTCGCTCCTTCACGATCTCAGACGCCTTCGTGGCCCTGCTGCCGACTTTCTCGCAGAAACTGCGAGCTTCTTGGGTCAGGCAGTCCGTGGGCTCTGACGTATCCAGATCCACAACGCACTGGAACAAACAGGGTTGTGTGTGTGTCCTGCATAGTGCAGGGGGTTGGACTAGATGACTCAGGAGGTCCCTTCCAACTCTCAGAATCCTAGAACCATAGAGTTGGAAGGGGCCATACAGGCCATCTAGTCCAACCCCTTGCTCAATGCAGGATCAGCCCTAAGCATCCTAAAGCAGCCCTAAGCATCCTAAAAACTCTGTTATTCTATGATTCTGAGAGCTTTCATAGTGTGACAAGCTTAAAATGGGGGGGGGGGTGTTTTTGCATGTGTGTCATGATTGTACAAGGGTTTGACCTGGGCAAAGGACCCTGGTCTGTGTATGAGTTTAACTACAGCCCGGGACGGAATGGTGGTCCTTGCCTGGTCATTGCAGCTTATGTGAATTTTTATTTATTAATTAAATTGTTTCCTGTTCCGTTTCTATGCCACCCTCCCCTTTGGGTTCCCAGCGAGGGGGAAGACCTCTCCCTGAGACCCTGGAAGGAGAGAGACGGCCGGATCCTGCATCGGAAGCCCACCTTTACAGTCAGCAAGATGGACAAGAACTTCCTGCCGTCTCCGATCAGCATGGCGTTGCTAAGAAGGGGCAGCTCTTTCTTCACGGCGTCCTCAATGGGCAAGGGAGGTACGTTTTCCCCTCCGGCCGTGACGAGGATCTCTGCGGGGGAAGCACAGCACATCATCGGTCACGCTTCCTTTGAACCCTGCCCCTAGTCTGGAAACTTGGCCCTGGGGGTGTGAGTTTTGGGATTAGAAAGCCAGCTGCACACTTTTATCCACCAGGAGGGGGCGGACCAGGACAACCTGCAACGCGATTGCTTTCTACTGGAGTTCAGCAAGGGGCATGTTCGTCCTCTCCAGCTGCCAACTCCAGTTTGGGAAATCCCTGGAGATTTAGGACAGAGCAGAAGCACTTCAGTGGGGTACAGTTCCATAGAGTCTGAAGCAGCCGGTTTCTCCCGGGGAGTGATCTCTGTAGTGCAGAGATGAATTGCAATTCCATGAAAGCTCCAGGCTGCACCTGGTCCCCGATGGGTTTTGGCTACTGTGTGACACGCAAGTCCCCCAGCAGGGCCAGAAGCCCTCCCACTGTTGGCCCCCGAGCACCAAAAAGACAGAGCCCCCAATGGACCTCTGCTCCAGATCTCTCTCTGACTTCGACTCCCTCTTGAAGCTGTCTGTGCTCAGAGCCGCCGCCCCTTCCTGCAGCAGGGATTTCTCCCTGTTAGAGATTCTTGAACTTAGGCAGATTGGGAGTGGGTGGGCAGGAAGGGCTGTGTCCCTGCATAGCTGGTCGCCACTTTGGGGTCAGGAGGCGAATTTCCTCCAGGCCAGACCAAGCTTGAACCCCCAGGGGGTTGAGCCTTGTCAACACCGCTCAGTTGGAAAGGCCCAGCACCGGATTTGATCTTGCGTCCCTGGAAGACAATGCAAGATCGCAGCGGCCGACTGAGGCGTGCCAAATTGGGAAGGGTCAGCCGCTCCAGGGCATCAACGTTCGAAAAATGGAACAAACAGGCAGGGACAGGTGAAGCCGTTCGATTCAAAGGTCGTTCTAGCCCTGGGTGGAATCCAGGAAGGCCCTGGGAGGTCACCCTGGGTCCTTTCGGCAGCAAACAAACTATGCCTTGTCCCCACCGGAATAGCATGATTATTCCAAAAGGTGGACAATATATGGGGCTTAACAAAGAAAAGGGGGTGGGGGAGAAACAATTGGTGCTCGCGTCGTGGTTAAGAGCAGCAGCTTCTAATCTGGCAAGTTGGGTTTGATTCCCCGTTGCTCCACATGGAGCCAGCTGGGTGACCTTGGGCCAGTCCCAGTCCTGTTAGAGCTGTTCTCCCAGAGCAATCCTCTCAGAGCTCTCTCAGCTCCACCTCCCTCACAGGGTGTCTATTGTGGGGAGAGGAAGGGCAGTCCCGTTAAGACTCCTTTGGGTAGTGAAAAGTGGGGAATAAAAAACAACTCTTCTTCTTCTCTGTGAAACCCCCAAAGAATTTTGTGTCATGCTCCTTCAGGGGTCTATCCCTTGGGATTCTCAGTGAAATGTTACTTTTTTCTCTTCAGGCCTGAAACCGATGGAGCTCATCTCTCTTGTCTGGAGAACCATTGTAATCAACAGGGCTCCCCAGCCCCCACGTGGAGGTTGGCAGCTCTGCTCACAACAGCCCTGCGATGTAGGCGAGCAACTGGCCCTGTCACGGCACGATACCTTTGATCCTCCCGGTGACGTAGAGGAAGCCGTCCTTGTCCAGCTTGCCGAGGTCTCCGGAATGCAGCCAGCCACCTTCGCCGATGGCCTCCTTGGTCTTCTCCTCCATGTTCAGGTACCCCATGAAAACCGTCCGCCCCCAAAAGCAGATCTCCCCGGTGCCGTCGGCGTCCTCGTTCACCAGCTTCACTTTGCACCCGGGGACAGCTTTGCCGCAACTGGGGGTTGGGGGGGAGTTTGAAAAGATAATCAGGGGCCAAAGAAAAATCTCCCCCTGCCAGGTTTATAAGGATTCCAGTCTCCAGGTTGAACCTGGAGATCCCCTAGAATCATCCCTTATCTCCAGGTGACAGAAATCGGTTCCCCTGGAGAAAAGGAATGCTTTGGAGCAGGGGTAGTCAACCTGTGGTCCTCCAGATATCCATGAACTACCATTCCCATGAGCCCCTGCCAGCGTTCGCTGGCAGGGGCTCATGGGAATGGTAGTCCATGAACATCTGGAGGACCACAGGTTGACTACCCCTGCTTTGGAGGGTGAACTCTGTGGCACACTCAAGGAATTTTTAAAAAATGTGCAATGTGCAAATGACTCTACGTTTTACCTGTGACGCCGGTAGACGTACGGGCCGGACATGCAGTGGGGGCCGGTGGTCTCGCTCATCCCGTAGGCTTCGTACAGGGGGATGTTCAAGCCCAGGAAGAAGCGCATCACTTCGGCGGGGAGGGGAGCGGCTCCGGAGAAGTGCTTCTGGCACTGAGAGAAGCCCAGGGCGTGGCGGATCTTGGCCAGCACCAAACGGTCGGCTAGTCTCATTCGGAAGGGCTTTAAGTCGCTGGGGGAGGGCAGGGTGCAAAAAGGAATTCAGAAGCCATGTGAACCGCCGGATCCTATACTGATGAATCAGCAGAAAAGCTGCTCTGGGAGAACAGCTCTAACAGGACTGGGACTGGCCCAAGGTCACCCAGCTGGCTGCATGTGGTGGAGTGGGGATTTGACCAATCAAATCTCAGCTTTCAACCGAAGGCTCTAGTCCTCATGGTTACGGAGCCCTTTCGAGGCTTTGAAGGACGTTGAAGCTCAGGAAGGTTGGGGACCCCAGAAATAGCGCCCCAGCCTCGTGGGATCCCCGCGGGGGAGGAAGACCCCAAAAGCCACAACTATTTTCTCCCTGTACCTATTTGAGCCGCTCAGGTTCCTTTCCAAGGTGACCGACATGGCCCAGGCGAGCATTTTCTTCTTCAGGAATCCCGACTGCAGAGAGACGTCCTTGATCTTCTCCATGATCTTCTCCCACACGCGGGGGACGCCCATGTGGGACGTGGGCAGGGCTTCTCTCAGGATGTTGACCAAGCCTCCCTGCAAAGACCAAGAGCAAGTTCCGACCCAGATCGGAGCCAACCTCTAACCGATCACGTGCCGGCGATGGTCGGAATAGGCAAAATCTGTCATGGGCATGATTCAGAATTAGACACAGAATATCCTGCGCAAGGTCTTGGGGGATATGATATTTTTTCAGTCACCTGCCAATCAAGTCCCCAGTAGCGAATCAGAAGGCTTGTTGGGCAGAAGCCCCCACCTGCCCGCTGGAGCATCACTCCCCGCCCCACACACACACAGACCTTCAAGGCATCCGGCTCTGCAAAGTAGACTTGTTCTCCCCACTTGATTCCGGTCCAGAGGTCATAGATTTGGCCCGCGATGTGGCTCAGCGGAAGGTAGCTCACAATGGTCTCCTGCTGGATTTCCGCCGGCTGCATGTCGCCCGCTCGGCTGGCGTGCGCAGAGGTCCATGTGATCTGAATGGGGAACGCACAGGAGTTGAGCACAGGAGCACACTCCCACACCTTTCCAAGAGGGCACAGTGGCTGTGGCTGGCCAAATGTCACCCATTGAGTGGAGGAACGGGGAATCGAACCCGGTTCTCCCTGTTGGAGAACACTAATCTTAACCACAACAGGTTTACGACTGGAAAGGGGCAATCCAAAACTAAGCTTGAATATCACAGTAACAGCACCAAAGGTCATGTGGTGAGCAGATGAGACAGACATATAATATTATTAATCATAATCATTTAATCAGCCAGGGTGGTCAGCCTAAAAGCCGGGAGGCCTGGATTTGAATCCCCGGTATGCCATGAGATCTGCCAGTTTCTCTCTCTGCCTACCCTGACCTACCTTACAAGACAGTTTTATTCAAGGGATAACTCGTTGGGGGCTTGCACACAAAAATCTATATCTTAAATAAAACTGGGTCGGTCTTCGAAGGTGACCCTGGACTTGAACTTTATTCAAGTCCAGGCCAACCCGAATGCTGGCCTGAGTCTACCCCGCAAGGTGGTTGTGGAGATGAAAGGGCAGCGTGCTGGGGGTTCCGTAGAGGAAGGGTCGGGTTCTTAAAACCCATGGGTAGGTGCCGCTTGAGGTGCAAGAGGCTACCGAAACCAGAGGTCAGATGAGGACACGACCCCGTGGAGGAGGGCACCGGGCAGAGTGGATTTACTGTCCCAAGAGCCCTAAATGTGTTTCCCGACGTCATCCGTGGCTGCGTCAGAGAACAGACGTCCGGTGCCACTCAGAACTCAGCTGCAGATGCAGAGGGACGTGCATGAGTAAAGCAGACCCCGGGACGGAGACAGGACGGGATACTTTCCAGGGTGAGGCCTCATTAAAAATAGCCTGCCCAAACACAAGCAGCCGAGAATAGCTTGGCCAGGCAGGGTCGGAATTCTACCAGGCCTCTTTGGGAGAGGGGCGCAGAGGCCTTCCCTTGATGCTGCCTTTGGGGCAAAGTGGATTCTGACTTTCTGCCCAACGTCTGCACTGAGATGGGGGGGCAAGTGGGTGGGCAGTGTGCCCGCTAGGGTTGCCAGCAAGTCCGACAAACATCACATCTGGTTTGGCCCCTCTTGCAGTGGGCCCAGGATCCACAGCCCTAAATAATGTGGACAAGAACTTGTGGAGGAGACGCCTATCAGTGGCTACTAGCCACGGTGGCTGAAGGGAACCTCCATGTTCAGAGGCAGTCAACCTCTGGATCCCAGAGCCGGGAGGCAACATCAGGGGAAGGCCTCGGCCTCTCTACCCTGAGGTTGGCCCTCCAGAGGAACCATCTGGCCGCCATGTGAGACAGGAGGCTGGACCAGAGGGACCCTCACTGGTCTGACCCCGCAGGGCTTGTCTGGTGTTCTTACGTTCTCTTCTCATGCCTCCCTCTCAGGTGATATATAGCATCCACTGGCCCCGTATGATAATTTCCCCAGACACCCATTCATTTCAGAAATCTTCCTGCTTCTTACGGCATCCTTATCTTGGAGCTGATTCATGTTTGGATCTCATTGACTTAGAAGCCACGCCTAAAATGCTCCAGGCCGCCATGTTCCGGAGACAGGAATACATACGTTGTCGTGACTCAGCATCGCTCCTTTGGGCTTCCCGGTCGTCCCCGAGGTGTAGATCAGCACGCAGCACTGATTCGGCTTCTGGGTCCTGAGGACGGCGTCGAGGTCTTCGTCCAGAATTTCGTGGCCCAGCGCCATGAATTCGTCCATCTTGCAAAGGAAAAGGCAAGTGTCATAAATAAGATTTGTATCTGTGTGTGGAAGGGAGGGGGTGTGAGTTCTTCCTCAAGTCTCCAAAAGAGACCGGTACCCCTGGGGAAAAAGGGCTGCTTGGGAGGGGGGACTCTGTGGCCTTGTACCGTGCTGGCTGGGATACCAACCTCCAGGTGGGGCCTGGGGACCCCCTGGAATTCCAGCTCCTCTCCAGAGTACAGAGATCAGTTCCCCTGGAGAAAAGGGCTGCTTGGGAGGGAGAACTCTGTGGCCTTGAACAATCCATACCCAAATCTCTAGGGGTTTCCCAGCCCCCCTTCCAGTGGCCGAGGAGGGCTGGTTTTATCTTTTAACAGACCGCATTTCTTGGGCGCGAGGGGGGCAGATCAAATTGAAAAGATCCATTAACCCGGTGCTTTCTCTCGTACCTACCGCATACAAATTGGGGGTTTTCTCCGCCACGGGATCCCTGTACATCACGACAGCTTTCAAGTGCGGCAGACGGGGCCAGATCTGTGAAGCCAGGGACATACTGTTTTGTTGCATATTGAGATGTCTTTCTTGGCTCAGCTGGTCTGGCCCCACAGCATCTTAAGAGACCCTCAAGCTTTCCAGGGTATTTGTGCAGATCTCTGAAGATAGTCCCTAAGATGCTACAGGATTTGAATCTAGCTCTTCTCTTACAAGCCAACCCGGCGACCCTCTGGAGAACTGAGCATCGACTCCCAAGAGATCTGCCCTCACTGGTGGACCTCCTGATATCTCCTGGGTTTTGGCCACTGTGTGCCCCAGAGTGCTGGTCTCGATGGGCCACTGGCCTGACCCAACATGGCCTCTCTGAGGGTCTTATCAAGACAGGTTGCCATGTCAGTCTGTGCGCAGCAATAGAGAAGAGGAAGAACGACTCAGGGAAGCTCCTCCCCTTGGCACAAGTTTTGTTAGTCTTTACGGTGCCTCTGGAGTCTTCCTCTCGCCCGTGTTCTTGTAGGCCTCCCCTCCAAGTCCTAGCCATGGCCAGCCCTTCTTGGCTTCTGAGATCTTGCCTGGCCCATCCCGCTCAGGGCTGAGACTCGTTCACTTCTCGTCTCCTCCCCCAAAGAACTGTGGGAGATGTTTTCTGAAGAAACGGCTCAGGGCTTCCCAGCTAGGACCTCTGCACAAAGCAGACCTTTGGTCTTTCTGACAGCCACAGAGGAGGTCTCCTACCTGCATTATTTTATCCAGCTGTTTTTGGCTGTCGACCACGATGACGTTTGCTCTGCAGTCGTGGGCGATATAGCGGCAGGCCTCTGGAGAATTGGTTGTGTAGATCCCTGTCACGATTCCACTGGGCGGGAGAGGAGAAAGGTTTTTCCCTGTTACTCCCAAAGGCTCACGCCAAAGCCAGCTGGGAAGAAGACATGGCGTGACCCCTCCGCGCCTTACCCAGCAAAAACGGCTCCCACCGCCAAGATGAACCACTCCTCAGAGTTGAACCCAAGTATCGCCACGCCGTGGAACTGTTCAAGGCCGAGCTGCAGAGAAAGAGGAGCTGAGCTCAGCAATGCAGCCTCTGCTTTGAATACAGGAGGTCCCAGGTTCAGTCCCTGGCATCTCCCCTCAAAAGGAACGTCTCCTTAGAAACGCCGAAATGAGGGAGATTTAAGAACAGTCCTGCATGCTCAGGATCACAATTTTTTGAATGGCTATTTGTCTCCCTGCAAGTAGAAGACTAGCACTACAGGGCATGCCTTTGCATCTGGCTTCCTGAGATGCTAGTTTTCTTCTTGCAGTACACAAAAAAGCCCCTAGGGCAAAACAGTCCCATCCATTTCATACTGGGCTGCCTCTTTTTGGAAGTTAATCTGTTCTCATACTAAATGTCCCTCCACGAATATGCCACAAGTCTTGCTTCTATTTTTGTCAGTCACATTTATTTTATTCCTTTTATTTTTGTCAGTCAAATTTATTTTATTCCTTTTACTTTTCCACTTCGGTTCCTGCCCCGTCACCTTGAGGAAGCTCTTGGCAGCTTTCCGAGAAAGGTTGTAATACTCCAGAAAGGTGAGCTTCTCCCATTTCCCGTTCTTTCGGCTGGCCATCGCGTTGAGAGACCCGTATTTCTCAAGGGATTCCAGGAACATGTCATGAACCGTCATGGGAGTCTGCGAGCAGGTTGGGTCGATCCGCAGCTCGACCAACCCGTCGGCAGATGTGGTCCAGAGAGAGGCTGAAAAACAGGAGACTGTTTTTACGGGTTGCTTTGAGATTGCACACCTGGTCTGACGCTCAGACCGCTTGCTTGAAGTGAATGGCGAAAGTCTGCCAGCCCCCAGCATCTCCAGTTAAAAAGATCAGACGGTATTTGTTGAGAAAGACTTCCGCCTTAGACCCTACCTGTATCAGCATAGACAGTCTAGGGACGCCAGCCTCCAGGAGGGACCTGGAGATCTCCTCGAATGATAGCTCTTCCCCAGACTACAGTTAGTTATTGACTCCAGAACAACAGTTAGCCAGTTAGACTGTTAGGGTTTTCTCTCTCCCCCTCTCTCTCTCCTTCTCTTTACAAAGTTGTTTGTCTTCTGAACGAAACTATTCTTTCAGCAGCTGGTGCTTTGCTTCTCCTTTGCATATTTAATCTCTGACAGCAGAAAGGGGGGGGCAGCAGACCTATTACATAATGGCCCCAGAGGGGTTAGGCACCCACTTAATTACTTAATTAACAAGTCCAGAAAGATGGCTATTGTACAAGTCACCCGCTTCTGCTTATCCAAAGTACGAACGTTTGCACACTGTGGTACGTTGTTCAGGGGTTTAATACTACCGATCGGTTAAGAAGGATTAATTTCCCAGTCAAACAGTATGCTAAGAGGGAGTATTCAATGCCCCCCCTTCCAAATGCTGGGGTGAAATTATGAACTTTAATAACCATGGGCTGTTCTTGCCTAGACCCATCCACTGGCGGATGTGGTGACTTACACCATTTCTGTTTTCTCCGTGTGCAATCCTTGCATGAAAGAAAGCTAGCCTCTCAGGGACATGTTACCCTGAGAGGCTAGCTTCTGTCATTTCTGCCCTGGGCTGTGGGGTGAAGCCTGCAGATGTTGCACTGCCCAGACGTTTGGAAATGTATAGAATCAATAATATAATAATAATCATGTTTATTATAATAACCTGCCCTTCCTATGAGGCTTAGGGTGGGTAACATCAATGGTAAAATACAATCTTAAATAACATCTAGCAGAGGAGGGGGAGAATAGGGTGTCCAGGCGGGGACTGAAGATCTCACAGATCTGCAGCTCTTCTCCAGAATTCAGAGGTCAGCCCCCCTGGAGAAAACGGCTGCTTAGGAAGATGAGCCCTGTGGTTCCTCCCTGCCCTATTCCCAAGGCTCCACCCCCAACCACTCTAGGAACTCCCTCCCCGTAATTTATCCCCTGATGGGGGTCTCTCCCTTCCTGCAGCATCTGCCCTCCCCAAATTTCCAGGAATTTCCTGACCAAAAGATAGCAACCCTATGGAAGCGGAACCCCGATATCTCCTGGGATCAAAACAGATGTACCTACAGCCGAGATGAGTTCCCCGGGAGAAACACGGCTGTTTGGGAGGGTCAGTTGCGTGGCATTATCGTCCCTGCCCTCCCCAAACCCTTTTCACCTCCACTCTCTTCCCAAACTTCTAGCAATTTCCCAATCTGGAATTTGCAACCCCCCCAGGCTGGCTTTCCAAGTCGTTTCTCCCGGACAAGCGCCCACCCCCATTTTCACTCATGGCCCTCCAGTGCAGATTTCTCACAAGGAGAATGTCCCAAACCCGTAAGAGGAGGGGGAAATCGACTTCCAATCTGCCCATCGGGGAGGGAGAGGGCGCGGGAGCCCGGAGAGGAACGCGCTGTGCCCGTAGCCGAAAGAAGAGTGGCAAAGTTCACCCCGGAGGCAAATCCCCCAAAGAAAGGGAGCCAGTGTTTTCGGCTGTGCCGTTCAGCCATTCAAGGAGAAAAAGGAAACGGGAGGGAGGGGGAAAGGAACAAAGAACAAAAAAGCTGAAGGACTTTGCCCAAGTGACTCGGGCGGCCGTCGCCTTAGCCCAGGCAAGAGCTAGTGTGGTGCGGTTTCAGTTGCCAACCTCCAGGGGGTGACTGGAGATCTCCCGGAATTACTTCTGTCCTCCAGCTGACAGAGATCCGTTCCTGAGAACAACCTGCTTTGGAGGGTGCACTCTAGGGCAAGGGTAGTCAAACTGCAGCCCTCCAGATGTCCATGGACTACAATTCCCATGAGCCCCTGTCAGCGTTTGCAGGCAGGGGCTCATGGGAATTGTAGTCCATGGACATCTGGAGGGCCGCAGTTTGACTACCCCTGCTCTAGGGCATCCCTTCCCCAAGGTCCACACCCCTCCAAAAAGATCTCCAGATGTTCGCAAACCGGAGAAGGGATTTGAACCTGGGTCTGCCAGATCCTAGCCAGATCATCTAACTGTGCTGGTCCTCATTGAGGCCTTCAGAACTCTGTTTAGGGCATGTGCCCAGAACTGGGGAAACTTGCCCTCCTCTGTGCTGCAAGATCTGTGGAATACATCAGGTCCATGATCGGTACCCCAGAATAATCGGACGGGAGGGGGCAGACAGCTGTTTCTGACTCCCAACAAAGCTGCTTTTGTGAGATCTCTGAATGCGTTTTCCTGCCGCTCAACATCTGTCTGCCAGCTTTCGGCGGAGCGGGCAGTGAAAAGCAGGGTACAAGACCCAGCTCTCCTCCTCCTCCTCCTCCTGCAGACGAAAGCTTGTCACAAGAACGAAACCTGGTTGGGCTTCAAGATCCCCCCCCCCCCCCAGACTCAAGCTTTGTCCGGCTGCTTCAGACCACCGCGGCGGCCCACCCAAATCTTCCATGGTCCGCTCACCTGCAGGGTCTTCTTTGCCGGTTCCCGAATCTTTCAAAGCCTCCGGCACCTCGGACGGATCGCTGAGGAAGGGGAAGAGGGAAAAAGCATTTCCGATCGCGTCCTGGATCTCAAACGGAGTATCGGGATAAGACCGTTTGCCCGCAGGGAATCCAGATGTTTCCCCCAACGCAATGTCGATGAAGCCTACCGGGCTTCAGTGATCTTCCCCGAAGACACAAATTCAGCAGCAACCAGGAACGCTGCCTTTTCGGTGCTGGCCCCTCATCCTTGGACCTTATTGAGCAACCTGGATTTCGGTTCCTGCTTCTCTGCAGCCATTTCCTTCTCTCCCTAGCATGTCCACAGCCCTCTCGCCTCCCTGGTAGAGTTGCCAACCTCCAGGGGGGGCCTGGATCGCTGGAATCGGAACCCATCTCTGGCAAAAATGGCTTCTTTGAGGGAGTGGAGCATTCTACCCCCCCTCCTCCGAAGTCCCTCTTCTAGCCTGACCCAAAATAGGCTATTCTGCCATCGTGTCCCTCTGGCAGGAAGGCACCTGGGCGCCGGGAGACAGATGAAGAAAGAAAACACCGTGGGGTATGTGACTCCTTAGCCGGGGGTTCCCGCCTACTGACTCGGCTACCGCCAAGGGGAGAGGGTGTTGTGTTTTGAGGCGTGGGAATGACCGTGGGAAACGTTCCCCTCCCACACTGCTATTGCCTGGGTCTAACCTGCCCCCACGCTACCATGGCTGTTTTCTCACACTGAAGAAAACGCCAGGGCTCCCTTTCCACAGATCTGTGCTGTAGGGTTACCGACCTCCAGGTGGGGCCTGGAGAACGCTTGGAATCAGCCCTGTCCTCGAGGCAGGGCTGCTTTAGAGGGGGAAGTCTATGGCTTTACACCCTGCCCTCCCCAAGCTCTAAGAGAACTGCGACTAGCTCAAGGTCACCCGGCTGGCTGCATGTAGAGGAGCGGGGAATTGAACCCAGTTCTCCAGAGGCAAGTCCGCAGAGGCAGTTTGCGCGTCCCACAATGTCAAAGTTTTCCACGTTAAGTGTCCATAGAATATCTTTCCACTCTCCTTGGACCCCGAGTGCCCTGTTTCCAGCTGCCTCCCGCACCGTCCTTGCAAATAGCTGGGCTTGCCTTGCGAGCCAAGGAAACGTCGGGTGAAATTTAATGGGAAGAAGAAGGAGAGCCAGGAAAGAACACTGCATCCCTTACTGAAGGCCGGAGGTCCTGCCCTCAAATTAATCTAAGCCTACGAGATAATGGTGTCAAACGTTTTGGCCCTCCTCTTTCGACAGAGAACGCATTGCTAGCGGAATTACTTTAAAACGTTAAGTGTTAAGGCCCGCTTTCCACGTTAAATATTAAAGTCCGCTTCCCCCCTTGAAAATCCCATCCATTCCCATTTTTAGCAATAAAATATACAGAGGCAGAATGAGACACGCATCCTTACAACCTCTGGGAAAGAAAGAGGGTCTCTTAGGAAGAACTGATTTCTCAGAAGCTGCTTTTACCTGGTTTCGTGGTTTTCCGTCATGTCTCAACCCCCGCTTGAGATGATGTCTTGGCGTGGGGAGGGGGGTGTCTCTCTTTTGGGAGGGCAGGTTGACCAACTGACCCAGGCCGCTTACAAAAATGCTGCAGATCTGTGCTCCGGCCGCACACAAAAGCCGCTTGGGTGACTTAGGAATCCCACAGTGGCTGGAGAGCTCGTCTTTGGCGGAGACGTAATGGAAGAGGAGGAGATTCCAAAGTTGGCCCCCAAACAAAAAAAAAAAGCCCTACTTTTCACAGTTCCTGTCTCGCGCGGTGGCTGCATGGGGGTAAGCGGCTTGGGGAAGAAGTAAAAAGACCCACACCCTGGCAAGAAGTTTGCTTTGATTGAATTATCCCTGAGAAGAATGTTAATGAGATAGTGGCTCTTTAAGATGCAAATTCTCTCTCTCTTGCTCTCGCGCTCTCTCTCTCTCTCTCTCCCTCTCCCCCCTCTCTGGGTAGAAGAGCCCCCCCCCGAGTTTTTTTCCCAACTTTGGGACAAAGTTTTCTTTTAGGGAATGGAGAAATCAAATTATATGCCTGCCTGGGACCTCATGCCTTGTCCTTTAGCTGGAAATGCCAAGGATTGAACCTGGGAGCTTCACGTCCCCTCCTGCCTGGTCCTTTTATCTGGAGATGCCAGGGATTGAACCTGGGACCTTCTGCCTGCCAAGCAGAGGCTCTGCCCCTGAGCCAGGGTCCCAGACCAAGGCCTTCCCCATTCCCTCCTGCCTGGTCCTTTAACTGGAGATGCCGGGGATCGAACCAGGGACCTTCTGCAGGCCAAGCACAGGCTCTGAACATGCTTCCCTTGTTGGTCTTCAAGGTGCTGCTGGACTCTAGCTTTGTTCTATTGTCGCTAAGCAACTGTAGAGGGGACAGGTAGAAAGATTCCGATCGGTCCTTTTGACAGTTGGCTGGCAGAAATGTTGGGCTCATCCCATCATCCCAGTGACTGCCAGGAACTGCCTTTCTTCGCTCCGTTGTTCTTTCTTCTGCCACCGTTCGAGGGTTGAGTTAGATTTTGGGCAAATCTTGGGCCTGGCATCTTGCCGTAACGACTGGTTTGGGGTGTGACAGTTCTCACCTTTCTGAAACTCCAGGTAAATAGTCGCTTTGCCCATTGTCAACTCCAGAATTGATCGCATGGAGTTGTTCATTTTCAGTTAGGAAAATCCCCGCTCCTCATTTGGATTTGCGATCTCCTACAGCTACACAACACTTTTGTAGGACTGCGGTTTTATGTTTGTGCTTTTAAAGCACTGGGTAAACTTTCCGTTTGTGTACATCCTTACTCAGTTGCGTTGTCATTACACAACGCCTTTTCTTCTGTTGTGGACCTGCAACACACCGTGTACCCCGTTTTGCGAAGGAAAAAAAAACATGCTCTTCAAAAGGTATCTTTGGACCCTTAAAATGCTGACATTGAAAAGGGAGCCCTGGTTTCAGCTAGCAAACTGAGTGGAGGTTGAAGGGTTAAAGCCCCCCCCCCTTCTTCCCTGCCTGGCCCCGAGGCAAGCTGAGGCTTTGACAATGTATGAAATTTCCTTTCTTCCTCCTCTCTTCTCAGTAAACCCAAACGAAGGAACCCGCCATGGAGTCTTCCTCAGAGGAACCCAAGGACGACAAACCGTCCTCAGAAGACCCAAAATCTGGCGGTCTCTCTGCAGAAGAAGAGAAAACCGGAGAAGAGCCTGCAGCGGACGGCAACCAGGTAACACAGTAGCCTTTTATTCCGTTTATGTTTCTTTCTTTACCAGGAAAAGGGCTTTGTGCTCCCCAGTGCTACTGTGTCATGTGCTCTAAGCTCCAAATTGTTCTAATTCAGAACAGTTAAAACCCCGATTCCAATTCGTTTGGTTGGTAAATTCTAAGTGGGAGCTGAGTGTGGGTGACCAAACTTGTGTTAATCAGGTTCTAGAGAGCTGGAATGCCAGCTGTCTCCAGACCCCCGAGAAAATGGATGCTTTGGGCCAGTGGCAGCCAAACTCCTGATGTCTGTGGACTCCAATTCCCATGAGCCCCATGCCAGCACTGGCAGGACTCATGGGAAATGTCTTCCATAGACATCTGGAGAGGCAAAGTTTAGCCGCCCCTTTGGAGGGTGGAGCGTACGGCTTTCTACCCCAGACCTGAGCCGTCCCTACCCCCACCTTCCCCAGGCTCCGCCCTTGAAATCTCCAGGGATTTCCCAATCTGGAGTTCTCATCCTTCCAGCACAGCAGATGCGGAGCTGAAAGCACGTGGCTATTTATTATTTTATTTAACATCAGAGTCATGTGACAGGAAGAAGGGCTGGGTTGCTAGCCCTGCTTGGCAAATGCTGAGAGAGGGATGGGGGAGGGATGCAATGTCACTTCCAGGTGGAACTCTAGGGATTTCCCATTTCTATGGCCTTGACCATAAACGTTGGGGAAATCCTGACAGTCAAATGGGGTCATTTGCCTAAATTGAAGACACAACAGAGAGAGGTTCTGTCCAAGCCGAGTGAAACGTCATTGCAATAAAGGTGACGCCAGCCAAAAGAGCCCGAGACATCATGTTGTTAACTTTTGTACTACACAGGAAACAACTTTTCAAGCTTGCGCAAACTACCTTCTCATTTATATGACTGTTGTGCATCAACTTAATGCAGAATGCATCTGCTAAGCATGCATTTCCTTATACCATATTAGGCCCGTCCACGAGCTCGCCCTAACCTCCTTTCCCATGTCACGTGGACATGCGCACTGTTCTCTGAGTTTATATAACTCTTCTTTACTGATAAGCGCAACACGTAGCCAAGCATACCTCTCTGTCCATTTATGGGCCCTCTACAAGTTCTCTGTGTTCCCCTATTTTTCTCTGTTCTTGGCAAGCAAACGATGCTCTGGCCTTCGGCGCATCCGGTGCATCACAGAAAAAATGCCTTCAGTCTTCAACATGTCAACTTGTACATTCCACTGTGCACATGTGCTGAATTTAGCTCGCTTAATCTGCACATGGCTATCTAAAATGGCTCTCAAATGGCTCTATGCTGGCTTATCAGTCCCTAGAGTGGTATGGACCATAGACACTGGAGACAGGAAATCCCTAGAGTGGTATGGAAGGTGTGACCATAGACGCTGGACATAGGAAATCTCTAGAGTGGTATGGAAGGTGTGACCATAGACACTGGACATAGGAAATCTCTAGAGTGGTATGGAAGGTGTGACCATAGACACTGGACATAGGAAATCTCTAGAGTGGTATGGAAGGTGTGACCATAGACACTGGACATAGGAAATCCCTAGAGTGGTATGGAAGGTGTGACCATAGACGCTGGACATAGGAAATCTCTAGAGTGGTATGGAAGGTGTGACCATAGACGCGGGACATAGGAAATCCCTAGAGTGGTATGGAAGGTGTGACCATAGACACTGGACATAGGAAATCTCTAGAGTGGTATGGAAGGTGTGACATTCACTGAAGAAAAGCCCCAAAGGAAACAAACACCCAATCAAGTTGGGAACCCGAAGGCTGAATGAGAAAGCAAAACAATTAAAATAAAATGCAACTATTTATTATCCGGGGTTCATAATTAGGATTCAGAAGTGCCTGCGTGGCCTTAAAAAGACCTGTTGGGGTAGTTTATCTGCGCAGTGTGACTGGGACCACTGAAGAAAACATGGGGACCAAATCCATGGTTCTCCCCTGTAAAACCAATGACAGCCACGGTGGCTTTGCAAGACATAAAATAAATAATTTTGCAAGCCGCTTTGGCGGGCTGGCCTCCAGCAGCGGCTGAGTCGGGCCCGGGGAAGTGGGCGGGGAAACGAGCGCCCTGCCCCGCCCTCTTGCCCCTGATTGGAGGCGCCCGTTGCCCGGCGACGACGCGCACGCGGACTCTACCCCGCCCCTTCCTTGCAGGTGGCCTTTCTGACCGTCTCAGTTGGGAAAGCGAGGCGGCAGGGCGGGGCTTCTCTCACCCCCCCACCCGGTGCTGATTGGTCGCCCTCGCGACCGGCTCCCTCTGATTGGCCGCGCGGGCTACGCGGAAGCCCTGAGCCCTGCCAGAAGTTTCCAGCGCCTTCGGTGACGTCATCGCGCCGGCCTTCGAGAAGCTTCGCCGGCCGCCTATAAAAGCGACGCGAGGCCGCCGGCCGCGCGCTAGTAACGGCCGGCCTCTGAGGGAGGAGTCCTACCGCGCAGGGTCGCTGTTTCCCTCGGGGGAGCCGTAAGCAGCCTCTTCCTCATGCCTCGGGGGCGGGGCGGGGCGGGAGGGAGGAGGATCAATTATCCCCGGCGCTGATTGGCGGGGGTCTCCCGGGGGCGGCGGGAGGATTGGCAGCTGGGAAACCCACATCAACAGACTGATCTCCCGGGCGCGGCGGGAGGGCGCTTCGATCACCGGCGGCCAAAGGACGGGTCTCCCGGGCGCGGCGGGAGGTTCTTTGTAATCGGTGCTTATTGCTGTAGATGCGAATTGGCGGGTCTCCCGGGCGCGGCGGGAGGGTAGCATTAATTAGCATTGTGTCTGTGTATATATAATGTAGGCTCCTGTATAGTTTGTGTGTGTGTGTATATATATATATATAATATATAGTAGCGTACAATAATAAAATAAAAATAAGTAACCAGGAAGGTAAGTTTAACTGGCGTTGCTTACTGTGGTTGCTGATTTAAAGGGCTCTTGTAAGTTCCAGGAGGGCAACATTATTTGGCATTGAGGCCGATTGATCGCTCTCTGGGAGGACTTTATTAATGTGCATTAATTATTTCTGATGTTCTTTGACACCGCACCCTGCCGGGGGATGGGGGGAGAGAGAATCGTGTTAATCTGACTTAATAGATATTGTTGTGAATTGATACGTCTCCCAGGAGGCAGGAGAGTAATATCGGCTAATATTAACTAGTCTGGCTGCTGATTGACACATCCCCGTCAGTATTAATTTGTGTTTGACAGCAGCAGACTGGCAGGCGCCTGATCTCTGTCGCCTGGAGTTGAGCTATGATTCTGGGAGATCTCCAGGCCCCACCTGGAGGCTGGTATCCTTGCTTGTAGCCAGGGTTTTAGCTCTTAGTACTCCTGACCGCGTCAGTGCCAGAAATAGTCTGTGCCAGCGGCATCATCAGTGCTATTAATAATTAGCAGTGTTCTCCGATGTCCCAAGGACTTGTGTTCCCATTGTTTGCAGCGTTAATACTGTCTGAAGTCTTGACGTCGTTTGCGCACCCTTGTTACGCGTGATATAAGTTACTCTCGAGGGAAATTTGTCTCACCGTCCGTCTCCTTAACGCAAATGCAACTGACACTTGAACAAATCCTGTTCACAGTTGGAACGCTATTAACGCCATCCCTGCAATTCGCTGTGCTGTAACAAATATTAATTGTGGGGTGTAGGGCAGGCGGGTCGTACAGATTGCGGGTTCAGGTATGCAGCCGTGTTGTTGTGAAGCAGCAGAACAACGTTAAGAGTCCAGTGGGACCTTTAAGACCAGGGGTAGTCAAACTGCGGCCCTCCAGATGTCCATGGACTACAATTCCCATTCGCTGGCAGGGGCTCCTGGGAATTGCAGTCCATGGACATCTGGAGGGCCGCAGTTTGACTACCCCTGTTTAAGACCATCAAAGCTTAGTTCTGGATGCACACAAAAGCTTCTCCCTTGAATAAAACTTGGTTATTCTTAAAGGTGCCACTGGACTCAAACAATAGTTTGTGGGGGTGATGTTAGGACAGTGCTATCTCCATACTGCAGATCTGGTTCAAGGTATATGTTTTTGCATGCCCACACACTTCTTCCAATTCCAAAAAGCCGGGAATGAAGTGTAGAGTCACGCCCTGCCATGTTCAAGTGGGGAGCCAGGTTGGTCTGAGGCCGGTCGCCCCACTTCCAAGGAGGGGCTGCTGCAGAGATGCCACCCTGCTTGGGACGAGACAGCATCTCAGTTCATTGATGTCACCCTTAAGGGCACATCTGTCCTTGGCTCTCCAATCGTGACATGTGTTTATTTGCTTCACTGTGTTACCAAGTGGTCACCTTGTAAACTAAGCTTCCTGTTAAACAGCGTCATTGAGCCACATGCTGATTGAGTGCTCGCCTTCTACCTATGTGCATGGACTGGCAATTCCAGTTTCATGCCTCTGAGCATCCACCTGAACACTTCTCACCTTGAATAAACCTTGTTGGAATCAAACTTCCCTCCTAGGCGAAAGAGCAGAGGGGATGCCTCCCCTTAGGGCTGTGGCTCTCACCCTTCCTAATGCCATGGCCCTTTAATGCAGTTCCTCCTGTTGTAGTGACCCCCAGCCATAAAACTATTATTATTATTTAATTTTTAGACCACCCTTCTCCAAATAGGTCTCAGGGCGGTTTACAGCATAAACAGTTAAAACACAATAAAATCCCCATTAAAACCCCAATTCTGCAAGTGTTCTTTCACAGAAATTAAACTGAAACTGACCAATGATGTGAAGATCCATTGTTCATGGTTGTATATAAATTGTTGGGGTTTTTTCTGGGGTTTCTCCAGTTCAGTTCTGCCTCTTGTCCCACCATGCCCATCTCACTCTTTCATAGAATCATAGAATCATAGAGTTGGAAGGGGCCATACAGGCCATCTAGTCCAACCCCCTGCTCAACGCAGGATTAGCCCTAAGCATCCTAAAGCATCCAAGAAAAGTGTGTATCCAACCTTTGCTTGAAGACTTCCAGTGAGGGGGAGCTCACCACCTCCTTAGGCAGCCTATTCCACTGCTGAACTACTCTGACTGTAAAAAACTTTTTCCTGATATCTAGCCTATATCGTTGTACTTGAAGTTTAAACCCATTACTGCGTGTCCTCTCCTCTGCAGCCAGCAGAAACAGCATCCTGCCCTCCTCCAAGTGACAACCTTTCAAATACTTAAAGAGGGCTATCATGTCCCCTCTCAACCTCCTTTTCTCCAGGCTGAACATTCCCAAGTCCCTCAACCTATCTTCATAGGGCTTGGTCCCTTGGTCCCTTTCACGCTGCTCGAGACAGACGAACGCTCTAGCTTGATCTACCCCGCAAGGCTGTTGTGTGGATGGTGCCCCCGGCCAAGCTGCTTGCCCTGCCGCGACCCCTGGGAAAGGGTCGTCCGACCCTCAAAGCTTGAGAACCACTGCCTTAGGTGGAGGGGGATGCAATTCTTTAAATATAATAATGTATAAATTTGGGGTCTGCTTCTTTGGGCTGTCGGGATACAACTGAACAAAATCAGAGTCCAGTGGCAAAACTCTGATTTTGTTTTGTTGTGCTGCTTCAGACCAACACGGCTACCCACTTGGGGTTATAACTGATCCGCCGAACTTTACAGCTGCTGGTTTCAGTGTGTAGACGCTAATGCCCATCTGGCAAAAGTGGTCCCAGAAAGGGAAAGAATGAAAAAACAACCCAAAATAATTTCCCAAACCCTCCTGCGTTCTTCCCCTTTTGCAGGCCACCATGGTGAAGGAGACGGGTTACTACGACATCCTGGGCACGAAGCCCAACGCCAGCTCGGATGAGATCAAGCGGGCCTATCGCAAGCTGGCGCTGAAGTACCATCCCGACAAGAACCCCAGCGAGGGAGAACGGGTAATTGGGGCTGGGGCTGGCCTCTCGGGGCAGAGGTGGCCTAATGGGGAGGGGGCTCAGCCGCCAGCACTGTTGGATCTTGGCCCACCAGCAAGCCCAGTTGTGCCGATGTATCAAACAGCCAAGAAAGCTAAGCAGGGATGGAGAGCCTAGGGTGGTTTTAGAAAATAAGGCACGGGACGGAGAGGGCAGAGGAAGAACTGGTGCAGTAGTTAAAGAGCGGCAGCCTCTAATCTGGAGAACTGGGCGACCTTGGGGCAGTCACAGCTCTCTCAGAGCTCTCTCAGCCCCACCTGCCTCACAGAGTGTCTGTTGTGGGGAGGGGAAGGGAAAGCGATTGTCGGCCACTTTGAGACTTCTTCAGGAAATAAAAAGTGGGGCACAGAAACCCCCAACTCTTCTTCTTCCTCACAACAGGAGACCTCGTGAACGTTCCATGAAAATAACAAGCAGTGAGCTTAGAACAGGAAATATTTCTTCACCCAAATAGTAACAAGCACGTGGAATTCCCTGCTTTGGACTGGGAAATTCCTGGAGGTTGGGGTGCACAGCCTCAAAATTTGGGGAGGCAAGGGGACCCCAATGGGGTCCTTGTGGAACTGACCTCTGACCTCTGGGAACGATCCTTCAGCTGTGTCTTTGCAGTTTTCCCCTTTTGTTCCACTGCCTCTCCGTACGGGAGGGGCCTCCTCAGGGTCTGCCTATTCACAAAAGGTTTTGCCAAGCGTAGGTGATGATACTAGATTGCTGCAAAGGTGAAATTAGGAAGATTGGCACACAAGGTGCAGAGGGAGAGAGAGAGAGGTACAGGTGCCAGGTAAGTACAGCCAATGTACTTTTTTTAGAATTTGCAGGGGGGAGTGTTGTAGCACACATTGAGGAGGTTGAAAAATGAAGCATAGTATCAGCTCTGCCTTACTTAATCCCTCCAGTTGACGAGCCCTGGTGGCATGGGGAGAAATGGGCACAAAACTGGCCACACACTTTTGGCCACTGGGTGACACACAGGGTTGGACTCAATAGGCCAGTTGGCATCTCTTACGGTCGCTCCGCCTATCCTGTCTCACAAGCTGAGGGCACGCACTGGAAGGGAGCCGAAAAGCTGGTGGGTCGGGAATGCAGAATGTGAGGCCCTTCCGTTCTTAATTTGAGAGGGAGCTTTCTTAGCTGCCAACATACAAAAAAGTAGAATTTTTCTACAGCCCAGACGGTATTGCAGTCGGCACTGTTGCCACGGGGTGGGAATGAAACCCCTGGTCCCTGGGAAGCAGGGCCCCCCTCCCCAGTCCCTTGGAATACCACCGGGCTTGCTGGACTCTTCCCGGTAAAAGCCATCCATTTACTGTGGGACAATGTAAACACGGAGGGGTCACCTCGATTCTAACAAAGGGACGAATCCCGCTTTTGCCCGGTCAAAAGTCCCTTGTGAGTCTCTTAAAGCGGCGCAGGGAACTTGGCCCGGCAATTAGAACAACTCACAACTGTCTCCGTTTGGCGGTCCGCCTGTATTGAGCGGGTCTCTTTCTCTCCGTAGTTTAAGCTCATATCCCAGGCTTACGAAGTCCTGTCAGACCCCAAGAAAAGGGACCTCTATGACCAGGGTGGGGAGCAAGCTATTAAGGAAGGCGGCTTGAGCGGCGGAACGTTCTCCTCCCCCATGGACATCTTTGACATGTTCTTTGGTGGTGGGGGCCGAATGAATAGAGAGAGAAGAGGTATGGAGTTCGCTTTTGGCTATTTTTTGTTTTGGTTTTTTTAAGTTTAGCGTTTTGAAACCCCCTAAAGCGTGTGCAGAGTGTCTCCCTCAACTAACGGAAAGCTCCTGACTGTGAATGCAGAGCTGTCACTGTGACCAGGGCCCCTGTTTGAGGCTCTTGTTATGTTTTAGCTCATTGCTAAACGAGAGCGAAGCGAGCCATCATATGACACTGCGGTAATTATATCGCTGCACTTAAGAACAGGTAGTCACCGGTTTGATTCCCCTCTCCTCCTCCTCCACGTGCAGCCAGCAGGGTGCCCTTGGGCTTGTCAGAGCCCTGATAGTGCTGTTCTCACAGAGCAGTTCTGTCAGAGCTCTCTCAGCCTCACCTACGCCACCGGGTGTCTGTTGTGGGGAGAGGAAGGGAAGGAGATTGTCAGCCGCTTTGAGACTCCTTTGGGCAGTGAAAAACGGGGTATAAAAACCAACTCTTCTTTTGCTTTGGAGTTCAGACACCGCGTGGTGAGTGCAGCCCCGAAATGGCCCCTGCTGAAGCTGGAACCAGTCATGAAACAATACATTAAAATAAAATAAATTAGAAGGGCCTCTGCCACTTGCCTCCGATCACACAGTGAAGACCCTTGTGCTGTGGTGGGGTGTGCCGGCAATGCTGATTCAGTTTTCACCTGTAGCCTGTGCTTGATGCGCAGTTGGGATAAGAAAGATTTATATACACCTTGGCTCTTAAGACAAGGATTGTCTGACTTTAAAGAATCTGGCTTTGAAGAAGCCACTTCTGTTAAGCTCCCCTTTTGCCTACCTGCATTTTCACACATGTTGAACAATACACTTTGAGCCCCAGGGACACATGAAGCTGCCTTATAGCAGACCTTTAGTTCCCCAAGGTCAGACTGAGGCCTTCCCCATCCCCTCCTGCCAGGTCCTTTTTAGCTAGCGGTGCCAGGGATTGAACCTGGGACCTCCTGCATGCCAAGCAGGCACTCTACCCCCAACCCTCGCCCCCTCCTCCTCGTGAATGAACTTTCCAGGCACTTCCGTTTTGCATGCTAGACTCTGATTGCAAAGTAGATTGAAGGCGTATCCTTCAGCGTGTGGGAAAGAAGCTTGCCCACAAAGGAAGGATCAGTAGGATGAAGGGGAAAGAGAGACAAGATGGCCCATGTCCAGTTTGGATGAGTTTTGAATCCTAATTTTTTAAAAAATAATCTGCTGCCTGGGGAAGGGGAAGGGGGAGCAATCGTGCGTGGAAAACGAAAAGTCCCTGTTCCCTTTGGGCCAAGGTCATGTTGGACCTGCGAGGGAGGGGCCCTGGCCGGCTTGGCTGTGCTGCTGAACCCCCAAACCCCTCCCATTTGTTAAGGCAAGAACGTGGTGCACCAGTTGAGCGTCAGCCTCGAAGACCTGTACAACGGGACCACGCGGAAGCTGGCGCTTCAGAAAAACGTCATCTGCGACAAGTGCAAAGGTAGGAACCCTGCTGTGCGGGCCGGACGGGAGCAGAACCCGGCCGCTCGGCCGGCATTTCGCAGGCGTGACTTAGTCTAGCCGTGAGCCACTGCAGGGCCATGCCTGGCTGGGAAAGCCAAAACTTATGTGCCTCAAAGGAACCAGCAGCAGAGTTTGCACATGGAAACCAGATTGCTTAGAGGCAGTGCTCCAAGAGCTGGCCTGGTGAAAATGCTGAGCCTGCAACAATAGCTTAAGGCTCTTGCCGGCCACAGTGCAGGGGCCCCTGACCTTTTTGCGCCTGGGGGTGCCTGTGGTGTTCTGGCTCCATCACAAAACTGGACTCCTCTAACTCCTCAGGCTGACCCAGTTAGCTGTGGGTTTGGCATTCTTCTCAGCATTCCTACTTAACTCCATCACAGCCTTTAACATTGCCGAGCGCTGGTTGGAGTTAGTGAGTTCAACACTTAGATGCCTCTGGGCAGAGAGCCTCTCTCCAGCGTCAGTGCTGAGATCCATCCGCCCGCTTTGTCGGGCTTCCGTCTGACGGAGGAACTAAGAACTCTTTCTGCCTCTTCTCCCCAACCCCCCTCCCTCCCCCCCCCCCGGTTTCTAGGCTACGGTGGGAAGAAGGGAGCCGTGGAGAAGTGCCCGACCTGCAAGGGGCGGGGGATGCAGGTGATCGTGCAGCAGATCGGGCCGGGCATGGTGCAGCAGATCCAGACGGTCTGTCCGGACTGCAAGGGCCAAGGGGAGCGCATCAACCCCCGGGACAGGTGCGCCACCTGCAACGGCAACAAGGTGGTGCGGGAGAAGAAGATCTTGGAGATCCACATCGACAAAGGTCAGGGCCTCTTTCAAACCTTCTTCCTGCCGACGGTCCGTTGGGGGCGTTTCATACCTGGCCACTTTCTGCTGTCCGTTCTGTGCCCGTCGGCCTCTCTGAACTCTCCCCAAGGAGTGGTGTGTCGGTCAGTAAAGCTTTGCTGGAAGAACAACCCAGCCTGGGCTCCAGAGTCCCACAAGGGGCCCCTGGACTGCTGGGTACCTATTTCCAGGCCCCAGGGGTGACTCCACCAGCCTGAGACAGAGGTCTTTGTCAATAGGGCAGGCATTTATGAAACAAGCCCCAGAATACTCCAGTGTTGAATTGACCGGGCAGCCTTTGGCGTCTGTCATCTGGCAGGGGTTTGTCAAACGGGATGCAGGCACTCAGCTTGGTCTGGTTTGGCTCTGTGTCCCCCCCAGGCATGAAAGACGGCCAGAAGGTGGTGATCCACGGCGAAGGCGACCAAGAGCCCGACCTGGAGGCCGGAGACGTCATCATTGTGCTCGACCAGAAGGACCACCCCGTGTTCCAGAGGCGAGGCCAGGACCTGATTATGAAGATGAGCATCCAGCTTGCGGAGGCCTTGTGCGGCTTCAAAAAGACCATCGAGACACTGGACGAGAGAGTCCTCGTCATCACGTCCAAACCGGGTGAGATGGGTGGCTGGTTTGGGAAGCGCCGTCTTTTCCCTTAGGGTCCTTGGCTCAAAAGCAGTGAAGTTGGCCTCGATCAGCGCCAGGGCCTTTTCAGTCTTGGCCCCGGCCACAGCCCCAGGAATGCTCTGCCAAAAGGCAGCAGGGGCCCTGTGAGACTCAAAAGCAGCTCCATAGGATCTGGAAGACAAAGCAGGCATATGATTAGGGCCCAGGAAGGCCAACCATAAGTGCTGACCCTAATTCTGGGAACTGAGGAAGATCACACCTGAAACTCCCTCTCCCCCCCAAGTATCTGACTGTCCATTTGCTTGGGGACGGAGACGACTGTTTCAGATTTTTGTTTTCATTGTTATGCCTGAGCTCCATAGGAAGGGCGGGATACAAAAAGAAAGTTTATTATTAATAATAAAACTGCACAGGCGATAGGCTTCTTAAAAAGAAATAAGAATTTCTTTTTAATAAGGCATGATATTCCTCATGGGATTTTTTTAACCAAACCGAGGCATTGTTGGGTCATTTGTAGCACTTGGTTAGAAGCCTTTAAAGTCCTCCTTTTAAGAGGTGGCTTCAGGGGGGTCGTCACGTAGAAGAGCAAGGAAGGCCAGACCACAGCAAGTCTGCCGCAGAATCCAAATGAAGTGGGGCAGTTGGGAAAGTAGTTCAGGGATCTGTGTTTCGGGTTTGTCTTCCTAATAAAGAGGCTGAACAAACTAGTCTAATTCTGAGTTCTTCAGCTCGCACTGAACGACTCTAGTTGCTCAAGGACATCAAATTCTGCAGGGGTTGGACACACTTCCTTGGTACAGCAAAATGGGATACAGGAAGCTCTCATGAATGGGCTTTTGGAAAATTTGATTTGTCTTTCTTTTTTCTTTTTTTTAACGTATTTGACTTACGGTCCTTGTCTTTCAACAGGCGAGGTGATAAAACACGGAGACCTCAAATGCATCTACAATGAGGGGATGCCAACTTATAAAAATCCACTGGAAAAGGGCTCTCTAATTATACAATTCTTGGTAAGTAAAAAGGAAAGCAAAAGGTGGAAGGGAAGGCGGCAGTCTAGATTCTCCGGGAGGTTTCAGGGCAGGGCGAGGGACAGAAGCGACATCTGGTGATGCATCCGGGCAAAAACCCAAATATTCTGCCCACACGTTGATGATCTTTCAGGTGTCTGGTGCTGCTTGCTCTCCCCCCGTTCTTTCTCTCGCTGGCCAGGGTGGGTTTGTGAGGAGCCTAGATAGATGGTTTCCTAGTCACCTGTCAGCAGGAAGTCCCTGTTTCCACCACAACCATAATTCAAAAAGATGCCCTGACTGTCAAGCCTCACCCAGGTGGACATATGCCAAAAAGGACTCTGTCTGCTCCTTCCTCACCCTCCTCGTAGAACAGGAGTGCCCCTAGCCCAGTAGTTTCTGGAGGCACCCAAATGGCAAACTGCCTTGGCAGCGTATACAGAGTGTGATTTGATTCCCCGTTCCTCCTCCATGTGAGGCTTGCAGGGAGAACCTTGGATGATCATTCCCAGCTCCCTCACGTGCCAGCATGGTGTGGTGGTTAAGAGCAGCAGGCTCTGGTCCGGAGAACTGGGCTTGATTCCCCACTGTTCTCTTAGCCACAGAACGGCTCTGCACTAAAGAGCCCCGCTAGAGCTTCCTCTGCTGCACCTCCCTCACAGGGTGTCTGCGGTGATGAGAGGAAGGAAAGGGTGTTTGTAAGCTGCCTTGGGGTCTAGGCCAAGAGGCGAGCACTGGGAGGGAGGAGTTGCACAGCCTCTTGATCCTCACCCGGCTCTCCCACCGCAGGTTGCCTTCCCCGAGAAAAACTGGCTCCCCCCGGAGAGGCTGCCTCTGCTCGAAGCCCTGCTGCCTCCCCGGGAAGACGTCATGGTCACGGACGACATGGACCCCGTGGACCTCGTGGAGTTCGATCCCCGGGAGCGGCCTCACCACCGGCACGCAGAGGCCTACGAAGAGGACGAGGAGGGGCCGCGGACGGGCGTGCAGTGCCAGACCTCCTAAGCAGGGTCTGAGACGCTGCAGGGATCGAGCAGTTCGGCCACGGGGGCCTTGGAAGCTGCCCCTGGCGCACCACGAATTTCTGGGCTTCCCTCGGGCCGGGCACGCTCCCACACCTTCTTTTGTTCCCATGCTAAAAAGCTGGGCTCTGTGTGTGTCTCTGTGTGTGCAACTTAAGTTAGCGTTTATGTCTAACTTGCAGCTTTAATACGGTATTTCACTTGAAGTTGTCGTTACTCCTGGGAGTTTATTCCTTGAAATAAAACTTGAGGACCATTCCTGTGTGGTGTGGGCATGCTGGGGGGAGAGGGACGGACCAGGGCAGCCCCCCCAAAGGGTAGCTGTGCCCTCTGAATGTGAGCCAGAACCCAAACTGAGGGGCCTGCTTAATTCTATTGAGACAGGCCTGGCCATTTCATGGAGGAGCTAAGAGCAGGAGTTACTTTGGGCCTCTGGCTCTCCTAATTTCCGTGGGTAGACGTGTTGGTCTGTCCTCCAGGGGCTAGATTGGAGTGCACCTTAATGGCTGGTTTTATGGGCATGGACTTTTGAGAGTCAGAGGTGTACGTTGGACCGATTCTGTGCTTAAACCCCTAGCCAGCTGGATTTGTGTGTGTTTCCTGCAGCACTAACAATCTGTGTTCAGAGCTGGAAGTGACCAGTGCGTGGACATTTCCCTTTGCCTCCCAAACATGAGGCTTGTCCTTTTATTTCCAGAGGACCCACACGTCTTCCTTCTAGGTTTAATCTGGCACGGAGGAAGCCCTGTGTGGATGCTCTATTGCTGCTAAAAAGTTCCTTCACAATGGGTCTGCACCACACAAAGTCGGTTAGATTTTGAAGCACAGAATCTGTCAGACTTTAAAAAGGCTGCCAGCCCCATCTGGATTTTAACAGTACTTTAAAAAACAACATTTTTAAACACAAGTTTCCACCGGGGATGGTTAGACTTGCATGGAAAAGGTCTGTTTTATGCCTTGCCATAACCAACCAAATCTGTTTTTAGACAATATCCAGGCGTCGATTCGGTCGTGCCAAAAATTGGACATCTGTTGGTTAAGTGCTGCTAGAAGCAGACTGTTTTCAGTTAGAGTCCAGGGGCACCTTGAAGACCAACCAAGATTTATTCAGGGCGTGAGCTTTCGAGTGCAAGCCCCCTTCCTCAGACTGTGATCTTCTTATATCATGTAAGAAGATCACAGTCTGAGGAAGGGGGCTTGCATTCGAAAGCTCCCGCCCTGAATAAATCTTGGTTGGTCTTCAAGGTGCTCCTGGACTCTGATTTTCTTGTGCTCCTTCAGACCAACACGGCTACTCACTTGAATCTGTTTCCAGTTAGTCTGTCTTAGTTTTTAACTGTGTTGTTTAACTGGCCAAGTCTGTGAACTTTGCAACAATACCTAACAGTGTAACTTACTATGTTTAGGTACTGTTGTTAAACAATTGTGTTGTTAGATACTGATGAATAGCATTGTTAAAAACTAACTCTAGATACTGTTGGGTGTTGTTAAAAGAGGCCAGCTGCTTAGTTTTGTTTTAGGTTGTGTTGGTGCTGAGAAATATTGACTGATGCCCTGGGTTAAGCTGTAGCCAGCATAGAGGGGCTTTCACAGCCCAGGAGGAGCAGAGGGCGTTGTCCCTTCCTCTGCAGAGCCTCTCTTGGTGGTCTTCCTTCCTCACCCCCCCCCAATCTCCCTTTGGTGATCTGGACGAAGGCATTTGGATTTCCTCTGCCTGGAAACCAGCTAGGATTAAAACATATTTCTAGCAAATGGGAGGTACAACCAGGAACTGTGCAGTATCTGTATGAAGCCCTCCTGCCTCCTTCCCCCCTAACAGCTTTTGGATCCAGCAGGAGCTCAGGAGAATTCTCCAGCAACCCCACAGGACGTGCTTCAGCCCCCCTGCTCACCAGGCAATGCTGCTGTCTGACAAAGACCCCCACAGAGACCCCCAAAGCCCTTAAATAAACTCCCCCTTACCTGGAGACTTTGCCAAGCAAGTTACAGTAGCACAAGCACCTCCACACAAGGCCACACATGGGATACCTTGACAGGTGTTCTGTATTAGCAATTACAAGGCTACATAAGGCCCCAGAGGTCAACTGGAGGTCAGCTGGCTAATTATCCAATTAACTGGGGTCAACTTGAGGTCACAGGGTTACTTCAGGTCACTTGGGAGTTTGAGAAAAATTTTTTCTCTAAGTTCTGGGGTCAACTTCAGGTCATGGGGTCAAATTGAGGTCAATTGGCTAATTATCCAATTAACTGGGGTCAAATTGAGGTCATGGGGTTACTTCAGGTCATTTGGCAGTTTGAGAGAAAAATTTTCTGTTCTGGGGTCAACTTCAGGTCATGGGGTCAAATTGAGGTCAATTAGCTAATTATCCAATTAACTGGGGTCAAATTGAGGTCACGGGGTTACTTCAGGTCACTTGGGAGTTTGAGAAAAAAAAATTTCTCTAAGTTCTGGGGTCAACTTCAGGTCATGGGGTCAAATTGAGGTCAATTGGCTAATTATCCAATTAACTGGGGTCAAATTGAGGTCACGGGGTTACTTCAGGTCACTTGGGAGTTTGAGAAAAATTTTTCTCTTATGTTCTGGGGTCAACTTCAGGTCATGGGGTCAAATTGAGGTCAATTGGCTAATTATCCAATTAACTGGGGTCAAATTGAGGTCATGGGGTTACTTCAGGTCATTTGACAAAGTTTGAGAAAAATTCTAAGTTCTGGGGTCAACCTCAGGCCATGGGGTCAAATTGAGGTCAATGGCTAATTATCCAATTAACTGGGGTCAACTTAAGGTCATTTGATTTTTTTTTTTTTTTTTTTTTTTTTAGTTTTAACTAGCCCCATCTTGGCTGACTCAGTATTCATTAGATACTTTGTAGATCTTTGATTCTGCATGATCTATATATTTGCTGTTGTACCAGTTTTCCCATTTGAACCCCTTTAGAAATAATATGCTGATGAACACCAAACTACTCCCATACCCAGGTTACAGAAACAAAACAAACCAGGAAAGTAAAGTAGCCACAAGAAATATATCTTTAATGATACAATAGTCCTTGGTGGAAAAACACTGTAAAACCAGCTTAAAACAGTGTACATTTACAGAAAAATAAACACAGACATAATAGGCTGGGTAAAACCAAACTTTTGGCTTAGCTACAGGGGTCCAGTAGGCCTGAGGCCATCTTTAAAGTTGACGCATTCTAAAATTGAGGGCCCACCACTGAGGGAGCTGTGCCCGCAGGTAGCATCTTCCACACTCCAGCTGCAACGCAAAGAGCCGAACTTAAGCAGAAGATCTTGTCACCTTGTATGCCAGTCCATCAACCACCTCCTCCTCCTCGAGCCCTTGAGAGTCTTGAACGGCAAGTTCCTGCCCTTGGAGCAAGGCCTAGAAAGAAAAGGAGATTGAGTCTTTAGCTCATCACACTGGCTTAGACAGCCCACCAGGCTAAACCCCCCACCCCATTAACATCACCCCCGCCCCAAGACTGCTCTCCACTTGGTTGACCTTCATCCGTCTGTCCCTTTAGCCTCTCCACAGCCCCACCCGACTCACCTTGTGGGAAGAGAGAGAGAGGCAGGGCTGCCTTGCATGGAACCCCCTGGACATGCCCACTTTCTAAAACACTTGGATGCCTGAAATGGGGTCAGTAACATGGTGCCCACGGGTGCTACATGGGGGACCCCTGGTGAAAAAATAGAACGCTGCTTTATTCTGTTGCCAAAAAGCTCACCGTGGCCGACCGCTACACTGAAGCGCCAAGGAAAAGCACATCTTCAGATTTTGGGGTACAAAACCGGCTGCAGCGTGCGTTTGCACCCGCAGAAAGAATGTCTGCATGGTGGTTTTACAGCCGCCTTCTCTCTGCCCACTTGCTGATGGAGAACCCACCACATCACTCTCCTGGCACTTGAGTCATCGTTCAAAAGCTTACCAAAGCCGTGTGCCGCCTTCAGGGTCCAGCCAGGCCGGGGCTCAAATCGGACAGTCGTAAATGTGGATTTCCTGGTCGTCGCCCACCGAAACAATTTTGGATCCGTTCCCGTTGTACTGCACGCCCCAGACCTGTGAGTTTCAGGAAAGGAACACAAGCTCAGCGGCCAGAAGGTCCTAACAGTTCACAGCAGGCACCCTGCTAAATACTCTGTTTGAAACACACATGTAAAGAGCTCCTGGTGCTCCTAACACCCTGTCAACGGAAGGGGGTCAGAAGTGTTTTCTGCAAACTGGCCTCTTCCTACTCCCACCAATCGAGAGAAAGGCTCTGTGAGCAACAGCCAGAGTCACTCTGTCAGAGTTTGCAATACAATAAACCACTCGCATGTTGTCTGGCTTTGTCGCACAACACAGCCAGCCATGCGCCCAGGTTGCCGAGCTTTGGCGCTTCTGAAATAACACCCTCGAAGACCTCGCGCTCCCCGATCCGCCCCCAAGCTCAAAACAGATTTCCATGAGTGGATTTTTAAGCAACAACAACAACAACAACAACGAGCCTTTAATAGCATATAAAAGTACAATAGAAGAAGGGGAAGTGCAGAAGGATCCCCTGCTAGTGAGAACAAAGGCAAAGGTCATGCTTTATGCATAATCCATTCACGATTTCTCATGGCAAGACGTAAAAACTTTGCTACTGGTTCAATTATATCAGGGTTCTGGGAGGTCAAAAGAAACTGAGTCTGTCGTTCATCCGAATGCAGTTCTCTTTTACACGTCAAATATAGAGCCGTGGATTCCTCAATGTGGACTCAGAAAAAAAAAGGAAATCACGAGGCACATAGTAGTCTTCTCTATGTTTAGAGGTGAAAATGTTATAACATAAAGTCTAAATGGTCAAACATATGATCAAACATAAAGAGTTAACCAAAACAGGATCCTAGGTTAAGTGACCCACTTTCTGTCAGTGGTTGCTCTTCTGGCTCTAGGATTCAGAGGTTGAGTGCCTCTGACTATGGAGGCTCCCCTCAGTCCTTGTGGCTAGAAGTCATCGGTAGAGTGATCCTCCATGAACCCCCCTAATCCCCTTCTCAAGCTGCTTATTCCCGTGGCCATCCCCACAGCCTCTGGCAGCAAATCCCACATTTTTATCTCTCTCTGTCTCAAGAGGCGCTTCTTTTTGTCCGTCCTGAACCCACTGCCCATCGGCTTCACTGGAAGCTCTTGAGTTTTAGTATTTTGGGACATGTTTGCTTCGTCCGCGTTCTCTACTGCAGGAAACTGCACTGAAAAGTTCCCTGCGTACCTGGTCCTGGTGATCAAAGAAGGTGTGAACGCAGGTCCTGGATGGCACGTCCCAAACTTTCACGCTTTTGTCGGACGAGCTGGAAAACATCAGGATGTGAGAAGTCCGGAAAGGTTAACACAATCCCTTTGGCCCTGCAAAAACTGCGCCATGGGATCCCACTTGCAGGAAGCTGTGCACTGTACTATAGCCCCCCCCCCCCCCCCCAGTCCTCATGTATCCAAGGAAGTTTGCAAGGCCAATTTGTGCAGGGAAACCCCTCTTGAACCGTTCAGCTTGGCACAGTTTGCAGGAGGACAGGGAAATGGGCAGCCCAGATTGTGTTTGTGTGTGTGTGTGGAGGGGAGGGTTGGAGCACCCCTCCTTGGACGAGAGGCTAGAGAGCTGGGGACTACATGGGGCAGAAAGGGGAGGGAGAGGAGATATGTTGGGAAAATTATGCATGGGGTGGGGAGAGACATTTTTCTCAGTCTGCCAAAAGACTAGAATTCGAGGTTGTCCAGTGAGCCAACAGCCAGTGGGCTCAGGGTGGGCAAAAGGAAAGATCACTCTACACAGAGAGGGGCTAAAATGTGGAATCACCTGCCAGAGGATGTGGGGATGGTGACGGGAACAAACAAATTTCAGAGGGGATGAGAAAGATTAAGGGAGGACCAGTCAATTAATGGCTCCTAGCCGTGGTGATGGAGGGGAACCTCCACGTTGAGAGGCAATATACCTGCATCCCAGAGCCAGGAGGCAACAGGTGGCCTCTCTGTCCTGCTGCTGACCCTCCAGAGAACATGTTTGGCTATTGGGTGAGGAGCAGGAGGCTGGCCTAGAGGGACCCCCTGGTCTGATCCAGCGTTGTGTGAATGTGCATTTGTCAACCGCACTCAAAGAAGGTCAGCACGCCACATACCTGGAAACAAAGTGGGTGTCATCGGGACAGAAGGCAACGTTCAGCACCCAGGACCCGTGACCGCTCAGCGTGCCTGCCAGGTTTGCGTGCTGCCTGTGGGATTCAAAAACAGGATCACTGTAGAAAGAGCCTCCTTCACACAACCATCATCTGGGAGATGCCATGAACGACTCCGGAGACCCCAACAAGGACCCAGATGGGCTGTCCTTACTCACTTCCCTCTCCTTTCACCTCCCCAGACACCAGCTCTGACATTTGCGCAAGCACACGAAAGCTCACACTGTGCTTAAGACTCGGTTGGGGCCACGGGACTCAAACTTTGCTGCTTCAGACCTCTGCAGCGACCCGCCTGAATAGATCTTTGTGATGGCTGTTGCTATCGGGGGAAGCGACTCACACGTCGTAAATCTTGATGTAGCCATCGTCTGAGGCCGTGACGAGCAGCTGGGAGTCTGGGGAAAAGGTCAGGGAGCGGATCGGCATGGCGTGACCTGGAAAAGACAGAAGGGGACCCCTTTTTTAGGCACATTTCCCCAGAAAGAGCCTGCAGCTCCCGGCGAAGGCAGGAGGGGCTGCCCACCGTACCTTCCAGCGTGTGCAGAAGTTTCCCGGTGGCAATGTCGAAAATGTTGATGATGCCGTCGATGGCACCGCTGGCTAAATACTTTCCGTCTGGGCTCTGGCAACGACACAAGGAGCAGAGTTAGAGCTGGCTGGTCTCTCTGCCACCCACTTTGTAATACTACCACAAGTCAGTCCAGGGTATTGGGCAGAAGAAACTGCAGCAGTAAAAGGTGGGGGGCGGGGGAAGAAAGCAAAGGCCTCACACGGAACTTTGTACACAAGAAGTGCCAAAAAGAGGCTTCTTACGTATGCAATGCTAAGGATAAATTTCCCTCGGGTGTCCAGGGAGTATTCCTTCTTCCCAGTCTCCACGCCAAAAATGTTGACCTTTCCTATGTGGCTGCCCGTGGCAACATACTGGGAGTCGGGGGAGAAGGCCAGCGACCAGGCGTCCACTGTGGAAAAGGAGGACAAGGTGTGGGGTCAGATCCTTCCGGCCTGGCATGGCCCCACGGCAGCCGAAAAAGCAATTTGAGGAAGGCGAGAGAAGCCATGCTGAAAGAGGCCAATGGCTCAAAAGGGGACACTTGCTTGGTCTTCAAACTTTGCTACAAGCTCGTGCGTTGAATAAATCTTTGTTGGTCTTAAACTGGACTCTGATTTTGTTTTGTTTTGCAACACCAGTACTTCATGGCAGCAAGACAGAGCAGCCCCTAAAAAGTCTACAAACTTGGGCCTCTCAGCTTTCAACTCTCCCCCCCTCCCCAAATTGTATGTGGATTGAAATCTTGCAGCCCCCCCGAGAAAGGTGCCAGACTGCCAAACCAAGGCCCTTACCGGGTCCGGCGTCGATGGACTTGATCTGCTTGCCCGTGTCCAAGTCCCAGATGCGGATGTGGGCGTCCAGAGAGCTAGAAGCTGCAATGGTTCCAGTGTGGCTGATGTCCACCGAGACCACCCCCAGCTGATGGCCTTCCAAAGTCCACTTGAGGTCCAGTTTTTCCTCGTTCCTTTGCAAAAAAGATAGGAACTTGTAAATTACTTTTTAAAAACCAAGTGGGATTTCAGATGTATAATTTTAAAGGTGAGGTCTTGTTTTACACAAAAACCAGTCAAGTTCTCTGCATGCCCCAAGTCACCAAGCCAGCTTCTGTGGCACGGGTGGGGATTCAAACTTGGGTCTCCCAGATACTAATACGATGTTTTTAACCATTACCCCACACTGGCTCTCAGATCCATTCCCTATTGTTGATTGCTTGATTGATTGATATACCGCCACTTGTCATATGAACTCGGGGTGGTTCACACAATAAAAACCACATAAATATCTCTTCACAGCATGGTTTGTTGGTCAACAGCGGCGGCCTCAAACCTGGAGAACTGGGTTTGATTTCCCATTCTTCCCCCACATGCAGCCAGTGAGTGACCATGGGCCAGCCACAGTTCTGTTAGAGCTGTTCTTGCAGAGCAGTTCTCTCAGAGCTCTCTTGGCCCCACCTACCTCACAGGGTGCTTTTTGTGGGGAGAAGAAGGGTAAGTTGCTTTGAGATTCCTCCGGGCAGTAAAATGTGTTTTACAAAAAAGCAGCTCTTCTTAACACTGTAGAGGCAGGGGGTTCAAATCCCAACCCTTTGATCTTGTTGGGACTCACCATTTCCAGACTTTCACCAGGTCGTCCAAGGAGCCAGAAATAACCGTCTCTGAGCCGTCGTTTCGGTTCTTGCCCCAAGCGACCGACCAGATGGCGTCGTCGTGTGCTGCGAAAGGGACACGAGTGTTGGCAAGAAAGCCCAAGAGTCTCCCCAAAAGGACATGTGTTTAATGATCCTAAATTGGGGCACATCCAGGGGTGCTAGTGGATGTGTGCAGTAAAACCCAGCTGCCAAGTGCAGGGCCGTACGACTGGGAAGATCTCCTCACCTTGTTCTTGCTTGAACAGAATACTGTACTGAAAAGGAAGAGGAGAAAAGATTGTTATAAAGGCAGGAATGAGTGTTCAGACGCTAAGCCATCCAATAGAATCCTCAAATGCACCACGCTTGGACTGACGTTTGAAATGTTAATGACAGCCAGTGACATTTTGAACCTGGGCCCCTCTGCATACCAAGCAGGGGGTTCTGCCCCTGAGCCAGGGTCTCAGATCAGGGACTTTCCCATCCCCTCCTGTCTGTACAAATATGTACAATCAGTTTAAGAAAAAAATCTGAAAACAGGGAGGGGAAACCTGCACAAATTCCTATAATAAAGTGCTAACAATGAATTGGGAAAACTTCAGTTATGGCTTTGGGGGGGGGGGGGGGGCTCACCTGTGTCGTCATTTCTTCATAGAGACCTAGCAGGTGCAGAAATGCTCTGGGGAGTTAACAGAGAGTTTGTTTTAGAAACCAGGTGACTTAGAAACCTTTCCCAATTCTGTTCAGTTTCACACTCTGTAGTCGAGATACAAACAGACAGTTCAGTAAGAAGCCCTCGCAAAATGTTTTCTGTATTTCAGACAGCACTGTAAGACTAGCAACGAAACTGACCTCCTTCAAACTGTTTTAGCATCTAGCTGCTAATGGATTTTTTCTGCCATGTCTGTACTTAAGAAGCTTTATTTAATTCCCCCCCCCCCCGTACTAGCCAGCCTCTCCGCTCTCAGAGAATTAAGCAGCCAGAACAGAATTGGTTGGTGGGTTATGTTTGGTTTCGGTGAAGGAGTGAAAGTACCGGGCATGACACAAAAGCCACACTTCAAAGACGTGTGCAACTGGTTCGACATGCAGGAAAAAACAGCGCCAACTTCTCGCTGCTTTGCAACCGGCTCAACTTCACCTGTCCCCATTTTAAAACGACAATTCAGCAACAAAAATACCAAGAAGAGTAATACCAGCATGCACACCGCAGGGGCGGGAGGCGATAGTTGGGTTGCCAACTCCAGGCCTAGGGGGGCCAAGGCGCTCAGCCGGCAGGGCTGGCTAGACCGCGGCTGCCCAGAGGCCAATGGACTACAATCCCCATGAGCCCCTGCTGCCCTCATGCCCCATGGGAGCTGTAGTCCAAGGGCCTCCGCAGAGCCAGCCCTGCACAACGCAGTCATTTCAGCTGGGCTCGCGGGAGACGCCCAGGCCCGGCCGGGAGGTTGGCAAGGCTAGCGGTTGCCAAGGAGACGCGGCCTAGCAGGCCCGACCCCCCTCCCCCCCGGCCGAGCCCCCAACTCACCCGCCGCTCCCAACGCTGCAGCCGACGCGCTTCTCCGGGCACTGAGAGCGACGGCGCCAAGTTGATGACGCCACTTCCGCCACTGAGGCGACGGGCTAGAGCGACCGCAAGGCGCAAAGGCCCCCGGAAGGACGGAGGCGCCGCCGGCGTTGCTGCCCCCTGGTGGCGAGGGGAAGGAAGCGCAGCTGCGGTGGAGCTGGCTTTGCAGGATTTACTGCCCCCCCCCTTATTATTATGCTTATAAAAGGCATCCCCCCCCCTTTTTGCAGGCCCCTTAATCCGGATTACGCGCCCTCTGCTCCAGTTCCCAAATGCAGACCGATGCTTTATCCTCTTTTTATTTATTCTGCTAAATCCTCCTGCCTCCGATGCTTCTTCGCTCCAAATGACTTCCGTGCAAGCTCCATCCTTCGCTCTCCCATCCGGCAGCCTTCAGAGGAGGCATCTCTAGTCCCCACGACGGAATCCGGACTGAAGCTCCCCGGTTCCTCACACCATTTTATTTTTTGTAATGTCCTTATTGAAAAGGCCCAAGCCCCCCTTTCCCCCCAGAAAACTGGGACCCAAAGTGATTGCGTTTTTCTATCTGCCCCGTCTTTACTCCGTTTCATCCGGATTTCCTTCGGCTGCTCCTTCCGGATCACTTGATACAAGCTAAACTCCTTGCTCTCCTGTGCGGCGTGCCCTGCGACTTCACCTGGGTGTGATTCTGCGGCCCCTGTCTTCTCTTTGTCCAAATAAAAGTGTTTATTCGCAGCTTCTCAAGGCCAACTGGCTAAGGGACCTCTGGCTGCTGTACGTTCAAACCAGTGGGCCTCCCACTCCAAACAGATTTCCCTTGGTACCCCCAAATATGACTGATATTTGCATGTCTACACTCTGCCATCCCATTGGATTGCAAGGGATTCCTGACACTTAAGGAGAACTGGCTTTTTGTACCCCCTGAAATCTCCAGCTAAAAGACCAGGCGGGAGGTGATGGGAGAGGCTGATGGGCCACCAGGCTGAGAGGACGATACAGATCTTGATGGACAAAAGGGTCTGAGTCAGAAGCAGGAAGATTCAGGTGTGATCCAGCAAAGCTTAAATTCTTACTATTCCCCCCTCCCCTTCCAATTTTCTTTATTTATAAAGATACCTGTAGCCCACCAGTTAATTCTCTGCGAAGGCTCATGGTCCACTTAAAAAGAAAACAAAAAACACAACAACAAACCCAGGGCATGATATGCAAAAATACACAATTGTCCTAGAAATAAACAGTGCAGGCAACACAACCCAACAGGCCCAAACCGTCCTAGCTTTGAAAAGTTGTGCGTGCGAGAGAACGACAAAAATCCCCTTAAAGAGTGCGGGAGGAGACCGAGAGTTCACTGCTTACATCTCCGCTTTTCACGCCGAAAGCAGGTTGATGTGATTTTGGAGCGCTCCGCTTTTGAGAATTCCCCAGGCAGCCTTAAAGAAAAACTTTTAAAAACAGACTCTGTGTGCCTGTTTTGTACACAATGCATCAACACCCTTGGAGAGGCCGGGGCGAAACTGGGTCACCGGCATTATCAAGCACTCCTAATCTACTTGCGGCAGAGACGGTGGGCTTCGGACAAGAACATTTGAAAGGCTCGGTGCCCTCAAATACAGGGAAGGAACTGTGTAAGCATAGGGTGGCCAACCTCCAGGCAGGGCCTGGAGATCATCTGCTGCTACAAACAATCTCCAGGCACTGGTGATCATTCCCCTGGGGAAAATGGCTGCTTAGGAGGGCGGACTCTATGCCACTGTCCCCTCCCCAACCCCCCCAGGCTCCACCCCCCAGCCCCTCCTGGCCTTTCCCATTCCAGAGCTCACAACCTGACTTACAATGAATAAACACTCTATGAAAACACAAGCCAATTCTGGACTGGGGAAATCCCGGGGGATTTAGGGGTGGAGAGTGGGGTGGCGAGGGGCCGCAGAGGGCTATATCGCCCTATAAGAAATACCTGGAGAATTTGGGGGTGAAACCCTTTTATGCAGGGGAGCTGACCTTGGTTGCCCGGAAGTTGGCACACCTGTCTGAAACCCTCGGAGGACATAATCGAAACAAAATTAGGACCCCATTTCCCCCTCTTCAGGCTCTGGATCGCCTGCGTCGGCGTAGAAGAGAACAAAATAGACGTGGGGGGGGGGAAAGACTTTGTGGCCCCATAAATTGACTTCTCTCTGTCCCTCTCCGTGGGTGACCTCTTTTTATCCACCGCCCCCTGTGTCCGCACATGCGCCAGCTGCTGGGTTCTGCGGGCCTTAATTGTGCCCCTTCGCCCTAATGGGCCCGGCCTCCTCCTGGAAGGAGCCTTAACGAGGAGTTCATTAAGTGCCCCCCAAAGAGCTTTTCTACAAGAGCCACTGAGACGGGAAACGGCGCCTCTGCTCAGACCCTTCTGGGGCTTTGCCCAAAGGACCCGTTCTCATTTCCGTGCCTGTTGGAGAGCTCCTTGAAGCTTTCATCCGGCTCCCTGCTTATCCAGTTAGGGTTGCCATCCTCCAGGCGGGGCCTGGAGATCTCCAGGAATTACAGCCGATCTTCAGACCATAGAGCCAACAACAAGGCAGAGAGGCCGAGGCCTTCCTAAAAACATCAGGAGAGCCCTGCTGGGTCAGACCAGGGAAGGGCCATCCAGTCCAGCCTCCTGTCTCAGTCAGGGGATGAAATATAACAAGGCTTGTTTTTACATGCACACCCACAAGCACAAATGACACCTAGCATGATCCTCTGAGAACAGGGGAAAAACTATTTAACAAAAAGGAAGCAAAGGTCCAAATGATTTCTCTCCCCCCCCCTTTATTCCTCTCCCTTATATGCAGCTGTTGGGTCCTTCCTGTTACAGCAGCATGGAACAAACAAATAAATGTAAAACGTTCGCAGTTGAGGGCTGGATTTATACACGTCTGGCATTCAAATATTCAGCAGATCTTTAAGAGCTTTCTAAAATAAATCCCCACATTTCTTCCTCCTCTGGGCCGGCTTCCGATCTTTCCAAACGTCCAATAATTGTGATAATTGGGCGATGCGTTTCTAATTAGAAAGGGGAGATGGGCTAACCTTTCCCTGACAAATCTCATTTGGGGCGTCCGACGGGAAGGGGTTTTGGAGAGAGACACCCGCTGGGGATGGAAGCTTCTCGGATTTGTGTCAGCGCTCAAATTCCATGCAGAGCGAGCCCTCGGCCGTGCCGATGGGAGGAGAGCAGGCTGAGCCAGAGATGCCTCAAATATCGTCTTGCGTGTGGATTTATTAAGAGTGCGTCCAACCCACAATCCTCCCAGTCGGCTCATGAGAAGAAAACTTATAAGATCTGCGCACTATTTGCGTAAAGTCATCCGAGAGAAAGTCGGGGGAGAAAGAACAGAGGGGGTCCTTCTTCTTTACGTCCCAGAAAAGTCACTGTTTTTGAGAGCCGAAGAACTGTAAGGGGGTGGGGGGAGAGTGGAAAGGAGGTACTTTTTTGCTCTATGAGAACTCATGAGCAAACTGAGGTTGCCACCCTCCAGCTGGCACCTGGGGATGTCCCACTTTTACAGCTGATCTCCAGAGATCAGTTCTTCTGGATGGTGTTGAAAGGCAATTACATAAATTTGGAGGAAAGGTGCATCGCTAGCTACTAGCCATGCTGTCTAAAGGGAAGAAGAGCTGGGTTTTCGTGCCCCGCTTTCTACTACCTGGAGGAGTCTTAGAGGGAGAGCCTCCATCTTCAGAGGCAGTAAACCTCTGAATTCCAATGCCAGGAGGCAACATCAAGGGAAGGTCCTGGGCATTGGGTCTCCAGAGCAACTACTTGGTGTGAGACAGGATGTTAGACTAAATGGACCTTCACTGGTCTAATCCAGCAGGGCTCTTCTGATGTCCTTAGGAAGGCCTCTCTGCTCTGTTGTGGGACCTCCAGAGGAACTGGTTGGCCCCTGGGTGAGGCAGGAGGCCGGACTGGATGGATCCTCCCAGGTCTGACCCAGCAGGGCTCCCCTGATGCTCTTAAGGAACTCCCTTCTTGAAGGAGAGAACCAGCATGGTTCCTCACCCACAAAATACACAGTAACTCTTCAATATTCCAGGTGCAGGTCTCGTCTAACAGATGCCTTTCAATCTGCACACTCAATCAGAAGGCCTGCTGGGCAAAAGGCCCATCCAGCCCCCTCCCCCTGATTCCTAAAAGCCCTTGCTGGGGGGGGGGGAGAGGATGCCAGGACTCCCTGGCCTGACAAGACAGCAAACCGCGGCAGAATCCACTTTTGTGCCTTGGGAACATGGTGCCTCTTGGTCAGGAAATTGTTTTGACAAAAGCAGGGAACAGTAAACGGGAGCAAGAATGATACATAACAACCAATCCTGTCAAAATAATATTTTAGCATTCCCCCGCTCCCCCCACCCACCCCAGGTGGGCTTGTCCAGAAACTTTTGACAAAAGAGCGAGAGGTTAATGTGTCCATTTTGGGCCTCTGTCTACAGAAGACCCCCCCCATACCCCCTTTCTTACAAAAGTATGTTTCTTTCAATACTGCACTATCGGAGCCAGGGAAGGACTTCCGGTCTGGGCTGCCAGTTCGAATCCAGGCCGCACGGCCGGCGATTCCTCGCTGTTGTGCCCAGCAGTTCTGCTTTCCCGAACCCTGCTCTTTGGCAGTTCTTTTCTTCACCTGAAGCCCCCCCACCCCTCCTGCTTCCCAAACACAGGCCTTTCACCCCACAGATGGATCTCATCCATCTTCCCCAAAGTCTCCGGGAAAAGACAAAGAGAAAGGGACCCGGTGTACAGATGGCACGGCGAGCCCCACTCCATCATCCGTCCCAATCGGTGGCCTGTAATGAGGCCAAAACGACCCCCCTGTGCCTATCGACTGACCGCCCCAGAGCTGAATCTATTGGCCCGTCGAAAGTGTCCGGCAGCGGGAGGGAGCAGGGGGGGGGGAGAGCGCTGCCGAAATGAAGACAAAGATGGGGTCGGGAGGAGAATTTAATAAATGATCTGTGACTCCAATAAATTATACATCTGGAAGGCAAAACGGCAGTGGCCAATCCCGTTGCCAAATTGCATTGACAGGGGGGCTTTGGACAATGGCAAGGCCGACGGGCGCAGGAGAAAAAGCGTCTCCCCGGACCGGCCTCAAATTATCTATTAGGGGGCTCATTAAAATGGCCCTTCATCACTGGGATCCAGATCTGGAGGCGGCAGAATAGCCCCGCCTGTCATTTTTTTTAAAAACGAGTATGGTCTGTGTATTTTACAGGTGAGGAACCAGGTGGGCTTGGACCGGCAGAAAGAGCTTTCAGATGATGCAGCCCAAGAATGGCAGAGCTAAATTTTCGAATCGCCCCCTTGTGCTCTCGCAGTCCCAAATGTTGGCACCGACTCCTCTGCCAGCGAGGAAGTGCCGGGCCCCCAATCTTCCCCTAACAAACCCCCTTCTCGAAAGAACCACCTGCTCCACATCACCAGGGGATTCAAAGTGACACCGTAGATGGTTAAGCCCAATTTACAGCCCTTTAGTGCCGTGTCTGGAGAGCTGTTTGGAGGATGGGCAGAGGAAAGGGGGTCTAAGAACCCCTCGGGATTTTCTGTATTTCCAAAATATCACTGAACCAGGTTTATGGCGATTTGTGGCAAAGGAACCTGTTTTACCTTTGTGGCATTTTCTTTTTTGGTCTGATTCTTCAGATTAGAGGCTGCTGCACTTAATGACTAAACCACGCTGGCTCTCACTGCCTTTCCCCACAGCACACGCCCTGTGAGAGAGGTGGGGCTGAGAGAGCTCTGGGAGAACTGCTCTGGGAGAGCAGCTCTCAGAGAACTGTGACTGCCCCAAGGTCTGCCTGTGGGGGAGGAGTGGGGAATCAAACCCAGCTCTCTGCTCTTAGCCACTTCGCCAAGCTGGCTCTCAAATCACATTTTATGACCATTAAAAATGTGTTCTAAGACCTTTGAGATATTCACAGGGGAGAAAAGTGGGTGTAACAGTGAAATAATTTAAAACAAAAAACATTATTTGCTTATGTTATGTATTGTTCTATTTTCTCACCTGGATTCCAGGCGGATGATACCATGTAAGACAATACGATTGACCGGATGGGACAATCCACAAGGCAGTAGAAATCCAGATTACAGAATCCACCAGAACTGAAAACAAAAAACCCAAAGCAATGTACCATCTATCCTACATCTCAGGACCCAGCACTGGGAATCTGGCCTGGGGGGAGGGGGGAGGAAGGAAAGTTCGTAGCTCTAGAGCAGGGGTAGTCAACCTGTGGTCCTCCAGATGTCCATGGACTACAATTTGCTGGCAGGGGCTCATGGGAATTGTAGTCCATGGAGGACCACAGGTTGACTACCCCTGCTCTAGATGACAGGGTGCCGGTTCTCCATTCCAAATCATTTGGTGAAAGAAGCTTCAACTCTAGACAGCTCACACTCTCAGACTGTGTTGTTTTCTAAGGTGTTGCAGGACTCGAATCTAGCTCTTCTACTGCTGGGGATGCCAGCCTCCAGGTGGGGCCTGGGGAATCCCTGGAATCCCATCTCCTCTCCAGACCACAGTTCCCCTGGAGGAAAGGGCTGCTCAGGAGAAGGGGGGGGGGAACTCTGTGGCATTATACTCCACCGAGGTCCCTGTTCTCCTCAGACTCTATCCCCAAACCTCAAGTTTTCCACCCTCCCCTCCCATCCCCTCTCCCTGGCGGAGGAGGGGGGACACTTGATAACCCTGCCTCCTGCAGACTAACATGGAACAATCCCCCCCATGCCCTTCTTTCTTCCCAGCTCCAGGGCCATCTAAAATTGGAGAGGAGGAAGGTGGAAGGGAGGGAATCTCCTGATTTTGGGGGGGGGGGGACCCCAGGCAGAGGTCCCCCCCCCACCCAATGGCCAGGGGAGAAGATGATGGATGAGGTGAGGACTCCCAGGACAGGAAGAGCGAAAGGGGTGGGAGAGTTGATGGATGAGGGAATCGGAGGGGGGGGGGGGAGAGACAGATGGATGGATAGATCTGAGGCTGGAGGGGGGGGGGAGAGGGGAGGAGAGAGGCTGCCCGACTCACAAGGTGCCGGCTCAGAAGTGGCGAGCGCTGCCTGGCTGCCGGTTCCCCTCGCTGCCCTCCTCGGATCGCTGCCGCCCAGCCATGCCCAACTTTGCCGGCATCTGGAAGATGAGAAGCAGTGAGAATTTTGACGACCTCTTGAAAGTCTTGGGTAAGGGCAGGGAAGGGGGGCGGGGGGGGCACCCCATAGACCTCCGGGCTTTGCAAAAGGGGGGGGTGGGGTTTGGCAGGTGGCGGGTCTGCTCGGGAGTAAGGGGCACAGGCGGTGAAGAGAAGAAGGCGGTGATGCTTTTAGCCAGGTAGGTGCCAAGACCTTTCCCTTGGGGGGGGGAGCAGCATGGGGTTTTTTTTTTACTCCCAAGTAAAGGCGCAGGAGCAGGTCTTGGATCATGGCCATGCCTCCAATTTCCCTTTGCCCCCCATTCAGCGCAGAGTGGCTTCCCCTCCACCAGCTGCCCCACTATAGAAGTACAAACAGTAAACAGGGACAATGTTAAAATTATTATTAATAATTGCTCTTAATTTTTTTTTGTCCTGGATGGGGTACAGCGAGACCTGGGGGGGGGATCATCTCATTTTAAAGAGGATCATCTTAGAAAGGAGGGTCCATGGAATAAGGTGTGTGGGGGGGAGACTCTGCCGCCCCCCTTCACCCCTTCCTTCTGGGATGGGAGGTGCCCCCTGGTTTCATTCTCCCGCTCCCAAATCTGGACCCCCTGAGATTAGAGGCTCTCCCCTTCCCCTTGTTCTTTGCACAAATGGTCCCCCCCCCACCCCACCCCCCAGGAAGAAAGCAATGCTTCTAAGGAAGAAAAACGAATCATTTTTTGGGGGGTGGGACGTGTGTGAATTGCTTTGAAAGCCATTCAGTGACTAGATGAATATCCCTCCCCCATCTCCCCTTAACCCCCCCCCAAATTGATCCGAAAACCTGCTGTTAACCCAGCCATGCAACTGTTTGCTAGGTAACAAGACAAATCTATATATCTAAATGGCTGAATCGACCTAAACTGTCAGGGGGCAGGTAGCTACGCTTGGTCTTTTGACCCGCCCACCTTACAAGCACCTCCCTCCCATTCCCCAAAACGCAGCCAAGCCCTCCCCGACACTGATTCATTTTCGATCCCCGATGCTTCCAAAATTCCGAAGCTGGCGGCACCAAAAAAGCAGGATAGATAAAAGCTCCAAAGAGGCACCTGGAAGGGAACGAGGGTATTGATTTCAAAAGCTCTGGAAGATGGAAGGATTTTCTCACCTGTCGAAGGGAAGCTGCCAAATCTCTGGCAAGGATTCTGGGTAGGGGGGGCTGAGAGTGTAGGATGTGCAGAAAGCTCGGAGTGGCAGACTTAGGATGAACGGATTTGATCCCCAGAACACCCCTGCGGTGTAGGCTAGGCTTCCAGCCACTGGTGGCACCCAAAGGCGAGGCTGTGTGAAGCCAATTTCTGGAAGTTCGCTAACCCACACGCTACACTCAGGCCAAACTACTCGTGCATGGGACAGTGACACGCCACCCGTGAAGCTGTCTTCTGCTGAGTCAGACCATTAAGGTCGGTATTGCTGACTCAGACTGGCAGCGGCTCTGAAATCTTTCCTAACTGGGATCGTCTGCATATGAAGCAGGTGAATGCATGAAACGGAATCAAATTATTGGTTGGTATTGTGTACGCGGGCTGGCAGATCTCTCCAGGGTCTCAGGTGGAGGGCTTCCACGTTGCCTTCTACATGGTCCTTCTAAATGGAGATGCCGGGGATGGAACCTGGGACCTTCTGCCTGCCAAGCAGAGGCTCTGCCCCTGAGCCAGGGTCCCAGATCAAGGCCTCTCCCATCCCCTCCTGCCTGGTCCTTTAACTGGAGATGCCGGGGATTGAACCTGGGACCTTCTGCCTGCCAAGCAGAGGCTCTGCCCCTGAGCCAGGGTCCCACATCAAGGCCTTCCCCATCCCCTCCTGCCTGGTCCTTTAACTGGAGATGCCGGGGATTGAACCTGGGACCTCCTGCATGCCAAGCAGAGCCTCTGCCCCTGAGCCACCCTGTGCTCAAGATTCCTTCTCCTGTCTTTGCCCAGGTGTCAACGCCATGCTCCGGAAAGTGGCCGTGGCGGCCGCCTCCAAGCCCCACGTGGAGATTCGCCAGGACGGCGACCAGTTCTACATCAAAACCTCCACCACCGTCCGCACCACCGAGATCAACTTCAAAGTAGGGGAGAGCTTCGAGGAGGAGACGGTGGATGGCCGCAAGTGCCGGGTAAGAGACGGTCCCTCCATGCCATGCCGCTTTTCCCGGTTGATGCTGTCGGTTGAAAATCCCGACTCAAAATCAAAACAAGATTGGTTTGTGTGGTTGTGAGGAGAGCCATCAATTGGCTTCTGATCTATGGTGGTCCTCTGAAGGGGGGTCCTTCAAAATGTCCTGTCTTGATCAGGTCTTGCCTGTTCTTGCCTGTCTCAGGTCTTGCCGAGCCGTGGCTTCTTTGATAAGAGTCTCCTGCTGGCTCTCCTACTTTCTTCTTAAACTTTTCCTAGTATTATTGTCGTTTCCAATTATTCTAGTCTTCTCGTGCTGCTGCCAAAATACGACAGCCTCGGCTGAGTCATTTTAACTTCTGGAGAGATTTCAGGTTTGCTCTGATCTAGAATCCACCCGTTTGTCCACGGTAAAACGGATTGCTACAGCGTGGGCCACAGACTGATTTTTTAAAAGGACATTTCTGTTTTGTACCCAACGAGGGAGAAGGACTTACAGCCCTTATCCGAATGAGGAAGATCATTCCTCAGGAGAAAACGGCTCCTCTGGAGGGGGGATTGTACAGCATTGTACCCCGATGGTCCCTTCCTCCCCGCGCCTCCATCCCCCCAAAATCCCCAGGAATTTCCTAACCCGATGCTCTCTGTGAGGCTTCCGTCTTTGACACCAGACCCTTTTCCACGAGCTGAAGAAGAAACAGAAGAAAGCCCTCGGGACACGTAACAGGTCACATCTGTGTTTTTGTACAGTCCCCAGCGGACAGCTGGAGAAAATTAACGTTGCCATAGTGGTAAAAGGCACGGCATGCCCCTTTTCAAGAGAGAAATCGAGAGCTCCGGCACGCTCGAAACGGCGATGGAATATGGGTCAGAGAGGTTTCCTCTGCCCTATTTAAAGCCTTCCTGGGTTTGGGGAACGGCTGCAGAGTGATCACAGCCTCTTAAATTGTATCCCGGGGGGAAATCAGTCCGCTAAACCCCCTTACAGATCTGGAGGACAGCTCTAATCCCAATCTCTTTTTATTCTGGGAGGAATAAACCCGGGGGAAAAAGCTTTCCTCTCTTCTAGCCATTACAGATCTTGTTTCTTGCGCGCATCAATATATTTCTTTCTCCCTCTGATCCAGCGGGTCTGATCCAGCGGGGCTCTTCTTGTGTTCTCGGCAGGATTTGGGCTGGGCAGGATTTGGGGTGGGGAGGGACCCATCTTTCAAAGCATACCTTTTCTCCAGGTGTCGTCTGGAGATCAGCGAAAATAGCTGGAGATCTCCAGCCACGAACTGGAGTCTGACAACCCTAGAGGCAGGGTGTGACATTACAGAGTCCACCCTCCCCGGCTGCCGTTTTCCTTCAGGGGAAAATAAAATAAAAATACACACCTGGAGGCTGGAGGCTGGCCGGGTTAGACAGACCCCTTCAGGATGCAGCCGCCCCCATCCATGCCAGGAGAACACTTGAAAGGCTCAAGTTCCATCCGTGGGCTGCCCAGTCTGCTTCCGTCCTCATCGGCCTCCTCGTCCTGCTCCTCCGGATCCAGCAATTACGCTCTTTGGGATCGGAAGGAGAGCTCTGGACCCTCTCGGGGCTGATTCCTGCCTGTTGGCGGAAAGAGCGTCAACGGGGTTAAACTGCGTGTTCGTGGGTGGGTGGGGGAATAAGAACGCCAGAGAAGTCAAATTGCACCAGGCCAGTGGCCCCTCCGGTCCAAGGGTCTGTGTCACACAGAGGCCAAACCCCAAACGCCAGCCGGGCCAGGACTCCAGACGCCCTCCCACTCTGGCCCACCAAGAATACGGCTGAGCAACACTTCCCAAGACACAAGAACATAAGAGAAGCCATCTTGGATCAGGCCAGTGGCCCACCCAGTCCCACACTCTGTGTCCCACAATGGCCAACAACTAGGGCCCTCAGGAGGTCCACCAGCGGGGCCAGAAGCCCTCCCACTCAAGACCGAACACCCCTGCCCTAGACAGAGCGTTCCCTCTGCATGTTGTGTGCCTTAGCCACTGAGGGACCTCTGCTGTGCTTCTCTCCCGCAGAGTTTAGCCACCTGGGAGAACGAAAACAAGATCTACTGCAAGCAAACTCTTCTGGAGGGGGAAGGCCCCAAGACGTACTGGACACGGGAACTGGCGGGCGACGAACTGATCTTGGTAAGAGCTTTCAGCCGGAGTCCCACCGTCCTGACCCTCCCTCTCCCTCTCCCTGTCCTGCCGGCCATGTTAATGCTTGTAATGCAAACATGCTCTGTTTCCCCAGGAGTGGAAGACTGTCAAAGCTTCACAAACAAAATGCATAATGCTAGTTAGGGATGCCAGCCTCCTGGCAGGGCCTGAGGAGCCCCCCGAATTACAGCTCATTGCCAGATGGCGGAGATCAGTTCTCCTGGAGAAAATAGATTCTTCAGAGGGTGGATTTTATGGTGTTTTGCCCCGCTGAGGTCCTTGCTTTCCCCAAACCTCCAGGCGTTTCTGATCCATAGCCTGGGTTGACGTATGAAGACGCAAATGCTGCATTACAGTGACTGTGTTCTGAGCTGAGAGAACCCAGAGAGAACTGCTCTGTGAGAACAGCTCTAACAGGACCGTGACTAGCCACAGGGCAGCCAGCTGCCTGCGTGTAGAAGAGCTCTACGGCTCTGCGGATTAGAGGCTGCCACTCTTAACCACTCCACCAAGCTGGCTCTGGGAAATTTGGGGATGGAGCATGAGAACAGGGGCCTCGGTGGGGGTCTAATGCCCAAGCCCCCCTTCCAAGCATCCATTTTCTCTGGGGGGGAACTGATTCATGTAGGCTGGAGATGAGCTGCAATTCCAGGGGATCCCCAGGCCCCACCTGGAGGCTGGCATCCCCAGCCCCTGCACGGGAGGACACAATTAGACGGCTAAGGAAATCCCGCTCAGCCATTGATTAAAGGTGCCGTTCTTGAAAGGGGAAAGACGGGGCTTCTGGAAATCAAAGCTCTGTGCAAGCTTCCAAAGGGGGTGTTGGAACGACTCGCCCTCTACTTTTGATTCCTCTGTTCAGTGACAGGCATTTAAAAGAATGTGCACTCATTCATCTGGGCCCCACAGCGCCCTGGGTTTTAATCGGCAGTGGGGTGATTATAATCCCTCCCCCCCCCAGGAAAGAGCATGTGCCCTTCGGCTTCCCAGCCCCCCCCCCTCCAAGTTTCGATCTTGGCCTGCAGTGATAATCTCGGATCATCAGGCGTCTTCCCCTCCCCATGGCGTGATCTTTGACCCACACACAATTGGGGGCAGAGCCGATTCACCAAGAGCGCGCTTGGGAGCGTTTGATTTTTAACTTAGCATGTATTGGGGTCTTCAAATCCTACCCTCTAGAGGCTCCAAATCCCCAAGAAACCTGGAGTTTATGGCCCTAGTTATGCAGACCCTAGCCTCACAAATGGACACATGTGAGCTGAAATCCTGAGTTACCTGCCTCGCAGGGTACGTTCTGGGGAGAGGAAGGGAAGGCGTTTGTCGGCCGCTTTGAGACTCCTTCCGGGTAGTGAAAATCTGGGTACAGAAACCAACTCTTCTTCTTCTTCTTCCCCAACCTGAATCTGGCTTCCCCTAGCAGGGATCACGTTCTGCCTGGTCGTGAGTGGGCACTGATCCCCTGCCCTCCTCCATTCCCGTCAGCTCTTTTGGGGGGAGACGTAGATATTTATTAGAACACTCCTAAGACGATCCTGCAACTTGTGCTTAAAGAATGTTTCATACAGGGCTGTTACCTTCTCTGTCGGGGTGTTGGGTCTTCCCAGACTCAGCCAGCAGCCTCCCCCTTCAGATCAGTCTCTTCAGTCCAGCGGCAGATGCTCAGAGGGACGGCTGAGCTGTAAAGCACTTAAAAAAAAGAAGTTATTCTGTCTAAACACACAGAGCTAAAAGCAGCAAGAAATATTGTCAAAAGGTTAGGCGAATGGTCAACGCAGCCGTTCCGAACTCTTTCCCTGTGAGACGGGAAGAAGGAAAGCCAGGACCTTGGACTCACGCAGAGAGCCGCCGACCAACCTCCTCCTCCAAATCTCTGCTTTAACCGTGCATCAGAACAAATGAAAGGACTGTCGTACCCAACGTGGAATGATGGCAAAATTACAAATCTCTTACATCGGCTGATCGGAGTGGGGGCAGTGCAGCACCGAGGGTTACCAGCTCTACGCTGAGCAAGTCCTGGAAATTGGGGGGTGGGGGTGGAGCCCGAGGAAGGTGGGACTTGGGAAGGAAGAGTCATCCGCTGGGTAGACCACCACAGAATATGAAGCAGCCATTTTCTTCAGGGGGCTTTTTTCTGTAGCCTGGAAGCGAGTTCTAAATCTGGGAGGCCTCCAGGCCCCACCTGGAAGTTGGCAGGCCTGGCAACATTCAACTTCCTCTGCTTATAGATATTCGGCGAGCTTTGAATCCGTTTCTCAGAGACCGGGAGTTTGGGAGTTGCTGGGAGGCGGAGGGTGGGACAAATCACTTCTGCTAACGTATCTGTTGAGAGTTTCTCTCTCTCTCTCTTCCTTTCTAGACTTTCGGGGCCGACGACGTTGTTTGCACAAGAATCTACGTGCGGGAGTGAAAGACGCCAGCTGCCATCTCGCTGTCGGGGGTAAAGAGAAGGATTAACTGGCAGATGTGGCGGGGAAGATCCACCTGGTAAAATGTCCGTGGGGGTCTGTCTCAAGAACAACGCTGTCGTGACTTCACGCTCCCTCGTCGCCCTCTCGCGCCCCTCGCTTTGTTCCGTGTCCGTGACCCGTTAGAACTGTCCCTTCGCCCCCCACCCTGTTTACTTCCTAGCTACAAATTTGTATGGCTCGATCAATAATTAAATCGGTCGGATATCACGCCCAAGGTGTTTTTTTTTTTTTTTAAGCCGCCTTCCATAATTTTTTGTTCTGTGGAAGAGCGCAGCGACAGCCCCTGTCCTGGACTCGTCGCTGCAGGAACACGCTTGAAAATATGACGATGCCTTAGGCTGAATCGGATCACTGGACCATCGAGGTCAGTATCACCCGCTCAGGCAGGCAGATTGAGGGCCTTTGCACCACCGAGCACCTGGTCCTTTCGATTGGATCCTGGGATCCTGGCTCAGGGGCAGAGCCTCTGCATGGCCTGCGGGCGGTCCCAGGTTCAATCCCCGGCATCTCCAGTTAAAGGACCAGGCAGGAGGGGATGGGGAAGGCCTTGATCTGGGACCCTGGCTCAGGGGCAGAGCCTCTGCTTGGCAGGCAGAAGGTCCCAGGTTCAATCCCCGGCATCTCCAGTTAAAGGACCAGGCAGGAGGGGATGGGGAAGGCCTTGATCTGGGATCCTGGGTCAGGGGTAGAGCCTCTGCATTGCCTGCAGGAGGTCCCAGGTTCAATCCCCGGCATCTCCAGTTAAAGGACCAGGCAGGAGGGGATGGGGAAGGCCTTGATCTGGGACCCTGGCTCAGGGGCAGAGCCTCTGCTTGGCAGGCAGGAGGTCCCAGGTTCAATCCCCGGCATCTCCAGTTAAAGGACCAGGCAGGAGGGGATGGGGAAGGCCTTGATCTGGGACCCTGGCTCAGGGGCAGAGCCTCTGCTTGGCAGGCAGAAGGTCCCAGGTTCAATCCCCGGCATCTCCAGTTAAAGGACCAGGCAGGAGGGGATGGGAAAGGCCTTGATCTGGGACCCTGGTTCAGGGGCAGAGCCTCTGCATAGCCTGCGGGCGGTCCCAGTTCAATCCCCAGCATCTCCAGTTAAAGGACCAGGCAGGAGGGGATGGGGAAGGCCTTGATCTGGGACCCTGGCTCAGGGGCAGAGCCTCTGCTTGGCAGGCAGAAGGTCCCAGGTTCAATCCCCGGCATCCCCAGTTAAAAGGACCAGGGTGGAGATGATGCAGAAAGACCTTTGCCCGAAGCCCTGAAAAGTATCTGCCAGTCAGAGTAGACGACACCAACCTCGGTACACCAACCGCCTCAGATAGCAGGGTATCCTGTGGGTATCTCACCTCAGTTTTATCCCCAGGTGTGGCTCAGTGGCAGGACTTCTCTGGGCCTGTAGGATGGCTCGGTCCAGCCTCCAACATTTCCTGCCTCCCTTAGGTCCGTCCAGGGTGGTTGGGGGACAGGACTGCTTAAATTTGAATTTGGCTAGGGCGGGCAGCCATGGGGAACCAACGGAGGGACGGTGGATGCGCCTGTCCAAAATACTTGCAGTTGGGCGGGGGAACGAATTCGAGGGCGCGATCCGAGCGTTCGCCGGCGTTGCTCGCAACCGACACTCAGAAGACATCCCTCAACAGCGAAAGACCTAGTTTTCCTTTTCCAAAATACTGATGCCGAAAGGCCGCGTGCAAAAACAAACAGCTGCAAATAGTCTCCGCAAATGCTTCTAAACCCCCGTGCATCTGTGTGCAAACGGCTGCTCTGGTCCGGCAATGGTTTGGCTTTATTTTATGTTTTTTTTAGGGCTCCGTCCGCATCCCCCCCCCCCTGATCCCTTACGAAATGAGCTCTTCTCCGCTCGTTCCAAACAATCCCTCGCCCTGCACATTCACAACAGACCCAGTGGCCTGTTAAATTGAGTTTGGGTTTGTTTGGAGGATGTTAATTTTATGAATACTTTGGGCCGAGCAATTACGATTTTTTCGCCTCGAGCTTCCCACTAGCACGCTGACCTAATTGAGTGGGGGGCAGGGGGCGGGGGGCGCGGGCAGGGAAGAGGCATTTAGCCAGGTTTTCATTGTCTCGTACGCCGAGGAAAACGAGAACCGGGTAAGGCCGAAGACGCCAGTGAACAGGCTCTGGTGCGTAAGCCATCAGCGCGTTTCCAAAAATCTCATCCAAGCAGACAAGAGGAGCTTGGACTCAGCCTGCAGAGCAGTCGGTGCCTTCTCTTAAAAGCGCCGGCTGCAATGCCTTCTCACTGCTACAAACAGGCACCGACTGAATGACCCCGTTCGCCAACCGATGAATGCCCAGAGAAAAGAGGCTGGCGGATTCTCCGGCATTCGTTGACTTGGCATCCGAAGAGCTGCCCCCTCCTTTTGATGGGCACCCGAACGACGTGTGGCTGGGAGAAGAGGCGCTTGTTGAGCCGCAAAACGGAGAGCCGCAAAACGGAGGGTAATTTGCATGTTTTATGCACGCTCCGTCGGCGCATGGGTAGGTATCTCCCCGGCCTGCAGGAGGGACAGAAGGGAGAAACGGGTGCCCAGGGCATCTTCAAGAATGCAGACAGAGAGGGCAGGTTTCTATCGAGGGAGACGGTTGTGTGCTCACTGGCAGTGGCTCTCCAGGGAAAGGTCTTTTCGAGCCGCTGCCGCCACCGACCCTTTGACTGGAGATGCCAGGGTTTGATCCTGGAACCTTCTAAGGGTGGGGGAAAGTGCCTCTGAGCCCAGAACCTCTTTGTCCTTTGCTCTGGAAGGGTGCTGAAGCAAGCCTCTCGCCTTCAGAAATCCCCAAATTCTCAAGAGATTGCCCTGAAGGTTATTGCTGAAATGTACGGCACGGAATATAGAAGTTGCGCATTTGTTTATGTCACCTGGGCACGAGAGTGTGATGCACAAACAGCGGCATATTCACGTGTATCAGCTGGTGGGTGGAACGCCCTTGGTAAGCCAGGTGAGAAGCCGTGTCAGATCAGGCCAATGGCCCCTCCAGTCCCATGGTGGCCCAAACCCAGGGGCCACCAGGAGGTCCACCAGCAGGGCCAGAGCTCCAGAAACTTGCTCACTGCGGCTTTAGAGGGAGGCCTGGGAGTGATGGGTTCAAATGATGGGAAAGAAGGCTCCACTTAAATATCAGGAAGCATTTTCCGACAGAGAGGGCTGTCCGTGGATGGAATAGGCTGCCTCGGAGGGGGGTGGAGTCTCCTTAGTTGGAAGTTTTTCGGAGATTGGATGAGCCCCAATCGGGAGGGCGTGATTTCTACGCCCCCGAGAAGGTGGAGGGGCTGGACTGGATGGCCTTTGGGGGTCTCTTCCAGTTTTGAGGGATTCCGATTCAGGTCCTGCAGAACTTGAGGTCCCTTAGGAGCCTGATCTCACTAGGCAGAGCATTCCACCAGGCTGGGGCCGGTGCTGAGAAGGCCCTGGTTGAGGCCAGTTTACCTTCTTTGGGGGCTGGGAGAATGCCCAAGGAGCACATTTTACTCGCTGGATCTCGGTGTTCTTTTCTACAACAGCAACGTCCGCCTCGCACTCACAAACATTTCTCGGCCCGGCTCTACAGCCAAGGCCAGCCCCGGGAAAATCGCCTTTTTGATAACCTGGGCTGTAATTTGACAAGGTGGCCCACGAGACAAACCCCCCCCCGCCCCCATGCAAAGAAGAGGGCATTCACCAGTCATGTCCGACATCCAAAAACTTCCCATGCCCATTGTTCTGTGTGTTAAAAAATCACACCCTTTACATAACGCAACACTGGCACAAGCAGGTATGCTTGGAAAGATCGACCCTCCCCAGAAAAGGACAACTAGGAGACTGAGAAGGACATTCAAACCTTGAAGAACAAACAACATGAAATACATTCTGCAGCGCACCATTTCTGGAAGGGACAAGGCCATCGAATTCTGCCGTGGCTGTTGGGCACCCCGAGTTATATATTTTCATTATTTATTAATATCCGGGTTTCTGGAAACTGGTCCAACTATATAAACATACCTGTGCTTTCTGATTTCTTGTCAAGAAAACGATATTGATGTTTCTCGGTCCAGAAGTTGCAAGAATAGCTTGACATATGCCCATATTGAAGCATTCTCTCGGAGGCTCACAGCCGGGGGGAGGAAAGAGGGGGTAAGCAGCCGGTACCAGGCCCGTATTCCTCTTCCGCTTCAGCACCCAAGTGGGTCAGCTTCTCCCCCCCCCCGCTCTCTATAAAAATACCCCAACCAGCAAAATACGCTATTGTCGTCTGCATTTACCATTTGCTCAATGGAAATCCCAGGTCAAGAACTCTAAAACGCAATCAGGGCTTGACTTCTCTCGTGGCTTGACTTCTCTCGTGGCTCGCCGTGGCTTCCTTCCCTAGAGGGGAACTTGCTCATGACTAAGACCCCCCCCCCCCACACACACACACACAACAAAAAGGCCTCAACAAAACTCACCCCCGGAGACGGAGACGACCCTTCCGGTGGACCGATGGGGACCAGGAAAGAGAACCAGATGTGGACACGAATCGCCCTGATATTTTAATGGAAACACCGCACTACAGTCAAGTTTACAACATCTGTATAGAAATCATTCACATGAATAAGGTGTGGAAAAAGGATCACAGTACAGAATACAAAAAAAATAAAAATAAAATAAAGTCATTAAAATAATCAGGGAAGGGGCAGGTGCTGTACAGGCCGGGATTTGAGCTTGGAGCTCAGATGTCAGACATCGGAAGGCGAGTTCCCGAGCTGGCAGAGAATCCGAACCAACTTTTTAACGCCTACAGACAGGGGGGGAGAAGGGAAGAGACGCATCCGAGAGAATGCCCCAGGAGAAGGAAGGGCACGAGAGCCCGGCAGAATGAAGGAGGGGATGACATCTCTCTCCCCAGCCACACTTGGAACAAGGTGAGGGAAGCTTATTGCTGGAATATTGTTAAAGGACTCCCCCAGCTGGTGGAGATTTGCTCTGCATACCCCCTGCCTCCTAACCCCGGTCCTGTCCTCCCCCCACCCTCCATTTGGATTCTTCCCTCAGGGACTTTTTCTTCTCTCAGGTGAGTCTACCTGCCTGGAAACCGTAAACGGAAAAGGCAGCAGGGCAGAAGGAACAAAAAGAAACACCCCCCACACACCCCCTGCTCAAAAAAAAAAGGCGTCTTATTTCTCTCTTTCTCTCTCTCTCTCTCTCTGTGCCTCTTTGCTTTTGCCCACGTTAGCACCGCTTCCTTTCGCAGGAAGAAGAGACAAGAAGTCAACAAACCATTCGCCGAAAACCCTTTCAGAAGGAGCTCTGAGTCGCTTCCTTCGCCAACGGCTTTTGCCGAGCATATTTCTTTTAAAAAAATAGATATCCACGCTGGACTATTCCACCGCCCCCCCCCATCCCAAAAAAACCCCTCCCCAAAACAAAAGCTGCACTCACTTTATTCGTCTCCTCCGTCCCCCACCCGCCACAACGCAAACAACGCTCCTATATACAGGAAGCAGCTTGGTCAAATGCCAGTTTGGCATTTCTCTTTCCTGGACACCAAGAAGCCACCCCTGCATTTGAGGGTGCATCGGGGGGGAGGGGGAGTGTAGCCGGACCCGGCTCGGTTGCTCATTGGCACTTCACGAAAGTGCAGAGGTGCTGGAAGACATGGCGGTTACAGAGCTGGCCCCGCCTCGCCCGCTCCCCTCCCAAAAAAGAAATAAGAACTCTATGAATGTACAATCATCTATTCAACAGGCTGCTTCACAATACAGTCAAGTTAAACCACAGCACGGAGGCACTCTCTGACGCCCACCGAGTCTTCTGCTTGGGGGTGAGAATACAGACAGATGGGCTGTCCGCCCACCCGCCCCCCTGCCAGCCTCGGATTTCAACCACGCACAACGGGCACAACGGGCCGCGTGTCTCTCTCAGGTAAGAACCCAGGATGCATTGTCGTCATTTTGCATTTGGTGTTTGTACAAAAGGGGCGCGGGGAACCCAACAGAGTTATTCCGCACAAAACGCTACGGCGAGGACCCCCTTTGGTAGAAAGTGTTAAGAAAACGCCGCGGATTCTCTCGCCCGCGGGCGCCGAACCCCAAAGCCGACCGGCACTGAGGGACACACGAGAAAGCTAGCGACGGTGATACTAGCGCGTTGAGCAGACTTTCTTTAATTAAAAAAAAAATTGACAAATATGTACATTTATTTACAAAAAAAAAAAAAAAAAAGGAGGATGGAAGAGGAAAAACCATTTTTAATATTGGTTGCTGCTATCGTGAAAAGCCACGGGTGTTGTGTAGATAACTTTTGTGTGTTTGTGTGTGCGAGTGTGTAGAGTCGGCGCGTGGCGCTAAGAGGGCGACTAATAAACAAACAAGCAGGTACAAAAAAAAAAAAGTCGGGGGGTGGGGGTGGAAGGAGAGGGAAACAACAAACCAACCCCAAATTAAAAAAAACAAAACAAAAACAAATTGTTTCCACTGGCACTAAAAAGGACAGACCGATCTTAATTGGTTTATGTTCAGCCGAGAAGAGTCCGGGTCACGAGGAGGGGGGGGACAGCAAGAACAAGAGAAGAGCCATTGGGGAGGGGGGGGGCAAGGGCGGGGCGGAAATAGTCTTATTATTCAGGAGCAGATGTTTCCGACGGCCGGACTGCGGAGCCCCGAGACGGAGGATGCCGGATTAGTCTGTGGCGGCGTGGGCTTGTCCCCGTGGGCTGTTTTCCGGGATACTTGGCCCGTGGAAGCCTTCGTAATTTCTTGGGGGGGGGAGGGGAGGGGTAAATGCACCAATATCCATTCAGGCTCCCCGTAGCACCTGCTGTCCGGGACGCCCCGACTGCTGGAAAGATTGCTGCTGGTGTGAACAGGCAAGGCGGGCTGCCCGGACGGTGATCCGGATCCCGGCCCCCCTGTCCCCCCGGGTCATTGTGCACGTGGAAGTTTCGGCTCCTTGGCAACAGCTTCTCAAGATTAGAGACCTTTTGGGAAGCCACCCTCTCCGGGGGGACGGGGTGGACCGGCTACGAACTAAGTCGAGAAGTGGCCGTTATGGAGATACACAAAGTGTCGGGGGTGAGGGGGGGAGAGAGAGGACGAGGGGCGTCATCCTTAGTTCCCCCCCCCGCCCCGGACGTCTCCCCCCGTCCCGCCGCTGTCGCCAAACTTCCGCTCTCCTCTCCTCCCGTCCCCGGAGCTTAGGGGGCCTTGAATATCGTGCCGTATTTGACGCGGTACTTGTTAATGCTGACAAAGTGCAGTTCTTCCGTGGCGCGGGTGGTGGTGCACGGCAGGAGGCCCTCCAGCCCTTCGCCCATCAGCCACTTGCTGGTCTCGGTGGCCATTTCGCGGGTCACGTGCTCCTTGGTCCACGTGTCCACCCAGGCCTGGAACCGCTGGTGTAGCCGCTTGCTTACTGTTTCGTGGGACTGCGGAGGGGAAGGAGGAAAAGAAGGTGACCGACACAGGCGCGGCAAAAAACGAATTAAAAAAAGAAAAAATTAAGCACAGGCATGCACAGGCCCGACCAAATTGCAGAGCGTCACATCTGAGAGGCTTGGAGCAACGGAACATTCCTCGAGGGACCAGGAAGCAGACCAATGGTCTTCCGGGGGAGATGGAAATGTGGAGGGAGGGGTGGGTGGGAGGGGAAGGTCAACGCTAGAACAGTGGTGGGGAATTTCTTTTGCTTCTCTTTCCTGTTTTTGGTGTGTGCTTGCAAGCCTTGCTGCTTTCCATCTCCCTCCCGGGGGGGTCTTCTAAATTTTTTCCACCGAGGGGGAGAAGGAATTCCAGGGAACAGCTGAAGGAACCTCTTACAAGCCAAATTCAAGTCCGCTAGCATCTTAGAGACCTCTTTTCTTACACTCCCCAAAACTTGTTCTCCTCGTAAGGTACAACCGCGCTTGAATCCGGCTCTTCAATGCAGAACAACACTGCCGCCCTCCGAAACTTTCTCACAAGGGTATCTGACAAAGGGAGATTCGGCTCTCAAAAGCTCATCCCGGCCCCCCAGGTCTTGCCAGTCTCTACGCCTAGCGCCTCTGCAGCAGATCCACAAGGCCTCCCTCTGAAACGGCCTTCCCAGCCAGGTTCTCTCATGCAGGCGAAAGGCTGTTCAGAAAGGAAGCGCTTTACAATCCCGTCCCAACCTTTGCCAAGCTGTGAGCCAGCACAGCCCGCAACTCAACTCGCCTGCTTTACATCCCTCCACCATCTGCCTCCTGCGTTGCCGGCGGGTGGAAGCCTCAACGCCTCTCGGCGCTGTGCTTATTAGCGTCGGCACCGCGGACCTCGGGCCGCGGACCTAGGAGGCCGCAGAACGCCATGGGAGTGGACATTCTCTCTCCCTGCCTGGCCCACACAACAGCACCCTGGCCACGCGTGGCTTCGCCCCACGGGGGCATTAAGTGAGAGGCCGCCGGCTCTCCCCGCCCCCGCCGTTCGTCCTACCTGATGAGCCCGCAGCAGAGCCGTCCTCCGGTACATGTAATCCTCCGATTTGATCACATACACCATCTTATAGGAGTTGAGCTTAAATTTACACTCCAGCTTGTCTAAGCTCTCCACATTGTCCAAGGGCTTCTTACAGTTCCCTTCCTTTCCTTCCTTCTCCTGCTGCTCCCGACCTCGCTGGCACTTGCGGATCCGCCTCAGGTTCCTGGAAAGCAGAGAACCCCTGCTGGAATTAGCGCCTTCTCCGCCACCCTGACCCACACGAGGGGGGGGGGTGCAAGAGCACAAAGGGGGCCGCCCGTCTGCACGTCCGCTCGGCCGGGGCCTCCCCGCATCCGTCCTCTCCTCTGCCTCTTTGGCCGGCACAAGAGCGGAGGGATGAAGGGGAGGTCTGGAGCAGGGGTCCCCGTTGTGGCGCCGGTGGGCACCACCCCTTCCCCAGCGCCCACCAAGCGTTTAGAGAAAGTGGGCGGGGCCATGGGAAGGGGGCGGGGCTTTTGCCCAGCAAGACTTCTGACTGGCTGTTCGGATTCTTTCCCACACCTACTGCTTTGGCCGCCTCCCCCACCCACCAGAGCACAAGGATCTTCCTCGCGACCAAAGGGACACTGAGGCAGCCGTTCTGTCACTGGCCCTGCCTCCCCCGGCGGCTGTTTTGTGCTGGCTCAAAATGGTTGGGGACCCCTGGCCTGGGAGGAAACGACTAATCCGATGCCTGCCTCTACGTAGCAGCCCTGGATCTCCCCTCCGAGTATTAACCTGGGCCGACCCCGATTAGCTGCCGAGGCCTGACGAGACCAAGGTCAGGGCAGACAAGCAGAGGGGGGTCGGCCTCTGCGTGGCGACCCTGAACTTAGTCGGGGGCCTCCCGCCCAAGCGCTAGCCGGGGACGGCTCTGCTCAGCTTCCGAGACCTGATGAGATCAGGCCGGCCTGGGCAGGGCAGGGCAGGGCAACAGAAAGGCTGGATGAGCTCAGAAGGAGTGGCTGATTCATCCTACAGAGGAGGAGTGTGATGAAGATGGCAGATGCTGGCTTGGTCGGACACCCCTCCCCCCACTGGCCCAGACCGAACCCCAGGCAGAAGAGGTCTGCTCCTCCCGCAAACAAACAGGGAGAAGAGGCATGGCAATCTTCGGGTCAGTTCGGGGCCAAAGCCCTCCTGTTTTGGTGGCTGGAGGCCCGACAGAAAGATAGTGTGTGTGTATAAAGTGCCGTCAAGTGGCAGGTGACGCACAACGACACTGTAGGGTCTTCACGGTGAGGAAAGATGGGGCTGGGACCTCGCATGCCTCTGCACGGATACCCAGGACTTCCTCGTGGTCTCCCTTCGAGGGCTAACCCGGGCGGACCCTGCTTAGCTTCCAAGATCAGGCCGGCCTGGGTCATCCCGGTCCAGGCAGCAACAGTTAGTGGGTTGAAAAGCGCCCGACTTGGCTTCAAACCAAGGCTTCACACATGCTGCTGCTGGTGCCCCCGAACCCGTGACCTCTGCCCTGGCCGTGTGACTCCTGGACTCTCCAAATCGCACGACGGAAGCGGACCACTAGGAGGTCTTCGGGCCTTTCCGCTGCGCTACTCCGGGGCTGCCGGAACACGGCCCGGTGGTGCCCTCAGAGAACAACCGTGCCTCTATCCGACTACCAGCGCTTTCGGGCGAAGAGGAACAGGTGTTGGTGTTAGTGCGCTCACTCACCTGGGCAGAAATACTGGCTTCTGGGCTAGCTGTTCCCGCAGCTCAGGAGAGGTAGAATCGGAATTGACGTACCGATCGACATAGTCGGTCCAACGCTGAACCGTGATAAAGAGAGGAAGGGGTGTGCGTGTTAATTTAGTCCTTGCATTCCCTTGTCTTTCTTGCCCTATCAGAAGAGAGCTCTCACGTGCCAGGGACTACCTTTCAGGGCTATTCACTTTTTGCCTCGGGCTACTTCTCTGGTTCCCCTTCCTAACCTCCTCGTGGAGGCAGTTCCATAAGGCGGGGGAACGACAGAGAAGGTGCGTGTATTTTGGGAAAGCAGTTTTGGACAGTCCTGATGGGGGGAAATGACAGCAATGCAGCCTTTCTCAGCCAGGGTTTCATGAGACCCTGGAAAGGTTTCCTGAATGGCGGGGAGTGAATTAATTTTTCACAGATGGTCACGTTGACCCGCCCCCGCTCCCAAAATGGAGAGGCCCCACGTGGGCACGTTCACAGCTCTGCTTCCCAGCTATATCCTGCACGATCACACCGCTTCTGAGGTTTCTCAAGGCCTGAAGAATGTTTCAGGGGGTTATCAAAAAGCTGAGAGAGGCTGAACTAGACTAAGTACTTATTTAAGTCCAGCTATAAGCTAATCTGTGGTGACTAGTTTCATGGATTATTTTTTAACTTAGTCGCTGGAGAGGACAGCTAGTGGGTGAGCGAGAGGGCTGTGAGTGTCCTGCATAGTGCAGGGGACTAGATGGCCCAGGAGGTCCCTTCCGACTCTGTGATTCTATGATTCTATGACAGCGTCCCTTTGACTGTTTGCGTTATGGTGGAGAGGAGGATGGTGAAGCGCCTGCTGTCTTCCTGAGGACGAGAACTGCTGACAAACAAAACCAGCCTAGACATTTTTGAAACTAGTGACATGGCAGTCTCCTTCAAGGAAATGCTCTTGGCAAAAGCCAAATGACCAGAGTAGTATATTCACTCATAAAGTTATTAGAAAAATCGCAGGATGGAAGTCCTCGGTGCCTCGCGGTTAAAGCTGTTTTGGGCAAAGACATACAACACTTTCCAGAACTCAAAATGTGGTACTGAATTGTGCCCCAGGATCTCTGCCTTATTATTTAATTAAATAAAGCTGCGAGTCTTTTATGACTTTGTGTCTCAGCCTTGAAACGCCCGACCAACTGAAGCTTCAACTGTACTAAAGGCTTGAAGCATAATATAAGTTGACGTAATAAATAAATAACAACCTTAAAACAGATTTACTACAGAAAACCACTGATTTCATGGGCTGAGACAGGATGGATTCCACACAAGATTGGCCTGGAGCTTACCTACAATTTAGAAATTATGCTCAACGATGTTAAATGCATATAAATACAATAAATAAATAAATAAAACCGAAAGCGTCTCTTCAAAAGAAAAAAGAAAGTGCACCACACTGTACGTTAGAGCAAATAATTTTGACACCATGAATCGACCTCTGAAGATTTGAAGAGACAGTTTTTATACCCCAAGGAGTCTCAAAGCGGCTCACAGTTGCCTTTCCCTTCCTCTCCCCACAACAGACACCCTGCGAGGTAGGTGGGGCTGAGAGAGCTCTGATAGAACTGTGACTGGCCCAAGGTCACCCAGCCCAGCTGGCTGCACGTGGAGGAGTGAGGAAATCAAATCCGACTCTCCCCGTTAGAAGCTGCCGCTCCTGACCGCTACACCAAGCTGGCTCTCTTTTCGGATTAGTACCCAGAACTCTTTCTGCTGGACCCGAAACACCTTCGCCATGGCACGGACATGTTTAAAAACCTCTCAACCCAGTGGTGCCGACAGAAGATGCTGCCCTTACCTCAGCTTCGACGGGGTCGTCCGAGTTCTCCTCTTCTGTGTCCAGAAGCTCAATAGTTAACTGAACCTGGCCTCTGCTCTGGATGAAAATCAGCTGCGCAAGAGAGCACAGGGGCCTCCAGTGAGCACATCGATAAGCTGCGTACCCCCCTTGGGCTTCTACTCCAGTCGCTGTTCTCTAGGGGGCTCCGAGCTAAGTTTTGGTGTGCTCTGGAAGCACAAACGCTCCCCCACCGCCTCGGGCTGTATCAAAAGACTTCCTCCCATTCTATGGGATGCCCTGCGCCGTGGTGGTCAAATTGTGGCTCTCCAGATGTCCATGGGCTACCATTACCATGAGCTCCTGCCAACTGGCCACGCTGGCTCATGGCAATTGTAGTCCATGGGCATCTGGAGAGCCACAGTTCGGCCACTCCTGCCCTACGCCGTTCCTCCCTTCAAAGCCCACGGGCCAGGTCATTCTTGGCTCCACCGGAGCACCACGCTGTCCGTCTTACCTTGAAGCAGTTCTCGTCTTGCATGAGGTGCTCGGCTTTGCGCTGGTACGCCATCTCCACCAGGGATCGGGACGCCTGTGAGGAGAGGAGCCCCCCGGTCGCTCCGTTGGCGTTCTCTGACAGGTAGAGCTCCGTCACCTGCACGCAGATCTCGTCACTCACTATGTGCTGGAGCTGTTGAAAGACAGAGAGGAGGGCATTAGAGCACGTCTGAAACACAAAAGGCCATGTCCAACATCTACTTTGGCCCAGCTAAGCTGGAGGGAGGAATCATGACATTTGGGAAAATCCCAATTAGGGTGAGCATTTGGATCTACCCTAGCAGGAAATAGACCCAAAGAATACCAATATGGTATTTTGGGGGTTTATTTCAACAACCCAAGTGTGTCTGGGTTTTCTCATAAAAACTGGAGGGGGAGATTCCAATAAGAATCCCGGTTTAAACCAGGCTGCAGAAGAAGCCAAGCCAGCCTCAGAACTGGAATTTTTCTTCTTGGGGCTATTGGGATTGAAAAAAAATTCTGAAAAACCCTGAATTCAAACACCATGCCCCAGTGACACCCTGTTTCCTCCTATTCACGAAGGCGCAAGTCCGTTTCTAGGATCTCAAACATGTCACAACTGAGATTTGGGTGATTCTTTTGGAGAAAACCCTCATGGAAGTTCTGTGGCTTTATGGTGGAACATCTATCTGCGTACACACAAGGTCCCTGGTTCAGTCCCTGGCATTTCTAGTTTAAAGGATCGGACGGCAGGTGACGGAAATGACCCCCACCCAAGACCCTGGAGAGCTGCTGACAACTCAGGGCCAGATGCAGCATAAGGCAGCTTCCCGTGTGTTCAAGATCAGCCCACGCAGAGTCTCCGCCTCCCCCAGTCTCCGCAAGCCGGACCTCCACAAGCTCACCTGCCGAACAATGCTTTGGATCAGCTTGTCCATGGTGAAGGCAATGTAGGCGTGGATGGTGAACATCTCACGCAGGGAATCCTCGTACTGGGACGAGTCCATGTTGCCGTCCAGCAGGTTCCGCACCATCTCCAGGAAAGCAGGGTAATAGTCCTCCACTTCGATGTCCACTGGGGCGGGGAAGAAAAAGGGGGGCCCGTGAAACGCCATACTCACTCTGAGCACCCGTTTGCCCCAGAGAATTCTGCCGCATTGCCAACTCATCCTTTGTTCAGTTTCGAGCTGCCACACGGCCTGGGAATGCCTCGGGCATCCAGAGCCACAAAGCCGGAAAGCTCTTGACCAAATGCTTAGATTTGGCAGAGAAATTGCAAACCAAGTGGGGGAGTGAAGTCTGGGAGTTTGTGACACCCGGTTTCAAGCCAAGGGCCCTGGGGAATATTTCCTGTTCTGTCTCAAATAGGAATATTTCGGAACTGGGAATCCTGCATTTCTTGGCTGCAGAACAAGGGAAGCACACCGTCCCCTCTAGAGCTACTTGCAGGCCATACCGTCAGGGACTTTTATCTATTTACTTCAATTATGCCTCGCCTTTCTCCCTACTGGGGACCCAAAGCAGCTCACATCCTCCGCTTCGTCTCCTCACAACAACCCTGTGAGGCCGAGAGCATACAGCCGGCCGAAGATCACCTGGACAACGTCCGTGACAGAGTGTGGATTCAGACCGGACTCTCCCAGATCCTAAGTCAGCTATGCTAACCCAGGTTCCCCAATTTCTTTGAGTCTGTGGACACCCTTGGAATTCTGGAACAGGGCGGTGTCCTTAATCACTAATCCGGGCGTGTTTATTCCTTCTCCTGTGCTTCTCGAACTGGAGTCCAACCCGAAGCACCGATAACTGGATGATCTTAGAACCTCCGCTTGTGATTCAAGCAAGGCTCTTGAATCTGCCCAACGATTTCATTATACTGCAGAACTGCTGGATATTTCCGCAATGCTGTGCTCTAACTTACTGCTGATTTACGCTCCCCTTCTTTGTGGTGCTCATGTGGTTGTCTGAAGGAGCTTGCCTGCACCCCTCGCATGCAACCTGGCCGGTCTTAAAGGTCCCCCTCCCTGGACCCAAACTTTTGTTCTGGGTTGAGCAACAGAATGACTGGGCTCTCAAATCTGGGATTCCTTCAACGCTCGACACCACCGGCCTCCCTTCACGGTCCCGCCCCCCAGCCAAGGGCGTACTTACTGGGCTCCTTCAACCGCAAGTGGATGGCCGGGCTGTCGCTCTTGTCCCGCTTGACCCCCAGGACTTCCCGCTCCCACTCCCGCTCCCGGTTCTCCTCCTCGATCTGCCGCTCGGCCTGGGCGTAGATCCGCAGGAGCCGCAGGCAAAGGATCTGGTGGAGGCGCTGGAAGATGTACCAGTTGTTGTTGACGTAGAAGAGGTTGTAGACCTCGTCCATCCCGCGCAGCTTCTGGGCCGCCGTGCCGCTGAAGAGCAGCTTGGCCTTGGGCGGGCTGCCCCCGACGCCGTTGTGCTTCTTCACGGCCCCCGGGGCCTCCTCCACGTCCATCTCCTCCTCCTCCTCCTCCTCCACGTCGGAGAGCTCGCCCCGCTGGGCGAAGAGCAGGTCCGGGATGAAGTGGTAGACGATCTGCTTGATCTTGTACTTGTCCTCCTTCTGGATGCCCGTCTGCCGCTTGACGTGGTGGATGATCAGGGAGGCGGCGTCATCCAGGATCTGCTTGTCCTCGTAGGCCAGGGACAGGTGGGGGCCGCTGTTGTCTTCGGAAGCCTGCTCCTGCCGCTGCAACCGAAAGGGCGAGAGCATGAGGCCCCTCTCTCCCGGACCCCCCCTCCTCCGCAAACACAAACTGCAAGGGCTGACGGCCTGCGCAAGAAAGGCGCACAGATCCCTGCACAACTTTATGCTGTCTGTTCCAGATCGTATCGAGCCTAGAAGCTCAAACGGCTCAAGGGCGGCTATAGTTCTTTGGTCGCATTGCAAGAAGAGACAATGATGCTGGAAAACAACGCTAGGGGGGAAAACACAATCGGGAGAGGAAGAACTGAAGGCCACAGGAAAAGAGGAAGCTGCGACTCCCTTGAGGAAGAAGTTGGCTTTTATACCCTGCTTGTCGCTGCCCGAAAAACCTCACAGCGGCTTCCGAATCGTCTTCCCTTCCTCTCCCCACAGCAGCCCACCGTGCCTATGTCAAACCTGAACCCTCCCTAGAGGCCAAAGGATGAAGCAGAGGCCATGGTGCTGAGAAGAGGAGCCCCTGGGGAAGACCGTGGAGAAGAGCCAGAGTCCAGGAGCACCGTAAAGGCTTAACAAAATTTGTGGCCCGGTGGGAGCTTTCCTGCTGGCTTCTGCAGGGGACACAAAGGGTCCTGCCCTCACCCCAATTGTGCTAGCCTCGAGGCGCTGCTGGACCACCGAAGCAGAGAGAGAGAGAGAGAGAGAGAGAGAGAGAGAGAGAGAGAGAGAGAGAGAGAGAGAAACCCCACACGGAGGGGGCTGCCACACACACCTCATCGTAAATGCTCTCGATCTCGCTGAGCAGGCTCTTGGATCGCAAGACCTTGGTGTCGTTCTGCTTGAAGTTGATCCCTTGGTGGTCGAGGGACTTCAGGTAGTACTTCTCGTTCTGCTCCCGCCACACTTTGTTGAAGCCCCGCTGGGCCTCCCGCCACTCCTCCTCTTTCATTTTCAACCTTCGCGATAAAAGCAGAGAGGGAGGGGGGCTGTGGAGGACTCCGAAAGACAACAGGCGGGGGGCCGAGGGGCCTCACGCAACCCTCAGAAACCTTTTAGCCCTTAAGCCGGCCTGGTGGAGAGCAGCGGTTTCTCATCTGGAGTGCCGGGTTTGCTTCCCCGCTGCTCCTCCACACGCAGCCAACTGGGGGACCTTGGGCTAGTCACAGTCCTGATAAGAGCTGTTCTCACAGAGCCATTCTCTCAACGCTCGCACAGCCCCACCTACCTCACAGGTGGTCTGTTGTGGGGAGAGGAAAGGGAAGGGGTTGCTCGGTCGCTCGGAGACCCCTTTGGGGAGTGAAAAGTGGGGCGTAAAAACCGACTCTTAGCGGAAGAGCCGGACTTCTTGTACGAACGCTGCTCTTGACCACCGCACCACGCTGGCTCTCACTTTCTCCCCCCCCCCTCCCAGCAGGCACCCGGTGAAGTAGGTGGGGCTGAGAGAGCCCCAAGAGAACGGCGCTGCGAAGACAGCTCTGAGAGAACTGTGCTTGGCCCAAGGCCCCTCCGCTGGCTGCATGTGGAGGAGGAGTGGGGAACTTAACCCGGTTCTCCAGGTCAGAGTCCACTGCCCTGTGACCACGGCACCACAAGTGAGGGAAGGAGGCATTCCCCCAAACGGCCGTCCATTACCTTTTCAACACAATAGGGACGGCGACCGCTGGGTTTTTCCTAAGCCCGTCGATTATGTCGGCTGCCTTGTCGGCATATATCCTCTGCAGGGCCTTGCGGTGGATCACCTCCGACGAGCCCCCTAAAGTGTTGTCCAGCCGGAATTTGGCCTGCTCCTCAGCCGATAAGCGGGAGAGTTTCTTCTGTATTGTCTCCAGGACTCGGATGGTGGCCAGGTTGGTCTCCAAGACCACGTCCAGCTGAAACGGGGAAACCCGTAAGTTACAACGAGAAGGCGGCCAACCAGCGCCGAACGTCCCCTGCCTTCCAAAACCGGTGGGGTTGCCTTAAATCAGCCGTGACTTGACTGCAGCTCCCACCACCGCCGGGCTTCTGAAAGGTTTAGAAGGCCTTCTCTCTAATCCCCACCACTATCGTATCAGGTACTGCATATTCTTATTACCCCGGTTTTGCAAAAGCGGGAGGAGGAGGAGGAAAGGGAACTCTCGGGCCAGGATAAGGTCAACTAAAGTTGACCCGGATGGAGACTTTTCTTCCCTTGGGTCCCCGGATCGCCTCCCCAATGACCCAGAGGCCTCTGCCGCCAGCCACCCGCCAATCGGTCTGGAGCAACCCGGGTGGGTGCTGAGCGCCCGACTACCTCGAATCGTTCGTCCTCGCAGCGGTAGATGTGCTCTTCGTACTGAGTCTTCTTGGAGCTCACAAAGGTGGAGTCTTCGGACCACGAAGGGAAGGAGACCCAGGTGTCGTTCAAAACCTTTGGCCGAGAGGAGAGAGTAGCGGTTGTAAGCAATCACACATCCCCCCCCCCTCCCGAGAAGTTTTCTTTCAACTTAAACAAGAGAACACACAGAAGTTCCCAAAGCCTGTGCTGCTCAAATTCTACACAGGGAAAGTCAAGCTTCACTATTAAGAAGAACAACAAGGGGTGCTTTCTTATACCCCACTTTTTCCTACACGAAGGAGCCCCAAAGCGGCTTACAATCTCCTTTCCCCACAACAATCACCCTGCGAGATTCATGGGGCTGAGAGAGCTCTGCGAGAACAGCTCTTACAGAACTGAGACTGGCCCAAGATCACCCCGCTTGTGTTCCAAGGTCCTGCTTCTCCGGAAGCTCCTGTGAGCCTCACTCCGATCGCTCTGACGCCAGAGGAGGCCTTACCTCCTTACACAGCGGAGTCCGGCCGGTGCACTTGGGCTGCTGGTAGCTCTTTGGCAAGGCCCGGTAACTGGAGCCCAGCCTCTTGCAAGAGGCGTAGTCGATCTCCATGGCTATCCCCTCCGTCGCCCGCTCCTTAGGGAAGGTCTCCAGGTGTGCCGATTCTTTGTAGCCCAGGAAGTTCTTAAACCAGGTGAAGAGCTCGGGGAACTTCCTGGAAAAAGGGCAACAGAGAGCCGTGTGACTTCCTGAGCTAGACGCTAGACAGGACGGCTCACTTGTACACACACACATATTCTCACCCCAGAAACGGAGAAACCAGCTGCACCAGTTCGGATCGCGAGATCACCTCCTGGTTGAAAATGACCAGGCAACGGAGGAAGTTCTCGTAGGCTTCCGTGCTGCGCAGCGCCTTGCGCACCTGCCCGAAATGAAGCGGGAAAGAAAAGGTGGTGAGCGATGAACAGAGAACGAAAAGCAGGGACCCTGGTTCGAATTACTGCTGGGTGACTCTGGGCTGGTTTTACCCCTAACCGACTTCACAAGGTGGTTGTGAGGATAAAACAGAGGGAAAAAAAACAATCTAAGCGGCTTTGTCTCCCCACTGGGGAGCAAAACAGGGTATAAATTAATTTTTATACCCTGCTTTTTACTACCTCAAAAAGTCCCTTTGCCTTCCTCTCCACACAACAAGCACCCTGCGAAGTACGTGGGCATGAGAGAGCTCTGAGAGAACTGCTCTACAATTGCTCTGAGAGAACTGCTCTGCAGAGTCCTTTTGAGAGGACTCTGACTAGCTCAAGGTTGCCCAGCTGGGTGAAAGTGAAGGGGTGGGAAATTAAACCCCGTCTCCCATCCAGGTACAGTGATCAGATTCATGTGTCCAGGGTGGTAGGAATACGAGGTTGCCTTCCATCGGCAACAAATTTATTTGCCCCGAAAACCGAGTGACGGGCTCTGAGTGCCAAGCCAGCCACCATCTCTAAATCTGCTAGACTGTCACCCATGCAGACCCACTCTGGATTCAGGAGTGCCAACCCATGACTCAGCTGCGCAAACGCCGACAGTTCTGTTTGTAAACGGCACGTGGCCGTGGAGAACCCATCCGTTTTTTTAACGACGCCTCACCTTGTCGAAGAACAAAGACTCGGTCCCCACGCCGTGTTTGCCGGCGTCTCCCAAGGACTGGTCCTTCAAATTCAGCAGCTTTGGTTTTTTCTGAAGGAAGAGAGGCGGCAAACGGAAAGAGGGTGTCAAACAAGCCCCGGGAGGCGGTTACTGCCAACGTCCACCCTGGTGCTCTCTTGGGTTTTCTAAACCCTTTTGCAAGGATACGTGCCGAAGGCAAAATGGTTAAACAGAACTGCAATTTTAACGTTGGCTACTGGCAGTGTGAGACCTTACAGAGCTCCCGATAAGGCAGTGGGTGTTCACCTCTCCCAGAACCCTTTGCGTAAGATGTCCCCCCAGCACTGGCCCGCTGAGTAGGTGTGGGTCTCACCTTCACTGGAGGGGTCGTCCCCGTGGTGGAGTGCCGTCGTATCTGGCAGCCGTTCTGATTAGGTCTCTGCTGCTTGCTGTTGAGCTGGGGCTTCTTGATCGTCCCCCCGTGGTCGTTTCTCACGGACTCCACTTTCTCGGCGGTGGTTTTGCTAAGCAGCTTGTTTTTTAAAAAAAAGAAGCGCGTGGAGGTGCGTTAGGGATGCCGGCACCTCAAACTGGACAAGAAACATCTGAAATGGACCGGAGAGGCAGGCCGGGTCTCTCCAAGGAGCAGGAAAGCTCACCCCTCCGATGCCAGCAGGAGACGAAAGGGGGGAAATGGGGGGCATTCCGGTATACAACGGCTCGTCTGGTGAAAACTGGAAGGGGTGGCGCTCTAGGATTTACCCAAAACACTCTGGTGGATCCCGGAGCACCACTTCCGGATTTTGCAGGAAGTGATGTCACACGCGGATGAGTCTGTCCCCACCGCCCCAGTTCCTCCAGCTGGCGGCCATAATGTGGGACTCAAACTTTGTTATGCTACTTCAGAACAACCTGGCCACCCTCTAGAAAATAAAGCCCCCAGCGTTGCAGCATTGTACCCATTAACTTGCACCATGGGGGATGACGATGGGAAATACAAACTCACCACGGAGCTGTTTGCGTCCGGCAAGAACTGCCCAAATTCCGAAAGCAGGTCCTCCTGGTTCTTGAAGAGGCGGGCCACCTGGGCGTACACCTCCTGCTCGGTCAAAGCCGGCGTGTAGTTACCTCCGGCTTCCTTGGCATTCCGTTGCTCTTTCTGCCACAGGAGAGGAGGGGAATGTCCAAGTGGAGAGGGGAGGGAAAAAAGAGAAGCAAATCAGAGCTCTTAATGGGAGCAACCCTGGCTTGGCTTCCTTGCCCCCTTGCTCTTTCAAGAGAAGCTAGTGCAAGTAGTCAGAGGGGCAAGTGCATATGTATTTGCTGTCAAGTCACAGCCAGCGCCTGACGACGCTGTAAAGCAAAGGTGGCCAGGCTGTGACTCTCCAGATGTCTGTGGACTACAATTCCCACGTGCCCCCGCCAGCCCGCTCACCTGGTAAGTGTGCAGGATCTCCAGGAAGGCCTTGTAGATGTCCGGCTGCCCCTGGAACCGGTTCTTGATCTTGTTGACGTAGTTGATGGCATGATTGAACTCGACGGGCTGGTTGTTCTGCAGGGACGGCGTGGCTCCGATGGAGATGGTGACGGGCGTGTGGGGCTGCACTGGCGGGGAGCGAGGCGAGGCGTACGGGATTGGGGGGGTCTGCTGGCTGGTTGGCGTGTGCGTTTGCAACTGGGATGGCTGAGGGAGAGCAATGGGGGGGGGGAAGAGACGCTGGTAAGATCGCTTTGCCACAAGAAAGCACACAAGAAAGGAGGAATATTATGCAAGATCATGCAATACACTGGCTCATATCCATGGAGAGCTGGGTTTGAGTCCTCCACATGCAGCCAGCTGGGCGACCTGAGGCCAGTCACAGTTCTTCCAGGGCTCTCTCAGCCCCACCCACCTCACAAGGAGATTGTTGTGGAAGAACCTCCACAACAGCATGCTGTGCATGAGACAAATCTCATTTAAGGGCATCTGGATTCTACCTTCTGGAAGGGCCTTCCCCACCCGGAAAAGGTTTCTGAGTCAGGTGCTTTCCTGCCTCCGCAAAAGGGCCCTCCTCTCTCCACTGACCTTGCTGATCTTAGCCGGAGGCGGCTGGGGGGCCGGCTGGGCGGGAGTCGGGGCCGACTGGGCCGAGGAGGGCTGAGACGGATGCGGTGTCTGGGGCTGTGGCTGTGGCTGGAGGCCGTGGGTGGGGATCTGGTGAACCTGCCCCGGCGTCGTTACATTCACCATGTCGTTGGTCTGCACTTCGATTTTGTAGCCGGGCGGCAGGAAGGTGTTGAAGCCCATGATCAGGTCGGGATGGCCCTTGAACAGCTGGGACACGCGGCTAATCACGCCAGGAGTGTCAATGCTGGACAGGGGGAAACGAGAAACGTTGCTATCCTTCTCAATGCCCATCACGGCAAAAAGAAAACAAATCACAGCAATTCTTTCGAGTCTTCTGAAGAGTATCATAAAAACATAACATAAATTTTAAAAAGGACCTAGCAAGTCATTGGAACAAAATAAAAGTTCCGTGACTGTTTTTTGGACGCACAAAAACCAGATTAATCAGCTCCGGAATCTGTTGTCCAAAATATTTGTTTCTAGTCCTCATGATGGGGCTTCCCCAATATTCTTCATGGCTGCCCTCCCCCCATTCTGGCCCCCGTTAGGATTGGCACCTTTTGCCTGCCTTGTGGGAACGTGCAGGCTCCAATCAGGAAAACAAAATTTGAACTTAATGGCCCAAGAATGCAGCTCAATTCCTGGCCTTTGTGGTTACTAAGGGAGGGGGCAGGTGTTGAAGGCAGAGGGAGCTTCTGTGGTTCGTGCTGCTAGATCTGACTGGGGCAAACAAATCAAGACTCAAAAAGGTCAGTTCAGGTCCAGAAAGCAGAGAGAAGGAGCAAGAAAGAAGCAAAATTTAGGAGGGAAAGAAGATCACAAGAGAAGCAAACCAAAAATAAAGCCCAAGTGGACAGGGAAGCCTAGTCAAAGGGTTCTTTCAACCACCAATGCTCGACCGGTCTGCAAATAGCTACAAGTGGCCAGATTTGTCCTGGGAGGGCTTGGTTAAAAAAATGGCACACAAAATGTCACAAGCAATCCCAGACCACGTGTGAGGTCAGTGGACACCTTGAAAACAACAACATCGGCAACAAAGCCCGCCCACGGAGGCCAAGGGACCGCCCACTGGAAGCAAAGCAGGCAGGAGGCTGTTTACCTCTGAGATTTGAACTCCTTCATTATGTCCAAGAAGTCATTGTAGACTTGGGGCTGGCTGCCAAACTGCAGCTTCACCTGGTCGAGGTAGGAGAGGGCATCCTCCACCTGGAGCCAAAACAAGAGAGTTGAAGTACGGCTTTCCTTCCGGCCAGGCTTTTAGGCCCATTCTTGACGCTGAACCCGTTAAGGAAATGAGGCCCGCAGGCTGAACTAAGAAGCAAGCTGGGCCAACCTTTGTAAAAGGATCAGCCTGTTACCTCCTAACAGCAGTCTTACAGTGCGTGCACAGATCCCCTTATGGAAAGGTGCAGTTAGGCAATACACTCAGGTTACTGGAGAATACGCAAAGAAATACGGGGGGCAGAGCGAGGAATTTTAATTTTCTCCAGGGTTTCCTCTTGCCAACAGCAGAGTGGTCGGAGGGAGGGCCGGAAGCCACCAGAAGCCCCCCTCTGCTGTGCCTGAATCTAGCTCGGCGAAGAATCCACTCCCTGGGAGGAAATTTTGGAGTTTTATTGGCATTAATGTTACGGTCTCTGAGAGCCACCTTAGGGGCTATCTTGGCTGAGAGGCAGAAGGAAAACACAGCAAGGGACTGTTCATGAAAAACCGACTATGTGTGTTTGGCCTGAGCAAATCTTCCTATACCATTTCTGCTCTCTCTGGCTAGCCTGAGTGGCAAAAAAAAAAAAAAAGGCGTCTGTCTCCACGTTCCCTAAAACAGCAGCGGCCAAAGAGTTATGGAGCATATTGCAAGCAACCGGCAACCTAAACTCACTAGATCGAGGCACAATGTACTGGATCGCACCCTTTGCCATCAAGGTATGAGAATTTATGGTCTGTTTCAGCTGAAATGCAAGAGAGGGGGAAAAAAACAGCTGCTTTTGAGTTTTCCATTTCAACTACAGCTGAAGGCGGCGCTTCCTTGGCCTGACAGCTGGATCTGCGAGATTTTCCCTGAGTCCACAGATGGAAACTTTTGTTCATCTCCAAGTCTAAGGAGGGGGGGGGGGCAGAGAAGCATTCCACGTGTGATCCTGAGCCAAAAGAACTGTACGCTGAGAAAGCTGCTTCCTAGTTGTCGTTTTTGTTTGTATCGGCGTGGGGGGGGGGGGGGGGGAAGGATGGAGCTGCATCTTAAAATTTGAGGAGCGGCATTTACAAAGAAGGCTTCCGGTTTCTAGACGACCGATCCTGCAAAACTCATTACTCGGGCTCCGAGATGGGAACCCTGGGAAATGTCTGATTTTAGCCAGCCGTGGAGACGGTGGCTGTTGGCATCGGTATCCATGGAGACCCTACGACTCTGGTTCTACAAATAGTGGTGTTAAATTATGGCTGCTACGCTACAACTCCCAGCGTTGCCGGCGGGGCTTCCGTCATGGGTGGCGAAGATAAATTCTCTTCAATCCTTCCTTGCCCAGGTTCTCCCTGGAATCCAGCAATCCGTTTCTTTCCCTCCCCTGCTTAGGAATCTGCTGCCGGTTTCTAAGCCACTCCGTTTGGATCGAAGAGAAAGTCGAAGAGGGGAGAGACCAAAAGGGAGCTTCTGAAAAAAGTCGGAATTTCAGGTGCTCAGACGTCTTCCCAACCCCCACCATCGTCCTGCTTGAGGACCACCCTGTGGCAGATGACGTGAAACAAACCCGAGGGCGGAAGGTACGAAAAGGGTGCGTTCGTCTTTATAAAAGAAAGCAAGACGAATCAAGGGCTGTCGCCTTAAAAAGGATTCCGTTACCGAGAAGATAATCTGACGATTATGAATCGTGCAAAACGAAACGCCGTTCTTTGCCCGGGCAGCAAGGAAAATATGGGCGAGTGCTGTTACGATGAGCACCGTGACTTTATTGGTTAAAAGGTTGCTGCTTTTCCTGTTTTATAGTTTTAATAATATCGTAAATCACCCTATTTTCAAGGTTGATTTTAATTTTACTATATATATGTCCTGTGAACTTGTGGTTGTTTACATGACTGTGGTTATTTCGTCAAAGCCCTTGGCCACGTAGAAATAAATTTATCGCTCACTCACATGTTATCTAAAAAGGGGAATTTGGGGAAATGAAATCCCCTTCCTCATGAGGATATTGTTGTTCAGGGACACCTGGCATGGGATCATGAGAATCGTAGCCCATGGACATCTGGAGAGCCATAGTCTGGCCACCCCTGGACTAGAGGATCCTGGAGGGGGGGGGCGTGTCCCCCCCAACTCTAAGCTCAAAGACACAAACCTCGTGGACTTTACCTTAAGCCTTTGGAACTGCTGTTGCCCCTGCACGGGTGCTGCCGGGGGTGTCGGGTGAGCATGCCCCTGCACCACTTGGCTTCCGTGAGGCTGGACCGGGGTGGTGTGATGATGCCCGCTGTGGACAGCGGCTAGCGCGGGCCCATGACTGCTGGAGCTCTGTGGCACTGTGGACACCTGAGAAGGAGAGCAAACGCCCACCATCACGTCTCTCTTCTGCGGCCAAAGGACGTTAGTCGAAGCAATTTTGCGGTCGAGCCGTTTGGAGGGGGAAAACATGACCTCCTGCTTGCACGGAAATACTTTTACCCAATCTGCATCACTTGGCAGCCTCTGCACTTTTGAGCAGCGGAGGCATAGCTCGGCCAGCGATGCGCTTAAGCAGGTGAACGGCCTGGCAGGGAAGAACACGCCAAGCTCCGGAGCAGAAATTGCCAGGTACAGGTTATAGAAAGCTCTCTCGGCTATATTAAGAGGGCTGAGGCAATTTTTAGCTCTCCATCACACCTCCCGGCCCTTTTCTGTCCTCCTTGGCATTCTGGATGAAAGCACAGAGCAACGCTTTAACGTCCCAGACCATTAGGAAAGTCAATATCTTAAAAAGTAAGGATTTCGCCAGGAAACCGCTGAGGAAACAGGGCATGAAGAGAGAATGCTTCCAGGATTGAGCGACAGCAAATAAAATTTGTATCAAAGGAAATCCATTTGTCCCATAGTGTGCATAATATCCCTTCAAATAAAGTATATCCCTTCAAAAAAGATGCAGAGAAGACTGAGAGGGTGCAGAGGAGAGTGACAAAGATGATCTGGGGCCAAGGGACCAAGCCCTATGAAGATAGGTTGGGGGACTTGGGAATGTTCAGCCTGGAGAAAAGGAGGTTGAGAGGGGACATGATTGGAAAGTATTTGAAAGGTTGTCACTTGGAGGAGGGCAGGATGCTGTTCCGTTGGCTGCAGAGTAGAGGACACACAGTAATGGCTTTAAGCCACATGTAGAATGGTACTGGCTAGATCAGGGGGGAATATTCAAGTAGTTCAGCAGTAGAACAGGCTGCCTAAGGAGGTGGGGAGCTCCCCCTCACTGACAAATCTTCAAGCAGTGCCTGGACAGAGACTTATCCTGGATGCTTGAGGCTGACCCTGCATTGAGGAGAGGGTGGGACTACATGCCCTGTATGGACCCTTCTAACTCTATGATTTTCTATAATAATAATATAACTAAAAACATACAGCCTGAATATCAAGCTACATTAACCATCCTTGAGGAAGGCCTTTAAGACTGAAACACATATGGCCTTGTGTTGGTTATTTGACATCCATCATCAACATTGTATAGAAAATTTTAACTGCTTGTATAAAGCGTGTTCTAGATGGTTCTTAAAGGATGTTTTTTTTTTAATTCTATTACTGTGTACACTATAGAATAAACAGATTTCTTTTGACATGAATTTTATCGCCCGCAACTTGACCCTTGAAGCATTCTCACATTCTGGGGTGAGTTGGCCTGCCCCTTCTCCTTTGTTTGAAACAGAAACATAGACAACGACACACAGAGACTGTTGTTTGCCTATTACTGAAACAGGGGGGAAGTTTCTTTTCTAGATAATGGATGAAGAGAGAAAGGGAGCACTGACTCTCGAAAGCTGCCCCTCCAAAAACCTTGTCAGCCTCGAAGGTACTTATCGAGTGCACTGTCCGGCAGCCAGGCAAGGGTTGTTCGGAGGTGGTTTCCCATTGCCCGCCTCCGTGTCATGATTCTTCAAGGAATTACCCCCCAAATCCTTGGAGGGGTACGACCGTGGAGGCCCAAGGTCGGCCCTGCTGAGCTTCTGAGAGCTACCCGGATTGGGCTTGCCTGAGCCATCCCGGTCAAGTTTCCAAGGTACTACTGGGCCTGGATCTAGTTGTGGAAGAAAGAAGAAAAATACCTGGTAGCTGGGAGTGACAGAGTACTGGATTCCAGTAGCCGATTGCATGGTCTCCGAGACGGACTCATAGACGGGCGGCGCCGGAGCGAGGACCCGGTGCTGGTGCTGGAAGGGCTCGGGGTTGCTGGCGATACGTCTCTGCTGCGACGCATACACCGGTGACTCCTGTTCATCCAATCGCCGCTTCATTCTGAACTCATGCTCAGGAAAGCACTACCAGACCTGCAGGGGAGAGCAACGGAGGGACAGAGGCCATTAATCACTCGCCTCCTCCTATCTCAGCGGTCAGAGGAGGGGACGGCAGTGGATAAAAGTCAAGCCCCTCCCGGCTATCCATTTGAGCAGATTGGCAGGGAGGAGGGGACGGGGTGAAATTAAGATTTATAGGGAAACCAACCCACTGGGTTTCAGCTTCATTGTGAGTTTATTATCATGCTCGCCACCTGTAAAGTTTCACTCATTGGCGCACAACTGTTGTAGAATACGTTCAGGGTAACAATTTCTGCACACGGCAGCCGGTGACGACAGCCCTTTCACAGGCACAGGTGAAAGGCATTCTGGTGTGGCCAGTATATTGTACCTGCAGGTCAACTAACGGCATCTTGTGTGATGCTACCGAAGACAGAGAGCACGACATCTGAGTCAGGGATGCTCTGGCTTCTGGGTGCTTGGGGGGGGGCAAGAGTGGGGGGCTTTGGGAGTTCTTCTCCCACTGGTGGACCTCCGGGTGGCCCCTGGGGTTTGGCCCCTGCGTGACACAGAGTGTTGGACTGGAGGCCTGACCCAGCAGGGCTTCTCTTCCGGTAGATAAATATAATGAATGAATTGATAAGTGTTGTTCTGAAGCAGCAGAACAAAAGTTCAAGTCCGGCCGTCTCTTCAAGACCAACCGAGTCTTATCCAAGATCTCTCTCTTAGCCCCACCTATCTCGCAGGGGATCTGTTCTGCGGAGCAAAGTGATAGGCCACTGCAAGCCGATTTGAGACTCCTTTGGGTATTCAAAAGCGGGGGACCTAAAGCCAGCTCCTCTTCTGCACTGACCCGAGTGCCCGGCTGTTGGTCAACCCAGATCTAGAACATTTAAACCAGAGACTTGTAGGCCTTTGGGCAAAGCTACATACCCAGGCCCACGACCCATGTGCTCTATAAGACTCCTCGTTCCCCATCCTGCCAGCTAAAAAAAGGTTTCAAGTGTGACTTTATGGCTCCTTTCCACTGTCACGTAACCAGACCACGACGATGACCCAACTTTCTATTCTGAATACACGTCTAGCCTTCTCAGCACAATGGCATAGCGAGACAGATTTCTCCTCCTTTAACCATGACCTCTGCACAGAAATACTGGTAAAAGCGACACTGGGAAATCAAAATAACAACTCCAGAGCCGTTTATAGTTCGGCTAGAGCGGCTTAAGGGCTCCGGTCTTGATTCAAATAATCTCGCAGTTGTCCGGGAAGTTTTCTCTTTCATTGTTAAGTCATTTCTCTTGCTTCCTGGACACGGAAATACGCAGTCGTGTTATACACAGAATAAAAAAAATACAATTTTAAGGAAATCAAAGCGCGCAGGGCTTGGGGCACAGTCTGATCCGCAGGCAACCGGCAGAAATCCAGAGGATACCGTGGAAGCGATGGCTCTGATTTCCATATAGATAGCCGTGAGCAAGTTAGCACACTGCTGGATTTCAGATTACAGGTTCAGGGGAACTGGAGACAGGGATTGGAAAGAAGCGTGCGCGTGTGGGGCGGGAAGAACACATCCCAGTCTGACAGAGCACGGTAATGCATATTCCAAAGCCGTGCATTTCCTACGTTGGCTTTAAGAACCACAAGCGCTTTCCAAAGGCTGGATCGAATCACGACAGCCATCGAGACAGAAAACTATTCATCAATCTGGAAGCCTGGCTATTTCCAGCGCCAGTTTCAACATGATCCTCTTCATTCCAGATTTCAACGTATTCGGGGAGGCCCATAAGGAACACTTCGCGATCCAACTCCCCCCCTGCGCCCTTTTAAGAAACAGGAAGGAAAAGGTAACGCTTGTATTCAGACTAACGCGGAAATCAGCTTGAGATCTACGAGACCCAGGTTCGAATCCCCCATTTTACTGAGGAAGCTCACGGAGAGGCCTTGGCCTAGCCACATGCACTCTCAGCCTTACCCGCCTCACAGGGTTGCTGGGAGGACCAACTGGGGGAGAGGAGAAAGATGCCAGCGGCGTTGGCTCCCACTGGAGAGAAAGGTGGGTTGTAACGTTCAGCCCATCAGTTAAGATGCTCTTCCAAGCCCGGCCTTCCTTTGTACCCATGCGCGCAAAGGTGAAAAAAGAGACGGGCCTTCTGGGGTGGAGGCCCCATGCCCATGAAAGACCCACTGCACTGGCTTGGTATCTTCTCTAGGGGCGAGACCAAGATATTTCTTTCATCCAAGCGGGTTCCAACTGTTGCAGCTAGTGTGGTCTGTTTCCAGCCTAAAGCCTGCTTCAGGGAGATCATTTAAAGGTGCTTAATGTTGTGATTTGCTCATGGTATTTTTTTTTTTAATGTCTTGTATCGTACGCCACCTCAAAGAGGTGTCTAGGGAGGCAGTGCATATACTAAATAAAGGCAGTGCATTTTCTAAATATTAATAAATAACCAAGGTGACACCAACACTGGGGGGGGGGGGGTTACCAATGACAACCACACATCTCTTCCCGGGGACAGAATCTGCAGATGAGCACAATGCGCAAGATGCGTATGCGCTCCCCCCCAAACCACCCACCAAAATGCCAGTAAAGCGGGGAAGTTTAAGTGCTCCATTTTTTGTACCTTCTGGGACAAGGTATTCAAAGAACAGGAGGCTGGGGCACCGAGAGGAAGGAGGGTCTAAAACCTGGAGTTGATGCAGGAAAAACAAGAGGCATTCCTCCCTGTACAATCCTATACATATTTGTGGAGAAGACCTAGTGAGTTCAGTTGGGCTTACTCACATGCCCAGAGGCCTGGACTCCAAATCTAGAAGCACAAATGCTTCCCTTTGCAGCAACAGTCATGGGGGACATGCACAAAGCTGCCTTATGCGGAATCAGATCCATGCCCCATCAGGGTCAGTATTGCTTACTCTGACTGGTAGCTGCTCTCCAGGGTCTCAGACAGGGGACTTTCCCATCACCTCCTGCCTGGTCCTTTGAACTGGAGATGCCAAAGCCCCTCATCCCAGGAAAGGTCCTTCTTATTCACACTCAACATGGACTGTGCTCCAGCCAGGGGGTGCTCCGAATCAGTCCCAGACAGAGACGGAACAATCTAAAGAGCCACAAAGGTTACCTAAGCCATCCATTTCTCGGGGGTCCCAGACGACCCGCAGAAATGTATTCCATGCAGAAACAGCAGCAGATTTGGCCCCTGCCCGGGTGACATCTAGCCGAGGAACGTTTCAAAACGGAGATCATACCTGATCACTATTCTAACCCCCAAGGCCAGGGAGTCTCAACGTGGCGGATTCTTTCTTTTCTTAAAAATTATCTCCCTTCTGGTTTTATGCAAACAGCTCCCATTCGCTCTAGTGAAACCAAACGTGACCCTTTAAATATTTAATTGCACAGAGAAAACTGGCTTATTAACAAGGTTATTGCTACATGTGAGCACCCCCTCCAGCCCCCACCTTTTTTCTTTTTTTTTTTAGCTGAGCTTTTGAAAATACCTGAAGGCTTCGGCGAGCACTCAGAAGGGATACACAATACGCACACACAAACACCACTGCATCTTGCGTTGTAAGTTATCTTCCGAGCCACAAACCTTACCTTGACGAAAAGGAGTCCACTGGCAACCGTGTGTGGGGGGTGCTCATTAAACCTGCAAATGCCATCCGTCCTGCCGTCATTTCCTGACGGGGTGGACGGGAAGTACAATTTTTCTCCAGTCTCCCAAAATGAACGGGGAAACTGAGAAAAAAAATTTTTTTTGGATTCCCACCAACCTTGGCAGGAAGCGGCTGCAGGGAAAGATGGAAATTGGAGCTGCTCAAATTATCGGGCCTACCGTGCGCTTAATGAGGCTTCCCCCACCGCTAATTACGCTGTCCCCGACTCCAGCTCAGCCCAAAGATAAGGTTTTGTTGTTTTGGGGAGAGGAGGAGAAGATTACCAAAGAGGGCAGCGTCGCAGAGGGGAACAGACAAGAACCTTATTTCTTAGCCCAGGATATTTGGGGGGAGGGGGTGGAGCCTGGGGAGGGCGGGGTTTAGGGCGGGACATCTGCAGGGTAGGATCCACCCTGCAAAGCAGCCACGATCTCCTGGGGAACTGACACGGCAGGAGGAACCCCCCAGCCCACCATCAGAAAGAAGGGACAAAAACTTCAAGGACTCCTGATAAAGGGAGCTGTTGAATCTGGGAAACTCTCTGAAACTCTCCTTGGTCTTTTTAAGGCACTTTTTAAGATCTGGACTCAAATCTAACTGTTCTACTGTGGAACTAGGTGTGAGTCCAGGGGCACTTTTACCACCAGCAAGTTTCCTTCAAGGTATAATCTTTTGTGTGCGCATCTTCTGTCCCAGGCGAAAGCTTATATAGACCTCGAATAAAATGCACTCGGTCTTAAAAGGCCTCAAACTTTGCTCTGCTGCTTCAGGCCGACGCGGCTGCCCACCTGTTCTTGTGCGGACCGACACAGCTGCGTTCTGGAGAGGGCCATGTTCCTGTGGGGAGCCAAGTCTCAAATGGCAAAAACCAAATGGCTTAGGCAGCACTGATCACAGCAATTCTGCTCTCCCTAAAGTGCTGGGCAGAGCTGCAAAGATTTTGCTCCAATGACACCAAGGCACCCGTATGTTTAAAATGTTATGAAGCCTCCAAAGAGTACAGTTTTATGCACCATGCGAGTGAGACATTTCGTGCTCTCTAACACAGCAAGGTTAATTCGGGGGGGGGGGGTGTCGCCGTGTTGGTTGGAAGCAGCAGAACAAAAAGTTTGAGTCCAGGGGCATCTTGAAGAAAATAGGAGCATATAAATAAATCAAATGAATAAAACTTTGTGCCCCTGGACTTAAGCTTCGTTCTACAACAGGAGAAGATGCTATTCGTTTTCCCCACAACCTCTCTCAAGATTTCTAGGTTTTACAGGGTGGGGGAGAAAATGTTATTTGTTTTCTCCATAGCATCAACGTTTCTGGAAAACCTACCTAAGGGCCATCAATGGGGCAATGGCAAAGCAGATTTTACATTCATACACGGTGCTAAAAAAATAAATAAATATAAGTTGTCTAAAACCACAAACCATTATTTCGTGAGTCCACTAGCCTTTCACTTAAGGTTACCAGCTTTCTTTGGTATGCCTTCTTAACTTTTAACCTTATTTACTCCAGATACTTGGTTTGTTATCATTACTACTATATGTTTTACCTACTTATTTTTATACTCTTTTGGTCTACGACGGAGAACTACTGATCGATTCATAAGCCCACAACTGAAAGGCATGGAGTTGAGGAATATATCGCTGTGAAAATTTACTCCCCCCCTCCCCGTTTTTGTAACTTTGTAAACTTTTTTTCTTCTAGCAACAAAATGACAATAAATACTGCCTGAGTGATTTCTAGTGCAATGCCACTTCACAGATTTCGTGTGGGCTCCCTCCATGCGAAGAAGGCGAGGCAAGAGCTAACAAGGAGAGAGAAATCACAAAAAGGGAGAAATCAGTTGTACGGCACCTCGCTCTTCTTCGCAGTAAGGAGATAAACAAAATTCCTCTCCAGGTGTAATTTGAGAACATTTTGCCCATCTCAAACGCTTGTAATCCTAAAGATGCTTGCTAGGAAGCAAATCGGCTGACAAAAGGTGCTTAGGCTTAATATACAGAAAGCAGCATAAACGATATTAAGATGGAACCTCCATGGGCCTCCTGTAACCTCTAAAATGTGTTTTGTTTCTTTCCTTTGCGGACTGACGTTTATTTGTAGCCACAATAGCAAACAACACAATGCCTAATATTTTTTTTTAAGGTGTCATCTAATAAATGCCTTGCATAAATAGAATAGATTTACGGGCATTCAAAATATTTAAAGCAAGTTTTCCCAGCAATGGAAGAAACAGATAGGGGAAGGAATGGGAAAAACCAGCATATTTATTCAGAGAAAATACTATGGTGCATCTCTACTGGTATCTGATGAAGGGGGCTTTGAGTCTCAAAAGGTCACACAGGGGGCTCCTGGATTTGAACCTAACTGGTCTGCGAAAGGTCCTCGCTCAATCAAAACTCATTTGTCTGTTTCTGCCTACTAATTCCATCACACCGTGCTCTCTGGGCTGAGCATTTTATTGGTGTGTCTTTCTCAGGGGGAGCACCTGAGGACAGCAAATGCCTGTCTAAAGTGGGTGTGAAGTAACTGGTTGATGGGCAAGCAGAGAGCCTGCAAGGGGCCACCAAGGTCTCTCTTGTCACCGGCTACTGACAATTGCCCAATTTCATCCCGATGCCCTCAGATGACCTCTCCTGTTTTTTTTTCTTTTTTTTACTCTCGCCAGGCACGGTGCCGAGGCTGCCACGGCTTCCCCAGACATGTCTGTTCTCGGGCACGTGGCAAGGAGTAGAGGAGGAGGTCCCTGGGCTATTCCGGCATTCCAGCCAACCAGGCACTCTATGCCCACTGCCTTCACTGGTAAAAAAAACAAATTTAAGTCTCTCCACCCTCTTTCAGCCGCTGAAAGACTGGGATGCCGCTAAAAAGGATCACGGCAAGGTATAATGAGAGGAGAAAATGAAGTGGCCGGGGTGGGGTGAGAAAAGGGCTGAAATCGTCCTTGGGAAACTATCAGGGAAACTGCAGCTCATCTATTAGCGGGCCTAAGGGAGGCCGGGATGAGAGCCTGGTTCCCAGCAGGGGCACGGATGGCGAGGATTCTCTCTTCTGTTCACACAGTGCACCCCTAAAGGGCTGATCCGACACTCCAGAGAATCCAAAATGGAGTGGGGAGGAACGAGCTTTACATTTCAAGCACGCACAAGCCAGCAAGCTAGCCCCTGTGCCTGTTTGCTCCCGCCCAAGTTCCAAATCCCCCCACCAGCCGTGAAAAAGGAGCTTGCAGGCTTATGTTAAAAAAAAGTGAGACATCTAATAAATGAAACCTACTGAAAGCAGCAGTGCGGGGAGGGGGGGTGGAGAGGAGAGATGTGCTTCCTCCGGTGTAAACCACGTGCAAAGGATTCATGCAACAAACATCGAGACTGCAGCCAGGGAAGCACTGGGATCACCGCCTTACTACTGTAAGGTGAAATACACTGTGGGGATTGCCGGCCATAAAAAGCAACCAGAAAAAGGGGGAAATAAAAATGCATGAATACGGATCAAGAGATGGGGGTGTAAAAGTTAGGGGGGGGGGTAAGGAAAGAAGGCTGAATATACAGCAAAATGCACGGGGGGGGGAGAAGAGGTTTGCAAATGAGAGGGGAAAGATCAGAAAGCAAAGTTGTTGGGGGATATAAAAGGGGGGAGAGAGATAAAAGTGAATATATAAAAGGGGGGGGAATAGAGAGGAAGCTGAATATGCAGCAAAAATGCAGCCCCTGAGAGCGAGGGAAGGCCAGATCCCTCCTCCCCCCCCAGGACCACCCCTCCCTTCCTCCCCTCCCCGTGGGCGGAGCCTCCCGGTTCACGCCAAGCGCGCGAAAGGGGGAGGAGCCAGCCCGACCGGAGGCGAGCGAGCCACGGCGGGTGGGCGGAGCCGCGGCGCGCCCCGCCCCCGCGGGCCAGCGCGGGGATTCTAATCGCCCCGCCTCCTCCGCCGCCCCGAGGAAGACAGAGGGGAGGGGAGGGGGCGGAGTCAGAGCGCGCCGTGCAGCAGCAGCAGCAAGCGGGGGCGCGAGGCGAAGCGAGCCGGCGGGAAGGGGGCGGGGCCTGGCGCGCGAGTGGCCGCGCGGGAAGCAGCCGCCTCCTTCCCCCCTCCCCTCCCCTCCCCTCCCCTGCGAGTGGACCGACCACCCCTCCCACTTTCCACACGGCTGGCGATGGGGAGGAGGGGGGGGCTGAGAGGAGACCCCGCCCCCTCCTCCTTCTGCGCGCGCGCCGGACGCCCCCCCTCCCGTTCTGTCAGCGCGCTTCCCCTCCCCCCCTCCCCCCCCGCCGCCGCTTTGCCGCTCTCGCCCCTCACCTCAGGTCGCCTCAGCCGGAGTCGGCGTCGCGCGTCCCCTCGGAGGGGAGGAGCGAGAGGGAAGGCCCGGGCCGCCCCCTCAGCTGCCGCCGCCTTCTCCTGCCCCTCCGCCGGCCTGTCGTCGCGCGGGGGGGGAGCGTCGCCTGTCGGGGGGCCCCGAAGACTTGAATCGCCTCAGGACGGCCGCCGCCGCCGCCGAGTCCTGCCCGCTTCTCTGTTCCCTGGGAAATCCCGCCCCCTCCCCTGCCCCGGGGAGGCCTTCCGCACGCCCATTGGGCGCCCGCCGCGCCCGTCTCCGCGCCGGCCAATCCCCGCGCGGCGCCCGCGCCCGCCCCGCGCGCCCATTGGCCGGCGGCTCCCAGGAAGGAGATGCGAAGGAGGGTTAGGGGAGGGAGGGGACGAGAAGCCTCAACGTAAAAAAAAAAAAAGAGAGAGAAGAGGTCCGCGCAGCCTGGCCGGGCTCCGCCCCCGCCGCGTGCCCATTGGCTGCGAGGCGGTAGGAACCGGCCAGCCTTTGGAAGGCGCCAGACGCCGCTCAAGCGCCGGCCACGCCCACCGCAGACGCCTCCCCCGCCCACCCCGAGCCCGCGCAGGCCCCGCCCCCTCCCCGGGGAGCCCTTTTGTGCAATGTTTACATCGACCGTGCAAGGGGAAAAGGGGGGGGGGGAGATCCTGCAAACCCTCCCTTGCACGACGGGCCGGGCCAGCCTCCCCCGTGCAACGTGCAATGCACCAAGAGAGGCGACGGGGGTGGACAGGGGGGGGGGGGGTCGGCCCAGCCATCCATCCAGCCTCCCCCCCCCTTGCAGCCTCCCCTCCCTCTTTCCCGGAAGTCCGGAAAAGCCCTCGCGCCAATGTCGTTATGCAAAAAAATAGACACGCTGGGGGGGGGGAAGGGGGGGCAACAGGTTTCCCCAGGCCACGAGACGGTGCAAAAGGCGGAGGCGACGCGAGCTCCCCGTGCAACAGAGCGCCCGCCTCCCGCACTGCCTTAGGAGCCTGCCGGCTTCGCGCCCCAGCCCGGCGGGCGGATAGGACGGGGAAGGGCGCCGGCGCAAGTTTCTCGAGCGCAGCCCGGCACACAGACCCACAAAGCCACCCATGCACGACCCCCTCCCGAGCCGACGTCAAAGGATCCCGGCCCTCTTGCAAAGGAGTTGCGCAGCTGTCAGTTTCCCCGGCGGAGGGATCGCCCTGTCTCCCCGGGGACGGAGTCTCCTGAACGGACTGGCCTTATGGGGACCGAGCACCCGGCAGGACATTTGTCTTAGTATCCCCCATTATCAAGTTGCTAGGACAGCACCCGTAGGTGGCCAAGGGGATGGGGGCCTTGGGCGGTCAGATCCAGGCTAGGAAATTGCTGCAGGATTGGGACCTCCCTGGGGTGCCCTGCACTGCAGCCCACCCTCCAAAGCATCCATCATTCCAGGGGATCCCCAGGTCCCCACCTGGAGGTTGGCATCCCTAACCAAACTGGTACATTTTGCCCGGTTAATTTTCCCAATGGAAAGCGAATTCAGTATGCCGCAGAAGGCAGAACGGTTCATTCTGCTTTTTAAAAATAAATCTATAAAACAGGTCGATAAAATTATGGAATCATTTTTTAATAGCAAGACACGGTGTGAACGTAAGATTTCCGCCTGCCAAGACTGAATTGGGGAGGCATCTCTTAATGCACTGACACAATGGCCTGTTCTGTTCAGGAATAAGGATGCCAGCTTCCAGGTGAGACCTCCCTTACACCTCCAGTCTAGAGATCATGTCCCCCCAGAGAAGATGGATGCTTTGCAGGGTGGACTCTCTGAGGTGCATGTCCTTCCGGGGCTCCATCCCCAACCCTCTAGGAGTTTCTCCAGGAAATGTTAGCTTAACTTTGCATCTGGACAAACTAAGAAATGTCCACTCGAACGCCTTGGCCTCAGTCAAACTAGGATCCTTAATTCACTTGCATGCCTGTGCCAAGAATTTCAAATCCGAATCCATACCCTTTCCTTAGCAGCAAAGGACCTGCCATTTCAGGTCTGGCAGGAAGGCAAAATCAGAGGTTGGGCCTGAAAGGACAATTAGGAGCATGAGGTTTCATAACCAGACAGAAGCCCTAAAATACACAAAGGGAATGCTTTTCGGGGCTATAGTAAATCTTCCTGACACGCTACACAAAGCTGCTCACACAGATGGCGATTGTACTTTCAAGGGCTCCTTCTCCCTGACACCCTAGCTTTCTCAGTGTGAGGAACTGGTCCCTTTTTCCTGCTGATCATGTGAACGGGCCCTTCAATTTCATCTTCCTCAGACACACTTATTGTCTTAGAAAACTTAGATATTAGTATTTAGGGGAATTGCCCAATTAATATTGTATCTTATTATACATGCTTCATGTGTGTCACTCTGCCATACGATTAATAACGACAACACCAACTTAATTTCTGTCCCTTGGCTCACTTGCAGTTCCATCTAGCGGGTGACACCAAAACAGAGCTGATTTTGTGATTTCAACAGATCATCTTGGCTTAAGCCATGCAAACCTGGACCCAAAACTATGGCGAACAGATTGGTCCTGTTTTATTTGCTACATTTTATTTATATTTGACCTGAGATATCTATCTACCTCTCCCCTCCCACCCCAATTTTCCCTATAGTTGAAAATAAGTCACTTTTAGGTTATACAGAGCACTTCACACTGTGGGCTGTGTTGAAGTTTTAGACCCTCGGAGAAATAAGCCGAAATCTAAGGAGCCATTTCTCTGGAGGCCTGTGGGCAAACCTCAGTGGGTTTTAAAAAACTGACTTGCAGCCAATGTCTCCCTGGCACTGGTTTTATAGCAAGGGTGAAGCATCAGGATTTTGCATCACACATCCTGAGAATGTAATGACAGGGTTAATTACTCTCGGCATTCCCCAATTAAGACTGCATCTAAGCCATTGTTCACTGGCTGATGAGCCATGGAGGAAGCATGGTAAATTAGTAAACACCTAAGAAGAGCCTCCATGTTTAAAGACAGTATACCTTAGAATACTGAGTAGGGTAGCCACAAAAGGGACAAGCTTTGTCCTCTGTGTTCTGCTTAGCCACTGGAAGAAACGGGGTGCTGGACCGGACAATTGGTCAGATCCTGTTGTTTCTGGATGGGGGAGGGATCCGGGTTTCTTTCTTTCCCCCTGGGTCATTTATTTTAAACAGTGAAAACACCACGAAGGGCAGGCCAGAGAGAACTTTTCTGAAGCTGCCCATAATTTATTATTTGTCCCTTCGTGGAGAATGGGCCCACCTTAAAGAGGCAGAACATCAGTAAATACATATGATGATTGGTTGTTTTAGGTTTTCTGAGCTGTGCGGTCCTGGTGGGGCACCAACCCACGGCACCCGGTAGTCTCCGAACACGAAAGCCTTGAGCAAGGCATATGACCCCTTTGGCCCCTATAAGGACCAGGAAAGCAGCCAAGGGTCCCCCTCTCAACAGGACACAAGGGGCGGATCCACACGGCTCAGAAGCCAAATGTTCCAAAGGGAAAGCAGGTATATCATTAAGCCACGATCTCTCTCTCTAGCATTCTCAGATACACTGCCTCTGCACGTGGAGGCTCTACCCGACCCGCCCGATCTTCCCTCCCCTTCCTAAGCCAGCGGAAGACGGCCTCGCCTCGCCCCCCGCATTCTCCAGGGGCGGTTTTGCGCGGGGAGGGGGGCTTCTCCTTTTGTCCCCAGAAACCCCTCCCCGCAGCCAGCGGCCGCGATCCACTTCCGGGATGGCTGGCAAAACAACCTCCCTGCGGGTGGGGCCGGTCCCTTTCCGCGTATAGAAGAAAGGCATTCCCCGCATCTGAATTAGGCACGGGGGGCGTGGCCAGGCTGCTCCAATCCGCTGCAAGGAGAGGGCGCCCCCCCCTCCGGAGCGCTCGGAGGCGCATTCTTGAGCGACGTCAGGAGCCATGGCAGCGGCCGCCCGCCTACCCTATAAGGAAGAGGGGGGGGGAGAGGACACCGACCCTATACCGGGGGGGGGGCGGAGGTTGCGAGGCCGAGCGACGTCGCTCATTGGCCGCCGAGCCAAGGAAATTCCACATCTTCCCACTTTGCAAGGCGCTAGTTCGCACCGAGGGGGGCAGGTGCCGATCCCGGCCAGAGATCCCCCCCCCGCGCCCGTTTCCATCCGACTACAGGCCACGTGTTCAAGTCCTCCCCCGCTTTAAAAAAAAAAGCGACCCTCCAATCCAGTACTACGAGTGGGCGATCTTGGAAGAGGGGGGGGGGGTCTCCACCAGGGGCGGATCGGACGACTCTTCCGTCCGGGGACTTATTTATCAGCATCCCCGCCTCACAAATCCGGATTGGGGGGGGGGGGGGGGCGGGGAGGAGAGAGAGAGAGAGCGAGCGGCCGAGCAGCGGCGTCCTCCGCCTCCTCCCTCCCTCCCTCCAACCGCATACGGAAGCGGGGCGGAGCCTAAAAACGTAACTCCATGTTTGCCACCAAAAAAAAAAAAGAAGGTGGGTGGGGGAGCAACATCCAGCCGGGAAAGCGAAGCGAGATCAAAGGCCCTTTCCGAACGTTCGGAAATGGAACGCTGGGGGACGGAACGTTCGGAGGCGGAAGGCTGGCCCGCCGGGAGTCCCGCGCGACTCTTTCCGCCGCCGCCGCCGCCCCCGGGACACGGGAGGAGGGTCACCCTGGCCGCTGCCTCCCCCGCCGCCCCTTCCTCCTCCTCCTCCTCCCCCGGTGGCTAGGGACGGCCATTCACGCCCAACAAGTTGGGGAGGAAACTACGCCTCCCAGTTGCCCGGAGAAGGCGCCCCCGCCCGCCAACAGCGCCGCCCCCCAGCCGCTCTCTTTGCCAAGGGGGGGCAGGCAACGAGGTTGGCGCTGGACTGCCGCTCCTCCTCCCGCCTCCGCCTCCGCCCGCGGAATCAACAGCAGCTCCTTCCCCCCCCCGAGGGCGCCCCCCCTTTCCTCCAACGGGGGGGGAGAGAAGAAAGCCCCCCCGCCACTCTTTCGCTCCTTTCCCGCCCTAATTTGGGGAGGGGGGTCTCCCTCGGCCCCCTCCCTTCCGCTCTAACCCGGCTCGCCCCATAGAGGCCTTTCGGGGGGGAGGACGTATCCCCACCCCCGCTTTCTCCCCCCCCCCCCTCGCCCCAAAAGGGGGTCCGGGATCGCCGAGGCTCGATTGAAAGCATCTGTTACATACCCTCAAAGCTCCGGCGAGGATTCCTGAATGGACGGGAACGCCCCCTCGACGCGATTGGCTGCCGGCGGAGAGAGCGCTGGCGAGGGGAGGGGCGGGGCCCGGCCCTGCGCGCTTAGGCCACGCCCCCTCCGGGCTCTTCCCCCCGCCCCGTTACCCCTCCCGCCGGGAGGCTGAGATTCTCGGGCTTTGTAGAGTGAGGGGGCGCTCCTCCCCCTGCAACCCTTTGGGGGGGGGGTTTCCATCTCAAAGGGAGGCCAGCTGGGCTCCCCCCACTTTTCCCTCCCCCCATCCCCGCTCAAGGGTCAGCCGGTTGGAGCCCAGCGCCACCCTACAACTCAACAAAAGTTTTATTCGCGGCAGGAGCTTCGGGGTGCAGGGACAAGGCGACATGCCTGGAATAACACTTTTGTTAATAGTATTATTAATTAGATTCCTTGGCCAGCTCTCTCGGGCTGGCCGTAGTAAAAACACATGCAAAGATATATATCAAAACTTCTATAAACAGCGATTCCCAATGGGGTGGACGAAACCCCACTGAATGCTCCCAAATCTGACCTACTCCGGTGTTGATTTGATGGCTGGACTTCCGGAGGAGGGGAAGGTGGAGGCAGAAGAGGGGGGGGGCTCCCCGATGTCATATTGTGCAATATATTGGCCTCAACTGTATACCTGGTCTCAAAGGTGCCACTGGAATCAGACTTCAGGGACTTTAGGTAACTCTGCAGGTCCCCATTAGGAAAGAAAGCGGCAAGCATGGAGGCAAAAGGGGGGGGAGGTCATACTGGGTCTCAATTGCTCCTGTCGCGGTCATTTACAAATCACACGCCAGTGGCACACATGTTGGGTCCTTCCAAGATCATCGTGGGTGTCCACGTGGGAAATCCTCCCCACAAAACTCTCCCTGCAAGCCCTGGTCTTCCATGGGAAACGCGGGAGAGCTGTGAACCTTTTGTAGCACACGCAAAATAGAAGGGGGGGGGGGTGTTGGAACCGATTTTACACTAGTTTGGCATTGTGGCCCCTCCGTTGAAGAACTGGGCTTGACTCCCCACTCCTCCCTCCACAGGAAGCCAGCTGGGTGACTTTGGGCCAGTCAGTTCTCTCAGAGCTCCCTCAGCCCCACCTACCTCGCAGGGGGGGGTTGTCTGTGGTGGGGAGATGGTAACCCTAAGCTAACTTGTTAGGGTTCAGGGGGCAGGGAGCAGAAGATGGCGGATTGGCCAAGGTGACTCCATCTTTGTTACATACTGGAACTTGGTGGCCCTGAGTCCTGGGAGAGGACAGGGTGAGCAGCTCTCCGGGAAGCTTTCTTCCATGCTTCTTAGCAGCACTTATCTTCAAAACCTGTCTTGTTTCTTCGCCGCGGTGGATGCCGCATTTAAGAGGTTTGGGACAGATTCATTAACCGTCCTTTGATTCGCAGCCGCATTTAGGGTACGAGATGCCTGGGTTTAGCCTCATTCCGTTGAGCGTGTGCCGGCTCAAGGCCGCCTGACTGAAGCGTAGCTGAAACTTTGAAGAATAAAAGGAGATGGCTTTTATATCCCCATTTTTCACCAGAGGAGCCCCAAAGCGGCTTACGATCGCCCGCCTTCTCTTCCGCTCCCCATAACAGACACCCTGGGAAGCAGGGGAGGGGGAGGCTGAGAGAGCTCTGAGAAAACTGCTCTGTGAGAACAACTCTAACAGGACTGCGACTAGCCCAAGGCCACCCCAGAGGACTGCACGTGGAGGAGCGGGGAATCAAACCCGGTTCTCCAGATTAGAAGCCTCAGTTCTGAACCGGTTCGAGTGTGATTAAAGATCTCTTTGTAAGGAAATTTGGAGTTCTCGTATTCTTTCTTGGGGACTTCCTGAAATCCCATGGGGCCCCCCCTGCTCCGGGGCCCATAACAAAAGGACGAGATTTGCCCTCCTGCGTGACCCCCCTGAGTATTCCCAGACGTTTATATAAAGATCTTTTACGGATAGACGAAGACAGAAACCCCGTTCAAAGGCCCCTCTGTGTTGTAGGTATATTTATGTGTAAATACAATTTTTAAAAAATCAACAGCAACGACAAGGAGCACGGAAAAAGAACAGCGATCGCCATACAACAGCGAAACGGAGCAACCCCTTCGAACTGACTCCGGCGCGACCGAGCTAATGTTAAATACAAAAAAAAAAAAAAACCCATAAGAGATTGTAAAAAAGAAAGGAATATACACATTCGAAAGAGCTTATTCCAGTATAAAGTTACTGCGGTTGGCCTGGCCGGCCCCTCTGGCCTCCTGCAAGCAGGAAGGGACGGGGCCGGCCTGCCTTAGGAATGCCCAGAGCTGGCGGTCCCCTCGCTGGCGGGCCAGGAGGGGGTGGGAGGCAGGAAAAATTGGGAGAGTTCGGTTGGCTTGGGAATATCTGTGGTGCGCCATTCGCCTAAGGGACGCCTCGGCTCTGGACCCAGGTCGGTATCCCCTGGCTCAGGTGGGCCGAAGGAGGGCAAGCCATCAAAAAGGGGGAAGACTCACTTCCCCTCCTCCTCAAGTCCCATTCGAGCCGAATGAACAAGGAGGGTGACATCGCCGAAAGCAGAGGGGAGAGGCCTACCAATCTTTTAGCACAGGTGTAGCCACCTGCCTTGCTGGAATGTCAGGGTTTTTTTATTTTTTTTGCTCTTTTAAAACATTCAAACGGACTTGAGAGGCCGGTGCACGTGGGCCCGTTCCGCACCTGTTTGCCCCATGCGCTCTCGATGTGCTTTTTGCAGCTGGCTGTCCCTGTGCGAGGCGTTTGCCTTCTAAAGTGCGCCATCTGACACGGGCCCATGGCCGTCGGGCGCTTTTGACACACGCTGAATAATGCCCTTTCAGCCACTTTGGCGGCCGTCCGCTAGGGGGAGGGATTTATTTATTCGGTTTATATTGTGATTCACATGGGCCCCATATTGTCACGGGGCGGCTTCCGTCGGCGGATTAAAAACCCGTACGAGACTGAAAATCAAAAAACACCGAAATCCCTGCCCTGACTGCAGCGGCCCCTATCAACCTGGCCGTTAAGACGTCCACCGAGGGGAAGAAGATGGGGGATTCGGCTGGGGGGGGTGTTGATGGTGTTCCCAGCCCTCAACCAAATACCTGGTTGAAGCGTGCCATCTCCCAAGCCCGCACGCGGAAATCCAGTGGCAAACAGTTTTGAGGGTGAACCGGAAGTGCATTATTTTGTGGGCGTGAAAGTGCTCAGAATCGGTGCGCATCCAGAGACGGCCACAGACCCGCCACCGAAGCGTTTGTGCCACGCGACGGTCCGTGCGTCACCTTGTGCGTGGTTCGCGCAGGGGGCGGCACAATCGAAAAGGGGCGACGTACGGCGGGCCGGGGGGGGGGACGCGGGGAAGGGCGGAGCCAATAACACCCACCGTAATGCTAAACCTCACCGCCGGTTCCGGAAGTCGAGAGGGTACGACGCGGCGATACCTCAGCACCAGCTAGAAGTGAGGGCCTCTCTCTCTAGAACGTCAGCGCCAGCTGCACCCTGGCGTGAAGAGCACATATTATATACAGACACACAGACGGACGCACGGACTCAGCATTGGTAAGACGGGGCCATAGGGGTTTCCCTCTCGCTCGGCTTCGGACAGGCCCCTCCAGCGTCCGAGGGGGGCCGGAACGGAATCTGCCCGGTTTCCAATCGCCCCCCAAAGCATCGTGCTTTCCCGGCCCACTTGGCTCCGTCTGCAAGTTCAGGCCTTTTTGGTTCTGGTTTTGCTCTGCGGAATAAGGCACAGTACAAGTCGAGGGGGGTCCAGTCCGGGAACACCGGGGGCGCCCGACCGAGCATCAAGTCAACGGAACGTTTCTCGGGAGAGAACGCCGGAGGGGAGGAGTTGGCGACGTTTGAACGTGAAGACGCTGATGAATCTGGGTGGGTGAGTGGGTGGGGAGGCGGGACGGAAAAGTTGGAGGCGGTTTGGTCTCTAATTCAACCGTGGGCTTTACCGCCCCTGCGTATTAGCTCTTCTCTTTGCCGGCCCTGGCCGGAGGGGACGGCAGGAGGTTTTCTTTCTGCGCGTGCTCCAGGATAGCCATGTAACAAAAATAGTACTGTTCCGGCGTTTGGATGCTGAAAGCCCGCTGAGTTCTCATCCGCACCACAGTCTGGTAGACGTTCAGCGTGCCCACGTCCTGAAGCTGCGACAGGCAGATATCTAGAGCACAGAAAGTGCCTGGGGGAGAAAAGGGGGGTGGCTGTAAGCGAGGGTCACCGGTTCAAATGGCATCCAAGGCGTTTAGATAAGACTTGGGAAGAGTTTGAATTTTTTTAACCACCGCAGCATGCTGGGTCACGGCAAGTAGTTCAAGGGAAGTCGTGATCTTGCTCCTTTGAGCACAGTTCTTGGCTGCTTTCCCTGCAGAATGTCAGTCAGTTAGGCAGCTAGGACTATCTCCTTCCTCTCTCGCTCCCAAAGTTGCTTTTCTCTTTTCAATAATACTATTTTAGCCTGCTAAGCAGCTGGTGCGCCACCCTCTTGCATACTGAAACTGCCAACCTAAAATCCTACAAGGCTTTTTTGGGGTAAACCCTCGAAAATCCCACCCTTAATCCCATCTGACAAGACGGAAGGACTTGCCCGCGAATTTCTGAGTGCAGCGGGAAACTACCTTCCCCCCAAGACTTCTGCCCAAAGTCAGATGGAGACAAAAACCTTTAGGAAGTGGGGGACGGAACGACGAACAAGGCATATTCAAGCAAGAACCGAAGCCTGCATATGACCCTCGTAACCCCATTCACAAGTTACAGGGAAGACCGGTACAAACCATGTGACAGTATACACCTGATTCCTTTTTAACTGTGCATGTTGGGTGGTTCTCAAATTATACTATATTGCATGTGCTGTTATATTTGATTCACAGCCCTGAGCCGGCAATGGGAGGGCAGTAGAGAAATATAATAATCCTCCTCATCATCCAGGCACGTACAGCTAGATGGGAACTAAAAACTCTGCATTTATTCAGCCCCCAAGTTCCAATTGCAGCATGAAGACAAGCACCGATAGGCCCAGGCGTGTGGGAGGTGATGCGTGTTCCCTGGAATGGGCGAACACGACGGGCATTTTACCTGTACGGCCGATGCCGGCGCTGCAGTGGACCACGATGGGTGGTCCCCCCGGGTGGCCTTTGTACCGTGGTCCCCAGGCGCTGACCGCCACCCTCTGCTGCTGCTTGACGGCTCCCAGGAAGTCGATGAGGGTGGCGGCGGACGAGGGGACCCCGTAGTCCGGCCAGCTCACGTACTGGAAGTGGGTCACCAAACGGCGTTCGCGGCTCTGCGGGGGCAGAAGAAGGGACCCCCGGTCAGCCGTGGCGACTGCCCTGCCACGGCTGGCCTACAGAGGGCGTCTTGTTTCTCTCTCTCTCGCCAACTCTTGTCCTGGAAACAGGCCAAAGTTCGCATACGGAGGGCCATGCCTTGAGATGGACTTCATTAGGCACGAGGAGAAGAAGAGGAGTTGGTCTGGATGCCTCGTTTTCCCTTCCGCTCCCCACAACAGACACCCTGTGAGGTTGGCGGATCTGAGAGAGCTCTGACGGAACTGCTCTGCGAGAACCGCCCCAACAGAACTGTGACTAGCTGCGTGTGGAGGAGCGGAGAATCAAACCTGGCGCTCCAGATTAGAGGCTGGTCCTCTTAACCCGGCTTTCTGTGATCCTAATGCGTTTCCGATAAAGGGGAAGCCAAATTCCGCGCCAAGAAAAGCCAAATTCCGCGATCGGTAGCAACGAGGCTAATTCGCATCGTAACCCCTCTCGCGCTGTGTAATTATTTCTGGGCGTGGAATTGGGGTTTTCCTTCACCGCACCCCACCTGATCGACCTCCCAACCTTTGGGGTTTTGGCCTGGGAGCCGAGGCGTACCTCGCAGTTGTACATCTCCAGCACCGTCTTCCTGTAATGGTTGAGGTTCTCCATCCCGAGGTTCGTGACGGTCAGGATGCCGTAGCAGGCCTGGAAGCCCTTCTCCAGCGGCCAGTACTGGCCGCATTTCCTCCGGCCCCCTTCTTCGAGCCTGCAACGACACAAGAGCGGGAGAAAATTGGAATTTACCTCTCCGTTCTGCGGTTTGCTCATTCAGAGAAGGGGGACGGTTACGGCTGAGGAGCAGGGAATCAAAGCATGTCGCCACGCTGGATACAAGGGAGGCCCCACGCCCAGCCTGCGCGGTCCTCTTTCGCACGCACCTGTCCGTGCAGACTCACCTGGTCGTCATGACGATGACCAGCACGTTCTGCTCCCACACCATGCGCCAGAAGTCGCCGTAGGTGTTTTCCAGTGGCCCTGGGGAGAAAGCGCAGGCGTTAGAGGAAAGCGGAGGAGAAACCCTTACTAGGCTGTGTCCAGTTTTTCTGAGACTGGTGTGACCCAGAAGGGCTTTTCTGATGTTCTTTTGTCTACTCAGACTGTCCAATGGCTGTCCAGAATCTCAAACTGAGGTCTTTGCCATCCTCTCCTGCCTGGTCCTTTAACTGGAGATGCCGGGGATTGAACCTGGGGCCTTCCACAAGCCAAGCAGAGGCTCTGCCCCTGAGCCAGGGTCCCCCTCCCCAGGACAGCGGCTAAGCAAACAGCTTCGCATAGAAAAGTTCCCGGATTCAAGCCCAGGCACCATGCCCCTTTAGCTGCTAGGCCTAGCTGACCATGCCCCCTCACCTTGCGTGCCGATGTACGCATTTCTCTGCTTGTAGCCGTCCATGAAGCTGGCGTTGATGTAATCTGTCAGCTGGGGAGACAGAGGAATAATACTTAACCCGCTGGCGCCAGAGAGAGAATGTGTCTAATGTTTGCGACGTGTGTGTGCATCAGTGGGGACAGAAATCTATCTTCCCCTCCTGCCATGTCTGGTTCTTGTATTAGGATGCAATCTGTACCTTTGTACCCGTCCACTAAGCGTAGATATTTATATGCAGAACCAAATAAATGTGGCTTTTAAAAGACATCTTAAGGCTTTTGAATGTATAATTAAATATAATAGCAATTTTAGCCATATTCTTTTTCCCCCCATCTCAACCTTTCAGGTGACCTAAAACAGATACCCCTAAAGTCCCCTCCCGCCTGAACGCTCACTAGGTTCCCTCGGGCTAGTCACTATTTCTCTGCTGAGCCTACCTCGCAGGACTGTTGTAGAGATTTTGTCTCGAAAGCCAGGGAGAGACCAGCTTCCTGACTTGGGCTAAGGCAAAACGACGCGTACCTCCAGGGGTTGGATCCTGCTTACCTCCGGGTAGCCGAACGGTTTACTCAACTTCACCCTGGTCTGGTCCAGGCAGGGCACGTCTCCGTATCTGTTCTTCTCTTGGTTACAGGGAGCTCTGCGGCGGAGGAGAACCAGGACACAGCTGTGAGCAAGACTGGGGGTGGGTGGGTGGGTGGGTGGCTTCCCCTGCAAGGGCCGAGGCCACCCCAATTTTGCCACTTACAAGGAGGAGACGAAGGTGCCGGCCGGACTCCGGTGCCGGATGCCCTCGTACTCCTCGTAGATGCCCCGCTTCTGCTTCTGGGTCAAGTGATCCAGCAGTTCCTGCACCGTCAAGGCCTTGGGGCCCGGCACGTGCACGGAGCCGTTGTCGCGAGGGGCCACCAGCGGCACCAGGATCAACTCGTCCAGAGGGTCCGGGTGACCGTTCTGCTGCGGGAGGAACCTGCCGTTCCAGCTCAGGGGGTCCAGCTTGAGGGACCCCCCCAGGTACTCCGGGAGACATTCCTGAGGGAGGTGTCGTTTCAGCTCCGACATCTTCACCATCTGGACCTGAGGAGGGGCCACGGAGAGACGGAGAGAGGTCGAACAAGCACGGGGAAACCAGAACTGGCATGAAGAGACTGGGGAGATGGGAAATGAATTCGAACACGGTGCTGCTCGGCCAAGGTTGCAGAGGGAAGAGGTTGGGGATCTCGGAACGGAAGGGGCAAGTCGAGTCATGGTTGGTACTTGGAAGGGAGACCACCAAGGAAGGCTCTGCAGAGGCAGGCAATGGCCAACCCCCTCTGCTTCTCCCTTGCCTTGTTGGGATCGCCATCAATCTTCGAAGAGAGGCCACCAAGGAAGGCTCTGTAGAGGCAGGCAATGGCCAACCTCCTCTGCCTCTCCCTTGCCTTGTTGGGATCGCCATCAATCTTCGAAGAGAGGCCACCAAGGAAGGCTCTGCAGAGGCAGGCAATGGCCAACCCCCTCTGCTTCTCCCTTGCCTTGTTGGGATCGCCATCAATCTTCGAAGAGAGGCCACCAAGGAAGGCTCTGCAGAGGCAGGCAATGGCCAACCCCCTCTGCCTCTCCCTTGCCTTGTTGGGATCGCCATCAATCTTCGAAGAGAGGCCACCAAGGAAGGCTCTGTAGAGGCAGGCAATGGCCAACCTCCTCTGCCTCTCCTTTGCCTTGTTGGGATCGCCATCAATCTTCGAAGAGAGGCCACCAAGGAAGGCTCTGTAGAGGCAGGCAATGGCCAACCCCCTCTGCTTCTCCCTTGCCTTGGAAGCAGGTCTGTATCTCAGAAGGGTGACGCTTCCACCCAGCCAAGGGCCTTCCACTCACCCGTTCTCGGAGTTTTTCTTTCAGCAGCAAGCTGATGATGGAATAAGGGACCCGGAACCACATTGGGGCGCCGACAATGAAGACTTTTTTGAGACGAGCTGGGAAGGCTCCCTGGCGGACAGGAAGGAAAAGGGGGAAAAAAAAACAGGTGCCATTAAGTTGCAAGGTGGGGCAAAATGTGAATCAATGTGAGAATCACTCCCCTCCTGGTCCTTCTGTCCAACTGTCAGCCCTCCACCCCAGCCCCCCGTATGCATTTCGGCTTGTGTGTTCTTTTTAATTGGGCGCCCAAATAATTCAGCCCTAAATGCTTTGATCTTGATCGCAAGCTGGAATTTAGTGGACATAATCGAGAACCTTAAGAACATCGAAAGAGCCCTGCTGGATCAGACCAAGCGTCCATCTAGTTTAGCATCTTGTGGTGTTTTTTCAGAGGCCCATGGACTACACTTCCCATGAGCCCCCGCCAGGATGTTAGCAGGGGCTCATGGGAATTGTAGTCCACGGACGTCTAGAAAGCTACCACCGCCGTAGCTGAACAACACCCTCTCTGTTTTCCTTCCATCCCTGGCATGCTTCTCCAATTCCACTCGCTGTTTCAAAGCGAAAACCAGCTCCCGGCCACAATCCCCCACCCAGCAAGGGCCCTACGCACTTTCCTGAAACATAGGGTGGGCACCCTGTTGGGGAACGGGGCTCAGGAGGACGACCGGTGCCCTCCGAGCCATCCAGCACGGCTGCTGCAGTGAGAGACGGACACACTAGTTCAGGCTCACCCCCCCCCATCCCCGGTCCTTCCTTATCCCTTCATTTCCTCCCCCCTCCCCAGAGGCTTCTGAGAACTGCGTTTCCGAGAACTCCCGAGGGGAGGGTAGACCGTCAAGCCGTTCTTGGAAGCACAATTTCCAGAAGGCACGGGGGGAGGGGGGGCCCTGGGGGGAGGAAACAGCGAAAATAAAGCGTGAGGGACAGTGCAGAGCAAGAGTTTCCTCTCCTGACAGTGTGAAACAGGACACAGGACAGGACACAGAGGGGCGGGAGAGGGGATTCTTCCCTGGGTACTGCTTGCTTGCTAAGCCAGAGAAGAATTCATCTCCTGAGACCAGGGAGTGTCAGCTGTGACGGCTTCTCTCGAATTAATAAGGCAACCTGTGACGACGGGGCTGAAGGGAATAATAAGAATATTAAGTCCAGAAACCGAATGTTCCTTAAGCGTTTTGTATAAGCGCCTGCTTGGACTGAAAAGTGTGTTTTTATTATTTTCCTCGCTTTATTTTCTTTGATTCTACCCCCACCTTTCTCCCCAGAGAGGACCCAAACTGGCAGACGATGGGCACAGGAACCGGCGGAGAAGAGGACAACGACCCTGCGAGGGAGGCTTGGCTGAGAGTCCAGGGCTGGCGCAGGGTCCCCCAGCAAGCGTGGGTAGTCAAACCAGGGTTTCCCCGATCCTAGTTGGGATATTTTAACCCACTGCACCTCGCTGTCTCTCTTTTATTAATTAATTAAACGCTTAATGCCAAAGTCATGTTTTTCACTTCGTCGTTCTTGGTTCAAGAGACATTGAGAATTGTGACCTTCGTAGGGTATCTGAGGTTACTCAGTCCCTGTTGGTTTGGAAGATTCCTCACCTTCTTGCTTGCAAACTGCCCCTCCTACCTGTGACCCCCTTCTACCTGTGAGCCAGGAAACCACATGAAGGAACATTTATGGCTGCCCCCCCTTGTCTAGCTTGATATTCATTTTTGAAAGAGTCAAGCTAAACCGGAGAACCCTAAAACAGTTCCTTTAAAAAAGCATTCACACAGCATCGTGGGTGATGAGAACAGTTCCTTCTATCAGTATTCTGAGTGATGCAAGTTAGCCGGAAATTAAAGATGCATTCTTACAGCACCATGGGCTCTGTAGTTTAATGCTACGGGCAACCACAACACAGCTCCCTTGACCATCTTTCTATGTATTGCAAGGTCGCCTGAAATTAAAGAAACGCCCACACAGCGTCATGGACTACGTAGTTTGATGCCATGAGACATCTCAGGCACTGTTCTGTACTGTTTTATCAGGATAGCAAAGTAGCCTGGAATCAAAGAAGCATTCACACAGCATGATGAGCTTTGTAGTTTAACTCTTTTGAGTGCCTTTGGGAGAATCCCCCATTCCTGACGATGATGTCAATACAACATAACATTTTAGGAAGTCTTGGGGGGGGGTGCAGAAATGAGGACCGAAGGGCCCAATTCCCACATCCCCCAACAGCTTTTCTGTTCTTGTTACCTTCAGTAAATTGAGAATTTTCTTGCTGAGGTCCAGCTCAAAATTGGTGTAGTGGGAGCCTGCCATGTCGTAGATGAAGACCAAGCCGTTCCGCTGCGTTTCGAAGCTGGCACGGGCGGGGGGAAATGACAGCAAAAAAGTAAAAATAAGGCACTGAACAGCACAGGTGATATTCCAGGTCCCTCAGCCACCCGGCCCACCTGCTACTTGTCTTAAGGGGAACAAAACAGTGGCAGATCATCCCAGGAGTCCAGTGGTCCTTCCTTCGCCCAAAACTTAGCATTTCACCTTCCCCAACGACCCCGGCATGCTGACATCACTTCCAGGTCATGTCAGCACATCTCTTGCTGTTCTTTCAGGTTTGGGGGAGCTGGGGGAGGTGACCCCCGCCTGGATCAGTAGATCTGGCAGCCCTGGACAGAAAAACGTCTCCGACTGAAATCGGGCCCGATTATCTAGAGGTTAAAAGCGCCAAGCTCCCTGGCGGAAACACAGCTGACTTGCTTGGCTTCTTTTTTATACTCCTTCCTACACTTCAGCTGTTTATCCTCTGCTAAGGAAAGGGTTAACCTCAGGATACCACCACGGTGAAAGCAGAGATTCGGGAATTTAGCAAGAACTCCCCCTCCCGGGCGCACTCCTTCCCCACCCCGCACCTCCACAATGCATGCACAGAATCCTTTGGCAACACAGCCAGGTTTTCACCGAATTCAGGGCTGTCGTCTGAGCCCTTCCATGAAACACAAAAATCCTTTGGGATTATTGTGAATATCCAGAGATTGCCAGGTCGTCCGGGGGTAAGCTGTTCCTCGGGTTTCAACCAGCACCAGCTTACAGACCAAAGTCCCTCATCGAAAGAAATTCCGTCTAAACCTCCGGAAGAAGTTCCTGACAGTCAGAGCGGTTCCTCAGTGGAACAGGCTTCCTCGGGAGGTGGTGGGCTCTCCATCTTTGGGAATTTCTAATCAGAGGCTAGATAGGCTTCTGACGGAGAGGCTGATTCTGTGAAGGCTCAAGGGGGTGGCAGGTGACAGTGGATGAGCGACAGGGTGGTGAGTGTCCTGCACAGTGCAGGGGGTGGACTAGATGACCCAAGAGGCCCTTCCAACTCTATGATTCTATCTGCACCAAGAAAACCAGCCCAGCAAAGGGAACAATGCAGCCTAAAGCCAGTGTGAAACCGGGCCTCTGCATAGCCTTCCCGATATTCCCCTCTGATTTGGGGAATATCTTGAGGTTTTGGGGGTTGGAACTCAAGGTCTAGGGACGTCTTTGGGGTACAATGCCCTCCAAAGCAGCCGTTTCCCCCAGGGGGACCGATCTCTGTCGTGGTTGTAATCCCAGATGGCCTCCAGCCGCCACCTGGAAGCTGGCAAGCCAACCCCTCAATGCTCCAACGGCTGCAAATTGAAGCAGAACATCCCCAGCGCTGTGGGTATCCCTGACCCACGTCTGCCCAGAATGTATTCGCTTTAATAAGGCCTGAATTAGCCTGAATTCAATGGGGGGGGGGGAAGGGGAGGGGGGCTGCGTGAGCCGTGCATGCCAATGAGGCTGGAGAACAACAACATTGCTCTCTGTTAGGAACTTTGCTTTCTTCGGCCTCCCATCCTGCCACCCAAAGATCCTGCGGGGGCCGGAGGGGAGGGGGAGAAGGGCCTCTTTAAGCTGTTCGCAACCTCGAGACTTGGCCCCCAGTCCCGAGACCCAAAGTCTCCCCCAAACACCCCCCCCCCCACCCACCCAAGCTGCTTCCAAATTGCAGCTTGGCCCGGGGATTCTTCCCTGAGCTCGCCGCATCTCTCCTCTGGATGAAAAAGGCCAGGGGGAGGCAGGGCGAGAGAAACAGATATGGAAGGGGCTTGGAAGTAGGGTTGCCAGCTTTGGGGTGGGGAATAGTGGAGCCAGGAATGGGTAGGATTCAGGGCGGGGAGGAGCTTCACTGTTGTAATATGCTCTGGATTCCCCCCTCCAAAGCAGCCATTTTCTCCAGGGGGAACCGATCGCTTTAGTCTGGCGATGAGCTATAATTCCAGGGGAACCCCAGGCCCCGCCAGGAGATTGGCATCCTTCCTGGCATGTCAAAAGGGAATGGAACCTTGGCTTCTTCACTGCCCTGGGCTCTCTTATCCGTGCGGTTCCCAAACTTTTTGCAACGGGGCCGGTTTCTAAATTTATGCTAATGTTTTTCTCGGTTTGAGTGCCTCTCTTTGTGTTCCCTTTCACGCACAGGACTGAATCGCGAGGATTTTAATGGAGGGCGCAGGGCTCCTACAGTGGGAGAAGGAGGGGAGGAAGGCAGCCTGGTATACAGCAACTGCATAAGGCCGGAGAAGCTAGTCGGGGTCGGTAACTGGAAGGGAGGGCACCAAGGAAGGCTCTGCAGAGGCAGGCAATGGCCAACCACCTCTGCTTCTCTCTTGCCTTGAAAGACCCTTTGTTGGCAATGCCATAAGGCTGAAGCTAAGCAGGGTTGGTAATTGGAAGGGAGAACACCAAGGAAGGCTCCGCAGAGGCAGGCAGTGGCCAACCCCCTCTGCTTCTTCCTTGCCTTGGAAGCCCCTTGCTGGGATCACCATCAATCTTCAAAGAGAGACCACCAAGGAAGGCTCCGCAGAGGCAGGCAGTGGCCAACCCCCTCTGCTTCTTCCTTGCCTTGGAAGCCCCTTGCTGGCAATGCCACAAGGCGCATGGTTCCCTCACCTCTCCACTGCCCGGTCCAGCAGATAGAAGAGGGCCTGGAGCACCACATGCTGGACGCTTTTGTTGGGCTGGTGCAACTTGGCCGTGAAGAGGGCGATCGAGGCGCCAGAAGGATCTCGTACGCTCTGCCAAAAAAAAAAAAAAGCCAGGAGGAAAAGGTCAAGGCGGGAACATATTCGGCTTCTCAGGGGTCAAAGGCCACCCAGAGCAGACAGGATCTGCACGGCGCAGGCTGGAACGGAATATAAAAAAAATATCTTCCCGGCATCTGTAACCAGACATTCTTCGACTGGAGATGCCGGGGATCGAACCTGGGGCCTTCTGGGTGCAAGGCGGGCGTTCCCCCACTCAGCTGCCGCCCCTCTTCGAATCTCATCTGCTCATCCAGCTGAGCCAGAGGTAGCCCCACAGCCCTGTACTCACCAAAATAGTGAATTTCCCACTCAGCAGCTCAGAGCGGAGGGGATCTTCGTGCGGTTTGAGCTGCACAATCCCTTCCTTCAGCCTGGTCTCCTGGGAAGCAGGAAAAAGAGGTTTCAGGCGCACCAAGTGGATTTTCCTGTCCACGGCTGGGCGTCCCCTGGAAGGATCCTGGCCCCTCCCCTTAGGAAGCCGTGTGACCAGTTTGCCGTATGGCTAACCTCCTCCGTCTCCTCTCTCCGGCAATTACAGGGCTGGGCGTAGGGTTGGCTTCTCAGGGCTGGGAAACACCTGGAGATTTGGGAGGGCGGAGTTTTGGGAGGGCAGGGAACTCAGCCAGGTACGATGCCGGAGAGGCCCCACCCCACGGACTCCGATCCCCCGGCGCTTACCCTGTAGGAGTGGAAGAGCTCGATGGCTCGGAAGACGTCAAATTTCCTGGCCATGAGGAACTTGACAGCCACGTTCCAAGAGAGCGGAGAGACATTGTACTGGACCGTCCACTTGTTAATCTCTTCCAGAAATTGCTTGGTCGCCTGTTGGCGGGGAGGAAAAGAAGATTGTTTTTAATGGTGGTTTCCCCTGCCACTTCTCGAACCCAAGGCGAGCCGTTTTTTTATACCCCGCTTTTGACTGCCAAAGCGGGTTACAACTGCCGATCCGTGTTCTCTGTCTGCAGCGGACGCCCTGTGGGGCAGTGAGGCTGAGAGAGCTAAGCTGCCAACGGCAAATTTTTAAGACTGTCCGCTGAGACAGACTCCAGGGGAAGGCCGAGGGAGATCAAGGGGAGACTTGAAGGAAGGAAGTGTCCGGGGGGGGGGGGGGGTTGGGGGGGAAGCAGGGACGCCAGATGTTGCTCAAAGCGAAAAGCAGAAGTCACCAAGGAGGGGAGGGAAGGAGTGAAGGAGGATCTCTCAAAGGTAACCCCAAAGATTCTTCTTTTTCACGAAAACCAGGGCAAACACACTCATGGGTTGCTCCAGGGGGGTTGCCTAATACAGGAAGTTTTCAAAATGTGTGTGCACATGGGGGGGGGGGGGGAATGACAGACATCAACAGTACTCTCCGACTCCTCCCTCTCTCCTACACTGCAGGGGTGGCTGCTTAGCACTCCCCTGTACGCGGCTGGGGCTCTTTCACACCCACTGAGATCCGACGCCTTCCCCCCCCCACTCCCGGACGCCACCAGCCCACTGTCGGATTTTGCTCCCTGTTTTGGGTTGCTGCGGCAACCGAAAAAGCCATCTGCACTCTGGGCTTCTGCGTGCCATCTCGGTTGCCACGGCAGCCCCAAATGCTGGGTGACCGCTAGCCGTGAGCCTTGTGCAAGGCTCAGATGGCCCCGGCTAAACCGTGGGCATCCAGGTTGGCCCTTCAGCGCACAGAGGAGAAGTTAGAGTGTTCCTGGAGATTCCAGGCTGAGAATCTCTAGGGCGCTTTCCGTAACTTTGAAAAATAAACGTCTTCCGCGGCCCCTGCGCGGCTCCGGCTGGGAAGGGACGGCTATTAGGACATGCTGAAAATCCTACATTCGAGCTTTCAAGGCACTTCACATGCATTAGGGTAAGTAATCCTCGTAAAACACGCCCGCAAAAAGAGCTCAGCATTCTTCTCCCCCCCAAGCCGGAGAGAGGAAAGAATCTATTTACGGGGAACGGGAGCCATTTCCGGCCTCTCCATCAATAACAGCCCGGCATCAATAAAATCGTAATGGCCCAGGAGTGAATTGGGGCTGGGGCTCAGTGGCAGGGCCGTTGCTTGGTGTGCAGGAGGCCCCGGGTTCTATTCCTGCCCTCGCCAGGAAGCGGCTGCTGCTAAAGACCTCCGGCTGAGACCCTGGGGAGCGGCTGCCGATCAGAGCAGGCAATGCTGACCTGGGGAGACCAAAGGCCTGACTCAGCTGGAAGCAGATCCGTGCAGAATGGCCGCTGAAGCACCTTAAATGGGGAGCCCTGTCCCAAGAGGCAAGCCAGGGCTGCGGCTGAGGAAAGGGGAAAGAAAACTGGGAGAGATGCTCCACTCCACAGTACCCCAAACCCTGCCCGTTCCCCAAAGTCCCCAGGCCTTTCCCAACCCAGAGCCGGCAGCCCTATCCTGCACCGATCGGAGGCCGAATCTTAGGCTGGCGTCCTCTCTAGCCGAGCCGGCCTTCTATTTCCTTCTCCAGCCGCTCGAGAACTTGTGCCTTTGGCGGGCAAACATATTTGAGGCGTGACTCACGCCAAAACAAGACGGCTTGGTGTTCCTCTGCAGAAAAACTCTGCTTGGCAGGAAGGCCGACGCTGCGAGCCAGCCCTCCTTTCCGAGGATCCAGCCAAGCCCTCCGAAGCAAACCCGGCTGGGGAAGAGAAACCCGCTGCGTTCCCAAAAGGCCGGGCCTGCTGACCGTGGAATCCGGGAATCTGCCGCATTTACTTTGTGAAGCGAGCGAAAGCAAAGAGGCTGGCTGGAAGGAGCGGGAAGGGGCTTTCTGGAAAGGCCTCGGCGTTTTAGGCGCGATCGGAGGGATACGTTTAATCTGCTTTCATGAGGGTGACCGGGAAAAGGGTACCAAGGCCTCGGGGGCTAGATTGGCAGTCCCACGGGGGGGAAACGGATTGGGGAGCTGACCACGGGCTCGTTCGCACCCACTAAATAACGCACTTTCAATCTGCTTTGCGACAGGATTCGGCCGTGTGATTTAGCACACGGGAAACGTTCTTCCGATATTACCCTCGTGGTAACTCGGGGAGGCTGGAAACCGCATGACTGGCCCTACGTCGGGTGGATTTGAACTCGGGTCTCACGGATCTTAGGCTGACTGCTTATCCACTGCACCCAACCCGTCTGAATCCTTTTTAAGGTGACTCAGCTCTTAAAGAGGGACGGATTTCGCAGGATGGAGACCTCTGTTATTCATCTCAAACACGAGAAGCCAAGCCCACGTTGAGGCTGTTAGAACTCACTTTTTTGTAAAATCTCCCCCACTTAAAGTAGAAGGGCCAGCATCTTCCTCCTTCCCTCCCTCTCTCAAACCACCCCCTGCCCCCAAATTCTCTCATCTGGTCCCTGCGGTTAAACCCTCCGGGGGCTGGAACAGGTGTTAAGTGCCGAGTTTGAAGGCCATTAACTCGGCAGGTACATCCGGTTTGGAACAGATGGTCGGAAGTCCGGGGACAGTCCAGCTGTGGCCTAAAGAAGAGGATGCGGGAAGGAGGGGACGCAGCTGCAGAGAACTGTAAGAGCTCCCCCACGCAGGTCCCACTGTGGCACTCGCCAAGGGGGGTTTCGGCTCTTATGCCCACAGAAGGACCCTCATCTTGCAGGGTTCCCTCTCTGCAAAGACTGATTATCTGGAAGCCACTGAGGCAGAAGAAGAGGAGAGCCCTGCTGGGTCAGAGCAGGGGTCCGTCTAGACCAGCCTCCTGGCTCACTCCGGGGTCAACAACAGGGCAGAGAGGCCGAGGCCTTCCTAAGAACATCAGGAGAGCCCTGCTGGGTGCGACCAGTGGTCCATCTCGTCTAGCATCCTGTCTTATGGAGTGGGCAACCAGTTCCTCTGGACAGACACAGCAGGGCACAGAGACTGAGGCCTCCACGAGAACATAAGAAAGCACCAAGATGTGGGCTGACAAGTCACACCTAACTTCTGAGATCTGGAACCTCCAGTTCACTCCTCCGCGCTATCTTAGAAGAAGATTCCACAAAGCAGGATAGAGGACCAAAGACATTTGGATAATTTTCCATCCATCATGGGCTTCTGCAAGCCAAGCAGAGGCTCTGCCCCTGAGCCAGGGTCCCAGATCAAGGCCTTCCCCATCCCCTCCTGCCTGGTCCTTTAACTGGAGATGCCGGGGATTGAACCTGGGACCTTCTGCCTGCCAAGCAGAGGCTCTGCCCCTGAGCCAGGGTCCCAGATCAAGGCCTTCCCCATCCCCTCCTGCCTGGTCCTTTCACTGGAGATGCCGGGGATTGAACCAGGGACCTTCTGCCTGCCAAGCAGAGGCTCTGCCCCTGAGCCAGAGTCCCAGATCAAGGCCTTTCCCATCCCCTCCTGCCTGGTCCTTTCACTGGAGATGCCGGGGATTGAACCTGGGACCTTCTGCCTGCCAAGCAGAGGCTCTGCCCCTGAGCCAGGGTCCCAGATCAAGGCCTTCCCCATCCCCTCCTGCCTGGTCCTTTAACTGGAGATGCCGGGGATTGAACCAGGGACCTTCTGCCTGCCAAGCAGAGGCTCTGCCCCTGAGCCAGGGTCCCAGATCAAGGCCTTTCCCATCCCCTCCTGCCTGGTCCTTTCACTGGAGATGTCGGGGATTGAACCTGGGACCTTCTGCCTGCCAAGCAGAGGCTCTGCCCCTGAGCCAGGGTCCCAGATCAAGGCCTTCCCCATCCCCTCCTTCCTGGTCCTTTAACTGGAGATGCCGGGGATTGAACCGGGGACCTTCTGCCTGCCAAGCAGAGGCTCTGCCCCTGAGCCAGGGTCCCAGATCAAGGCCTTCCCCATCCCCTCCTGCCTGGTCCTTTAACTGGAGATGCCGGGGATTGAACCGGGGACCTTCTGCCTGCCCCTGAGCCACAGTCCCTGCCCTTCTACAGAAATGAATGAAATGCCAAGTATTGAAAGAGAGATAAAGAACGAAGAGGTTTTTGAAGGGGCCTATATAGTGCCCCGTCGAATCAGCCAGATCAGTTCCCATCTCTCCCCCCCAGCCCAGTCCCTGGGAAATAAACTTTTTGTTCCCTTTTGATCCTTCTCAGAATAGCAAGAGGAGAACAGCTCTTTCCCTGCCCATCCCAGCAGAGACACACAGAGAGGGGGAAGCGAGCCATAAAGAAGAGCGAACCGGAACAGAGCTAAAGAAGAGGGAACATACTGAGGTTCAGCGGAAAGGACTCTTGCTGGTACGGCTGGTTCAGGAAGCCCTAAAAGATTCTTAAAAAAAAAAAAATTCTAGGAAGGAAGAATACATTGCCCTGGCTTTATCAGATTCCATTTCGTGGAAAGCTGGGCCATAAATATTTAAGATCAGTGACAGAAGAACCCGTATATTTTTAAAACCGAAACCAACCAACCACCTTAAAAGCAAACAGACTGTGAGCCGGAATACGGGGTACCCTCAAATCGGTGAAGGAGGGGTGCTCCCACCCCCCAGCCCCAATAAGTACAGGGGATTAAGGGCCAAGCAATCTAAGAAACAGGAGAACTTTACTGAAAAGAAAGGAAAATTAGGATGTACTTCAGAAGGAGGAAGAACCCCGAACCGAGCGGCCTGCTTCAACTGTGGATGGTGTCATATTAGGATATTGGAGAGCCGGGTTCGAATCCTCACTGGTGCCACGGACGCTTGCTGGATGACTTTGGCCTACTCACACTTTCTCAGCCTCGCCTACCTCAAAGGGTCGTCGCAAGGGTGAAACGGAAGCGGGAACGATATGAGCTACTTTGGGCCCCCACTGGGAAACAATGGACTCGTCACAGGCCGTACTTCTTAAGAAGAGCCCTACTGGGTCAGACCAGGGGTCCATCTAGTCCGGCACATGGCAGAGAGGCCAAAACCAGTTCCTCTGGAGGGCCAACAACAGGGCAGAGAGACCAAGGCCTGACGCTTCCTCCTGGTTCTGGGATCCAGAGGCTCAAGTGCCTCTGACTGTGGAGGTTCCCCTCAGTCACCATGTCCAGTAGCCCCTGACAGACCCACCCTCCATGAATCTATCGAATCCTCTTTTAAAGCTGTTTATTCCCCCGGCCATCGCAATCCCCTCTGGCAGCAAATTCCACATCGTAATCCCTCTCTACAGAAAGCACGATTTCCTTCTTGAACGAACCAGCCTCTGGACTTTACCCTCCTCTGTACTGATGTCCAAATACCCGCCAAAGGAGAAATGATCCGCTCGTAGGATGAATAAAATAAATAAAGCCAACGCTAAGTCCAGGGGCGGATGAGCTCTGGTGTCTCTCCGTTTGACGCTACAGGGGGTTGCGTTTTGCAGGCCTTAACACGGCTACCTCTCCGGAAGCATCTCTTCCGTCCGAAGGGTTAGCAACCAAAGAAGCATCTCTGACCCCAACGTGGAAATCCCACCTCTAAAGCTCCGTCTATGGTGAAGCGGAGGTCTGGGGAATCTCCAAAAGTGGCAAGAACCTTTAGAACAAGATGGCTTCAAAGGTCTGAGGGAGCAGAGGAGAAGAGAGAAGCGCCCCCAGTTAACAGAGAAGAGCTGTTTTCTTATGCCCCGCTTTTCACAACCCGAAGGAAGCCCAAAGCGGTTTACAATCGCCTTCCCTTCCTCTCCCCAAAACAGACACCCTATGAGGGAGGTGACGCTGAGAGAGCTCTAAGAGAACTGCTCGGAAAGAACGGGTCTGAGAAAACTGGGGTCCCAGGTCCACCAGCTGGCTGTCTGTGGAATAATTTGGAATAACCACTTTCAGACCACCCATCAAGACTGATTTGAGTTCAAGAGGTCCGTAGAGAATTCACGAGAGTTTCAAGGGGTAAGTTCTCAATAGCTTAAGGCAGGGGTAGTCAAACTGCGGCACTCCAGATGTCCATGGACTACAATTCCCAGAAGCCCCTGCCAGCTGGCAGGGGCTTCTGGGAATTGTAGTCCATGGACATCTGGAGGGCCGCAGTTTGACTACCCCTGGCTTAAGGGGCCTGTCGTTAAGACACCCGGTGACAATAGGAACGGCACCTTTGCATCCCTTCTTTTAACGCCCCTCCAGTTTTCTGAACAGGATATAAAGACGTAAAGGGTTTCGTTTCCACTCTGCTCGCATCTGACGAAGGAAACGTCAGGCGCTCCAGAGCTTGGTCCACGGAAACCGGGTCGGTTTTGAAGGTTTTATCTGAGGAGAGAGGCTTTTGCCCCTCTGCCAAATCTTGTGCTCCCGAGTTCAAATCCAGACATTCTCCTGCAGACCCTCTGAAACGGTTTCCAGCCCAGAGGGGCATGGGAAAAGCCAAGCTGGGTTCCTTGCCATCTCAGACTCCCCCGCGCATACTTTTGCAAGCTGGAGAAAGGGGGGAGGTGTGTGCAGACATAAGGGCACCCCCTCCCCTCCAGGGTCACAGCAGAATCCTTTTTGGGGGATGGAGGGGGGGAGATGGATCTCTACAGCAACACAGCCCTGCGATGACTCAAGAGCGACAGGAAGTCACACAGCTTACGTCAGGAGGGGGGAGGAAAAGGGGCTGGAGCCTTCCTAAGGCAAAGACAGCCAGCCATGAAAAAGGAATTGGAGGGGGGGGGGAGAGAGAGAGCCCCAGGCCTCTGGAAGGAAGGGAGGAGGGCGAGGTGCCAACAACAAGCTGTCATCCCAACGGCATGTTGCAGCCCAGGGATTGCATCACAGAGAAGGGGGGAAGCTACCAAAAAGGAGGAAAGAAAACCCAGAGGGAGGGAGGGGGGGGGGGAGAAAGTATTTTCTTTGCAATTTTCTTTGCAAGCGTCCAAAAGCAAAGCAAACTTCCCCAGGGACAATCCAGGCATCCCTGCCTGTAGGAGATCGTGGCAAGGATCAGGACCCCCCACCCCACCCGCCCCCCCATGCCGTCCTTGAAGAAGGGGAGGGGGCCTGACTCGGTTTCCTTTTTACCGCCCGCCCGCTTCAAAACGCCAAAGAGCCAGAGGGCAGTGGCACGGGGAGACTCCTGGCCCGTCTGAATGCTGCGTTTCGCGTCGCCGCCCCACCTCTTTTTTCCCCTTTCGGGTAAATAATGGGGCTTTTAAAGCCCCCCAAAAGATCCAGGTCCCAACATTGTGCAAGGGGAGGGGGATGTTTACGACAGAGCTTTTGTGGAGGGGAACGAGCTCCTAGCAAGGTCCATGCCAGGGGCTGCTAAGAACTTGAGCCCCACCCGAATTATTTTTTTTAACAAAATAACATTTTGATGGGGGGGGCAGAGAGAAGACGGAGATCTAGCCCTCCCCCCCAATGCACATGTGCCCCCATTTTGAAGTCTCAAAAGGAGACGAGGCAAGTGACCATATTTATTAACCCGCCTATGAATCCTCCAACATCTGGAACTGCCCCCCCCTCCAGTCAATATGGGGTACAGAGAGGGAAAGGAAGCCCCTCTTCTCTGGGGGGACCTTTGCGGTATGTTGGGGTACAGGATGGGGGGGTGGTCTTTACAACTGGCAACAGCTGGCGTGGCTGCGTAGGCCTCACCCCCCCCCAATTAATAATCATGAAGCCATATCAGGGGATCAATTTCTCTTCCCCCCCCCATCCTCCCCATGTTCTTTCTATAGCAGGCTTGGGGGAACTGGGTGGGGGAGGAGGCAGAAAAGAAGCTAGAGAGAAGCCAGAATGCACTTTTAGACCAAAAGCCAAGCAAGAGAGACCCCCCCCCACACACACACACAAAAACACCATGCCAAATCTCAATTAACCCCCCCTTCCTGGAATAAAATGGGTAGGGGCCGCATTACTAAACTGCAAGCCAAGATTGAGATCGGGAGGGGGTGACCGACGCATGCGTGTCTACTTAATTGGTATTATTTGATTGCATCACTAATTTAAAAAAATAACAACCCCCCACCCCAAGAAACCGAGGGGGTCGCATCCAACCCACAAGAAAGCAGGCCCGGTCTCAAGGAGCCTGAAAACAATACAATTTTAACGTAAATAAATAACTGGAGGAAGTTTAAATCGAGAGACAGAAACTCCCCCATTGAACCCCCCCTTGACATCTTGGAAGCCCCCCCCCCCCCAGAACTCACCAGCTCCTCTTCCGGGCTCAGTTCTGCGGCCATCCTGCTGCCGATCCGATGCAGGATCTTCTCGTGGCCGCAGGGAGGGGGCAAAATCCGAATTTCCCCTTGCTTTCCCGACTTTTCCAAAAGCCCCCCCCACCCTTCCCCCCTCCCCAAAAAGAAACAGCAGACAAGGGATTGCTTTCACGCACCCCCTAACAACTTGAGCAGGGGGGGTCAATCCAGGAGCTCTCTTGAGCAATTCAGGCGAGTCCCAAACTTCTTGAGTCTATATCCTCCCCCCCACTTTTTTTGGGGGGGAAATCTACTTTAAACTTAATGAAAAGTGGGGAGGGCTGCGGGCGACGTCCTCTGCCACCGACTCCCCCATTAAGTTTTTTTCTAAAGCGACAAAAGCCCCTTCCCCCAAAATTAAATATATATTATTCCAATTTATTATGATTATTACGATTATTTTCTCCGCCTGAGCCTCGTCAGTTTACTCGATCCGGAGCTGGCTTTTGCGGAAAATGTCCTCTGAGCTTGGCATATTGCAAGAGGGAGAGAGATACGAAGACAGGAAGAAGAAGAGGGGTGGGGGGGGGGAGAGAAAGAACACCCCCTTTAAAAAAAACACAGCTCTTCCGAAATGGCAAAAACTTTCCAAACGCAACCAAATACGCCTTTGCGATTCTCCCCCCGGATTATTTCTTTTGCATGTAGGCGAAGGCAGGATTCCTTCACCTCCTGTTGCTTTTTGGGCTGGGAGAAAAGGGGGAGGGGGAGGGTGTGAATGCAAATGCAAAAAAAAAAAAAAATTTCCAATTCAGATCAAAGCATCGCCTTCTTCTCCTTCGTCATTCAGGGCCCCAGAGCTCCTTCTCCCTGCAGCCTCCATCGCAGGGCGCCAGCCCCTCCGCAGCCCTGATTCCTCAAAAGCAACAGCCGAAAAGAGAGTCCGGACGCCAGAGAGGAAGGAAGCAGAGGCGGCCCCCCCCCTCGCCCCCCAGCTGACGGCCAATGCAAGCTCATCCGCCTCCCGAGCCGCCCCTCTGCTCCATTCAGAAACTGAAGCTCATTCACAAAGCAGGGAGAGCACAGAGAGAGAGAGAGAGAGAGAGATGGGGGGGAGGAGGGGGGATGGATCAGACCAGGCAGGCTTGGGGAGGGGATGGGGGGGGGGGGGAGAGCCAGCCAGAAAACCAGGAAGCTGTGCAAGCCAGGAAGGAGAACAGAAGGTCAGAGGCAGGAGGAAATGCAACCGGCGCAAAAGCCACACCTGCACGGGCTCCGCTGGCTTACCTGGACGAAACCGTCTAGGGTGCTGCACCTGTGCAGGAGGACTGACCACACCGCAAGGGAGGAGGGGGCGGGGACTCCCGGAAGCTGCTGCCCGGCCTCGCTTTTGGGTCGTCTCCGAGGTGCTCCCGGTTCTCCTCGGCTGCTAGAATGAGAGACCGTCAGTTCTTACGCCCTGGAGAGTGGAGCAATTTCGGATATAAAGGCAGAGGGACTCCCCTCCTCGGCGTCACTGAAGAAGTGAGCGGTGACTTCCGAAAGCTGCCACCCCGACGCAGATCTTGTTAGCGCTTAAGGTGCTCCTGGACTTTTCTGCCGCCCGATCGCAAGTCCGTCTGTCCCTATATCTTGAAGGCTGGAGGGATTTCAGGCAGACGGACTCACGACCAGAGAAGAGGCAGAGTCCAGGAGCCCCTGAAAGACTAACAAATTATATAGCAGGGTACGAGCTTTTGGGAGTCACTGCCCACTTCTTCAGATGCAGCTAGAATTTGAGTCAATTTGACAGTGTATCTGAAATCACTCGATTATCCAAGATATTACGGCAGAAGAACTCACTGTCTCCTTGTATCCAAAGAAGCAAACAGTGACTCATCAATGCTCCTGGCCCCAAATTTTGTCTTTCACAGTGCCCCTGGGCTCACACTCCTCTCTGCTGCTAGATTGTGGGTCTGCCTGTCCTTCTAATCTTGGAGAGTGGAGCGATTTCATATATAAGGACAGATGGAGTTCCCGTTCTAGCTGTATCTGATGAAGTGAGCAGAGACTCACAAAAGCTCCCACCCTGCCATAAATTTGGCTAGCCTTTGAGGTGCTCCTGGCTCTTTTCTACTGCTATGGGCAGACTAACACGGCTAACAACCCATCTTGATCTATCTACCTCAAAAAAAAAATAATAAGGATTAGGTTCAAATTCAGTATTACCTTAGGGACCCACAGGCGTTTCAGGGTACATGTTTTTCAGAGTCAACTTTGAATCTCGAAATCTCAGACCCAGAAAATCCTGCTGGCCTTAGCTTTCCCACTGCAGACCAAGATGGCTACTCTTCTGGAACTGAGATTGCAAATTTGGGATTGTAACGGGATCGCATAAAACCCTAGAGTGCTCAAGGTCCTCTGTGGTCCCCTATTCCCTTTGTGCAGAAAGAGGATTTTCACTTATTCACTGCATTGATATGCTGCCTCCCGAAGGGGACCCGAAAAGAGCTTACGTCATTCGCATCTTCTCTATCTTATCTTCTACAATAAGCCTGCAAGGTGGGTTAGGCCGATGGGGGCGTGGCCAAGGTCACCCAGCAAGTTTCCACAGTATAACCAGGGATTCGAACCCAGGCCCTCCAGCACTTTAACTGCTGTGCCACACCAGCTTGCTCTCACTATCTCCCTACCTGCACAGCATAAGGTAGGACAATTTTGGGAAATTTGTGATTTGGGGGCAGAGGGAGGGGAAGGAATGCAACAGGAAGGGATGTGATGCCTTATCAAGTCCACCCTCTGGGCATTTCCCCCTGGGGGATTAATCTCTATTGTCCAATGGCCAATTCTGGAAGTTGTAATTTTGGGGAGAAATCCAGACCTTACCTGGAGGCTGGCGACCCAACAGAACTGGCTGCCTATTTGGCTGCAAGACCCGACATGCTGTCTCTTCGAGGGACGCGCCGGGCTTGTTTTGGGGGGACACGAGGACAGGATGGCATTCCTGTTTATTTATGGCATTTCTAGACCGGACTGTCAGACACCCAAAGAAGTCAGGAAAAACCCTGAACGGAATACTATTAAAACAACAGGCAACATTATGATACAATTACGATACCATGTAACAGAGCTGCAGAAACATCGGCCACTGGAGATTCGGTTGGCTGTGCGCATCTTTTAAGCAGCTGCCACAACACAAAAGGACACATGGACTGACCAAAGGGAAGCTGTGGCAGCCATTTTGTGGCCCGCTTTGCTTTCTGTGGCAGCCATTTTGTGGCTGCACCTGTCACCCTTTGTCGAAATGTCAAGGTGCCCGCAGACTCAACATGGTGGGGGACCCCCTGCTTAACTGCTTCCCTGTTGGTTGGGGACCCCTGTTTAACACGCCCTCCCTGGTGAAGAGCATTACAGGTTGAGGGGGCCAATACAGAAAAGACCAAATTGATAGCAGGAAATCTCCAGGCGCTACCTGGAGGCTGGCAAGCCCAACAGTTTCACCTTTCCTTATAACATGCGCCCAACCTGCATGCCCCGGACTGTTTTGCCCACAAATTTTTTTTGAGGGGGGTGGGAAGGGGAGAAATCTCATTCACTCTCCTTGGTCCTCCTCTGAATTTCCGAGTTTTTGGTAGAAATGGGGGTCATGAATTGGATCATCTCTGTTAACATCAAATGCGGAAAATTTAAATTCTGAAGATAAACAAAACAAACCTACCCCACAGGGGGGTTGTGAGGGTAAAGCAGAGGAGAGAGATGCAAACCGCTTTAGGTACCGATGATAAGGAGGAAGGCGGAGGGCTTGCTGAGATTTCAACAGGTATCACAGGCACGCTTTCTAGCCTCTCTCCATAAGGACTAGAAACTTACATTTGTGTTTTTAAAAAGCTGCTTCTCAGGAAGTGAAATTCTGTGGCTGTACCGTACTTTGCAGCCTTCCGAGAGACAGTGGGCCTTTGTTTTAAGACCATTCTTGCTCTATACCACTCCCTGCATCAGTCAAATTTAGGATGCCCTGCAAGACAGGTTTGTTTTGGCGGGCAGCCTGCTTAAGCAGATCTGTCAGTGGCTTCAACCTGGGCAGCCGCTTCCAATCTCCGTGCGTTTCTCATCCTAGTTTTAATTGGTAGCATTGTGGCCGCTGGGTCATAATTTCACCTTGCCTTCTTGTTTTTCATCTTGATAATTAGCGCATGTTTTTTTCCTTGTGCACGTGCTACGGCGTTACCAGCCCCGCATCTCAGGAGACACAAAGAGACAGAAGTGTGATTCGTTAATTAACCATCACCAGGGCTGCTTTCACTCTGAGCGAGAGCGAATCTACGTTGGCCAGTCTCTTGCTGAAAAATCGAGAGGCATCAGGAAAGGTGCTGGCTGGCACCACGTTGGAGACCCCTGGTCTACATCTACCACTTCCTGACTGCCGTTAAGCTGTCACTCTAGCTCCTTGGCTCACTTCCCCCTTGCCCCGTTATACCCAGAGGAGCTCCAGTGGGCCTCAGTGTATAGCAATGGTTGGAAAACAAAAAATTAGGACACACGTTTTCAGCCAGGAATGATTACGGGAACAAAACAGTCCGAATCGCAATGCCCTTGCACCAATCTGTGTTGTGACCTCATCTGGAACAGAAGGTACAATCATGGACCCCCAACCTTCAAAAAGGACATTGCAAAGATGGAAACGGTGCAGGAAAGATCAAAATCTTCTCCCCGATAAGGAATGTCTCCAGTTTTTGGAGCATATTGGCTTAGGAAGGGGGGAAATGTGATTTAACAGCCTACGAACTACAACAAAACGAGAGAGACCAGAGCTTTTGTCCCCCTCAAAATAATATATTCCCGCATAGCTCTTTATTCAGCCAAACAAAGACCAGGACGTTAGAAAAACATCTTTTTCTTTTTTTAAATGCACAGAAGTGTCCATTTATATAAGGGGAAAAACACAAAACAAGACGCCTTCATCGAGGTAAAGAAAAAGGCCTCAAGAGCTTGGGCAATACTTTGGGGGACTCCTGTCAGCGGGCCGACCATAACGTGAAGAGGCTCTCTCAACAAAACACACTCAACAAAACACACGGATTCCTCATCTAAAAATCCCGGAACCCAGAGTCAACTTTTCCCTGAAACCCCAAACTCAAATTTCCCCCAAAGTTCAGAGATGCACATAAGATTTAGCGGGAAGGCCTAGGCAGAGACCGGACGTGGTTCGAAGTTTTCAGGTCTTTTAAGGGGCGACGCTCAGGCCTTGACCGAGGAAGAAACCGTGTCCGTGAAAGTGGGGTGTGGAATTTAAACAGGTTGCGAACGTCCGCATCACCCTGAGCCTTTACAGACAACGGTGGAGAACTTCTGGCCATGCCGAGACCCTCAAGAAAACATCCTCACATCACCGGTGTTAATTTTCCATCTGACTCCCAGGGTCGCCTGAGCCGGTGAGGGACCCTTCGGGCTTCGGTGTGGATAAATGCTCCAACTCGTACCTCCCGTCACTGCTGGCTGGGTCGCCGTCGGACGAGTCTTTTCTCGCCTTCTGCTTTTGACTCCTTTTGTGGTCTATGATCTGCTGCAGCTGATATCCGGCGTAATCCGGTTTGGTGGTTAGCGGGCCGGCCGGTACCGATATCCCCAGGATGTCTGACACCATGTAGGGTCGAAGCCACCCGACCAGCGGGGTGCACCCCGGGTGGTAGTGGGCTTGCTTGTGGTAAAAGAGGAGCCCATCGACCTTTAAGAGCACAGAGGGAAAGAGAGAGTGAACGAGCATGGTGGTTACCACAGCAGATGGTCCAAAACGACTACGCCCTAACCCGAACAGAGGTGAACACTCCCATCAGATTCTACAAATGTTTATCTCCGAGTTTCCTAACCATTTCTGGGCCTGTGGGTACTTTCGGAATCCCGACACAGCATGATGAGGGCAGCCGCAAGATGGCTACCACGGGAGGCGGAACTGGCCACAAAATGGCCACCAAAAGAGGTGGAGCAGGCCACAAAATGGCTGCCATCTTCCGTCAAGGCCAATTATATCTCCACTGGCCCCTCAGAAGCCTTGCAGGACAAGAGCCTCACTTGACTCCATCCACTGTCTTAAAACCTTTTTTGGGGTGTCAGGAAAGGGGTCCGCTTGCCCAACAGTGCCCCTGGATTAGACTCAGAACATAAGAACAAATTAGTGGGCCATAAAGTCCAGCATCCTGCCTCACACTGTGGCCAACCAGTTTTTCTGGGAGGCCTCACGTTCAAATCCCTGCTGGGCCGTGGCAGCTTGCTCGGTGACCCTGAACCGGTCACATCCTCTCAGCCTGCCCGCCCCTACTCCACAGGGTTGTTGTGTGGACAAAATGGAGGAGATGCGAATGACATAAGCTGCTTTGGGTCCCCTGTTGTGGGCGGAAAGGCAGGGCATGCACGAAGGGAAGAAACATTAAAATACAAACAGTGGGAAGATCATAAAAAGAAACAAACCCTGAGCAATGCCCACCATGAATGTGAGCAGCACTAAATCTCCCGAGAACAGTGCCTGAAGAAGACAGATAAAGGAAATGTGGACATTTTCCCATATCCTTCCGGGCAAACCAGCTTTGAAAGCTGTTTAAAAACTTCCGCTTTCCGATAGCAGGAAAACTCTTTAAAGATCCACAGGGCCCTCCTCTCCCTCTTTGGTCAGGGGGTCTTAAAAGCTGCACCTGCCCCGTGCAGACCCCTTAACTTGGCACCTGTCATTTCCACCCTGCACCCTCCCTCATGAAAAGATTTCCTACTCTTCGCTGGTTCCTGGGAGATGCTGTTTGCAGAGAGCTCGGTGTGGGATTTCCTCGGCCTGCAGCCTCCGCAGCATGCAACCAAATCGGCCTGCGGCTTTTAAAGGCCATTTGTGCACAAGGAAGTGATGAGTATGGGGAAAAGGACGGAAGAAAGGGGGAGGAAGGAAAAAAAAGACCACGCGGACAGAGAGAGGGCTTCAGTTACTCCGCGTCTCTGCCAATTTCTCTCCCCCGCTCCTGACCCAGGGTCCTCATTCCCATTGCTTTAAAAGCTCATGCCAGCCCGACGTTAGACAGCTCGTTTTGGGGAAAGCAAGGAAGCATTGATCACTAACTCAGATGTGCCGTCCTGTTTTTTGGATATATTTTTTCTTGAGCGCCAAACAAAGTTCTTTCCTAGTCTTCCTTCCCTAGATCCTATAAATGAAGAAGTCAAGGACTGATTTTTCTCTCTGTTGGAATTTGGGCATGGTTTAAAAGCATAGGAAGAATATCCTGCAGAGGGCATTGGAGGAGATTTTTTTGTTCTTGTGCAGAAAAAATGAATTTTAACCAGCGGTCATCATCCGATTCCTGAATTTAGAACCTTCCAGAGAGGCCTTGAAAAAAGCAAAAAATATCCTTTTCTTGTATGAAAGCTCGTTTGTTCTTTCCTAGCTGAAAAATTTCTCCGGCTCTGTATAGCTTAATGGCTAGGACAAATCAAATGAGGATGAATGTACGTCTAGAACACCAGAGGACAGGCACCAATTACGCAATCATTAGTGGATTATTCTTTTGCCTTTTAACCGATCAATTCAATTTAAATGAACGAAATATTATCAATACTGCAGGGTGCCTGTCCTCTGGCTCTAATGAGGCTCAGAGAATTTATGGCTATCATTTACCGGTAGGCTCCGTTTCTGTCTACAGGAACGCTCCGGAACCCCAGACAGGGAGGGGGAGGGGGCAGGCAAAAAATGCTAGCAACTTGTGACACGGCAACTCCATTTAAAAATTGTCCCAGCTGGAAATGGACTCTGCAGCAAATTAATCAACTCGACTGCGAGTTGATTGACTCAATAATGAAAAATATTCCAAGTCTGCAATCCTAGAGAAAAAAAAAAGGGAGTTTGCAGTACTAAAAAGAGATCTGAAAAGGCTTCATAATATTTAGCGGCTGTGGTAGGCTTTCGGCTTCCAAAGCACTTTTGCACGCACAGCTACGGATTTGGAAGACCCGAGTTCAAATCCCCTTCTGGCTGCGAAACTCACGGGGTGAATTTCAGCCCATTGTGATGTCCGAGCAGAACTTTCCTCACAGGGTAGATGCGTTGGTAAAACACGGGGACGATACTGCTGACCCGAGCAGGATAAAAACAGGACCGGAAGTTCATTGCAGCCACCTACAGCACAGCCCTGCGAGGTAGGCTGGCTTGACTGTCTAAGGTTTGCGCCCACAGGGCCTTGGCTTGCAAGTCAGGGCTAGACCAGCTGCCCCAGAAAACACTGTGGCTTTGGAGAATATTTGGCCTCTTCCAATTCGTTTTGCGGTATAATACCGAGGCTCGAAAGATGCTGCACAGGCTGGAAAGCCCCCGGAAGACGGAAGAAAGCTCTCTGGCACTCACAGAGAGACAGGCAGAGGCTACTTCTTTCCATAGCCTGCTCACGTTCCGCACCGTCAACAGCCAGGATCCTCCCGCCCGCCTTTCCCAGCCGTTCTTGTTTATTTAATGCTCTGTCTGCCTCCTGGCCCTGAGTCATGGCCCTGACGCCAGCCGAACCAGGAAAGGAGGCTAAAGTGACTGGCTGCGGGAAGCCGCGATCTGGCTGTGAAGCATCAGCGTTTCCCTCTTGGGGAAGCCGGAGGGGCTGGACGCTCGAGGCTGATGGGTGCGTCTTCTTTGGCTGCGGAGCGCCAGAACAACATGGAAAATGGTTCTGGCTTAGTTCAGAGGTGGGTCCCATGCCCCAACCTCAAGTCACAGACCATTTATCAGGTTTGCCAACTCCAGGTGGGGAAAACCCTGGAATTTTGGGGCATGTCCTTAGAGGGTGAGGTTCGAGGAGGTCAGGGGCTTCAGAGGGTAGAATAACAGAGTGGCCACCATCCTAAGCATCCATTTTCTCCAAGGGAACGGATTTTATTTGTCTGGAAATTCACAGTAGATCTGGGAGATCACCAGTGCCCCACCTGGAGGTTGGCAACTTGACCATTTACCTCTCTTACTAAACCACTAGTAGAAAATCAGTCAGGATCAGATGGGGCTCCCTCAAGTGGCAACAGCGAAGAACTGCCATCCCCCTGCTCCAGAAATTTAAAATGGACGGAGACGCGTCCCATAAATCATTTTTAAAGGTGGGACAAACTTTGTACCAGCTCTTCCACCACTCACGTTTGCTCAAATGTTTTTCCAGAGATAGCAAAACCAACCAACAGCACGATGCACCCAGCTTCCGGATTAGACAGGTCTCTTTGTCAGGCAGATGGCTGCCAATACCAGAAATTGAAACCAGGAAAAAACAGGCAGCTGATGGCGCGTCGGCAGAATGGAAGTAACAGGCCTGGTTCACATAGGACTACTCGGTGAGGAAGATCGGATTGAAGGCGACTTACCTCGAAGGGGAACTCCATGGCCAAAACGTCACAGAGGCTTTCGTTGGTGCAGGCGTAATTCGGCAGCCTCACAAACTTAAACTAGAAAAGAGGGGGGAAGTTAGTTGGGATTTAGATCTCTACACACCGCTGGTCTCCCAAACAGGAGGGCGTTTCCAACACAGCTCTCTCCGGTTTTTCTTCACAACAACAGCCTTGCGAGGTAGGCTGTGATGCAATGGCAAATCACCTCCAAAAATCTCTTTCCCAGCAGCAAGACAATCTAAGGATCTTCTGGCTACGTTACACAAACCCCCTACGAGAAATAAATCACATCTAATGATGGGTGCTCCAGAGGGCAGAAAAGAGGGATATAAACTGGATAAATAATGTTTTAAAAATTAACCAGGATCCTCAAATGTTTTTTTTTTTTAATGTACCATGTACCGATCACTCTGCAAGCCAGATAAGCTGCGAAAGGAGAATCTCTGCCAGAAAGAAAGCCATCCCTGGAGATTTCCCTTTACAGCTGTGTCCTTTTTAAAACTAAGGTTAAATTGAGCACTGTAGTCGGCAGAACCTCGAAGCAGAGGCCCTGAATTTCACTCCATCTATTTAATCTTTTAAATGGTTCGTGCTCGTGTCCGGGGAAGATGCTACTCCCTAGGAGAATGTGGCTGCATCCGGGGACGCCAGGTAGAAGACAGAGTAATCTACCCAGATCAAAATTAAAACATTTTGCATCATTTGGAAAGGGGGGGGGGGGGAGAGACTTACTGGATTCAGACGACTTTTCTCTCCCAGATCTGCTTCTTCTTCCATTTTTGAACAAAGCCAGTAAAACCTGAAATCTGTCTGCAGAGAGAATACGGACACATTAAGGGCGTGATTCAAGACTAAATCAGGGGAGCTGTGAAGTTAGTGTATTTAGGTAAGGAACTTCCCGATGTTTGAGCACACATCTTTGCCGCTAGAAGAACACGGTCAGTTAGACAGCTAGGACTATCCCTCGCCTCGTTCTTTACAAAATCTCTTCTCAATAAACCTACTTATTCTATAAGCAGCCGGTGCTCTGCCCTTTGTGTCTTTAATCTCTGCCAACAACCATCAGCCTCACATGCACTTATTCAGCCCGATTTTAGCTCCTCTCTCCTCTTTCCCCTGGTTTCCCTCACACCGACCCTGTGAGGTAGCTTGGGCCAAAAGTGGGGATTGGGTCCCAAACTCAGCCCAATCAATATCACAGCAGTCCGGGGATTTGGAACCAGCTGGGCTCTAACCGCTAGGCCACGAGGCTGTCAGGTTGGCCGAAGTGGAGGAGACGGTACCTGGCAGTCGTAGACAGGGTGGCCTCTCCAGCACATCACGTCCAAGACGTAGTACGTCTGCTGGGCCTCATTGAAGATGCAATCCAGGATGGTGTAATCTGCGTGGAACAATGCGGAAGGGGTTCATCCCTGCCCTCTCGCTCTGTAAAAGTCAGCGCTACGGTCCCGAAACGCCCTGGAATGTCGGTCACATTCCACTTCCTTTAGCAAGTAAGATTTCCATTTACCTTCCAACCTTGGCAGGTTAGTTCTTTAGACCGTGAGGCCTATACATGTATTTACTGAGCATTTCCTCTATCCGCAACCCCAAAAGAACACAGACCAGGGATCCGCTGAGCTTTCAGAGCCCGCGAACACCTCTGGAATTCTGGCATGGAACGGTGGGTGCAGCCACAAAATGGCCGCCACATGGGGCGGAGCCAGCTGTAAAATGGCTGCTGCTGCTTCATAATCATCACAGGCTATGGTGGCAAAGCGAAGTTTTTAAAAACCTGCAGAAGTCTCATGGAACAAAAGACCTTCCCAAACGTTTTGAGCTAAAGAGCCCTAAATTCTTTACCCTTTCTTCCCAGGGAAAGTCAAGTATCTGAGGAGAGAAATGGGCTCAAACAGAACGGAGGCCACGGATCGGTTCCAAAGCTTCTTCCCCCCTCTGGACATCCACGGTTCCTATTTGTTTCGTTTGGCATCCCTCCCCAGTCTTGGTCCCTGGCGTCCCTCCCGGATTCTGGCGCTGCCTCGCTTGCTTTTTACGCGAATTCTTTTCTAACGGAAAAGTTGTTTTTAATTGTTCCAGGGATTTAGCGCTCGCCGTCTCGGGGGCCCCGATGGGGTGGGAACAGCAGCCCGAAAAGGGAAACAAATCAACAAAGTTACCTTTCCCCATGGAGGAATTGCGACGGTTTCCCCCAGGCAGGAGAGATGGGAAGCGGTTTACACAGTAACCGCTTTTGGTGTAGGCCGATGTGGTGCCCTGCGAGGAGAAAAGGAGAGAACGGATGAATTTGGATCGTCTACCTACTGATCAGACCAGGGGTCCATCTAGCCCAGCCTCCTGTCTCACACCATGGCCAAGCAGTTCCTCTGGAGGGCCAACAACAGGGCAGAAAGGCTGAGGCCTTCCTCTGAAGTTGCCTCCTTGCTCTGGGATGCAGAGGTTTAGTGCCTCTGGACGTGGAGGTTCCTCTCAATCTAGTAGCCCCTGATAGAGCTGTCTTCCATGAATCTCTCTCATCCCCCTTTCAAGCTGCTGATTCCTGTGGCCATCGTCACATCCTCTGGCAGCACAGCCCACAATCTTGTCCCTCTCGGTGCCAAGAAGCCACCATCTGTCTTACCCTCGAGGCCACAAGGAGGGCTCTCTTCCCCACAGGGCACACCACCAAGAGCCACTCCTGGGCCATATCCGGAGGGACGTCAATCAGCCATTCAGACAGCATCAGCTAGGAGAGAGGAAAAGCATGCTACTTTCAAAACTGGGTTACTCCAGCAGGCGTCTCCAGGGTCCCTTGGGCCGCCACCGTCCCCTTCCCCGAGAACGGACCTGGTTGGCGTAACGCTTTGGTAGCTTCTTCCTTGCTTCCACCTCCATGCTTTCGACATCCTCTTTGGCCGCCTCCTTTTCCTCCTCTTCCTCCATCCCTGCCCAGTCATCCTCCGCCAAGCGCCGTGCGTGGTTCACGTAATCGAGCCGTTTGCTTCAGAGCCGAAGAAACAAACAAAGAAAGAAAAAAACCAGGAGGGTTTGCTCTCCCTCTCAAAGAACAGCTGTTTTTTATACCCTGCTTTTCCCTACCCAGAAGTGTTCCAAAGTGGCTTACAAATGCCTTTCCCTTCCTCACCCCACCAAAGACACCCTGTGAGGCAGACGAGGCTGAGAGAGCTCTGAGAGAACTGCTCTGCGAGAATGTCTCTAAGAGAACGGTGACTGGCCCGAGATCACCCATGGGGAGGCACGGCTGAAGGGTGGGAGATTCAAAACACAAAAAGGGACACCCTTCTTCACAGAGCACAGATAAAACTGTGGAACCCACACTGCCTCAGGCATAAGAGGAGACAGAAACAAGCAATACATAGGCAACTAGCAGCCAGAACTGGGTTTGAATCCTGTCTCAAGGATCAAATTTGCCGGCTGCATTGTGGCCTTGGGCCTATCAGCCAAGAAAACTGGAAAGGCAGTAATTATATTCTGCTAAGGCTACGTGGGGGGGAAACTAGGGATTTAAAAACAATTAAGAACATCAATTTCTTTCTTCTTTTTTTAAAAGACAGCATGAGAGCTAATAAAATGTTTCAAGTCTCCCACACACTCTCTAAAGAAACTGTTTATTAGTCCGCAGGGATCCTCAGCTCGTGACCTGAGAAAGCCAAAGACAAAAGAAAAAGGAAAGAACAGTCTATATTTAATATCCCACGAAAAGACACAACCTGTGGGTGGATTACATGTCGCTCACAGAGCCAGAAGCTTCCAGGGTAAAAGGCTCCAGCGGTACATTTGCTCGAGAATTTGGTAAAAGTCCGTAGACGGCACCAAGACTATCCAGGCGCTTTTCAAAACAGGCACAGGGCAAAATGAACCCTTCCTTCAATATGCCATTTGAAGAAACCTCCCCTGCAAGATTCTGCAGCAGGAGAGAAGAGCCAGAGCCCAGGAGCACCTGAAAAGCTCACAAAATTTGGGGCAGGAGAGCTTTCGGGAGCCCCAGCTCACCTCTTTCAAACAAGACTTTCTCAACCTTTTTACCACTGAGAAACCCCTGAAAAGAACTCTCCAAGCTTTGAGAAACCCAGGAAGTGATGTCAGTAGGCCAAAACTCCGTCACGCCCACAGAAGTGACATCACCCAGACACACCCACCAGATGTGACTTTCAGAAGGCCACGCCCACGGCACAGGGAGTGACAGCAGAGAAATATTGTCAGATGGTTTGTGATCAAAATCGTACCTGCCTTCTTGCTGGCTACCAGCTTGTTCTTCCTCAACAAAGGGAACCTGAAGTAGGAACCTGCAGAAACAGGCCAATGTCTCTCCGTTGCCCCCCCCCCTTCCATGCTAGAAGCAGGGTCAGAGCAGGCCTATGCCACTCTGTTAACCCCCCCACCATGCCATTAGGTTTAAATGAGAGTACTTACCCCTCTGGATCCCAGTCGCTCCCACTTGCAAGGAAGCTCAGCTAGCAAGGATTTTAAGGACTGGGGCCCCTCTCCTTCCCACCCCTCCAGGCCCCTCATTGGCCATTTGGAGAGGGGGTCGACATGGCCATATATGGTCATATCACCCAATCGTTTTTTTAAAAATTATAAAAAAATATTAAAAATTAATTAACTCCTACCCGATTGGTGAAACCCTTCCGGGGCTATTTTAAACCCACTTCCTCCCTGATTACCCCTGGAAGAATAACAATTAGTCAGTTAGACAGTCAGGACTCTCTCTCTCCTCTCTTCTTTATACAATTGTTTTTCTTCCCAATTATTTACGAGGCTGGTGCTTCGGCCCCTCCTTTGCACATTTGAACTCTGGCGACCCCGTCTGTCCCTCCAGGTGCCATCCTAACCTTTTGGAGCCAGCGCTTACTTTTTCTGAAGTTCCAGGAGGCGGCGCCTTCTCTCGGCCTGCTCCAAGGAGCTGTACTTGGCCTTGTACTGCCCCAGCCGGGGGTGGGGGGCCGCCGTGCTGTTGATGTCTTGCGAGACACTGAAATTGCAAGCCAGAGCTTGGCTCAGCTCCTCCATTTTGCCTGTCGGGGGAGAAAAGAAACCCAAACAAACAGCTCAGCAGAGCTGGAATGCATCTCCTCCCGCTTGGGCCCTGCAATAAAATCAGCTTATGATCCCACCCTGTTCTTTTCCAGGAACACGCAACATGCTTCACAAGAAGTAAGAATTTTGTTCTCTCCTGCAATGTTTGGGAGGGAACAATGTGAGGGAGTGTGCACAGAATCCTGCAGCTCGCTAGAAAGATGAGAGCGCTCTGATTTTAATTGCCTCAGGACTTTTCAGGCCATTTCCTTTCCTCCCCGTTTATACTGCTTCTTGGAAATACCACATTGCCTTTTATTGTAGCGTTTCTCAGAGTCAAAGCCAATTTCTTGGCCTGTGGTTTTCTCATTAGTACATCCCATTTATGGGATGTAAGTTCTGATTTCATTGCTCGTTTCTGTGTTGCCTGACATTCCCGCTCATTTTTAAATTGTTTTTTAGACATCACTCTCACTGTTTTCTATCTTAACTTTAATTTTTGTACTGTTCACCACCTGGAGGACCCTAAGTTGCAGGGGAAGGCGACTTACATAGCTGGCTCTTTTGTTTCCTCCAAGCTTCATTTTTAGCTGTGTTTTAATTTTTGATTTCGCCGTGCCCCTTTCACAAACAGAATAGCAACACAAACATTCTCCCCACGTAAGTAAAACAACTCCCCTTGGAAACACTACATGGTCGCTGTGCAAATAGACTAAGGTGACCAGATTGTCCCACTTTTGGAGGGACATCTGGGGGTACCTGGCAAATTGTACTTATGTTAAAATTTAAAAATATATATATTACAATACTATTTTTGCATTCTACGAAACTTTTTGTTGTTCCATATAGACCAAATTTTTAATCAACAACCCCCCCCCCCCCCGGTCAATGGTGTCCCGCTTTACCAATGTTAAAATCTGGTTACCTTAAAATAGACTCTAACATCACCACCTTCAAATACTCATTTGAGGAAACTCTTTTGTGCAGGGAACAAGCTTTTAGGCTCCTTAATGCATGTTTTCATATTTCAAGGTGAAATAGCACAAGTAGAGGAAATCTTACTACATCTACCAACTGGGGGATTCTGAGTGACTTGGGAATGGGGCTTGGAGAGACAGTGGGTCTGCAGCAGGCTTGTTTTGAGGGGTCGCCACCCTCCAGGTGGTGCCTGGAGAAACCCCAGAATTTCAACTAATCACTTAAGTCTTCTGGCAAAAATGGATGCTTTGGACAGAGAACTTGATGGCATCAGACCCTGCTAAGGCCCCTTCCCTCCTCAAATCCAACCCTCCTCTGGCTTCAATCCCTCCCCAAATAGGAATGCCAACCTCCAGGGGGGACCCGGGGACCCCTTGGAATGCCAGTTTCTCTCCAGACTACAGAGGTCAGTTCCTCTGAAGAAAATGGATGCTCTGGAGGGGGAACTCTATGGCGCACCTTGCTGATAGGGATGCCATCCTCCAGGTGAGACCTGGGGAGCCCCCAGAATGACAGCTGGCAACCCTGAACCTCAGAGCCCACCTAGGGATAAAAGGCCACCTGCTCCACGCACGAATGAACCAACCAATTAATGCACTAGCTGGCCAGAGGGGCTGCAGCAGGGGCGTGCACGAAATAACCCCTGCAGACCAATGGGGACCCCCACCACACTTACCAGGAAACGTTCAGCCCCACGGGGGACTCGAACCGGCAGACTCGGAAGACCAACTTGGCGCCAGGAAGGCTCTAACGCGCCTGCGCCGCGCGGCAGCCAATCGGCGTCTTCGCCAGCGGCCGTCGCTCCGTCTGACGGAGAGGGGCGGAGCCAGCCCAGCTGCCTCGCCACCCTTTCCTCGCCGGCTTGCAATCGACGCATGCGCGCTGCGTCCTTCTAGCAAACCGGTGTTTACTCCGCCCGGGTTGAAAGTTTCTGCGCGGTTTGCAAGTTCAGATGGTTGCTGTTGCACCCCTCGGATCTTGAAATACGTGTGAATGAGGGAATCCCGTGTGGCCAGACCCAACGTAAGCCAAAACAAGCAGCTACCGAACCCAAGATCTGGCCACTAGCTGTTTTGGTTTCCGCCAGGCATGCTTTTCCACTTCCTTCCTCCAGAGGGCGCTCGCGGTTTCCTGTTTCTTTTTTTTTTTTATCTTCAAAACAACCCTGCGAGGTAGGGCAGGCTGCGCAGATTTGTTTCCAGCAGCAGGCAAACAGCCAATATGGTGGAAGGGTTAGAATGTCAGACATTCGATTCTGGGAGAGACGGGTTCGAATCCCCGCTCTGCCCTCTCTTAGCCTTGCCTACCTCAGGGGGTTGTTGTTAAAATAACACAGCAAAACGGGAGTGCTGTAAGCCGCTTTGGCGCCCCCTTGTAGAAAACGGTAGGGCATAAAAGACGAATTTATTAATTAAAAGTGTGTATTAGGCAGCAACAGAGCCTATTTCTTGAAAGAGAGCCTGCTGCATCGGAGGCGTCACGTGGCGTTCTCGGTGGCAGGGGAAAACAACAACATCTACGACCCCCGCCCGAGTTTGAACCCACCACCAGAGCTGCGGAGCTGGGTTCGAAACCCCGACAATGACAGCAAAGGGCTGTAGGCTAGTTCACTGCCGCCACCTTGCGGCCACTCCGGGAATTGTTCCCATTGCTCGCACCGCATGGAATTCTCTTTCAAAAGAAGCTGGGGAGGGCTAGAACCGACTGAGGGGGGGTAGAGGAGTCTCAGAGCCCAAATATTTTCTCCTTGCGGGCTTGCAATAAAGCTAGTTCTGCAGCAAAATGACAAGACGACTCCAGTTGGCAGATTTGAGGGGGCGGAGCCAGAGGGGGCAGGATTCGGGAAGGGGAGACCTCAGCGGGGTACAATGCCATAATTCAGGGTCTCAGCTCCAGGCTGGGAAATGCCTGGAGATTTTGGGGCGTGGGGCCTGAGGAAGGCATGGCTAGGGATGGGGGAGGACTTCAATGGGGTGTAACGCTACAGAGTCCACCCTTCATGATGAAGTGGGCATTCATCAGGTGCAGCAGCAGGAGATTTCCAGTCCTCGCCTGGAAATTGGCAAGCCTTGGCGGGTGAGATGGCCCCACGCCATCGAGGCCACCTCCTGACGCGGCTATTTCCTCCAGGGGATCTGCTCTCCATACCCTGGAGAGGCCGACTGTCATTCCGGGAGATCTCCCGCCGTCCCCGGGAGACCGCCAACCTCATCCCTTGCCGCCTTCTCCACCCAGGCCGCGACGCTTCGCAGCGGGCGCTACGCCCCGTCCCAGAACAGCCTGCCCAGAGCTGCGGCGTTTGCCCCGAGGAGCTTACAATCTAAATTTAGAAGTAGGCCAGGCTGGCGCAGCCCCGGAGCCGGGCCAACTTTCCAGGCCGCGCCGCCTGCAGAGGGCAGCCGAGGACCTCGCATCGCCGCCCGCTGCCTCCCGAGCTCGCCCTTTGCCCGCCGCCGCTTTTGCAAACTTTCCAGCAGCTTTGGCCCCCTTTGCGTCATGGAAAAGCCGGGCGGGTGAGCGCCGCGGCCAAGCGAGCGGGGCAAGCGCGCAGGACAGCCGCGCAGCGGGCTGGATCGGGAAAGAGGCGCCCCAAAATCAGGGCCCGAAAGGGTGGGGGGCTCCTGCGGGCAGCTTGGCAAGAACGGACCCTCCCCGCCCCGATCCCCGAAGCACGCGCGATCCCGAGCGCAGGAGAGGCGCGCAAAGCCGCGCGCAAAAAGACGCAGGACGCGCGGGGCTTGCGGGAAGTGCTGCCACTGGGGATCGCTCCGGACAAGCCGCCTAAAGGCATCCAAAAGGCAGCGAGGCAGAGCAGGGAGGATCGAGCGCCCGGCTGGATGCTGCGCAAGGTGGCGAGCGCCGCTTGGATCCCAGCCGCCGGGCCGAGCCGCTTTCCGGCTTCCCACCCCTCTCTCCCAGCGGAAGTGGCTCGCCCGGCTTGGAGTCCTCCCCTCGGCCCTCCCCGCGTCGCCGAAGGGGGGAGAGGCGAGGCGGCCCCTCCTCCAGGATCCCCGGGGGAAAACTTTGTTGTGATCCGACCCTGGCGCCGGCCGGAGCGGAATCCGGAGGGGCGGCGATCTCGCGGCGGACGCTGCTGCGCGATGCGGGGAGAGGGGCGATCGGGTTTGCCTGCGGTTTGAGCCGCTGCGAAGGATCCGGCGGGCTTCTTTCCCGTTCCCTGCCGAGAGGAGAGCTCAGCCGGAGGTGGACCGTGTCAATTTCAGAAGGAAACTGACCTGCCCTCGCTCAGCAGGCGGCCCTGGACCTCAGCGCTGCCCCCCATCTGGGAGCCGTTTTTGGAAAACAAGGAGCCCCGCGTTTTGGGGTCGGAAACTTCGCTTCCTTCCCCCCCCCCCCCCCAAGATCTCAGGTTGTCGGGTTGTGGGGAGGGTGGACGGAGACAAGGGAGGAGGGAAGAGAGAAATATTTCTTCTCCTATTTTTCTTTCTGGCCCCCAAGTTCTCCCCGGCTTTGAGGGTGCCCCGGGAAGAAGGAGGGGCTGTGTTGTGTTTGTGTTCTTTATCGGACGCTCGAGGCGTGACCCATTCAATTTTTGGACCGGGTTTGCGGCTGGCCTCCCTTCTCCTCTACTCCTCCCCTCTCCGGAGGGCTGTGGATTCTGAAGCCCATCCAAAAGGGATTGACAAAAACTTGCAAAAATATTTTTCTTTTCGGTTTGGATTAATCCACACGGGCGGCGCGCTTTCTTCTTTCCCTCCGCGCCCAGAGGCGTTTTGTTCCCTTCTCTCTCCGGCACCCTGCTTGGAGGTTCTTTCACGGAAGCGTAGAAAGATTCTCCAGAAAACAGTAACATTTGGGATTCCTTTAGTCAGATGGCAACGGAGAAAGCTTTGCATGCCATTTCCATGTGAATAAGAATACAGGAGGGCAGCTGGTTCAGGCAAGACCGGTTTGGGAGAGAACATCAACACGGAGATGCCAGGTTTGAGGTTATCTGTGCATCTGGATGAGGGCATACGCATCGCTTGAGATCAGGGGTCAAAAATGCTGTTCCATTTGCCCTGAGCATGTTTTTCTTTGCCGGAGCGCACAGGCGGCAAAATCACTGGAATTTATAAACCTCAGTGCTCTTTTTTGAGACAAAAATATCCATAGTGTCCAGGAGAATCTGCAAAACCCTTCCTTTCCTTCTCTTTCGCCAAAGCAGTGGGGGAATTCTGGGGCATCCGGGAAGAATTGGCAGCACTCAGGTGCCCAGGGAAGGGTTTTTGGGCCAGTGGCGGGGTCGTGTTCCAGGGCCCGGCCATGGCGTTGAAGGCCCGGGCGCTGTACAACTTCCAGAGCGAAAACAAGGAAGAAATCAGCATCCAAGAGAACGAAGAACTGGTCATCTACAGCGAGAACTCGGTGGACGGCTGGCTGCAGGGGACCAACGGCCGCGGAGAGACGGGCCTCTTCCCCGCCTCCTACGTGGAGATCCTCCGCCCCAGGTCTGCCTCGGCCTACACGGATTATTCCAGCAGCCCAGGCGGGTCGCCGTCCAACGGCTCGTCCTTCTACGGCTCCCCGCCCAATGCCGGCGTCTCCCACCAGGGCAGCTTCGAAGACGAGGAGGACGATGACTGGGACGACTGGGACGACGGGTGCACGGTGGTGGAGGAGCCCCCCGGCGGGACGAGCGCCAACGGGCACCCTTCTCCCGGCCTCCAACCCCCCCGGCCGCACCTGCACCCGAACCACCTGGCCTACCGCCCCCGGCCCTCTCTGGAGAGGCAGGACAGCATCAGCTCGGCCAAGCGGGGCAGCGTGGTCGGGCGCAACCTGAATCGCTTCTCCTCCTTCGTCCGCTCCGGCGTGGAGGCCTTCGTCCTGGGGGACGTGCCCGTGCTCTCCAAACCCCCCGAGGCCTACTACATCGACATGGGCGCCAAGGGCCCCCAGTGGCGCCCCAACCCGCACCCGCTGATGTGCTCGGTGGAGGACCCCACCCGGCAGACCAAGTTCAAGGGCATCAAGAGCTACATCTCCTACCGCCTGACGCCCAGCAACAGCCCCTCGCCCGTCTACCGCCGCTACAAGCACTTCGACTGGCTGTACAACCGCCTGCTGCACAAGTTCACCGTCCTCTCCGTCCCGCACCTGCCCGAGAAGCAGGCCACGGGCCGCTTCGAGGAGGACTTCATCGAGAAACGCAAGCGACGCCTCGTCCTCTGGATGGACCACATGACCAGCCACCCCACCCTCTCCCAGTACGAGGGCTTCCGCCACTTCCTCAACTGCCGAGACGACAAGCAGTGGAAGATGGGCAAGCGGAGGGCGGAGAAGGACGAGATGGTGGGCGGCAGCTTCCTCCTCACCCTCCAGATCCCCACGGAGCACCAGGACCTCCAGGACGTGGAGGACCGGGTGGACACCTTCAAGGCCTTCAGCAAGAAGATGGACGACAGCGTCCTCCAGCTGACCACCGTGGCCTCCGAGCTGGCCCGCAAGCACGTGGGGGGCTTCCGCAAGGAGTTCCAGAAGCTGGGGCACGCCTTCCAGGCCATAAGCCACGCCTTCCAGATGGACCCCCCCTACAGCTTGGACGCGCTCAACGGCGCCCTCTCTCACACGGGCAAGACTTATGAGACGGTGGGGGAGATGTTCTCCGAGCAGCCCAAGAACGACCTCTTCCTCATGCTGGACATGCTCTCCTTGTACCAGGGGCTCCTCTCCAACTTCCCGGATATTATCCACCTGCAGAAGGGTAAGTGCGGGGCACACCTTGCTGCCTGAAGGAGGGAGGGAGGGGGGGGACGCAATAATGTGGCTGAGCTGGTTTAATGATATAATTCTCGGGGAGGTTGGAGGATGGGAGGGATGTCAAGCAACGATGTCTCCTGATAATGGTTCTGCCCTTGTGGCACCCGGCTAATCACAGGTCACCCGTAACACAATTATTCTCCCCAGTATTGCATAACAGGTTCTTAGGTTGGCCGGAGGGATGCTTTCTTAGAATCCTAGGAAGGGGCCGTAGAGGCCATCCGGTCCAGCCCCCTGCTCAGTGCTGGATCAGCCTCAAGGATCCGGGAGAAGGATCTGTCCAGCTGCTGCTTGAAGACCGCCAGTGAGGGGGAGCTCCCCACCTCCTGAGGCAGCCCATTACACTGCTGAACTACTCTGACTAGGAATTATTTTTCCTGATGATGGTATCTAGCAGGTACTGTTCTATATGTAGGTTAAGCCCATTACTGCGGGTCCTGGGCTCCCAACAAGAGCCACTCCCTGCCCTCCTCCAAGTGACAACCTTTCAGATACTTCGAGAGGAACATCATGTCCCCTCTCCACCTCCTCTTCTCCATCCACCGTTCCACACAGGGCTTGATCCTTGTTGCTCTCCTCTGCCCCTTCTCGGTTTTGTCCACCTCCTTTTGGAAGTGAGGCCTCCAGGACGGCACACAGGGCTTGTCCAGGTGAGGCTTGTTCAAAAGTCAGCAGCTCAGGAAAACAGTGACCGGATAAGAGGGTTCCCAAATTCTCAATAAATCACAGTCCCTGTTTGGGTTGAGTGTACAGCCTTACAAACAGAAACCCTTCATTACAAAATGGATGCTCGTCCCTCAGCCTTCGAGGCTGTTCAATTTGGGGGAAACCACGAAGGCTCCTCCTGAATTTAGAAGCCTTCACGGTTTTCTCTCAATCGGACGGATTTAGAAGCTGCTATGGAGGAAGAAGCCGCATATAACTGGCCCGAGGCCTGGCCGGTAACCAGTGCGAGGGTGTGAGCAATAATTTCAAGGAAAAGAAACAGCAGACGTCAGCCGCAGAGGAGCTGGGTCATTTTCTGTCAGTCGTGTTTGTTGCCCAAGATCTCTTAAGTCCGTGATGACACGGAATGCTCACGAACATTCCCAATGCTCAGGCTGGAGTCCTGCTTCTGTGAGGGACGGGGAGGTTTGTCAGGTGGGCTGGGGAGTAAATTTTGGCATAAACTGAAGGGACAGCTGTGTCATGCAACGGAGGAACGTAAAGAGATCCCGCAGAGGCCGAGAAAATGAAAGGGTGGGGAGCCCAAAACAGTTCATTCTTTTGGACAGTTCGTTCTTAGGGTTTGTTGTTGACGTCAGACGGAACGTGGCATTTTCTTTCTTTTGCTCATATTTTCGTTTGCTCCTTTTGGGATACGGAGATCCCTGAATTGGCCCAAAACTGAGAAACAGAAGACGATTTGGTTGTTATACCCCATTTTTCACTGCCCGAAGGAGTCCCAAAGCTCCTTCTGAACATTTTTTCCTTCCTCTTCCCACACCCTGTGAGGTAGGTGGGCCTGAAAGAGATCTAAGAGAACTGCTCTGTAAGAACAGTGCTAAGAGAACTGTGACTGCTGAAAGAGAACTGCTCTGTAAGAACAGCGCTAAGAGAACTGTGACTGCCCAAGGCCACCCAGCGGACCGCATGTGGAGGAGGAGGAGGAAGAAAAGCTGGGTTTTATACCCTGCTTTTCACCACCCAAAGGAGTCTCAAAGCGGCTTCCCTTCCTCTCCCCACCAAAGACACCCCATGAGGTAGGTGGGGCTGAGAGAGCCCTGACAGAACTGCTCAGTGAGAACAGGTCTAACAGGACTGTGACTGGCTCGAGGTCACCCGGCTGGCTGCGTGGGGAGGAGAAGTGGGGAATCAAACCCAGCTCTCCAGATGAGAAACTGTCGCCCTCTACCACTGCACCAAGCTGGAAGGGTGAATGACGGAGAGAAGGAGGAAAAAAGTTTCTTTAAAAAGAGCAGAGGAGAACGAAAACAAACAAGAAGGGGCTAACACGGAAAGGAGATGAGTTTTGCATCTGGATAATGTCACGGCGGGCCGCTGTTTAAATTGAAGCGTTGTGCTGAGCCACATGTGCCTTCGATTTGCAAAGGAGCCTTTCTCTGCTTTCCGTCTCACATTTAGCAAAGTTCACGGAGAGACATCGGCTGTAGATGAAAAGGCATTCTCATGGTCCCCAACCGTTGCTCTGGGCCAGGTCCTCGGCTCTCAGGATCGGGACCCACGGCAGAGCTGGGGCTTGCTCTCTTTTGACGTGGACCCGATCGAGTTGGGGAGAGGAATTGTGGTTGTTCTGGCTTGGGAAGGCATTGTAAGGCCCGTTTTGTAAATCAAGAGCTGAACTTCAAGATGAGACCCCTAAAAGCCCTGCTGGGTCAGGCCAATGGTCCCTCTTGTCCAGCATCCAGCCTCACACAGTGGCTGACCTTCCCCTGATGTGGCCTCCTGGTTCTCAGATTCAGAGGTTTACTGCCCCTGAACCTGGAGGTTCCCCTCAGCCACCACTAGGAGCCATAGGGAGCCTTATCCTCCATGAATCTATCCAGCCCCCTTCCCGTAAATTTATTCCTGTTTATTCATGTGGCCATCACCTGATCCTCTGGCAGCAAATGCCACGTTTTACCCATTCATTTTACGCATTCGCTGAGTGAGGAAGCAGGAGTTGGATTTTCGGGTGGACGACCTCTGCCCTCCTTTAACTGGAGATTCCGGGTATTGAACCTGGGTCCTTCTGCCTGCCAAGCAGAGGCTCTGCCCCTGAGCCAGGGTCCCAGATCAAGGCCTTCCCCATCCCCTCCTGCCTGGTCCTTTAACTGGAGATGCCGGGGATTGAACCTGGGACCTCCTGCCTGCCAAGCAGAGGCTCTGCCCCTGAGCCAGGGTCCTAGATCCAGGCCTTCCCCATCCCCTCCTGCCTGGTCCTTTAACTGGAGATGCCGGGGATTGAACCTGGAACCTCCTGCATGCCAAGCAGAGGCTCTGCCCCTGAGCCACTGTGACATTCGAGCAGGGATTCGTGCTTTACATTTCAAATGTGCGTGATCTTAAGTCAGACCATCCGGTTCAGTTACCTAGCTGCAGGAACAGCCCTAGGGCAGGGGTGGGGAATGAATGTAGATTTTATTGGCGCCTCCCTCCCCCCCCCTCCCAAGAAAACAAGCAATGCATAAAACAATAATCTGTGTTGATCACGCCAGAGCCCAGGGCCCCATGGGGATTGTGTTCTGGCTGTTCTCCGTTGACCCAGGTCCTGCGTTGCGTACGGCATAACTTGGCATGTTCTCCCTAGCCTTTCGCAGAGAGAGAACGGAGTTCGGCCGAGAGTTTTTTGGCAAGCGTGCCCCCCATCTGGCCCGAGGTATCCCCCCCCCCCACAGCATGCCCTGCAAAATGTACACAGCTTGTTTGTTCCTGGAGGCGTGCCACAGCCATGCAGAAATACCAGAATGTGAACGTGGGGCAAGAATTCACTGGCCAGACACAAATCAGCTTTCGTGATTGTGACTGGAGGGGGGGGAAGCAGGATTCTAGTCCTCATGGCTGCATCTTCTTGGGTTGATCCATGGGGCTCTTCAGATTGTTTAGAACCCCCTAAAGAGAACCCTGCTCTGGAAAGGGCCTCCTTTGCTCTCCCCCGGCCCTTTCCCTCTCGGTGGAATCGGGCTGCAGACACAACACTGTTGGTCGCTGGCCGTACAAGACTCCCCCTGTGCTTTCTGTGCCAGGGAGAACCTTCTCTCGTTGGCCCGGCGCCTGGAAAAGACCAAGTCACAAAGGCTGCCGCTGAGATGCTGGTGGGAACAGCTGGGCTGACAACGGTATAGAGAGAGTCATAGAATCCTAGAATCATAGAGTTGGAAGGGGCCACACAGGCCATCTAGTCATAGAATCCTAGAATCATAGAGTTGGAAGGGGCCATGCAGGCCATCTAGTCATAGAATCCTAGAATCATAGAGTTGGAAGGGGCCACACAGGCCATCTAGTCATAGAATCCTAGAATCATAGAGTTGGAAGGGGCCATAGAGGCCATCTAGTCATAGAATCCTAGAATCATAGAGTTGGAAGGGGCCATACAGGCCATCTAGTCATAGAATCATAGAATCATAGAGTTGGAAGGGGCCATACAGGCCATCTAGTCCAACCCCCTGCTCTACGCAGGATCAGCCCTAAGCATCCTAAAGCATCCTAAAGTCCTGGGTCCTCCCCCTCCCACCGCCCGTAACCATACCCTCCAGCCCCGGATGGTGGTGGTCCCAATTCACAGGGATCGTGTTTTTGCGTGTCAGTATATTGCAGATGGTTGCCAGGGCGGATGGAAATGCCATTCTTTTCACCCTCTCCTGGCTCCCCCGATCTTCTCAGCTCTCAAATCTAAGGAGGGTCGGCCAACTGTGGGACCTTGGGCCTGCCTCAGTTCTCCCTGAGCTCTCTCGGCCTCAGCTGCCTCATGGAAGGAGTCTGTGGGGAGAGGAAGGGTGGGCTGAGGGTCAGTCGCTTGGGGAGTGAAAAGAACCAGCTATTCCTTTCTCTGATGGGGTTTGGTTCCCTGCTCCTCCTCTGCAGTTCTCTCAGTGCTGATCTCCCAGAGCAGCTTTCTCAGGGCTCTCTCAGCCTCACAGGGCATCAGTGGCGGGGAGAGGAAGGGAAAGGGGTTTGTGAGCTGCTTTGGGGACTCCTTCGGGGAGGGAAAAGCAGGGTATAAGAAACCGGCTTCTTCTTCTCCTCCTCCTCCAGTTCTGCCCACTCAAGATTCCAGAGCACATTTTTCAAGATCCGCTGCTGGACTTGATCATAATGACCCTGAAAAAACAATAACACGCAACCAAAATAATCTCCTTTTGGCTAAACAGCCTTGTGGGAAAGGCAGCCTGCCTCCCCCCGGGTAGCTTAAGGACGTGGCTATTTATTTAAGAAACGTTTTTTGCTGTGCTTCTGAACTCTGGCAATGACTCTCCAGGTTCTGCGGGTGCCTTTGGAAACCGGGTGCTTCCTGGAGGCGGAAACCCTTCCGGGCCTCTGGGGGCAGCGAGAGGGTCCTGGAAGCTTCCATGGGAGGGTCGCCAGACTCCAGGCGCCACCTGGAGATAACCTCCGGATGACCACGATCTGTTCCTCTGGAGAAAAAGGCTGCTTTGGAGAGTGGGGCTGTGGGGCAATGTACCCCACTGAGGTCCCCAGCTGGTCCAAGACCCTCCCTGCCTCTAGCCCAACCCCCAAAATCGCTAGGACTTTCCCAATTCAGAGTTACTGGCACCCCTGTTCCCTTGGTCTGGGGGAAATGCCAAGTTTTGCACATGTTTCGTTGAAGTCCCTTCTGGAATTGGGGCAGGACCACATAGGGGGAAAAGTCGAAGAACTGGCCCCTTGCTTCGTCCAGCCTTCCCACCACTGGGACAACTCTGGGTTGGGGGATTCTTGGAGGCTGGATCCTGGGGAGGGCAGAGGGGAGAGAGCTTAGTAGGGTGCAAGGCCACAGGGCCCACCCTCCAGAGTAGCCATTTTCTCCAGGGGAGCTGAGCTCCGCCGTCAGTTGTAATTCTGGGAGATCTCCAGACCCCACCTGGAGGTTGGTAACCTCACCCCAGGGTCTCTACTCATTAAATGCATCTCATTTGTGATGGCCAGTCATGGAAACACTTCCCCCCCCCTCCAAAGAAGCTCACGATGGCGTACATAGCCCCCTGCTTAATGTTACCCTCACAACAATCCAGCGAGGTAGGCCAAACAATTGGAAATCGAGCACCCAGCGCTCTTGATGGCGGCGCTTTGGCATTTGAACTCAGATCTCCTTGTCCTGGGCACACGCCGACGCTTAAGGAGAACACTTAGAATCGCATCATCCCATCCCAAGTCAAATATAACAGAAGAAAGCATTCCGAATCGGTAGCATCAGGAGCTAAAAACAACGCCGAAAATGTGGATTTAAGACGGCAGAGCCATCTGCGAGCTAAGACCATTTCCCCAGCTGTGGCACTGTGCAGAAACCGAACGGGTGGAAAATTTTGTCGGGAATAAATAATAATAACTAAAAATAGAGCAACAGCAGATTAAACACATTTCGAATTGTCGATGACAACAGATTGCAGGGTAATTAATCCCCCCGTACATGTAATAACCTCCCCCCCTTCCTGCCTTTTAAAACAACGCATCTGATTCCAGTGGGTAGCCGTGCTGGGAGTGAGAGAATTCCAAAGTCAACCTCAAATGTCAAAAATAAGTGTCTCGCTAGAGCCAGGTTTGCGCAAGGCCCTCTCGGAACGGTCTATAGATGGGATACGTCTCTCACATGTGGCCTTCCTTCAGGAAACCACAGCAGAGTCCTGCCCGCCGGACGGGAAACGAGACGGCCCCCGCCCGATCCGGTCCTTCTCCAAATCGCAGCTCTCAAAATTTGCGTCCCCCTGCGCAACTCACAAAAGAGCCGGGAGAATTCGGTTTCTCTCGGCGCAACAGGTCCGGCTGTTTTGTACAGAATGCAAAACTCAGCCATGCGCCGCGGAGCCCCCTGAGACGCAGTGATTGAAACGGAATTTTTTGGCTTTACCCGGCCGGCCTTGCCAAGGGTGCCGGAGTCAGACGGCTTCTTCCCAAAACAGGAAGCCTGTTTTCATATACACAAACGAACCCTCGTTGACCTATTTCTCGTAACTCACTGCCCCTCGTTTTCCCTTCGGGGAAATGGCTGCTTAAGAAGCGGGAGGCATGCACAGAGGCCCACACCACTCCTCCTTGGTGCCCTGAGGTCTAATGCTCCTAAACCTGGAGGTTCCATTTAATGATTGTGGAGATCAATTGGAATAAGTCGCTGGTTTCTGCTTCCCCAGCCAGTGGCCTCCCAGGACTTGAATTTTGACAATGTCAAATGCAGCGTATGTTTACGGATGCCATAACAATGGCTGCGTTCCCAACGTATAAATACAGCAAGTGGGTCTCGTTCTAGTCTTCGGTATTAAGTAAATTTCTAGACGACCCTTCCAAGACTGGCTCAGAGGGGTGTGCAGGCATAGTTATAAATACAGTTAAAACAATAGAACATTGATGATCGATTAACCATTAGAGCCAGTTAATAATTACGGTATCGATAGATATCATTGTCAGCCGAAGGTTTATTGCTGCCAATAAGTTTATCCTCGGCCGGATATTCGGAGAAGGGGGGTGATTTTTGTCGGTGAGGCTCATAGATGCTGGTAGCAGGCACGCACACCGAGAAAAACACAGTGCCTGATTAATTATAGACAAGCACACGGCAAAATTACCCTGCTCTCCAAAGAGCCCCTTCGGCCTGGATACGGTTGCCGGCCGCCCGCGTCTTCTTCCGAAGCGCCTCCGGTTTTACACATGAGTAAGCCCACCCCAAACGGTGCCAACGGCCCATAAAAGCAAGCCTCATAAATTAAGCAGATGATTTGAATTATTGATCGCGTACAACTGGAACGGGTCCTTGGGAGGCATGCAGTTTGCCGGAGTGTTTGGCGCAGGGAGAGGCAGGGTTCTCTCCTGTTTTCGGAGGACTGGGTTTTCCTGGGCCAGCCATTCCAAGGCTTTCTCACTGTAGGGGGCTCCCTGCACACTAGGGATTCGCACTCATGTCTGCCAACCAACCCCTGACCGTCTGGGACCACTGCCTCCTTTGGCAGAGGTTTCGGGGGGCAAGTTTTAGAGCAGGGGGTCTCTCCAGGGATTTTGCAAGGCAGTGGTGAGTGCCAATCAAAATTAAGTTCCCATGGAGAAAATGGCTGCTTTGGGGGGGGGGGGAATCTAGAGCCTCATGCCCTCCTGAAGTCCTTCCCTTCCCTCTAGCCCCACCCTCCATAGGTGCTGGCAGAGAGAGCAGAGCACTGGGTAGCTTAAAGAATACAATCGTATTTACGAAGAAAAACAATGCATAGAAAGAGGGAAAGAGAGAGAGAGAGAGACCTAACTGTTCTAGCTGTTGTCTGCAGTCGTTCTTCTGTTGTCCAACTGCTGTTCTGGAGGCAAGCAGATAGTGTGCTCAACGGAGCCTGCTGAGCCGATCAGGTAATTTGAAAACCATCGGGAAATTCCCATCCTCACTATGCTAAATATGCATCTCCTCTGATGCCCCCTGCTGGACACTCTTTACTGTCTTCTCAGTTATGCACACTGCAGCATTTCCCAACGCAGAGCTGCTACCCTAGTCAGAATTTTTTTATGCCTACGTTTGTCATCGTTTCCCATTCTTTCTCTCCGCCCCTTTCCCGGACAGGTGCGTTTGCCAAGGTGAAAGAGAGCCAGCGCCTGAGCGACGAAGGGAAGATGGACCAGGAGGAGGCGGATGGGATACGGAAGCGCTGCCGCGTGGTGGGTTTCGCCCTGCAGGCCGAGATGAGCCACTTCCACGAACGGCGGGTGTCGGACTTCAAGAAGATGATGCAGTCGTACCTGAAAGAGCAGATCCTCTTCTACCAGAGGGTCGGTCAGCAGCTGGAGAAAACCTTGCGGATGTACGATAACCTCTAGCCCCCTTCTGCCACCCAGATTGTCTTTGGGGCCAGGCTCTGTTTGACCAACCAGGGTTATTCCGTTGGACTTTCCTCTGCTCGTCGTGGGGCTGTTTCCCCCCTATCTCTAAGCCTGGCGAAGGAAAAATCTTTAGGAAATGCCTTTGCGTAGCCAGGCCTGTACGGGTGGGGCTGGAAGACGGCGCTTGGGAGTCCCTATGGAGAAGCGATTCGGCCCCAAACGAGAAAAAGGGAAGCACAGAAAACCTCGTGACCAAATTCCATATTTAAACTCTGTCGTTTTGTTCGAACCGGTCGGCCGGGTCCCGGCGAAGGACCTTTGTGACATTCCAGGGAATGTGTCTGCCCCCTTCCTCGAAACAGGGCCCTGCTGAGTCCCCCCACCCTCTGATATGGCTGCCAACCTCCAGGTGGGGCCTGGAGACACCCCCTTCCCAGAATTGCAACTGATCTTCCGACGGCAGAGATGAGTTTCCTTGGACAAAATGGCTGCTTTGAAGGGGGGACTCTGTACTGTTTTATCCTGCGGAGGTATTTCCCCTCGGCAAGGACCGAACCAGTGAACCTCCAGGATATTCCCAAACTGGAGTGGTTCGTCCTTTCTGCCTTCTGCAATGCTGCTTAGGAAGAAACTGGAAAGTGACCCTTCCTAAGAGAAACAAAACTGGTATCGGGGTGGGGATTTTTGTACTGGTTTGGGAAATACCTGGAGATTTTGGGAGAGGAGCCTGTTTTTTTTTTGGGGGGGGAGACATTTCGGTAGTGACCAGTGGCCAAGAGACCACCTTCTGAAGCAGCCATTTTCTCAGGGGACGGATCTCAGTTGCCCGGAGAAGAATTATAATCATGGGGGAAACTCCAGACGCCACCTGGAGGTTGGCAACTGTACTTCTCAGGCTTTATTTCTCTTCTAGAATTGCATCCTCCTAATCAGCATACAAGGGAAAAAGCATCAACCCACTCACCCACTCCCCGGGGGGGGGGAACCCCCCAAAATGAGCCTTGCCAATAGCTTTCCAGAATGACGAGGACAAATAGGGACGGGGGACTGGATTGGGGGGGACGGGGAGGAATCTCACCCCCCCATAACGGCTCTGATAGGGAGGCGGGGAGGAGAAGGACGGCACGGACGTCTCTGTAAATTGTTCTTGGCTGGCGTGAAGGAAAGCAGAGTTTTTGTTTTGTATCCTGAAACCAATCGATGCTTGGAACTGCCTCAGTGCTTTCTGGTGTTTCTTTCTGACGACTTTATTTGTGTTAGTTTGCAGGGGTCAGGCAGGGCCTTGAATGCAGAAACCGAACCCGTGAAGCTGCTTTCAACTGAACTGGACCCTTGGTCTGTCAAGGGCAGTGTTGTCTGCTCAGACAGGCAGCCGCTCTCCAAGGTCCCAGATCAGACCTCGGACCTTCTGCAGGCCAAGCAGAGGCTCTGTCCCTGAGCCAGGGTCCCAGATCAAGGCCTTTCCCATCCCCTCCTGCCCGGTCCTTTAACTGGAGATGCCGGGGATTGAACCTGGGACCTTCTGCAGGCCAAGCAGAGGCTCTGCCCCTGAGCCAGGGTCCCAGATCAAGGCCTTTCCCATCCCCTCCTGCCCGGTCCTTTAACTGGAGATGCCGGGGATTGAACCTGGGACCTTCTGCAGGCCAAGCAGAGGCTCTGCCCCTGAGCCAGGGTCCCAGATCAAGGCCTTTCCCATCCCCTCCTGCCTGGTCCCTTAACTGGAGATGCTGGGGATTGAACCTGGGACCTTCTGCCTGCCAAGCAGAGGCTCTGCCCCTGAGCCAGGGTCCCAGATCAAGGCCTTCCCCATCACCTCCTGCCTGGTCCTTTAACTGGAGATGCCGGGGATTGAACCTGGGACCTTCTGCCTGCCAAGCAGAGGCTCTGCCCCTGAGCCAGGGTCCCAGATCAAGGCCTTCCCCATCCCCTCCTGCCTGGTCCTTTAACTGGAGATGCCGGGGATTGAACCTGGGACCTTCTGCCTGCCAAGCAGAGGCTCTGCCCCTGAGCCAGGGTCCCAGATCAAGGCCTTCCCCATCCCCTCCTGCCTGGGCCTTTAACTGGAGATGCCGGGGATTGAACCTGGGACCTTCTGCCTGCCAAGCAGAGGCTCTGCCCCTGAGCCAGGGTCCCAGATCAAGGCCTTCCCCATCCCCTCCTGCCTGGTCCTTTAACTGGAGATGCCGGGGATTGAACCTGGGACCTTCTGCCTGCCAAGCAGAGGCTCTGCCCCTGAGCCACAAGCTCTCCTCTGTTCTATATTTATATATCAATAGTATATCATAACCTTTCTTTGGAGGGGATCATTTGGACATGAAATTGGGGTCACTGTGGGTAAGCAGGTTGTTCTCCCGCATTGTGCAGGGGGTTGGACTAGATGACCCTGGAGTTTCCTTCCAACTCTATGATTCCTTCTCTTGGGTCAGAGCGTTGATCCAGTGCCTGCTTGTTAACTGGCTGCAACCATCCCAGGTCCTCAGGCCAGGTGTTCCCTAACAGTGGCTACCTGAGCTCCTTTCATCCAGAGACGCCAGGGAGAACCCTGGGACCTTCTGCCTCGTGAAACATGAGCTCTCCGTCCCCCTCTCCCAGGGGTTATCCCTTCCCGTGAACACCTGTGCTCTGAAACAGAAAACACCTGTCTTCCCGGATTCCGTAAATGAAACCACCACTCAGAGCAGGGTTATAATTAAGAGCTAAAAATGGTAGTTTCTCCTCTGACACCGAACGCCTCGCTGCCCGACCCGGCCTCTATCCCCTGCAGGTTTTCTTCCGTCCCTGGGAACTCGATTGGCTTCTGCTCCCCAGCCGTGGCTCATGAGCTCCTACTCCTTCCCTGGCTGCATTGACTGGATGCAAAAGGAGGCCAAGAAGTTGTCCCGACGTCAAAGATCTCATGGGCTGGTCGCCTTCCCTTGTTGAATTGTGGCTGTAGCGGTGCCACTCTGCCAGGAAAGGCTGTTTTGCGCTGCCGATGAATTTTGTCGCAAGGTCTTTACTTGGTGGCGCTGTTCCCTGCTGTGTCGGTAGGCATCACAAGGTGCTTAGGCGACCCGAAGCGGTGAAAGCCAGCTTCTCAAGGGTAGTGGCGGTGGAAAGCACTGTCAGATAGTGGCTGATTCGTGGCGACCCCACAGGGTTTTCACGGGAAGAGAAGAACAGAGGCAGTTTGGCATTGCCCGCCCCTGTGTAGCAACTCTGAACTTTCTTGGTGGTTTCGCATCTAGGAACCAACCAGGGTGACCCTGCTTAGCTTCTGAGATCCAATGAGATCAGGGAAACCTGGGCCATCCAGGTCTTGGCAGAGAGAAACAAAGGTAGTTTGCCTGCCTGCCTCCCAGGTCAGGTCTCCTTGAGTATGAGGCAAAGAGAATCCTTCCCATATTTTGCCCATAGATAGAGGCATGGGAGGAGATATCCCTGGAAACACTGTAAACAAGTGTTGCCAAGAAAGCTGTCTATGGCCAACCAGGAGGGATTGCGAGTGACAGCGGATCTCATTTTGCTTTTCTGCCCCTGCTGAACTCTCAGAGGCCCCCTGCTGGCTGAAACACTTGTGGCAGAGCTATAGCAAAAACGGGCCTGTATGCAAATCGAGCCAGGGCTTGCTGCACATCCCCTCATTCTGTGACGCGAGAGGAAAACAATGCACCCCTTCTGTGACACACAAACCCTTACTGTTTTATCCAGCAGCCTCATTACAAAACAAACCAACAGATAAGACCGGAGGTGGGCAAACCCCACTCTAGTGAGCTCATCTCTCAGGTTTTATTCCTGGGGCATCAAAGGGGTGGGATTTTTTTTGAAAAAAGGACAAACTTGCAATTTACGGAAATTCCCCTGCGCTGGCACCCAGAGGCAAGCTTTGGAAGAGAACCTTTGTCCTCCTGGCCCAGCCCTGCTAAATAAACTTTAACATACTGACTCAGCAAGGCAGAGAGAGAGAGAGAGAGAGAGAGAGCACTCTGGTTCTCATTGCTACAAGAGAAAGGGATGGCAGGATCCTAGCAGCAAATTTGGCCTTGGTAGCTGAGAAGAACCTCCACATTCAGAGGCAGTCAACCTCTATGGCATGACCTCACATTGAACTCTTTCCCCTACCCAAACTCTGCCCTCCCATTATTTCACCCTTCCCAAATCTCCAGGGAATTCCCAACCCGGAGCTGGCAACCCTAAATAAAAAATATAGTGATTGCGGGAAGTCTATTGGCGAGCGCCTGAGTCCTCAACAACCCCTGCAAACCAGCCCCAGGAGTAATTTTGCAGCTGCCTTTGAAATACGAGGGTTTGTTTTGCTTGTTCGCAGAGGAAGGCGACACATTTGCCTTGGTTAACGCGCATGCGGTTGCGCGGTTAAAAACCAGCATTAAAAAGTGCACGTCCTGCCGGATGGCGGAAAGAAGCAACGGTTCCCCACTCAAAGTGCCTCCTTCTCCTCAAATCTTGGCTCTGTCCTCCCCTGAAGGCATGTTTGGAATTCGGCCCCCCCTGAAGGCCTGCAGATCCGCTAAGATGCCTTGCGATGCAAAGAATCCCCTGTCTTAGGGCACCGAGGGCGCGCATGAGAGGTAGGAATTGCCCAACAGGCCTCACTGGCCAAGAATTTTGTCTCCACTGAATGCTGCCAGTCTGGTCTGCCCACGGGGAAAGAGGCAATCAGTCCCTTAGAGGTGCTCTGGCACAGGTGACCTGTGTAGGCCAGAAGAGCCCGGATAAGAGGAAGCAGGAGGGTAACCTCAGGCCCGTGCCTTTCGAAATCTGCAACCCGTGCATCATTTTTTAATGTGTAATCTATAGGGTTACCAACCTCCAGGTGGGGCCTGGAGATCTGCTTCAACCACTGTTCTCCGAATGAGTTCCTCTGGAGGAAATTGTCGCTGGGGGGGGGGGGATTACACTCCACCCTCTTCTCAGTGCCCCCTTACCCAGGCTCCACACGCCCCTAAAGTGTTTCCAAGTACAGAGCCCGGCATTGTATTCATCTGGGCATTTTCAGACCTTGGAACTTGGACTGTTGTGGCGTCATATCAGAAGAAGAGCTGGGTTTCTTTTCGTTTCGGAAACCCGCTTTTGGCTCCCTGAAGGTGTCGACAAGGGGCCTTTCCTTTGCAGACGGACCCGGCAGCACAAACATCTGGCCCTCTGCTTGTCGTTATGGGAAGACAGGCCGTCGTCGCTGGGCGCCAAACAAGGGGGTCTGTTTTGGAAGCGGGCGGGGGGGAGAAAAACCCGCATTCAAGACTCCTTTTCTTTACCCAAGGCCGCGGGACTCTTTTGTTTGGCCAGGAGAAAAGAGACAAAAAAGCTCGCTGTGCAAACCTCTCTCGGGTTGAATGCCGCGAGGCGCATGACATCAGAGGCAAGGTATGTGGCCCAGCCTGATGGCGGCCACGGGCTGATACATGCGCACCCCTCCGGCACCGAATCCGCGGAGAAGATTTGCTGGAAAATCCTTGAACAAACAACCTCTTTCTTTGCATACAGGGAGGGTGCTGGAGGCAGGGCCTGGCCTGCACGCCAGCAACACGTATGCGCACAACGGGCATGAACCAGCCAGCAGGAACATGGCAACGTCCTTGCATGAACATTGTCTGTCTGTCCACTCGTCTGTCTCTTTTATCCTGCCCCTCAGAGCAGCTTATACAGTGTTCATTGAGCCTCACTGCAAGCTTACTCCATTTTTTTGTTAAGTATCTCCTCGATCCCTATAGAAATAAGGCCTCTTGGCCGCCGTTCATCATGCTGTCTGGATGGAGCCTCCATGTTCAAAGGCAGTCTATCTTTGCAAGGAGATCTGGGGCTGGTGAGGCTCTGGATGGGCACTGGAGGAGGGAGGATTGCAAACCAGGCTGCCATGATCCTGCAGAGCTGTTCGGTTCTCTTGAGGATCAGATCTTTATTCAGAGAAGAGCAAACGGCTCCTTGGCAGGGCATTGTAGGCTGCGGGGAGAGGTGCCAAGAAGGGCCCTTTGCTGGCAGGAGACAAGAAGGATTAATAAATCTTCCTTTTCTTCCCCGTCTCTCAGCCCGGGCCCTGGGCGCATTCAGACACCGGCATCCCTGGGAAAGCCATCAGCAGCCGTGCGGCTTGGCTGAGAGGGAGAGGGAGAGAGAGGTTTTGCTCTATCAAATATTTGTTCAAAGCTTTGCCGTTTCCTCCGCTGCAGCCAGGATTTGACTCACCCATACCATCGGGGAGAGTGCCTCACCTTCCTGTCTTTTCGCCATCTATGTTGGATTTTTCGGAAAGAACTTGCCTGGGCAGAGCTGTGAGGATTGCAGCCATCTCCCCCGAAATGTTTTCCCCAAGGTCTGCCGGGATGATCTACAATTCGAAGGGATGATTTAAAAGTCTGGGGAAGGGGGCAAAGGAGGGAAAGGCGACTGCCAGCTGCTTTGAGACTCGTTTCGGTATTACTAATCTTATTATTTCTGCCCTGGGCCCATTCCTACATGTTTTGCCCCCTCTAGTGGCCACTTTGACATTACATCTTCATATGTCTGGCACGTATCTCCCTGCAGATTTAAATAAGTGGATGGCCTCACATTTCTCATTTTAAGATTGAAACTCTGGGTTGGTAAATTCCTGGATATTCTGGGATGGAGCCCGGGGAGGTCAGGTTTTGGGGATGGGAGTGACCTAGCCAGGTACGTGGATCTAAAGCCCACCCTCCAAAGTGGCCATTTCAGCTTCCACCTGAAGGTTGTCAAGCCCAGGAATTGCTTTGCCAGCCAACAGGATGTCTAATTTTGCCTGATTGAGCTGGAATGCCAGCATCTAAATTCTGGCCTTCACATTTTAAAAATTGTTCCGGAAGAGCCTGAAACTTCGTTAACCCCAGCAAAAATAAAAGAGCGTGGGCAGCCATTAGGGACGTGATGCTTTCCTTTGACCCATTGTCTCTTTTGGAAAAAGGCACTTGGTCTCCCGGCTGCAGGGACTAATCTGTCCATCTCTGTTTTCTCTTAATTCTGACCAGCTTCCAGGGTTTTCCTGGCTGTTTGGAGGGCTTTAATAGAGGCATTTCTCTTCTGCCATTCCCTTCGAAATAAAACGTCGTCTGGCCAGATTGTAATCGAGAGGCCTTCCTCATTGCAGGCTCCAGAAGACAGCTCCTGCGGTTGGGTCAAAGCAGAGGAGATGCTGGTTGCAGCAACACGGAGGGGGCCCTTCCTAAACAACGTAGCTGTGTGTTTCTGAAATGCGATTCCCAGCAGTGGAGCTGCACCACCATCTCCTTGGGACTTTTTTTGTGTAATCCCTAAAGCAGGGGTCCCCAACAGGGTGCCCGTGGGGCTCACCACGAGTTTTCAGAAAGTGGGTGTGGCCAGGTGAGGCTTTGACCTGGCAAGGGTTCGGATTGGCCCTCGGAGAGCTGATTGGCTGTGCCAATTTCCCAAAATGTGACTCGGGCAATACCTGCCGCCACAGCCCAAGGATCTTCACTGTGTGACTAGAGGGAAGCTGCGGCAGCCATTTTGTGGCAGGCTCCGCCTCCTGTGGTGGCCATTTTGCAGTTGTGCTCACTACGTCGTTTCAGAATGCCAAAGGGGCCCACAAGTTTAAAAGGCTGCATTTTGCCCTTTCCTTTCATCGGGTGCTTTTAAATATATATATTTATAATTATATCCGATTTCAGATCTCCTGAAATTTGTCTCGGATGGATCACTTGAAGCCACAAAATCAGAATCCGATCTGAAGCAAGACCACAGTCTCAATAGCATTCAAGGGCTGTAAATATACCTACACCTAGCTCCTGATAGTAGCTGAGATACAACATTGTGTACCAACTGGTGTCTCTGAACTGACTTCAAGGGCACACCTAGGTAGAGTGGGTTACAGTAGTCTAGTCTCTGTGTTACTGTGGCATGGATCCAGGTGGGACTGGCACCATCTTCAGGGCTGAACAGCACTGAAAGAAAATACTTTTTTCTGTGGTGGCATTGACATGTTTCTCCAGGAGTTACGACAGGCCGAGCATAACCCGTATCCTCTTAACTGAGTCAGCAGGGGCTAGGTGAATCTTTCACTTTATAACGAAAAAAGTTCACCAACATTTGGAAGAAGAATCGGGTGCGTTTTGAGGATGAGGTCAGAGCATCAGGCCCATGTTCATGATGTCACAGACACTAGCCAATTGTGGTCCGCGGCTGCCTTTCCCCCCCCCAGTTCAAGCTCAACAACACTGAAATCTTCACGAATAGCTGTCCGGCGTTCGTTACAGAACAGGAAAAAGACATTTTGGCCTGGAATGCAAAGCGGTGCTTTAAAACGACGGTCACGCCTCTTAAAATGTAACGTCTGTTTTCATCCTCTGCGCTACAGGCAGCCCGGGACGGTGCAACGGCAGACGGGATAAAAAAAAACACACCCAAAAAAACTCAGCCTTGGAAAACAGTTCGGAATTTCAATCCCGGCCCCACCAAGACCCACGCTGGGACATGCATAATCGCCAAAACACTCGCTGACATTTTATCTGGGCCGCTGGGGCTGCACAATTCCCAGAAAGCGGGCAGAGATCAGAGTTTCCAAGTCCCGCTCGGGACTCAGATGTCTTCTTAGCCCAAACCCTGGAGAGCAAACGTTTGAAGGAGAGATTTCACGGAGTCTCAGCTCCTTAGTAGGGCTGCCTGCCGAACTCATCCGGGATCAGTTCCTCTGGAGGAAATGGCTCCTTCGCAGGGTGGACTCTCCCCTCCTCAACCCCAGTCATCCTCCAGACTGCATCCTCAAATCTCCAGGGATTTCTGAGTCCTGGAAGGGCAACCCGACTGAGAAATCATTGTCACACCGTACGGGAGACAAAGTTAGGTTTGTTGTCAAGCCAGAACGAGGACACGAAAAGGCCTAAAGCCCCCAGACCCAGCTTGTAAATTCATGGCATTCCCCTATCATTGAAGCCAGCGTATGGTTTGTATGGCACGATACACGGTCCATTTTAACGCACACAACAACCCTATGAGGTAGGCACAGCCGAGGGAGAACGATTGGGCCAAGGTTGTTCCGGGAGCTTTGCAGAAAGTGAGGATTCGAACTGGGGCCTCCCCACCCTGTCTGGCGCTCTCACCACTATGTAACGCTGCCCCTTGCTGGACGCTTTCTGGATCTCTGCTTGTTGCCTTCAAGGGGTGTGGAAGAATTCCTACAAGTTGACCGCAGCTTGGAAATCTTATCCGGCTGACATGTTCTTGAACGGTCGGAAGGTCACGCCACAGCTGATTAAAGATCTTTTGCGAAGCACATCTGGAAACCAGCAGTGGACACTGGAGAGCAATTTGGAACGCAGGTTTTGGGCAGACAACTCGTTCAAGGGTCTTATCCCGGATTTGCAGCCCCTTCCCCACTTCTAGCTGCTCCTTCTGGGGGGGGGGGGGGAGATGGTACTGCTTCAATTAGCCATGTTTTCCTCTCCTGCCCCTTGTTTGCATGTCTTGGAGCCTTTCACTCGCTACTGGCTAGCGATGATCACATGATTTATGGTCACATGCTTCCTCCAAGGGGCTTACTTGGTTTGCCCTTCCTCCATCCCACTTGCACAACAGCCCTGTGAGGTAGGGCCTGACAAGAGATATGGACCCATGGTTCTTTGATAAAAGGCCAGCACTCTGACTGATACACTGCACTACCAATCGCACACTGGCAGGGATTTATGAGCTGTTTTGGAGTCTGTGGACGTCTTTGAAAGATCCCCCATCTTGCCCTCAGATTTTTAGGCCGGGGTGTCAACAGCTGCTAAAACAATGTTTTGCTTTTAAATAACTGCACGATCAAATCTTCAACGGCCAATCAGAAACCTCGCTGGATGAAAGCTCCACTTGGCCCCTCCCGCCTCCCCAAAACACTTGATGGGCAGCAGGCAGCAGAAATAGTGAACAGATACTTTGTGCACTGGATCCGATGGAAAGTGGCTGTTGGGCCAGCCAGCTATGGGTTAATACTCCCTGTAGCAAACAAGGCATTGTGCAAACCACTTGCCCAGAGAGAGAGTTTGAGACAGGCCAGCCAAGCCCAAACGGGCGTCGCCACCTTCCCCTCCCCTCCCAAATCTCGTCACGGTCACTGCCGGTCAGCCAGAACCTGCTGGGCGCACTTGGCTATCCATGCGAGGCAGAACTGACTGCTTGATTGCTGCCGTTAGAGGAGAACCAATGAGCAATCAGCAAAGACGGCGAGTTCAAATCTCACTTTGTCCATGAGCTAATCTGCTTGGCCCGCCTCATAAGGCAGTTGTAAGGATTACAAACAGAGTTGGTTTTGTTGAGAACAATTCCGACCTGCCTGGACCTCTAGCGACGGGAAGTGCTGTTTACCTGCTTCTTGTGAGTAGTTTGTGCCGTCCTGGGTGAAAGGAGCAGCTGTAAAGATCAAGAGGTTAGACGAGGTGATCTTGCGGTATTAGTGGCCTGGGACATTCAATCCCGTGTCCTCTTTACTTATGCAGAGTTTACCAATTACTCCTTGAGCTTAATCTCTACCGTCCCCCGTTATCACCTGAAATAAATCCTAGGTCTGTCTCTGTACTCATGCTGATATTCATTTCCTGTTATTGCCAGGACTCTGCTGAAAAGCTAGCCACTTTGTGTGTATGTGTGTGTGTGTTTGTGTGTGTGTGTGAGCGAGAACAATGCTTTTTTAGATCTGAAACGTGTTGCCAGATAGTTCTGATTCCAAGAAAAGGTTGTCTTCCAGCTGTCACCATTCCCGCAAATCTGCTGCAGATCAGCTGCTATCTTTCTGACTAGTCCCACGGTAGGTTCCAGCCAATTGGGGATCACATATTCACAGGTGTTCCCAGCCGACCAGGGGTAACATATCCCCATGGCTGAGCCTAGCCAAATGGTGGTCACATAGACTTACGAGTTATTCCGGCCTATCAGGGAGGTTGCATGTTTTCATCAGGGATCCAAGGCAATCAGGCAAAATATATCCTCATGAGTGAGTCGAGCCAAATGGAGAGCACATATATTTCTCGAGTGGTCCAAGCCTATCAGGGATCACACATTTTCACAAGGGATCAGGCAAAATCTATTCTCTAGTGATGCCATCCTATCATAGAATCATAGAATCACAGAATCATAGAGTTGGAAGGGGCCACACAGGCCATCTAGTCCAACCCCCTGCTCAACGCAGGATCAGCCCTAAGCATCCTAAAGCATGGGTAACATATTCTCACAAGCAATCCCAGCTAATGAGGGTCATATATTCTCACAATCGCCAAACGGTGATCACGCAACAAAGGGGACAAAACTGGTGGCACTCAATCCACCAGAGATGACTATAGAACAGTATCACGATGGTTCAACCATCTTACCCTTTTGCCTGTAAAAAGACGGCACCCCCTTTCACACTCCCTGAGTTCTAGACTGCTAGGTGCTCACAAGCAGGTTTCCTTTCTCCTCCCCACAACCGACGCCCTGTGAGGGAGGTGGGGCCGAGAGAGCTCTAGGAGAACTGCTCCAAGAGAACCGTGACTAGTCCAGGTCACCCAACTGGAGGCACGTGGAGGAGGAGCAGGCGGAGTCCGTCGCTCTTCACCGCTACCAGGAAATGAGTTGGTGCCTGTGGGCACGGTGCTGGGGACCACCGCGTTAAGGGGACTCCCTGACTATCAGGCCTGCCATGGTACATCCCAAACCCCCAAGCCTGGAGGGAGGACAGCCACTTCAGCAGAAGGAGCCTAAGAATTCTGCTCTCAAAGACGTGACAGATGGCTTTCTCTCCCATCAAACAGCGTCCTGGGCCTCCGTTAGCCGCTGACCTCTTGGCAGGGGAAGAGAAGGCAGCAGGAGGCCCCCACAAGACCCCCGTGCTCCAACGCAGCCCATGGGCCCCTGGGAAGAAACAGGCTATTCATTGCCCCATTGACCTGTGGGACCTTTGTTTCCCGGAGTCCCCGCTTTCTCCTCTGGCCTCCGCCTAATCGCTGAAAGAGGGCATAATGCCCCATCTCTGACATACAGATTCAAAGAATGCAGGAAGGAGAAGGGCGCTTCTTTGAATTTCAGAGGAAACAGATTGTGCGGTGCCTTCGTCTAATTAGGGTTGCCAGTCTGCAGGTGGTGGCTGGAGATGTCCAGGTCCCCAGGAAACGGAGATCCGTTCCCCTGGAGAAAGTGGACACCTTGGAAGGTGGGCTTTTCTGCGATTACACCGCACTGAAGTCCCTCCCCTCCCGAAAATCTGACCTCCTTGGGCTCCACCCCCCAAATCTCCAGCTATTTCCGAACCCTGAATCTACTGCGTTTATTAAAACATTTCTATTGCATCTTCCCTCCTGAATAAAGGCCACCGGAGGGGAGAGCATTGGACTAGGACCCCAGAACCCTCCCCTCGTCTCTCCCACAAAACCTACAGCAGGCTAGCCACTCTCTCGTCACCAACCGCAGGGCTGTTGTGAAGATAAAATGGGCGTATGGGGAAGAGCCGGGAAACCACCTTTGCTGGAGGCAATTGGCTCTGAATCTCCATATTCAGTAAGCGTCTAAATATCAGCACAAAGAAGGAACAGGGAAGGAAGGATTCACAATGCTTATACGTTTTGGCCTACCCGTGCGCGGGCCGGAACGAAATAACCGTGCCACAGAGACTGCAAATTAATATTCTTGAAAAAGAAATCAGATTCCTGAAACAGGTAAGAACTGGTGGCAGCAGGACAGCAATGAGGGAAAGTCCTCTGTACACACTCAGAGGACTTCCGATATTGCTCATTTAATTTGCACCTAACTGAGGCGTGTTCAGGGAAGAACGTCGTCCCCCCTTCCCCATTTTACACCATAACCTTAAACCGGCGTATCCCACCCAGAGGTTTCAATAAGAAGCCCTTAAAAATAGCTTGTTTTATTTCAACGCTCTTTGACAAATTACCCAATTACCTTGCTATAAATTACCCAAGCAGCGTGAAGCAACGTCGGAGCGACATGTAAAATTTTAAAACAAAAACAAAACACCCAATTATAACTTGGAACACTGTTATGGCTATGGGAGCAAGTCCTTTTCGTGGCATCCAGCATGGAGTCCATAGAATCACAGGGTTGGAAGGGGCCTTCCGGGTCATCTAGTCCAACCCCCTGCAGAGTCCAAGAAATTTACAACTACATCATGGTAATCCGTAGCGTTGCCAACTTGAACTTGTGAAATTCCTGAAGATTTTTTTTGGGGGGGGGGAGTAGAAACTGTTGTACTATGCAAGATCTGTAAGGGTGCATGATTTAACAGCATAAGAGAAAAATCCTAACAGGGTGCATCGGAGATGTGTAGTTAGCAGAATCAGATTAGGAACTTCCTGGCATTTTAAAAACAATCTCCCCCGTGTCCTGATCGGCCCCGTTGGGGACTTCCTGCTCCTCTGAGCCCGCTTCCTTTCCGCAATCCCTCCACAACAATTAGTCGGTTAGACTGTTAGGACTATCTCTCTCCTCTCTGACAAAGGTTGCTTCTCTTCTCAATAAAACCACTTGACTCTTTTAAGGACGGTGCTCGGCTCCTTTACGCATTTAAACTCTGCCACTAGAACCTGGGGAAGGTGGAGTTTGAATAAGGAAGGCACCTTCCAAAGCGGCCGTGTCCTCCAGGGAAACTGAGTTCTGTCCCCTGGAGATGAATCTAAGAGAGAAGTTGGCAGCCCAGTTTAATGCAGCGTAACGAGCACCCCCTTTGTGCACTTAGCTTGAAAGCAGAAGTAGAGGCTTTCCCTAGAGCAGAAAGGACCCTGCATCGGCTGAATGATTCAAGACCAAAGTGCATCTTGCAAGCAAATGAAAGGAGGGTTTTAAGAAGGCCTGCAGCAAAGAGAGAACGCAAGAGGAAGGAGCCAGAGAGCAGCTACAAAGGAGAAAAGGGAAACCGTGAGCCGGAAGAACAGGATCCTTCCCCAGTCCCTCCCAAAGAACCAAAGCACCAACTTCCTCTGTCTTTTATATGCATCCTGCCAGACACGCCCCTTCGTGGCTCCCTTATCTTGCCCGCAAGTCGGTTCTTACCCCGGAGCAGGCCTTTCCTCCTGCGGGTGTGTAGAGGGCTGTCAAATTGCAGATGACTTATGGGGACCCACCCTTGTTTTCAAGGCAAGCGATTAAGCAGAAGGGGTTGGCCGCCACCTTCCTCTGCAGAGCCTTCCTTGGTGGCCTCTCTTTCTGACACTGCTTAGTTACTGACTTATGGAGACCCCCCTTTGCAGATGACTTATGGGGACCTCCCCTTGTTTTCAAAGCAAGGAGAAGCGAGGTTTGGTTGGCCGTTGCCTTCCTCTGCAGAGCCTTCCTCGGTGGTCTCCTTTCCAAGTACTGACCCTCTGCTGTGTTTTGGGGGCTTTAAGTCAGGGTGTGGATGTGGAGTGGGGTTGCCATTTCCAGTGTGGGAAATTCCTGGAGATTTGGGGAGGGACACCGGACAGGTATACTTCCCCCCTCCACAGCAACCATTTTCTCTGATTTATGTCACCAGGAATTATAATGTTGAGCGATCTCCAGGCCTCACCTGGAGGTTGGCAAGGAGACCATAGGTTTACTATCTCTAGCTTGGGCAGTTCTTGGGGGTAAGAGCCTAGAGGACGTGATGTTTGGGGAGGGGGACCCTCATGCACCCCCCTCCAAAGCAGCCCCTTTCCTCCAGGGGAACTGCTCTCTTCTCCCAGGAGAATTCCAGGCCCTGCCTGGAGGTGGCAACCCTAGCAGCCTCCAGGCACAGCCTGGAGATTTAGAGCTGACCTCCAGTTCCCCAGGAGTGAAGGACCACTTCGGAGGGTGGCCTCTACGACCTCACATCTTTCCCTGAACTCCCGCCTCTCCTCAAAACAGACTCTCCTCAGATTCTGCCCCTAAACTTACAGGAACTTCCTCACACGGAGTTGGTAGCCCTGGACTTCTTCCGGAAGAAACGGCGGAGCTTCAGGATGGAACTTCCTCAGGAGGGACTGTGGATCAGAGCCCGGGCCCTGTTTTGCAGGCGGAAGTCTTTCCGTCCAGTCCTCGGGACATCCAGAGAAAGGATCTTGAGAAGAAGGTGCTGGGAAGATCTCCGGAGAACCGTGGCCCGTCTGAGTTAACAATCGCGACGGAAATAGTCTGATATTCTGAACTGATACAATCAGCAGCGGCTGCCTATTATCTTTAGGGGGTCTTAGGATCTGGCTGCTGCTAGAACTGGACCTTATTGACGTTCTGACGGATCTCCACATTGGGGAGATCTCTCCACCTGCAGAGGTGGCTTTACTCTCGAAAGTTGGAAGACCATCTCAGAAAACCTAGGCTCTCGGTACGAACAAATTTGCAAAACAGAGGTTTCTTATCCCGCCTTGCGTACGGACGAGTTCCACCTTCTACTTTAGAGTTGCGAGCAGTTTCAACCCTCCCTCCCATCCGCTGTAGCTTCCAAGTGCTGGCTAGTCTTAGGGAAACCAGCGAGTCAGTGCAAGTGACTTTTAATCCTCCAGATTTGGGGGAAAGACCCGTGGAAATCTCGACGTGCAGGGAACTCCTCTTGCAGAACGCAGCCGATGATTCAGAGCAATCTTCTGTGGCAACAACGACCCCGCCCCAGCATCACTGGCATTTAATTGCTTAGATATCCAAATATTTGCTGGAGGGGGGGGGGAAGCATTCCTCCGGGTGTTTTGAATCTGCCCTATAAACTGCAGGCTTTACACATCTTCGGGACACACCCCTGTTTGATACGGCTTAGGACCGAAGACGGCGTTAGCTCTGTGCTATTTCAACCCCTGCTCTTGGCACAGCAGAATTCCGCAACCTGCGTATCTTACTAAGAACATTTCTGCGTTCTCGTACGCCGACCCATTTCATCCTGCCGCTTTCCGCGTCTTGCAACAGATTTTCCCTGGTTTGGCTAGTTATAGGGGGGAATCGTTCCAAGTCACCCAGGTGCCTCCCGCCCCACCCTCTGGGAATCTTAATTCGGGTCTTCTCTGGGGTCTGACAGCTTGGATCTGTCGCCTATTTTCTTGCCTTTCTCTGCAGCCAAGATTAGAAGCTCCCGCTCACTTTTTTTAAAAAAAGGGAAAGGTGAGATTCTGAGGAAGCATGGCCCCACCACATTCTTGGAATCGCTCTCTCTCACACACACTTGCGCACCCGCATGTGCACACAGAGTCCCTTTTGAACCCTGCTCGCATCGTGACATAAGATTTCCTTGCAGACGATCCAGAGTCTTCGAGGAAACAGAGACGAGATCACCCAGAACGAATGATATCCCCATAGGGAGTTTCTCCTAGCTCAGGGACTGCCTCGTGGATCTTGGCAAAGAGAAGGGCGAGGAGAAAGAAGATGAAGGAGAGAAGACCCTTACAATGTCCACAAGACTATCCTTCTCCGTTGGAAGATAGTTGTTTTGAGTCCCTGGCTCCACCGCTCAGACCCAGTACTGACTGTTTTTTAGAGCCGGGTTGGATGTCCTGCAGTACTGAAGTAATTCTGGATCCTGCTGTCCTCCTGGTCCTTTAGAGACGGGCCCTTTGGCCTCCAGCGTGTTGACCGTCATCAAAGGAATGGCTTGGTTGGGGTCTGTCTTGCGGAAGGTCTCCTGGTCTCCCAAGGTCCCGTTCTTGTATTTGGGGGGCGTCCCCTGGACGTTGTGCTTGCCCGTCTTGTTACGCTTGTGCAGGTAGAAGAGCAAGGGCAGGATCAGGGCCAGCAGCAAGACAATGAGGCAGATGGGCAGGATGATGCTGAACATGTTGGCTTCGATGAACTTGAGTAAGCTGCCCCGTTCTCCTGGAGAAGCACTGGTTGTCACGCCATGGCCGGCTCGCGCAGTTGGGAGTGCGGGTGGCCCGCTGGAACTTATCCCAGGGGTCTCTGACCCTGGTGGCCCGTTTGTAAGTGACTCAGAAGAAGGTGTGATGCTTTGAGTGGCCGGGCTGCGGCTGTTGTCTTGAAGATCAGGCACGTGGAGCAGCCTTGCTCCGTATGTCGCCGAGGTGTTGAAGGTGTCGGTCGTGTATGTAACAGATGCCAGAGCGGGTGGTACTCCCTCGGCCGCTAACTCGAACTGGAAGCTGTCCTGCTGAAGATTTGTCCCCGAGTCTTCTCCATCCCAGATTTCTAATGCCACCAACCCTCTCTCGAGGTCCTCTTGGTTGAAGGCGTCAATGGACATGGGATGGTCCCCTTTGTCTTTGGGGACCTTCACAAAATGACCATCTTGCGGTGCTCGCAGGATTTTGAAAACCGGGACGCTCTTCGTCTTGTTGGCCAACTCGCTCGCGTCGAGAATGCTGGTGTCAAGGACGACGGTGGTTCCTCGTGGCCAAAGGATGTCCTCTTGAGTTTTGACCAAGGCCTTGACTATCACGTTCACCGTTCCAGAAATATTCACGCCTCCTGACGTCGCGATGAACTGGAACTTGTCTCTGGGGGAAGTGAAATCTGTGAATGCGAAGGTCACCTCCCCGTTGTTGACCTGCTTGTGTGAAAAGTCTCTTGCTGGGTTTTGATTGACCCTGACTTGGCCAAACTCTGGATCTCGGATGAGTCTATAAAATGTGTTTGGCTCGCCTCGGCCTGAAGCCCCTAGAAGGTGGTGTTGGGATAATGAAGCCTTATTCGCCTCCTGGGCGATCTCCAAGGGTGTCTGGTTGGTGGCCCATGTGGTTGCTGGAAGGATCATGACCTCCAGAGAGATTAAGATGGCTGGACTGTGTCCATCAGAGACGGAAAGTTCTAACGTCCCGGGAGAATCAGTTGTATTTGCGATGAACATTAACCGTCCCTCGTTGACATCTGCTTGGGTAAACTGGGCGAGAGGCGCTTGCGGGTTGTGTACATCTACCACAAAGCCATCAGAAGTCCCAGAAAGGACCTCATACTTGATTTCGTCTGGGGAGCTGTCAGGATCCACGGCATTCAAGTGTTCTTGAGAGAGCACCACGGGAGAACTGTGGAGGGCCTGTAGCACCACGCCTTGAGTGACCACCTGAGGGGGCATCTCACCGCTATCGCTGACCGTTACGTTGAATCTTCCGGAAACGACGAATCCTTCTCCTTTCCGCGGAGGCTGAAGGGATTCCACGGCCACATGCCGGAGCCAAGCATTAAAACTGAAATGATCGTCGAGGGTGCTAGACCCATGGTGGGCATACTCCAAGCCCCCGTCCGTCAGGTCGGACTGCAGGAAGTAGGGGTGCTTTCTGTTGACCGGCCCGTCGGGCAGGGACAAGCTCCCGTGATCGGGTAGCTCCGTAACGAGGAATATCACATCGTAGTCTGCTCTCTTGGACTCGGGCACTTTGGCAAGGAGGTTAGAAGCGTCCAACATTGAGGTGTCAATGACCTCGCTTTGCGCCTCTGGAACGACGAGACCTGAAACAGAAAGATACGCAGTTGAACGAGAAAGATATGTACCTTTGCGAAGGACCATGGATCAACGATGAGAACAAATACGGGTCTCAAGATCAGTTGGGTCTCAAGATCAGACGTGCTGTGACATTTTAAAGTCTTTTAATGGGAGTTTTAATGGGGTTTTAAGACACTGTAACCCGCCACGAGCCATTTGGGAGTGGCGGGAAATAAATCGTAATAATAATAATAATAATAATAATAATAATAATAATAAGTGTCCTGCATAGTGCAGGGGGTTGGACTAAATGACCCATGAGGTCCCTTCCAATTCTATGATTCTATGAAGTGATAGGGGAAACCTGACATCCTAGAGATATACTACCAGAGCAGAAAACTCTTAGCAATATGGAACAGAGTTTGGACTCTATACAAGAAGAAGAAAAAGAAGAAGAGTGGGTTTTTTTGTAACCTCGCTGAACCCGAGTTTAGTTGTTCTATTGCAGACCAATATGGCTAACCTCTGAAGCCAGGAAAAAGAAGGAAGAGGGGGAAAATGAAATCAGGATAACTGAGGACCGACAAGAAGGAAAGTCAGAAAGGATCATCGCTTAATGGCCAAGCCCCGGCTCCGCATGCGGAAGGTCCGGGGTTCAGTTCCCAGCATCTCCGGTTAAAAAGATCTCAGGAAACAGGTACTGGGAAAGACTTTTCTCATCTGAGACCCTGCAGAGCCATCACCAGAGAGAAGAAAATACTAAGTAAGATAGATCTCTGGTCAGATTCGGTCTTATGATACATAATTTCTTGGAAAATTGACTGTAGAATTCTGGAAGGAGATGTGATTACTAAATATTTGGGTTATTTAATTACTGGCACTGGAATTATTTTTGGGAATACCTGTCCTTCCCAATAATGAAGCTATAAAACATGCATAAAGTCAAACGAGTGCCATATAGTGGCTTGTATTAGTCCTGGGGAGAGCTGGGTTCAAATCCCCACTCTGCCATGAAGCTCATGGGATGAGAACTGAGTCGATTTCTTTCACCATCACTCAAACATAAGTCATTGGAGTGTTAGTAAGCTTGAACAAAGGAAGGCAGACCCTGATGTGTCCCCCCCAGCTCACTGTGATAGTAGTAAAATACCTATCTTCCATATTCCAGCATAGTTTATCAGTTCCTCTCTTGGAGACACTGCAAGCTCTTTCTCCCCGGGAAAAAATGGAGCTTTCTGGGTGGTGAGTGATTTACGAACTTGGGTTTTCTTTACCTTTGTTTCTCCACAGCTGAGTGGTGCGCTGCGGACAGGTGGTTTCAAACAAGACCGACAGTCCGAGGACATAGGGGTCCGTGGTCGCGGACGGAGACGAAATCCGGAAGTGAAGGGCGTCTTCAAGAAGCCAGAAAGGCTGGTCTGGCATTTCATGCTGGTAGAAGATCTCTCCGTTATCCACCTGGGCTCGCGACACACAGAAGAAGAAATGGATCATTTCTCTGCAGACTCAATAGAGCACTTTTGATGCACTTTCCGGCCAGATTTTACTGTGTGAATCGGCAAAACCCCCCTGACGAAGGGGACTGAAATGGCTTTATTTAGCATGTGTGAAATTCGCGTCTATTCCTTTTCGTTCGCTCCTCTGAATTTGGCCCCGGCTTAAAGGTGACCGGCATGCAGTGATTTTGGGCTGCCGTGGAGTGAAAGACCGCCAGAATTTTGTGACGGAAATGGTTGAGCCTCAAGTGTCCCTATATTTCCCTGGAGCGAGTTCAAGATTTGCATCTCTTGGAGTTTCCCTTTCTCACTTGGACTCAACGCACATTACACCATGCGAGGCAACACAATCAGAAAGATGGGGTATGCCCGTACAATACAATTAGGGCTGTTCAGCCAATCAGAAAATTTTAAAAAAGCAGACCATAAGTGTCATGCATGATGCAAGATTCCAGATTAGGATCCAATTTACAACAGACAATGAACAATAGCATAAACCAGAGTCCCGAATAATTTATCTAAGGAATTCGGTGGATCATTTCGTATAGTACAACTCTGCCACATCAAAAAAAGTCTCTTGGACAATTAAATTTTGTAGATTGTCTTTTCTAGAAATTGCATAATACTGAGCGTTTCGACAATCTAAATAAGTGCAACTCACTTACCTCCTCCTGGGTGAAGTTCTTCAGGCCCACGCCATCATCGTCCTTCTGGCCATTCACCAACCTGCCGAATTTCAGGGGCTGTTCAATGAGGTAGACAATGTACCGAGCCTCTGATCCATCATTGGTCACTGCTTTCAGACTCTGGCTTGTGATTGGCTGTGAAGAACCTGAAAAGAAAGAGTTTGGAGGTGATAGGCGAGTTCATAAGTCCGGCAAAGCGGATGCCATTTTAAAGTTGTGTAGTCCGAGCTTATGAGCTCATTTCTACTTTTTAGCTGATTTCAGTCAAAGCTTCCTGCACACAACAGGAGGCGGTAAATTGGGTAAGAGAGCAAGGTGATATAACTAGCTAAGTAAGGAGAACTGTTGATATAAGGAGATGAGGGGAAGTATTTCTTGCAAAAGCCTGGTTTTGCAAAGCCTATAGAAAACCATAAATCTGTCACATAGTTATACTGGACCTTTGACAAAATGTGCTTATACAGATATGAAGAAAGAATGCATGTGCTCATCGAAAGACATCTGTGCATGTCTAAAAGCTGTTTGTCACACTGTAGAAAAGACTCACGGAAACCTTGCGTCCTTGCTGCCAAGGTCACCTCTATTGCAAGTTTTCTCTGCTTCTGGAATCTTCCAAACAAGGCCAAATCAATCAGTCAATAAATCTCTCACCTTGCTTCTGCTGAAATCTGGGCTCGAAATAACTGACGATCAGTTCGATAAAAGCAATCCCACGTAACAAAAAAAAAACAAAACAAGAAAACAGAACAGGAAAACAGAACAAGTCGCTCACCTGGACAAACGGTTAAATCCTGCTTGTTTTCCAAAGTGATGGTCGGCTTCTTACGGGCGATCACAGAAAAGAAGTGGCCGGGGGACATGTTTTCACCGTCAGAGACATCGAAAGAAAACCCGCCTTGCAGGGTTCCTGCAGACGGAAGGATGGCGGGAGATGAGAGCTAGGAATTGGGGGCAATTTGGACAGTAGAACTCCCTATACTGGTCCAAGGGAATATAGCACAGATGGAGTATGGAGCCAGTATTAGGAGAGACAGCGTGTTGTGGTTAAGAGCAGCAGCTTCTAATCTCATGAACCAGGTTCCATTCCCAACTCTGGATAGAGCTGTTCTCACATAACAGTTCTCACAGAGCTCTCTCAGCCTCACAGGGGGTCTGTTGTGGGGAAAGGAAGTCAAGGTGATTGTAAGCCGCTTTGAGACTCCTTTGGGCAGGGAAAAGCGGGGTATAAAAACCAACTCTTCTTCTTAAGTCCCGCCCGCCCATCTCCTTTTCTTTGTTTTTGCGGTTCACGGTAAAAATGGAAGACAAAAAGGCCGCCCCAAACCCCGCCAACCCCAAATCCCAGCACGCACCTTGGTGGATGAAGTGAACAAGCCGGCTGTTTATCTGGGCCTGAGAGAACCGGAGAGCCGCATTTCGGGGCGAGGTCTTCAGCACGACTTTCCCGTTGACCGGGGTCCGGATGGAATAGACCACTTCCTCGGCTGGCGTGTCCTCATCTTCGCTCCGGAGCAGATCCGCTGTAATCTCGGCGGTGCCGCCTTCCGGCATCTGACAGGAAGGGCAGGAGCGGGACGGATCCTTAGTCGTTTCACAACATACAAGCATCCAGAGGCCTAACGCATTTCAGTCTTTGGCCTCGGGATTAAGCACACACAAACACACAAAACATGCACGCTCATCACCCACCGGGGGGGTAAACAAACGTCCTGTAGATCAGGGGTAGTCAACCTGTGGTCCTCCAGATGTTCATGGACTACAAAACCCATGAGCCCCTGCCAGCGTTAGCCCATGAACATCTGGAGGACCACAGGTTGACTACCCCTGCTGTAGATGACAAAAATATTTCAGGGATTTCCGCTCCTCTCCAGACTGCAGAGATAATTCCCCTGGAGAACATGGCTGCTGGAAAGGGTGGACTCTAGGGCCTTGTACCCCCTCTGAGATCCTTGTCTTCCCCCAAATATCCAGAGCTTCCCAAGCTGGATGTGGCCACCCTCCCTTCCCCCATCCCCCCAGGTGGCCAGGGGTGCCCCTCCAACCCTAGAATAGTGCGTCACTGGTGACATTTTGGGTCTTTCGAGGGTGACATTTCCCCTAAAGCTCTTCAGTTTCTCTGTGTCTCAAGTACCTCGCAAAGAATTTTCTTTTCCCTGGAAGACTCTAAAACAGGAAACTTTGAAGAACTTTTGGCACCGGGAGGGACATTTCCGGCCATCTCTGCCTTCCACGGTCCTAGGGCACAAGGGCTGCTTAGATTTTCCGCCCCAAGATCCCAAAATAAGCCTAAAGAGTGTGGCTGGTTTTGTTTTGTTTTTTGTAAAGAAGCCTCTGCTGAAATTTCCGTTTCTGAAACGCCGTCTGCTGGCTCCCAAGTCTCCCTCCCCTTGTTTCCGAATCACACGCGATGGCCTTGACTTCTATAATTCGCGGGGAGTTTGTTGAGTTTTGCGCGGAACATCCACAAACATTCCAACCTCTCGGGGGGAGCGGCTGGAGCCAGGCTGCTGATGCAACCTTTAACTGGAACGCGGTACGGCCTTGACAGAGAACATCATACTTTCAGAATCTGAGTCTCTTGGAAAGCTCCTTTTGTATTTATTGATGTGTTCTAAGCCTTCGTTATCGAGACCGCAACAGAGGAAAACAGAAACGACGTTTTTGTGTGTCACTCTGAGCAAAATAAAATTAAGGAAAAGACAACAGGTGAGTCTGTTCACTGCATCGTAGAACGGCTCTGTTTCATGGTCTTTCTCTGTCATGTTGGCCATTTCCCACTGTGTCTCTCATATTGTTGTCGCAGCCTTGTCTTCCAAAATTACAAAGTGAGACAATGGATCTCTCTGTGCCAAAGTGACCCAAGAGCCACAGCACCTGTGGATGACACACCTGGCCATGGAGAGATTCCTGTCTCACCATGTCTTACCTTACCAGTCACTGGAGAAGCACCAGGGACGAAAAGGACCAGACCCCAGCCACACAACCCGGAAAACCTTCAGTGTCGGGCTCTCGCCTCCGAAATTACCTCTGAGCACATGTTGAGGCCGAGCCAATGCTGCTTCCCATCCAGAACAGCTTGCTCTCCTCTCCCCAGGCACCACCCCCAAGCCTCCAGGAATTACCCAAGCTGGAGTTGGCGACCAGACACTCAGAACCGCTGGGCTTTCTCAGAAGCATGAAACAGAACAGCACCTCCTCGCCCCGGACGGCCCTGTGAGGTCGTCGGGAGAACTCGACACCAGGGCCATGACTTGACCGTGATCCCAGTTGAGCATCTGCTCCACCATGAAGTCATGCGCTATGAGAACATTAGCCTAGTTAGTCACTTGGGGGACGTCTTTCCTGCGTGATAACCTCCTTACATTTTGGGGGGGCTTGTTCTCTGCGGCTGGACGCTCTGAAACGATAGCCCCACATCCTCCCCGAGAAGCCCATCGGCTTGCCTCACAGGACCCTGCCTCCAGAGCGCCCTGGGGAGAGCGTGCTGGAGCATCATGCGCAGGCCGACAGTGGGCCGTGCGGCCTGTCTTCTTGGCTGCAATCGTTTTATTTTTGGAATCCGTTTCAGGCCCCGGAGAGGGAGCTTGCATAACACGGCCGTGAGGCGATGGTCCCCGGTGGGCTGGGCGGTCATGCGCCTCCAGCCCTGCCTCACAGGCCATCACTCTTAGCTCATGTTGCAACCCAGGCGCAAGGGCCCCGAGTCGATAAGGAGCTTGCTGGGGGATGGCCCACCCTCCTTGCCTTTTTCCTTGGGCTACCGAAGGTCCGGTTCTCCCCCGGAATTGCAGGCAATGGGGCAATATCCCAGTCATTCCACTGGTGAGCATGGTCTCCTCCACCCCAGGGTCAGCCAGCTGTGGGTTGGGAAATCCCTGGAGACATTTGGGGTAGAGCCAGGAGAGGGTGTGATTTGAGGGAACTCCGTGGAGGATCATGCAACGGAGTCCCCCTTCCAGAGCATCTGTTCTCGCCTGGAGGTGAGCTATGCTCCTCTGAGCAAACGACTCCCCCTAGTAGCAGAAGAAGAGATTTTTAAAATACCCCATTTCTCACTGCCCAAAGGAGCCCCAAAGCTGCTTCCCCTGGCTAGGAGTTTGCTTTAAGCTCAGCCATTACATAAGGAGCCCGTGGAGGCGCTGCCGTGGAGCGATGCCGCCCTCCTGTGGCCACTGTTCGGTATTGCAAGTTGACAGAACACCCACTTTTTGCAGGGCTATAATAAACTTGGCATCCTGAAAGATTTGTGTCCATGGGATGTGTGACATTCTGCGTTTCCTTTTGGGGTCTCCCGTGGGTGTTCAGTGCCCTCGAGCCCTTCCAGTTTAGAGCGACTCTGTGAACGAACGACCTCCAAAATGTTGTACCCTGAACGATCTCACTGGTAGTTTTTGCAAACTGACAGCAAAGGAGCGAAAGCCACTGGGGAGGGTTGGGGGGAGGCAAAACCCCCCTTGCCATCTGGGACAGGCGGGGCCTTGAGAAAGTTGGCAACCTCTTCTTTCCTCCCTGGATCAACAGGGATGCCAGTCCCCAGGAGGGACCTGGAGATCCCCTGGCAGGCAGAATGTCCCAGGTTTACAGCTCACCTCCAGGCAACAGAGATCCCTGGAGAAATTGATTTTTTTGGAGGGTGGGCCCCACCCCAAACCCCACCCCAAACCCCACCCCAAACCCCACCCCAAACTACACCCACTCCCAGCTCCAACCCCAAAGTCTCCAGGTATTTTCCAAAAATTACTTTCCTCCTCCAAGCATCCTGGATCTCTGCCCTCTTTGCATATTTAAATTCTGCCAACCAGGGGTCTAGAAATGCCTGTTCTGAGCTCAAACTAGGTGCAATGGGGTGCTATTGATGGTCCGCTGCACATGTCCACACGTCTCTCACCCACATCTAAATCCTTGCACGTCCCCCAGTTCGGCGAGGGAGTCATACGCCCCTGCCCCGCACCCCAAAGAGCTACCTGCAGTTCTTGGTTGACCAGCACCACCGGGGCCTCGTCGTTGCTTGGAATCACCTCGATGGATACTGTCCTCGGGGGGCTCTGCTGGTTGACCTCGGAGACGTTGGCCACCACCGTGAAGCCGTCCGCAAAGGATTCGCTGCCATCGTGCACGTAGTGAATCAGCTGCTGCTCTACCTGGGTGCAGAGAAGACAGCGGCTGAGGGGCCTTGGGCCGGCTTCTCCGGCAATGAAGTTGCGGGATGGTTGGTTAGAACAGGTATAATAGATCAAATTGTAACTCAAGACAGAGGAGGGGCCCTGGCTCAGTGGTACAGCACCCACTTGGCAGGCAGAAGGTCCCCGGTTCAATCCCAGCATGTCCAGTTAAAGGACCAGGCAGGAGGGGATGGGGAAGGCCTTGATCTGGGGCCCTGGCTCAGGGGCAGAGCCTCTGCTTGGCAGGCAGAAGGTCCCCGGTTCAATCCCCGGCATCTCCAGTTAAAGGACCAGGCAGGAGGGGATGGGGAAGGCCTTGATCTGGGACCCTGGCTCAGGGGCAGAGCCTCTGCTTGGCAGGCAGGAGGTCCCAGGTTCAATCCCCGGCATCTCCAGTGAAAGGACCAGGCAGGAGGGGATGGGGAAGGCCTGGATCTGGGACCCTGGCTCAGGGGCAGAGCCTCTGCTTGGCAGGCAGGAGGTCCCAGGTTCAATCCCCAGCATCTCCAGTTAAAGGACCAGGCAGGAGGGGATGGGAAAGGCCTTGATCTGGGACCCTGGCTCAGGGCCTCTGCTTGGCAGGCAGAAGGTCTCAGGTTCAATCCCCGGCATCTCCAGTTAAAGGACCAGGCAGGAGGGGATGGGGAAGGCCTTGATCTGGGGCCCTGGCTCAGGGGCAGAGCCTCTGCTTGGCAGGCAGGAGGTCCCCGGTTCAGTCCCCGGCATCTCCAGTTAAAGGACCAGGCAGGAGGGGATGGGAAAGGCCTTGATCTGGGACCCTGGCTCAGGGCCTCTGCTTGGCAGGCAGAAGGTCTCAGGTTCAATCCCCGGCATCTCCAGTTAAAGGACCAGGCAGGAGGGGATGGGGAAGGCCTTGATCTGGGGCCCTGGCTCAGGGGCAGAGCCTCTGCTTGGCAGGCAGGAGGTCCCCGGTTCAGTCCCCGGCATCTCCAGTTAAAGGACCAGGCAGGAGGGGATGGGAAAGGCCTTGATCTGGGACCCTGGCTCAGGGCCTCTGCTTGGCAGGCAGAAGGTCTCAGGTTCAATCCCCGGCATCTCCAGTTAAAGGACCAGGCAGGAGGGGATGGGGAAGGCCTTGATCTGGGGCCCTGGCTCAGGGGCAGAGCCTCTGCTTGGCAGGCAGGAGGTCCCCGGTTCAGTCCCCGGCATCTCCAGTTAAAGGACCAGGCAGGAGGGGATGGGAAAGGCCTTGATGTGGGACCCTGGCTCAGGGGTAGAGCCTCTGCTTGGCATGTAGAAGGTCCCAGGTTCAATCCCCGGCATCTCCAGTTAAAGGACCAGGCAGGAGGGGATGGGGAAGGCCTTGATCTGGGACCCTGGCTCAGGGGCAGAGCCTCTGCTTGGCAGGCAGAAGGTCCCCGGTTCAATCCCCGGCATCTCCAGTTGAAAGGACCAGGCAGGAGGGGATGGGAAAGACTTCTGCCTGAAACCCCAGAGAGCTAGTGCTGGTCTGAGTACACAAAGCTGGCCTTGACAGACTTATGGTCTGCTTCACAGAATCACAGAGTTGGAAGGGACCCTGCAGGCCATCTAGTCCAGCCCTCTGCTCAATGCTAGATAAGCCTCAGTATAAGGAAGTGTTGTGTGTTCATGCCTTCCTACCTCAAACCAGGAGAAGACTCGCAGGTTCCCTTCTTCGGGTTTCTCCGTGTTCTGGAGAATCCCGTGCTCTGGACCGTCCAGAACCAAAAAGTCCACATTGAGAGCTGAGAAGTACGTGCTGGGGATGTTGATGACGTCCATGGAGATGGCCTTGGTGCTCCCTTCTACGACGGTGATGTTGTGGACCTCCAGAGGAATCGAAATGGGCAGGATCTCCAGGGACACCACCACACCCTCCAGGGTGTCCACCCCCTTGGCCGTGATATCAACAGTGAACTGGTCGCTCTGTATCTCCGGGTTGGAGTGGAGGTACAGGACTTGGCCTTCGTTGATGTCTTCTTGGGTGAAGGACTGGATGGGGTCTAGGTCTGGAGGTTCATCTGAGTTTGGGCCCTCATACAGGGCCACCAGGAACCCCGAAAGAGGGGGGACGGTGACTGTGTACGTTATCTCATGGGGAGGGACGTCTTCGTGTTGAACCTACGAGCGGGGAATTGGAGAAGAGGAAATGCCTAATGAGCTGCAACCAGTCAAGAGGAAAGATAATCAAGAACGCAAGAGAAGCCATGTTGGGTGAGGCCAATTGGGCAATCTCCAATTTTTTTCCTCTTTTTTGGATTGTCTTTTAAATATTGTTATGGTTAGGATGCAAGCAAGCTGGGCCTTGATGCTTTGCCGGTGCCGAAATACTTTGTGGATATAGAAATAACATGATGCCGCTCGAGGCTGTCATTTTTAAGCCCTGTAGAATGGGAAACCTCTGAACCCGTACGCAAAGAGTTGTGTCGTTATTGTGTTGTGTTATGTGGTATCATTCTGCGGTTTCATGCAACTCCAGGTCAGGGGTAGCCCACAGAAGGCCAAACCCGTCAGATCTCAGAAGCTAAGCAGAGCCGACCCTGACTTGTATTTGGATGGGAGACCTCCAAGGATTTGGGAGGTCATTCCTCCAGGGAACACTAGGGGTCAATGCTGTGGAGCCAGGAAATGGCAGACCACCCTCAAACGTCCCTTCCCAGACTATCTTCAGATCTCCTGGCTGCACGATACGTGCACCATAAGATAAATGAATAAATAATAAACCCATGAAACTTTGAAATCCGGCCCTGAATCATTGTATGCATTGATTTGGCCGGATTTGTATGCATTCTGCTGTTCTTAGTGCATTTGGTTCCCCAGTTGTGAAATGCAGTTTTATTTGCTGTCGGTTGTACGTTTGATATTGTCTGTACAGCATTGTTTCCGTTTCAAAGTGGGCCTGCGCTCGAACGGAGAAGTGCTGGTAGCATCAACAGCACCTTAGAGACCTACAAGATTTGGGGAGCATAAGCTTTCGAGAATCAAAGGCAGCTCCAAAGCTGTTACCCCCCAAATCTTGTCGGTCTTTAAGGTGCTCCTGGACTTGAGAATCTGCCTGCAATTTATAAGTTTTCTCAAAAATGGGCTGGATGTTTTCAACGACATATTTACAGCCTATCACGCCCAGAGCTAGCAGGATCACGAGCAAAGGAAAAGATCACCTACCAGCAAATAGTCGTTCTTGATCTCCACTGCTTCTCCTTGGAGGATGTGGATCCTCTCGTGATGGACAAAGTTGAGGGGGCTAGGGCGGGGCCCTCGGGACACGGTGATATCCAGCGTCCCTTCCACGGCCACCTGATTCACTTCCGCCGAGAAACGGATCTTGTCCTGAGAGCTCTTGCTCCCGTTGTGCTGGTACACCACTTCTCCCGAGAGCAGGTCTTTCTGAGTGAAGGAGGACACCTCCTGATCCCCGCGGAGAACCACTCCCCCTTGGGGCGGGGCTGTGATGCGAAAGAGGACGTCTTCGGAGTTACGGATGTCCATGTTGGTTTCCAGGCCGAGGATGGAAGAATCGATGGCCCCTTGGCCGCCTTGGCGGATGACTAAGCCCGTGTGGTTCTTGATTTTGAGATAAGGATCAGACGCCTGCACTTCCAGAAGCGTGGCCGTCTGGTGTAGGCCGTCGGAGACCTGGAACTGGATCCAGCCTCGGTCTGCCCCGGAATGGACAAAGAGGATCTTCTTCTTCCTCAGGTCGTCCTGAGTGAAACGGTACACCTGGAGGCTCCTGTTGTCCACCGCAATTATGCTCCCGAAGAGAATGTCCTTCCTCACCAACACCAGTTGCGCGTCCGAGAAGCCTGAGTCTTCGTCAGCAAAGGCGATGTCGTCAGTGGTCAGCAAACGTTGTCCGTGGCGCACCACGTTAAAGACCTTGTTCACCAGCTGGACTGGCGTGTGGTCATTCACGGGCTGGATGGACACTCTGAAGACCCCCCTCACTTCCTCGGCGTCTGAATCCAGGCTCCCCTCGTCTTGTCTGAGGGCCACAAAGGGGATGTCGTCCTCCAGGGTCTCGGAATCATCGTGCTGGTACACAAGGCGGCCTTGGAGGATGTCTTCGTTGGTGAATTTCGTGACCGGCTCCTTGCTGGACGGCCAGCTCCCGGAGGCTCTCCAGATCAGCTTCCCATGTGTCGGGCCTTCTATCACTTCGTACGCATAATCCATACTGTTCACCGTCTTGACAAATAAATGGTCCTTGGAAATGACGGCTTGCCCTCCCTCTAAAACAGACAAAAGGACGTTGGTCAGTGTAGGAGCGTCCGGATCTCCCCCGATATGTATCGTGTAAGTGTACACGGGTGAGTAGTACTCCTCCGCCATGACACGGAACTGGAAGAAGTCTTCGCTCTCCTTGGAGTCTCGGATGGTTGCGGTGTAGCTCAGGTGACGCTTCCGCAAATCGTCTTGCGTGAAACCAAAGCCCTCGGTCAGCCTGCTGCCCTGGAGTTCAAGGTTCCCCTTTTTGGGGGGTTGAACGATCAGGTAGTGGAAGGACACTGGGCCGGAACCTGTCTCCTCTAAAGCCGCCTCCAGTTCATTGGCGGTGATGTTTCTCTGCCTCTCGTTCTTCATCTGGAGCGGGACCATTGCCTTCATCCTGATGGTGGCCCTCTTGACCCTGATGAGGAACGTGTTGTTCCTCAAGGTCTTCTGACCCACTTGGACCACAAAATGCACCTTCTCGATCACGTCTTCTGTGAGGTGCTCGGCGTCTGTGCTGAAATACCGGACGCGCCCCTGCTCGACCTCTTGCTGATGGAACGACTCGACTTTCTTCCATTCCCCGCCCACAGCCCCTTGCTTTTGGACCTCGCCGTACTGGAGAGGTGCAGTCAACCAGTAGAGGATGGGCACTTTTTGTTGGACGGCGTTGGTTTCCACGGAGAGGTTGGCGGTAGTGATCGCAATGACCCCCCCTTGCGAGACAAAGAGGCCCGTGTTATTGCGTACTTGGATGTCAGGCTCCATGGCGACCACCCTCAAGGTAGCTACCGGACTCATGACCATGCCATCGTTGACTTGGAAGATGAGTTGCGAGGAAGGCCCACTTTGGTGGACGTACACCACGTGGCCTGCTTCCAGATCTCTGCAGGAGAACTCCTCAACCGGGACCCCCGGATTGAAGTCATACTCCACGTAGCCTTCTTCCATCCGCTTCCCACCGAGCAACTGGAAACGCAAACTATCACAAGGGGTGTCGTCGTCGAGGGCTTGGAGGATGTCCGAGTTGAGGGCCTTCCGCGTGTGCTCCAGAATGACCATGAGGTCTCCGTGGGGAAAGACAACTTCAGGGGCGTCGTTGACTGGGTTGATCTTTATCGGAAGCAGATAAATCTGGCCTTGCCACAAACACTCTGGAATCCCTCTCCGGGAAGTGACGGTCACCTCCAGCAACACCTGGTCCATAGGGCCTTCGGAGCTGTCGTGGACATACCTGACTTTCCGATTGACTATGTCCAACAGGGTAAACTTCCTTCGGTTCCTGGCACTGAAGATGTCCAGCTCCAGCTGGCCGTGCCGTGGATCGGAGGTGACTTTGAAGAGAACCTGAGACTGCCTGATATTAGCGCTGCTGATGTCGATGGTCGGCCGGAGGTGCCGCCACTCCAGGAAAGCGGTGCCTCCCTCGGAAACGACCAGCGGGCTGACGTGCAAAAGTTTGGTGAAATTAGAAAAGACCGTAGGGAGGTTGGGGTCAGGGCGACAGGGTTCCACAACCGGCCCCTGCCAGTAATCCGGAGGAGGGCTTGTGGGAGCTTCGTCCTGCTCGTAGGCGTCGTCGTAGTCTGCAAATCGCTCCAGTGACCCGCAGCCGGCTGTCACGTCCCGGGTGACGAGGGCATCACGCAAGCTCCTCTTCTCCAGGTTGATCCTCAGATCCTCCACGCACCCCACGAAGGAGCTGTTGGAGTAGCCGTTCCCCGAGGCGAAAGCCAGCCGCCGCTCCCTCAGCCGGTTGGCGGCCTTCTCGTTCATGCCGCCAACAAAGAGCGGCCCTTGGAGGTCGAGGTAGTTGTGGATGCCCTTGTTGGAGGTCTGCGAGGCGTAGTAGTCCACGAGGATCTCAAACCGGCGGACGTCCACGTGGACCTTGACGTAGTGCTCCTGATCGTTGCTGAGGTAGATGTTGTTGTGCAGCACGACGGGTCCGTTCCCTTTTTCCACCACGCCCCTCAAGCGCCCGTCAGAGATTTCCAGATAGAAGAAGTCGTTCTGCAGCCCCGACTGGTAAATCAGGGGAGCCTGCTTCACGCTGGTGGTTATCACAAACTCAATGGTTCCGTCGGTCCTCGCGCTCCAGCCGGGGAACGCCATGTAAGAATTTGGCCCCAGGAAGCCCAAGGGGTCCTCGGGCCCGGCAGAGAATTCCTCACTGCACCCTTCTCGGATGCCGTGGACTCTCTTGGCACCGGAGCTGGATGCCAGAGCGGAGAGGACATCATGGTCATTGAAAGTCACAGCGTGGAGGCAGCCCCTGAAGGGCAGACTTGCTCCTGTGAGATACGGCAGCTCCAGATTCCCCGTCCCTCCCACGTAGAGGCCGTAATCGATGTCTAGCTGATGCGGAGGAGCTGGGAGCGCCACGGAGGCGTTGAAGAGGCCGTCCACGGTCAAGGACATCCACCCGTTGGCCACCAGGAGGTCAGCATCGTGGATCACGAGGTTATTGAGGTGTGTCCCCGCTGGGGACTTGACCGTCACTTCCTCTGAGCCTAAGTCCAGTCTTGCCTACAAAAAAAAGAAGAGGAGAGAAATAAGAGAGAGAACTGTTGTGTATCTTAAAGATCTTCCCTATAACATGTTTTCACATCAAAAACCTTTCAAGAGCTAGTGAACTTGTGGACAAGATCTTGATATTTTGTGGCCAGACTCTTTGACTTAAGTTCACTGGCAGTCTTCAAGCAAAGGTTGGATACACACTTTTCTTGGATGCTTTAGGATGCTTTGGGCTGATACTGCATTGAGCAGGGGGTTGGACTAGATGGCCTCTATGGCCCCTTCCAACTCTATGATTCTATGATTCTATGATTCTGTGTGGAAGAATACCCTGAACCAGGCTTGGGTATTGTACAATGGAAAGATCAGATGGAAAATCTTAGGGGAAAATGGCTTGGCTGACCTGCAGCATGCCCCCGCGGAGTTCCAGCAGGAGATAGTCCGTCTGCCCTGCAGCTAAGAAGAGGAGACCGCTCCGCTGGCTGGTGTAGAACTGGATGTGGAGTTGGACAGTAGTGTAAGCTTTCGCCAAGGGCATCTCCACGAAACCATCTCCAAAGAACGATGCTGAAAGAGAAGAGGAGACGTTTAGAGGGCCTACAACTTCCTTTAGGAAGCAAGATGTTCCTTTTGTAGCGTCTCTGGCTGACAGACAACAGAGGGGACTACTTCAAGATTGCCCAGTGCAATGAATCAGCTCCCTCAAATTGTAAAGAGAGAGGCAAGATATAGTCCTAACAGCCTAACTGACTAACTGCTGCTCTGGAGGCAATCAGAGAGGAAGTGAGCTCAAAGGAGCAAGGAGTCTCCAAAGAGCCAATCAGGGCACGGGTGCAGGTTATTTGAAAAACACCAGGAAGTTCCTAATCTGAATATGCGAACAACACACCTCCTCTGACTGCTGTAGGATATTCTTCATATGCGTTTGAATCATGTGCACCACAGATCTTCCATTTTTAGGCGTCAGCTGAAGGTGGCTACATTTAGGACTGTGTCAAATTATATCAGTCCTAAATGGTGTACTATTTATGTACTCTCTTGTATGTCTTTTATCTGTAACCAAAAGCTGCCACGAGCACCGTAAGGAAGGAAGACGGCTCGTGCATGTTCCAAAATAATTTCAAAAACAATAATGAAACATCCAGATCATACCCAAACCTTGTGGTACCGGCCATCAACGCTAGGTGGGGGAGTTCACCCTCGACAAACCCCCGAATGTCTGTTCCTTCCCATGACGCCGTTTAGCCAGACTGAGCAGTGGACGGAAGGATTTACCAGTGGGTTGAACACACAAAGATGTCTTATGCTGAGTCAGCCCAGCGGTAAGGAGCTAATGTCAAATCGTGGTTAGGGCGTTGGAAACGGGCTAGGGGAAAGTGGGGGTGAATCTTCTCCGTTCAAAGCAGGCGTCCTATGAGAGAGAAGGGGGAATGCTGGGAAATCACCCATGCATCTAGGGCTCACTTGGCCCCACGGAATCCTCTGCCCCAGATAACGGGAACATTCCCTCTCCCTCTTTTCTGTGCTGCAGGGGTCTGTGATCGTGTACAACTCAAGGAGTCCAGGAGCAGAGATGATACCGATGAAGAACTAGCAAAAGGAAGCCCATTTGAACACGAGAACACAAGAGACGTCCTGTTGGATCAGGCCATGGCCCATCCCGTCCAAGATTGTTGTGTCACACAGTGGCCAAAACCCAGCGGCCACCAGGAGGTCCACCAGCAGGTCCAGAACTCCAGAAGTCCTCTGGTTCTTGCCCCCTCAAACACCAACAAGATCAGCATCCCTTCCCCAGACAGATGTTCCATTTGGACCTTGTGGCTAACAGCCATGGATGCACCTCTGCTCCAGATGTTTCTCCAATCCCCTCTTGAAGTGGTCCACCAACACTACGACTTCCTGCAGAAGGGAATTCGTGACACTCTGAGTAGCTGAAACCGCACAACTCGGTTCAAGTCGAATCACCCCTTAAAGATTTCCAGGGCGTAAACTTCCAAGACTCAGTTGTCATTCCAGGAGTTCTCCAGGTGCCACCTGGAAGCTGGCATCCCTCTGCCGCTTCCACAACAGGAGGGGAAATCCTAACTCATCCCCGCAGGCTGCCACAGCTAGCCTTCTCCTCCCCGACTGCTCCTCCTCTATCCAGAAAACCGTCCCGGCGGTGTATGACCATTTGGGAGCACGGGCGCTGTGCAGCTTTGCATCTTGGCCCCCAAAGGCACTTGGGGCCGGCCTCTTTGCTCCATCTCTTTGTGACACGTCGAATGGCTGAGTGGAACTGGGTCAGAAGGAGAAGGGAAAGGGAGCAGGGAGCAGCAAACCATCTGCACGCTCCAGAGCATTAACACCGTCAGCCTCCTGGACGGAAGCCAGGCGGAGCGAATACAAACGGCCCGTTGAAAGGATCCATTTGTCCCACCGCACAGGAAGGGTCTCTCTCTCTCTCCCTCTCTCTCTCTGGCCTTGGCCGGCCACACGCAGGAGGAGTCGAATCCAGAACGCGCCTGGGGGCTCCGACAGGTGCAAATTTGCAATTGCTCCCTGGCGGGAGTTCAGGGCCAGCTCATGGTCTTACGGCCGCAGGGAAGAAACAGCTTTCAAGGGGTGAGATAGATTCGTGGCGAGCCAGCAGGAGACATCAGGGGAATATCTTGGCCTCTGTGCCCTGTTGCTGGCCCTCCAGAGGAACTGGTCAGCCACTGGGAGACAGAGGGACTGATTCGGCAACACGCAGCCCCTGAAAAACCCGCTTGAAAAACGAAAGGAAGCCGAATGTGTCCGAGGTCGTCCCCTTTCCCTCCATCTGTTTTGGCTTTTCGCTCAGCGAGTCAATCTTTCCGTCTTCGAAACAGAGCGGATTTGCACAACTGTTCTCTCCCCGCAGCCAAGGAACTCTTGGCAGGCTCAGGACACGGAGAGCCACGCGCGGCTTCGGCAGTGGGGAAGGGCTGTGGCCGGGAGGAGGGTGGGGAGCCCTGTGTGTGCCCGGCCTCCGGCGTTCCCCGGTTAAAATTATCCCCCAGTTGGCCTGGGAACGATGGAAGGATATGCAAGACCGGGCTGGATAGGCAGGGACCGAAGGCCTGGATCAGGCACACACAGAATGCACAAATTCAGTAGAGCCAATGGTCGCTGTTTTAAAAAGATGTGAAAACCTCTGCACGATTGCAAGGAAGAGAAGATGAAAATGCCTTCCTTCCTTCCTTCCTTCCTTCCTTCCTTCCTTCCTTCCTTCCTTCCTTCCTTCCTTCCTTCCTTCCTTCCTTCCTTCCTTCCTTTACCTCCCCTGGCCATCTTCCTTCCTTCCTTCCTTCCTTTACCTCCCCTGGCCATCTTCCTTCCTTCCTTCCTTCCTTCCTTCCTTCCTTCCTTCCTTCCTTCCTTCCTTCCTTCCTTCCTTCCTTCCTTCCTTCCTTCCTTCCTTCCTTCCTTTACCTCCCCTGGCCATCTTCCTTCCTTCCTTCCTTCCTTCCTTCCTTCCTTCCTTCCTTCCTTTACCTCCCCTGGCCATCTTCCTTCCTTCCTTCCTTCCTTCCTTCCTTCCTTCCTTCCTTCCTTCCTTCCTTCCTTCCTTCCTTCCTTCCTTTACCTCCCCTGGCCATCTTCCTTCCTTCCTTCCTTCCTTCCTTCCTTCCTTCCTTCCTTCCTTCCTTCCTTCCTTCCTTCCTTCCTTCCTTCCTTCCTTCCTTCCTTCCTTCCTTCCTTCCTTCCTTCCTTCCTTCCTTCCTTCCTTCCTTCCTTCCTTTATCTCCCCTGGCCATCTTCCTTCCTTCCTTCCTTCCTTCCTTCCTTCCTTCCTTCCTTCCTTCCTTCCTTCCTTCCTTCCTTCCTTCCTTCCTTCCTTCCTTCCTTCCCATAGCCCTGAGTCCTATTTTCCTTCCTTCCTTCCTTCCTTCCTTCCTTCCTTCCTTCCTTCCTTCCTTCCTTCCTTCCTTCCTTCCTTCCTTCCTTCCTTCCCCACCATTTCCCTCCCTGCCTTCCTTCGGGCTAAAAAAAGGTCTTGCACATGCTTTGGCTTTTGTGCCGGCCGCTTCTGAACTATGGAAAAACGCCTGGAATAAACTCTTTTGACTTGGCCACCTATGGGGTTTTCGGCAGAGGCCAGGCTGTGCCATGCTGGGCACTTCCCGCAGACCTTCCCCACTGGGCTGCCGGTCCTCTCTGTGCCGTGCTTGCGTGTCTCTATCAACCTTTCAGGGGAGCTTCTGAGATCGAAGGCAGCCCTGATGAAATCAAAACGTCGGCCACTGACAGGCCCACCAGCAAAGGGTGCGTTTCCAAGCGTGCCGAAAACAAGCAAGACAACGAGCCGTCTGTGGAGAGATCCCCTGTAAATATTACACGTTTGAAACAAATCTTTTTTGGGGGCGGAAAAGGTCACTGATGACGCTCTCGGCTTCCCGGCCTGGGGAGAGAGCTCAGCCTTTTTCCGTCTTGCCTTTCAAAGAGAGTACGGGCTCTTTCTGCTTTGACTTTTCCCACGTCTCACAGATCCAAAAGGCTGTTTGTTCTCGAGCAACGCCGAACTCCGGCATGCGCCTCCTGAAGGGGGCGATGCCACAAGCTAATTCGGCCTGACCCCGCTGTTCTGTCTCAGCTATGTAAAGAGAGAGGAGGGAGATAGTCCTAACAGTTTAACCGACTAACTGGAGGGTACGCAGAGAGGAAGGGCGCTCAGCGGAGCCAAAAGTCTCTGACGCAGGCAATCAGGGTTCAGGGAGAAATTATCTGAAAAATACCAGGAGTTTCCTCCTCTAAATTTGCTAACTCCCGTAGGAGAGACTTCACCCGCTGTCGAGTCACCCACACTACAGATCTTGTATATTCCACCCAAAATAATCACGGGACGAAGCAGCCGAATCCTAAAAACCGACCGATTCTTCAGAGGAACCCTGCAGGATCCCCCTTTGTGGATCCGCTCTGCTCCCTTCTGGCATTGCGGAGGGAGCTCCGGAAAACCTCCAGGCCGTCTCTTCATTCCCGGCCATTGACAGCCGAGTGTGGCATGCCGCTTGGAAACGCACCCAGCTCTTTGTGTCCCTGGGAGATTAGTCTCGAGTGGCCACTGCTTTCATCTGCCCAGGACGGTAAAGGTCACCTGTCAGCCCGGTCTCCTTGGGTGCAGACAGCTGCAGCACGACGGACGTGCCAGGAAATGTTCCTCTCTCCTTCAGCTGGGCTGCATCTTGCTCGGGGGGGTTGCCAGGTCCAGCTTGGCCACCGACAGGGGATGGGGAGGCAGGGTTGCTAGGCCCAGGCTGGGAAGCTTCTGGAGATTTGGGGATGGAGCACGGGGGGGGGGGGAGGCAAGGACTTCAGTGTGGGACAAGGTCACCCCCCTCCCCAAGAAGCCATTTTCTCCAGGGGAGCAGATCTCTGCAGTCTGGAGAGGAGCTGTAATTCCAGGGCATCCCCAGGTCCTGCCTGGAGGTTGGCATCCCTATCAGCAAGGTTCATCCTCCTAAGCAACCATTTTCTCCGGGGGAACCGATCTCTGTAGCCGGGAGGTAGGCTGTAATTTCGAGGCCTCCCCAGTTTCCCCTTTGAGGCTGGCCTCCCTACAGGGATGGGGGAACAAGACTGCCAGGTGCATGCTGGGAAACTCCTGGAGGCTGGCTCTTTCCTGCTGCCATAACCTGAACCCCTCTGTCCTCATATCTTGGACTCATAATCCAGCAGGAAGAAAGGGCCAGAGTCCAGGAGCCCCTGAAAGACTCACAACATTCAGGGTAAGGGGAGGAGTTTTCAGGAGTCCCTGCTCGCTTCTTCGGATACAGCGAGAAGGAGACTCCATCTGTCCTTATATATGAAACTGCTCCACTCTCCAAGGTCTAGGGACAGATGGACTCACAATCCAGCAGTAGAAGAGGGCCAGAGTCCAGGAACGCCTCGAAGACGAACAAGATTTGTGGCTGGGCAGGAGCTTTCGGGAGACACGGTTCCCTTCTTCCGAGAGTCGAAGTGCTCTCCCATCTGCCTCCCTTCCAGCGGCAGAGTTCTCCTGGGAGATTCCTACCATAGCGGCGCAGAGGGATCCCTTCCAGCCCGGCCCTTTTATGTGCATGTCTCGGCCGCCACACAGCTGTTTGGACGAGGACCGGGGGAGAAGTCAGGAGGCGAGTTGGTTGGTTGGTTGTTTGTTCTCCGGGCCCTTGGCGAGATGAGTCACTCTTTAAGAAACTGGAGCCTTGGAGCAACTCCTGGAGTCTGAGATTTCCTGGCAAGCGGAAGCCGCATTCTTGTAAGGCAAAGAGCATTTCTGAGCCCTGAGCTTGTGGCAGCTGGTTGCTCGCCTCGAGTTCGGGAGCTGATACAGTCAGGCGTTGGGAGGGGGACACGCCCTGTCTCCAAATTATCACTGTTCGGCTACCCGAATTACATCTCTGGGTTGATGCACGCAGATAGGATTAAGGTGTGTGCTAAAGCACAGTCTCGAAACTGTGGTTGCTTTTGGAATCCTGACACAGGGTGGGGAGGACAGCCACCAAAATGGCTGCGGCAGGAGGCAGAGCCACCCGCAAAATGGCCGCAACAGGAGGCGGGGACGCACAAGAAGCAAAGACCCAATGCAGGGGAGAAGAGGAGCAATTTTTACAAAAATACTTTGGGAAAGAATGAGAGGGAATTAAAGCAAAGATTGGGAACTTCCGGGCGTTTTTTTTTTTCCAAATCCTCTCCTCCCGAGTCCTGCTTGGCTGAACGGGAGACTTCCTGCTCCTTCGAGTCCACTTCCTCTCTGCTTGCCTCCGGAACGAGAGAACAGAATGACTGCAGACGAGAGCCCGACGGTTGCTTGGGACACAGTCATCCTCTCCTTAATAAACCCCCTTCGTCCTTTTCTGCAGGCCGCTGCTGCACTCCTTCTCCTCGTCCACCTACGCCAACGTATCCCCCGGTATGGCCTGTCTGGGCAAGGCCGGCTTCCTCTGGGGCTCGCAGCCGGAAGGAAGGAAGTGATGGCGGAGCGGACCGAGCTGGGTCAAACAAAGGGTGAAGCCAAGCTCCGTTTGGAAGGTCAGCCAGAGACGTCGGGGAAGAGCGATTGCTTGCAGATGGCTGTGGAGCCCCCGGCCAAGGGAAAGCCCCAACGGCTCATCCCTCCGGCTCCGTCCCCTTTCCCTGGCCTTCGACAGCCAGCGCTTGAACGGCTTCCTTCCCTCCTTCCCCTCTCTTCCGTTTCCTCCCTGCTCGGCTTCCTCGGACGGACGGCGCTTTCTCTCCCACGATCAAAAACACATGTGAGGTTTGGGGGGCAAGTGCACGGCGGAGACCAGGGGTCCATCTAGTCTGGCTTCTGGTCTCATGTTCTGGTCAACTAGTTCTTCTAGGTGGCCACCCACAGGGCAGAGAGGCCAAGGCCTTCTTAAGAACATCAGAAGAGCCCTCCTGGGTCAGGCGAGTGGTCCATCTAGTCCAGCATCCTGTCTCACCAGTCCCTCTGGAGGGCCAACAACACATCATAGAGGTCAAGACTTTCTCCTGATTTTGCCTCCTGGCTCTGCGATTCAGAGGTTCAGTGCCTCTGAATGTGAAGGGTCTACTCAGTCACCATAGCTAGCTGCCATGGATAGATTTATCCTCTGTGAATCTCTCTTTCAAGCTGTTTCTTCTAATGGCCACCCTCTGTCAGCAAATCTCGCATTTCAACATGTCTTTCCTTCTGTTCGTCCTGACCCAAGATCTGGATTAACCATAACCAAGGAGCGCCACCAGAATAAACACACACCTTTCGGCATCTCTCTCGGGCGAGAGAAAAGAACAGGGGTGGGAGGGAAACGACTTGGCTGGGAGTGTTTTACGATGTTCTTTGGATGGAGAAGGAGGCCCTGGACAGTTTAAGGAAAGATACATTCGTGGACGTTTACGACCCGGCTAGGCATTTCGTCTCCCGGCGCTTGGCAGCATGGCTCTGGACGAAAAACAGAGGCCCACCTTCCTGTGAGAATCACGGGCTCTGAACCGGCAAGGGAAGAGTCACAGGCATGGTAGTTTGGGTTGCCAACTCTGGTTTGGGACACGCCTGGAGGCTTTGAAGGTGGAGCCTGAAACGGTCTTGGTCGCCTGGCCATTGACGGCCAAAGCGGGAGATCTCCAGGACAGCCTGGAATCTGGCTGCATGCGCCAGAGACGCGGAGGCAGGTGTGCCAGGAAAGTGAAGCCAGTGTGCAGGGAGCGAAAAGGGAGTCGTTAAAAACGCCCTTTCCAAGTCAACAACGAGGATACACACACACATGCGCAGGCCCTGAAAGGTCCCATATGTTCCCAGTCATTTCCTGCCCCCCACCGCAGAGTTTTATTAAGGTGGAAAAACAGGCCGAAGGGACCGGCCTTCCCCCTGCCCTGAACAACCGGGCTCTTGTCCGCGGCTGGTGTTTGTGGAACGCGGTCAGAAGGCGAGCTGCCCCATTCTTTCCGGAGGCGCAATGGGGGAATCTGAAGGCTCCTTTCAAAGGGAAGAAGGGGGCGACCTGGAGCTGGGAACAAGGGGTGCCTTGTCTCCCCCCCCGGTGCAGCCCGCCCTCAGGGTGGGGTGTCAGGCGTGAGCCGCTCTGTCTGGGTGGGCCCCGTGCTCTTCTTTGCCCCCCAAGAAGAAACTTTGCTTCGCTTCGTGTGGGAGATCGGAACCTTCGGGGTGAGCAGCAGAAGAGAGACTCAATGTTAAAAGACAAATGTTTATTTCTGTTCATGGGCGCATTTCGGATTTTTAAAACGTCGGTATGAATCGTACGCTCTTGTGCAGATCCAATGCTGGATGACACGTGGATGAAGTGACAAGGGCCAAATTCCTGAGGGCCCCTGGGTTTTGGCCCCTGTGTGACACAGAGTGTTGGACTGGATGGGCCCTTGGCCTGATCCAACATGGCTTCCCTTCTGTCCCTACAGAATTTCTGGTGTGCAATCCCTGCTGGAAGGTAGGCGGCATATAAAACGAGGGAGAGAATTGTGGAAACAGCGGCGGAAATGTGTACCTCCGAGGACGTCCCATGAAACGTCAACTGGACAACAGAGATCGAAACGAACCCTGTTCGGCCCGGAGGATCCCTGGGAACAGCAGGCTGAGACCGGAAGGAACGCTCGGGACAGACATGAAATTACGTTTCCCAGGATTCGTGGGGGTCGGGAAGGGTAAGCAGGAAGGGCCGTGTCGGTTAGCAGTGATTCAGCGCTTAACCCGGGAGAATTCAGGATTATGCATCCTGGGAAAGAACGTCCTGGAGAAAAGGGCGGCTTTGCAGGGTGGCCTCTGTAGCATTCAGGTCTCTCCCCCCCACCCCAAATCCCACCCACTCCTGGCTGCACCCCCAAGATCTCCAAACCGTGCGCTTCTGTCATTAGACGGCACTGAGGAGCATTCTGGCCGCTCCTTCTTCTGGATTCCAGAGCCCAAAGAGACCCCTTCCCAGGTCTGTCAGCATCCCTCAAAATCAGGACATTCTTAAGTTTTCTGGTCTATTTTGGTCCCCAAATCTCTTGAGGTTTCAAGCACTCTCCCCCCCACCCCCGTTTCTTCCTCCCTTCCTGTTCATTCATCTATCCGGAGACGCTGACTGCAAAATTCCTCTCCGGAGAGTCTTCCTGAACCCCCACAAAACCTGGGGATGATCTTTTCCCACCACGCAGAGATAATCTTTTACGGCAGTTTCCATTTGTGGGCTGGTCATAGCTTTTGTTTTTCTGGAAATGCATGTCCCGGTCTCCGGCCCCGAAGGGGTTTTCAAATGCAGTCAGAAACATCCATAAAAGCCACAAATAGAAGAAAAAATCCAACGATCGACAAAATAACCACAACCACGTGGAATTCCACTAGGGGGCACACTCTGCCCTCCGCTCCCCCCTGTTCCGGAACATTCCACAGAGGCTCAGAACAAAATGGCCGCTTTCCATGCGCTGGCCATGCGCTGACCATGCGCTGATCGGGCAGCCATATTCGGCGATATTCATGTTCGTGACGAAAACCAGAATACCCGTTCTGAAGAAGATTTCAGTTCCTGGACAGTATGGGCATTTGTGCATTGGGGGTGTTTTTTTTGGGTTGCCAGCTTCCAGGTGGGGCCTGGAGTCCCCCTGGGATTTGTGGCTGATCTCCAGGCTACAAAGATCAGTTTCTCTGGAAAAAGAGGGTTTTTTTGGGTAGTTAAGGTGGAAAAGAAGAGGACGTTTAAATTTTAGTAATAATTTTAACAAGAAGAAAGAGTTCCTTGAAACACAGGACAGGTGCCAAGCCTTGTAGACTGGGAAGATAAATTTCAGGAAGCTTCCAGCTCGAACCTGTCATTCCATAATAGGGATGACCAAAGAAGAAAATGTACCCCGCTTTTCACTACCCAATGAGGCAGGTGGGGCTGAGAGAGCTCCGAGAGAACTGGGACTGGCCCAAGGTCGCCCAGGTGAAGGAGCGGGGAATCGAACCTGGTTTTCCGGATTAGAGGCTCTCGCTCTTAATCCCAACTCCAAGCTCTTGGGTGGAAATCTCCTGAAGGTTTTGGGGATGTTCCAGGGAGGGTGGAGTTTGGGGTGGGGTATGTTCCCACAGTGCCCACCCCCTGAAGCATCCATTTTCTCCCGAGGAACTGTTCTCTGTTGTCTGGAGCAGGGGTGGTCAATGTTTGCAGGCAGGGGCTCATGGGAATTGTAGCCCATGAACATGTGGAGGACCACAGGTTGACCACCCCTGGTCTGGAGAATCAGTTGTCCTTCTGGGAGAGCTACAGGCTCCCCGTGGGGCCTACATTGAAAAGGATCCAAGGTTTCCCGAGAGAACGGGAGCGATTAAAGTCCTGAAGCAGGCCTAAAAGGCTGGAATCCTTTAAGACGGTGCAGGACTGGGATAGGAGAAGAAACGACGGCGTTAGAAGACCATCTGGCCATTCGTTTTTGCAAGGGAGGCGGAGAAGCAAGATGGACCTTAGGCGACTCTGAGACGGCAGCCTCTGCATATGTTTGTGAGAGGCGAACGAAGGACCGGGCTTGCCCTGGGGTCAGTTGGGGCTGCCCTTCTCGACTTGCTCCTTTCTGCCGGGACACCACAATTTCCGTCCCGCGGCTTGGTCAGGGAGCAGTTCTCGGAGACCTCTTGGATGCCTTTATAAGGCAGCAAACTCTCCCCAGAGCTGTTAGCCAGCCGTGCCTTCAGCCAAATCCTTCTGTTTGTGATTTCTCTGCAGGGCCCCACCCGGACGGGATGGCAGAGCGAGGGAAAGAAGGCAGAGCCTTCCTGGCACTCATGGGGACTCGCTCAGAGACGGAGGGGGCATGCATTGTCTGAGCTGGGCCTGGTTCCAGCGCGTTCCCACGTCAGGGCTTGTCACCACTCTGGGATTCCTTCCATAACAATGGCACAGCTATGCCCAGTTGCTGGCCCTCCAGAGGAACTGGTTGGCCACTGTGAGAGACAAGATGCTGGACTAGATGAACCCCTGGTCTGATCCAGCAGGGTTCTTGTGATGTTTTCATGTGCTAGACTAGAAGTGTCTATGGTATTTTCCATAGAGCTGAGCAACTTCCTAAAGAGTCATGACATCACTTCCTGGTGTGTCCTGGAAGTGACATCATAACATAGAGTGTCATTGAAAGAAGCCCCTCTGCCCCTTGCTGCCACTTGAGTGAAGAGACCCAGTGACCTGGAGACCCGGGGCAGAAGTCTGCCCGTCACCCCACGAAATAGCATCTTTGGGGTCCTGATTCCTAAAGGGAACCCCCTTCTTGCAGCCTCACTTCCTCATGCTCTCATGCCCATGCTGTCATCCCACATTTCTCCAGGATTATCCATTCCCTGGTTTTGTGCTGTACAAACGTACAGTTCGTATTTTAGCAATCAAGCAGTCAAGCGAGCCAGTCGCTTCCATGGGGACTTCAAAATATACACTCCGAGCATGCCAAAGAAAACGTTTTCACAGCGAGAGTCGGGCCGGTGCCTATTATGTATCCTTTTGCGACGTCTCGGACCATAAAGCCCTGGGAAGGGAGGCCATCTTTGTTCCTAAAGCTGTGTGGTCCAGATGTCCTCTCGGGTCAGACTCCATGTTGGGCTGGTCAATGGGGCACGGACAGGTGGTAAAATATAGACAAAAAATCCCAATTGCGCTGGCTAGATGCCGATTCACGGAGAAATCTGCATCTCACGGGCATTCCCTGGGGTTACGGAGGCAGCTATAAGGTGGGGAGGAAAGGGTTCCAATTGCCTGCCATGGCCTAACTCTGCGTAGCAATTCTGAACTCCTTTGATGGTCTCCCATCCAAATAGGAACGAGGGCCAACCTTGCGTAGCTTCTGGGATTGGACATGATCAGGCTAGCCTGAGGCTTCCAGGCCAGGGTTGCAGGGCACTGGTTTGAGAAATCATCCAATCAGCGACCAACAAAATAATGCAAAAAGCATCCGACCCTCTTCCGTGCTCTTCTTCAGGGTGGATCTTTTCTTTTCTTTTTTTTTTAAAGAAGCATGTGGGAAATCAAGGGAAATATGTTTCATCTTAAGGGCGCTCATCCCTGCAGGATGCCAGGGCAGACTGGAACAGACTGGGTGGACCGGGTATCAGGTTACGCCTTCTGCCTTTGGGGAAGAAGAAGGGAAAATGGAAACCGTCCGCTGAATCCATGAAAACCACCAACGGATCCAGCGTCTCTCTGACTCAGAACGGAAGTCATGAGGATGGGCCGCTGGCCCCGGGAATGGAATCAGAGATCGCCCTGCCGTGAGACAAGGGGGTATCGGCGGAGTCTAAATATGCAGTAAAGGGGAGCACAAGCTGCTTAGCGATAAATTGGTTCATTATGGAACAGGACAAACTTTATAGGAAAGAGAGGAGAGAAATACAGAAGCCGGTCTGTCTAATCTAGCTGGGAGAGAAGGAGACAACAGTTCTCTGAAGAACTGGGAAAAACCTTAATGAGCCAATCAGGAGATGGGAAGGGAACAGTTTGAAATGGGGGGCGTTTCCTCACCTTGCTGTGCTTGCTGGCTTTAGTCATTTAGTCTAGAAATGAGTCATAGTCTAGAAACAGGAGGTTGGAACAGAGGGGCCCCCTCTCCCCTCTTCTCCTCTCCCAGGGACCACAATCGTGGGATGAGACATCACAGGGTTGCAAACATGAAACAAATGGAACAATGTGGGAACAGGGGTCCTCACGCTGGGAATGATGTCACACCCATGTGCTTCACATTATTAGCAAGCCTGAGCCAAAATGCCATAGCCAACCACATGGGCTTCGGAATAGGGCTTTTCAGCAGGTCGGTGGGAAATATTTCCCCCGAAGCGATGGTGATCGGTTCTCCGTTGCTGCCACACACCGCATCCCTCCCTCCAGTTTGTGCTGGACTATGCAAGATCTGTTGTGTGCATGATTCAGGAGCTTATGAAGAACGCCCTGCAGGGGGCACTGGAGGAGATGTGTATTTAGCATAGTTAGAACAGGAACTTCCTGGTGTTTTTCCAACGATCTCCTGTGGCCCAGTGGGAGACTTCCAAGCAGCCATATCCTCCAGGGGAACTGATCTCTGTCATCTGGAGACGAGCTGGAATTCCAGGGGATCCCCAGCTCCCACCTGGAGGCTGGCATCCTCACTAACAGCTAAGGGTGCTACCTTCCCTTCAAGGTGGTTCTCCGTGCGTCCAGTTCTCGTCCACAGAGGACACAAGAGAGAGCTTTCCCTACCGTGTTTGGGCTTTTATTCAGAGGCCGTGGAGAGCTGAATTGGATGGGACGTCATACCTCCATGCAGGTCCTGCTGGGGTATAAAGCCCGCATTGAGCAGGAGGGCGAGGCCTGCAGGAGCCTGCCGGAGAAGGGCGTGCTCGCGGCGGTCCCGAAAGGAAACCAACGGGGCCCTGGTGCGAGCTGCCAAAACGTTGTTATTTGTGTCCGCTCCCTTCTCAAAGGGGCCTTTTGAAGCTGGCTGGGCTCTCCTCGTGAGTGGCGCTCCCCTCCCACCCCCAAATTTGTTTTCTTGTGCAGAACGAGGGAGGGTGCACACACGCCCTCTCTAATAGCAGCCAGGCCCCGGCCCAAACCTCAAGTTTTTTGCTTCGTCCTCCCTGCCTGTTGCCAGTTTTCTCCTCGCGGTCCCCTAAATTAAACGGTGGGTGCCAAATTAAGAGGGATTGTATCTCACAACGTTGCTTTTTGGAAAGGATTCAATCCCTGGGGACAGAGGGGGGAGCCACCCTTATCTCCCTCCCCGGGGGTTAACTTGAAAGGCCTTGCTCGGTCTGTTTGGTTTCTCCAGGCAAACCTTCGTTGAATAAAACATTGCTGGTCTTAAAGGTGTCACTGGATTATTCTGCTGCTTCAGACCAACACTGCTACTCCCTTGAATCTTACAGTCAGTTAGACTGTTAGGACTCTCTCTCTCTCTCCTCTCTTCCTTACTGTTGTTTCTCGTCTCAATAAAACTACTTTCTTCTTTAAAGCTGCCGGTGGCTCCGCCCCTCCTTTGCCTATTTCAACTCCGCTGACACTATGTCCTGAACTTGTGAATTATCTCAAGACTTGGCTCCCGACAGCTCCCGGATTCGAATCCTGCTCACCCTCGGGAAACAATTTTAAAGTCGAGGCACGGCAGCTGTCTTGCCCGGAGACCGGAGGAACGTAGAACTAACCCTGACCCCTCTTTATCGGGATGCCGTTTAAAGGAAGGTTACCCGCTTCCAGATGGCCGAGATCCATTCCCCTGAAGGTATTAATTAATTATATTTATATGCCGCCCTGCTCTGAGGCTCAGGGTGGTTTACAAAGAAACTTAGCAGGGAACCAGGAATTGTTTACATGGGCTGGTGGGATTCATGGCATTTTGCCCTGCGGAGGCCCCTCCCCCAAATATCCGGGTAATTCCTGAGCTGAAAAGCTTTATGATGTCGTTCCGTTGGAAAATCCGGGAATTCCGGGAAGCGGGCCAAGAATGGCTTGCGGGTTTCTCTGAGCGCTCATGTTGATGCACTGTTGTGGTTACCACGGCTGTCCCCCTTCCACCAATGGCTCTTCCCCTCCCACCCACAGGCGAACACACAACAGGCAAAACACACGACGGGTTTTGGGAAAGGGGCAGAGGCCAAACCCCGTCCAGGAGGCTGGGCCGGTCTTTTTATTGCCTTGCTGTTAATTTGCCGTCATGTTGTGCGGGAGCATGCGGGACAGGCACAGTCTGTGCCACACGTGTGAGACGCTGCCCAACAGACCCTGCAGGCAGGCCAGCCGCCGTCCAAGTCGGGCGTCTGGCTACTGCCAAAGTATGTTTCTCCATGACAAAATTTATTCCTGGGTTGGATACTGCCAAGTCCCTTAATGTCAAGAAGAAGAAGAAGAGTTGGTTCTTATAGCCCGTTTTTCACTACCCGAAGGAATCTCACGACAGACACCCTGGGTGGTAGGTGGGGCTGGGAGAGCTCTGACAGAACTGCTCTAGGAGAACAGCTCTAACAGGACCGTGACTAGCCCAAGGTCATCCAGCATGTGGAGGGGCAGGGCAGAATCAAACCTGGCTCTCCAGGCTGCTGCACCTAGCCACGGCACCAAGGTATGGGCAGCCTTCAGATGGGCTGTTCCCCAGTATTTTTGACGTCTGAATAAGGAGGTTAATTAATGTCTTTATTTCAGTTTAAGCCGGTTCTAGGTCGGTCATTTCTTGGAGAGTTGAGGGGGTAGTGGATCCTTGGGGAGAATGGGATTTGGCGGGCGGGGAGAGACTCCAAAGCAGCCAATTTCTGCAGTTTGCGTCAGAAGAGTTTAAATATGCAAAGGAGTAGAAGAGCGATTCCATCTGGCATAGAATCAATAGACCAATGCTTCCAGCTGTCCCCCTGACACGTTTGGGGTCAAATGGTTTACAGAATTTAAATATGCAAAGAACCAAGCTGCTTAAACAATAAATGGCTTTATTTAGAACTTTGTAAAGAGAGGGGAGAGAGGCGGTCCTAACAGTCTAACTGAGTACTTAACTACCTCTGCTTCTCGCTTGGCTGGAAAGGTCTGCTGAGACTTGACGGTACTTTATGCACACACGCAACATACCACGGAATGGAACATTCTTCCCCTGTAACCTCTTGTCTGTCTCTTCTCTCCCTCCCTCCCTCCCTCTGCAGCCTTGAGTTTAATTTACGACTTTATTACAATCCAAGCATTTATATCCCGCCCTCTCAGCCAACTTGGCCCCGGAAGCGGCTTCTAGCACCCACCGTGGAAACAATAAAACTGGAACTGACGATAACAATCCGAGGAGCCAGCCATTAAACCGCCAGATAATAACACGGCAAAAACTAAAAGCAGGATCTTCTTGAATACACATGTGCATACCGAGAGCCTAATAGGATGCTCTGCCATAGGTATGGGCATCTAGAGCAGGGCAGACTGGTAGAATGCGCAAGATCTGTACGGTGAGGAAGTATCAGAGGAGATGTGTAGTTAGTATATTCAGATTAGGAATTTCCTGTTTTTTTTTTCAAAGAGTCTCCTCCTGATTGGCTCCATTGGAGACTTCCTGCTCCCTTTGAGCACACTTCCTCCAGAAGAACAAAAATTAGTCAGTTAAACTGTTAGGACTATCTCTCTCCCCTTTTCATAAACTTGTTTCCCTTCTCAGTAAGGCTACTTAGTCTTTAAACAGACCTTTGCATATTTAAACAGACCCTTCTCCGTACCTGAGAGATGGCTACATGGGCGTCTTAATTGAGTAAATGATTATTTGCCTTCAACTTATCTCTCTCCCACCCTGTGCGTTAGTCATTAATACAGAGAGGGAAAGACTCCAAAGGAACTGAAGTAAACTTAATTTGTTACGTTCGAGTCCGGTAGCACCTTAGAGATTTTTCAGTTTATGAAATTTCAGTGGATGAATTCTGAAAGTTTTTGGAGGTTTAATTTTCAAGGTTTTCGGTGTATGAACGTTCAAGGTTTTCGTGCATGAATTTTCAAAATTTTCAGTGGACGAACTTTCGAGGTTTTGGGGGGGATTAATTTTCAAGGTTTTCAGTTATAAACTTTCAAGGTTTTCAGTGTATGAACTTCCAAGCTTTTCGGTGTATGGATTTTCCAAGTTTTTGTTGTATAAACTTTCAAGGTTTTCGTTGTATGAATTCTGAGGGTTTTCGGTGTATGACCTGTCAAGGTTTTAAGAGCTTTCACACTCAAAAGCTTATGCCATTAAAAACATGTTGCTCTTTAAGGCGTCGCTTGACTTGAATCTTGCGCATGGGCATGATGTGAATGCCACACGCAGCATCATGGAGCGCTTAGTGGATGCCACAGAGATCTTCCAGCGTACAGCTCATGTTTTGCCGCTTCCCTCCTTCGCGTGAAAACTCCTCTGACTTGCCATCTGTGCTCCTTGCTACATAGATCAGGGTCTTTGGCAAGGACTTTACAATCCCAGTTGGCCCGAGACGCTCTTTTAAAAAAGGATCGTAGAAAACCTAATGTCGATGGCATTTCCTCCGGTGCTTTGCTTGGCCAGATTCAAAGAGTGTTCTGGGAAGGAGATGGAAATGGTCACCCAAGAGGGGACGGTGGGCCTTTGGGTCTGACCTCAGACACGGGCAAAACTGTTTTTGCAAGATGCTAAGGAATGAGACACCTTGCGTGGAAAACCGCATGTTAACTTGTTGCTCACCTTTTACCTATAGGTCTGGATTGATACCTGAGGAAATGTGCACACACCCAAATCTTACACTTTGAATAGGACTTTGTTGGTTTTGAAGTTGCTGCTGAACATGAACTTTGTTCTGGTTAACCGCTGTTCTGGAGGCAAGCAGGGAGGAAGTGGGCTCAACGGAACAGGAAGTCTCCAACCGAACCAAGCAGGACACAGGAAAAATCCCAGGAAGTTCCCAATCTAACTATGCAAATTAAACATCTCCTCCGATGCCCCCTGGAGGATATATTCCATACGTTTCCCAATCATGCACACCCAGATCTCCCATATCCCAATGCTCCCACTCCTCAAACGCCCTGGAATTTCTCAGCCGGCACCTGGGAAGCCAAACTGGTTATGTGTGCAGACAGCGTGGAAGCGATTCAGTTAGATTCTTTTTTGACTATTCTGCACATCGAGAGACGTTCTCTTCAACTGGGGACTGTCTCCGGAGGGGGGCGAAGGTCGCACGCCCCAATTCCATCCCCTTTTGGACTCGCCTCTGCTCCAAAACGCTTCTGGCAAGCCTGGACGGAGCGAAGGGAGTTTCGGCCAAGGCCTCCCGGGGGAGCATGAGGAAATGGGACCGAATTGGAAGCGACTGGAGCGGCTGAATCAGGGGGCGGAGGGGAGAGGGGCGGGGTGGGGGAGACGGTGGGCAGAAGGACGGCTCTAAATAGGGCCTTTGTGATGTCCTCCGGAGTCTGACTCAGACGCGCTCGGAGGCCGAGGCCTGCCAAAAGGAACCGGCCTGGAAAGATCGCATCAGCCCCACAGGATGCGGTTTCCAAATTCGTCCACCCATCTCTCTCCCCCCACCCCCCTCCCCCTTCCCCTTCTTTTCGGTTTCCCTGCAAGGGTTTCCGGGCTACGCCCAACGCTCTCTGTCCAGCATGCCCACAAGTTTCCCAGTTGCCAGTTTGGGTTTGGAAATTGCTGGAGATTTGGAGGATGGAGCTGCAGGAGGGTGGAGTCTGGGGAAGAATGCCCCAGAGTCTGCGTTCCAAAGAGACCGTTTTCTCCAGGGGAGCTGACCTTGGTAGTCTGGAGATTGGTGGGATAGCAGGAGATCTCAAGAACACCTGCTTGGCATGAGGAAGGTTCAATCCCCGGCATCTCCAGTTACAGGACCAGGCAGGAGGGGATGGGGAAGGCCTTGATCTGGGACCCTGGCTCAGGGGCAGAGCCTCTGCTTGGCAGGCAGGAGGTCCCAGGTTCAATCCCCGGCATCTCCAGTTAAAGGACCAGGCAGGAGGGGATGGGGAAGGCCTTGATCTGGGACCCTGGCTCAGGGGCAGAGCCTCTGCTTGGCAGGCAGGAGGTCCCAGGTTCAATCCCCGGCATCTCCAGTTAAAGGACCAGGCAGGAGGGGATGGGGAAGGCCTTGATCTGGGACCCTGGCTCAGGGGCAGAGCCTCTGCTTGGCAGGCAGGAGGTCCCAGGTTCAATCCCCGGCATCTCCAGTTACAGGACCAGGCAGGAGGGGATGGGGAAGGCCTTGATCTGGGACCCTGGCTCAGGGGCAGAGCCTCTGCTTGGCAGGCAGGAGGTCCCAGGTTCAATCCCCGGCATCTCCAGTTAAAGGACCAGGCAGGAGGGGATGGGGAAGGCCTTGATCTGGGACCCTGGCTCAGGGGCAGAGCCTCTGCTTGGCAGGCAGAAGGTTGCAGGTTCAATCCCCGGCATCTCCAGTTAAAGGACCAGGCAGGAGGGGATGGGGAAGGCCTTGATCTGGGACCCTGGCTCAGGGCAGAGCCTCTGCTTGGCAGGCAGGAGGTCCCAGGTTCAATCCCCGGCATCTCCAGTTAAAGGACCAGGCAGGAGGGGATGGGGAAGGCCTTGATCTGGGACCCTGGCTCAGGGGCAGAGCCTCTGCTTGGCAGGCAGAAGGTCCCAGGTTCAATCCCCGGCATCTCCAGTTAAAGGACCAGGCAGGAGGGGATGGGGAAGGCCTTGATCTGGGACCCTGGCTCAGGGGCAGAGCCTCTGCTTGGCAGGCAGGAGGTCCCAGGTTCAATCCCCGGCATCTCCAGTTAAAGGACCAGGCAGGAGGGGATGGGGAAGGCCTTGATCTGGGACCCTGGCTCAGGGGCAGAGCCTCTGCTTGGCAGGCAGGAGGTCCCAGGTTCAATCCCCGGCATCTCCAGTTAAAGGACCAGGCAGGAGGGGATGGGGAAGGCCTTGATCTGGGACCCTGGCTCAGGGGCAGAGCCTCTGCTTGGCAGGCAGGAGGTCCCAGGTTCAATCCCCGGCATCTCCAGTAAAAGGACCAGGCAGGAGGGGATGGGGAAGGCCTTGATCTGGGACCCTGGCTCAGGGGCAGAGCCTCTGCTTGGCAGGCAGAAGGTCCCAGGTTCAATCCCCGGCATCTCCAGTAAAAGGACCAGGCAGGAGGGGATGGGGAAGGCCTTGATCTGGGACCCTGGCTCAGGGGCAGAGCCTCTGCTTGGCAGGCAGAAGGTCCCACGTTCAATCCCCGGCATCTCCATGTAAACAGAACAGTCAGCAATATGACAGACCTCAGCCTGAGACCCTGGAGAGCAGCTGCCAGCCTGAGTATCAGAATCAGGCCGCTTCATCCAAATCACAGGGTTTTAAGCCTGTTTGGCTTCAAGCCCCCGAATGCTTTGCCACAGATGGATCTTCCCCTTTTGTCACGGAAGCCCTACAGCATTCCTTATCACAGACAATAGGAGCCACGCTTGGGGGGGTGGGGGGGGGTTATTCCCATGGGAGAGGTCGTGACTCCAGATGTTCATCCAAACACTGAAGATTTGAATCACAGAAGACATCTGGTAAGAGAACGCCTCATGCTCTGTGAATAGACCCCCCTTCCCCCTGCATTCTGAAATAATTAAAAGTTTTCAGATCAGCCCAAGGGGTCTGCGCTTTGAAGCTTCCCCCCCCACACACAACACTTCCCTTTGGCCGACCCTCATGGCCCCTGCCTCCTTGGGGGAATGGCAGAAACCCAATCTCTCCCGCAAGAGGGTGTGGGAAAGGAGGCGGGATGGCCATGTAGGTATACAACAAATCCAAAAGGGCTCTTCCTGTTTAAATATGCAAAGAGGCAAAGGAGGGGCAAAGCACCAGCTGCTGGAGGAATGAAACACACAGTGTGGGGGATAGAGGAGAGAGACAGCCCTAACTGTTTAAGTGACTGAACATTCGTTCTGGAGGGAAAGGAGAAGGCAGCGAGCCAATCAGGCGATTATCTGAGAAACGTCAGAAAGTTCCCCATCTAACTATGCTAACTGCACCTGTCCTCTGATGCCCCCTAGAGGATATCCTTGTTACGTGAGTTCATCATGCACAGCTCGGAGCAGTTCCTCGGCTAAGGTAGCAGAAATCAGTCTGATTCTGCTACGGGTATCAGCAGGAGAGAAAGAGCTTGAACTGCAAAAGAAGGCTGCCAGCTCGGGCCTGGGGAACCCCTGGAAATTTGGGGGCTGGAGCCTGGGGGAGGCAGAGTTTGGGAAGAGCAGTAAACTAGGGGATCGGGGTGGAACGGGCCCTCAGGCGGCGTCCGCTCACGACGACCCCTCATGGGGTTTCCGAGGCGAGAGGTGAGCAGAGAACATTTTCCATTGCTCAGCTCCGGCCAGCAGCTTCAGAAGGGTACAACAGCACAGAGTCAATGTTCCAAAGGGAGGTTGGCAACTCTATACCGTCGACCCTTCCCCCCTTGAAATTTACTCGCCGGAAGTCCTGTGTGGATGCACCCACCCACCCCACAGACCCTAAGGGTCGATGGCCTGTCCTAAAAGATAGGCTGTCTGTAAAGAGCGCTTGGGGGACAGGTTTCCCCATGCTCCTTCTCCTCACTCATGCTTGCCGCTGGCGTGCTGCCCTGCAGCTGCTTTGCCCTCTGTCCGAACGGCCCTCGTGAGCTGCCCTGGAGTCGTGACGGCCGTGGGAGGGGGAGAGAAAGAGAGGTTCCTGGCCCCTCATCGGAGGAGTGTGCTCCAATTGGCCCGGGCGGGGGAAAAAACAAGTATGATTCACAGCTATTAATAGCCTGAAACGCTTGCAGGTGCGGAACGGGTCCCCGTGGCGGGATCCAGAAATCTTTTGCTGTCCTTTCTTTGAGAAAGAGAGGGATGGAGCCCCGGAGAACATTTCTCGTGTTGGTGTGTGGTTTGCATCCACCCTGGTAGGTGTCCTTGTGCTTAAACAATCAATTACCCTTAAGAGAGACAGCATGGTGTAATGTTTGCTTTAGGATGCTTAGGGCTGATCCTGCGTAGAGCAGGAAGTTGGACTAGATGGCCTGTATGGCCCCTTCCCACTCTATGATTCTATGATTCTATGACTAGATGGCCTGTATGGCCCCTTCCCACTCTATGATTCTATGATTCTATGATTCTATGGTTAAGGGTGGGGAAGTGGGTTTGATTCCCCGCTCCCGCACGTGCGGTCAGCTGGGTGAACTTGGGGTTGTCACAGTTATCTTAGAGCTGCTCTCGCAGGGCAGTTCTCTCAGAGCTCTCTCAGCCCAACCTACCTGTTGTGGGGAAAGGAAAGGAAAGGGGCTTAGAAGCTGCTTTTGGGACTCCATCGGGTAGATCTCAAAAAAATTAAAAGATCAGAGTCTTACTCAGGGGCAGGTCATGGCAAACCACCTCTGAACTTCTCTCATTAGTTAGCTGTGAACTTTCCGCCCACTTTAATTAGGGTTGGGGGTTTCAGGCATCGAGGGAGGACACAGCAGGGTGTGAGGCTCTTCGGGAAAAGAGGGGGAAACACCTCGGGAAGAAAACAATCTCCCTAATTGACTGTGAAACAGGGAGGTGCTTGCCAAGTTGTAAGAAAGGAAGAAATTGAGAGGCGATCTCCCTGGAGGATGGCAAACTGTCAGGCGGGAAGACTGCCAGAAAAACGATTCAACGGTGATAGAAGAGGAAGAGGACAATCAGAAGGATGGGCGCCACGTGGTTCGGGTTCGGTACAGATTTGTGGGAAAGCAACAGGTTTTCACGGGGGTTCAGATTTCATGCAACGCCCTAGGGATCCTTAAAAACAATTTTTGGCATCGTCCCACAGTTGCACTGCATCATGGGCACTGCAGTCCCGAGGCCCCCAGGGCTGTGCGCTCTCGTGCAGAACTGGCCACGGCACTGTCTCGTTTCAGCAGCGACCTTGAGACCCCGAATTCAACTTGGTTAGTCATCCAGGCGCCCCTGCATTCAAACTTTGTCCTGTCCAAGCACACAAAAGCTTATGCCCAGAATAAAACTTGGTGGGTCTTAAAGAGGCCACTAGTTTCAAACTTTGTTTTGTGCGTGCAGAAGAAAGCTTACATCCAGAAGAAAACCTGGCCAGGACTCAAACTTTGCTTGCACCCAAAAGCTTATACACAGAACTAAACTGGGCAAGCTAATTCCTTCTCTTTCCCACGTTTCTCTCCTCGCTGCTGCAGTTTGATGGGAGGGCTAGCCACGTTCTCAAGGGCAGGACTCCTCCTCTCTCTTCTTCCACGCCTTCCTTTCCCCTCATCCGTGAACAAGACAGAGAAAACACACCCTGGGAGTGACTCTCCTCTCCGGGAGGGAACTAGTCTTCCCAAAACCGCGGGAATTTCTTTCCCACTCGTCTTCGCCTCGGCCCAAAATTGTCTTCTGTCCAGCCGCCCCCATCCCGGTTCCCAGAGGAAACGACACGCTGATCCCGAGGATTGTGTGGGACAGGATATATAAACCCCCTGACGGCCGCCGTGCTGGAGCCAGGGCAAGTGTTCTTTCTCTTGGAAAAGCAGGGGAAGACGAGGCGGAGAGAATCCCTAAGGGTCTCCCCACCTACCAAAGGCAGAAAGCCCATCTGTGTGTCAGCTTCTCACCTTTGGCTGGTTGGTGGGAAGGAATATGGCCTTTTTATAAGGCTTGCTAACCACGAACCCCAGATCTCCTGTAAAGAAGTTCATCATCTTATTAATGCATGCAGAAGGGCCCAGGTTCAATCCCCGGCATCTCCAGTTAAAGGACCAGGCAGGAGGGGATAGGAAAGGCCTTGATCTGGGAACCTGGCTCAGGGGCAGAGCCTCTGCTTGGCAGGCAGAAGGTCCCAGGTTCAATCCCCGGCATCTCCAGTTAAAGGACCAGGCAGGAGGGGATGGGAGAGGCCTTGATCTGGGACCCTGGCTCAGGGGCAGAGCCTCTGCTTGGCAGGCAGAAGGTCCCAGGTTCAATCCCCGGCATCTCCAGTTAAAGGACCAGGCAGGAGGGGATGGGGAAGGCCTTGATCTGGGACCCTGGCTCAGGGGCAGAGCCTCTGCTTGGCAGGCAGAAGGTCCCAGGTTCAATCCCCAGCATCTCCAGTTCAAAGAAGTGCTTCATCTTATTAATGCATGCAGAAGGTCGCAGGTTCAATCCCCAGCATCTCCAGTTCAAAGGACCACGCAGGAGGGGATGGGAATTACCTTGATGTGGGACCCAAACCACTGGCCGCCCTCTGCCTATCTCAGGATTTTTCGAAGGACCCAAGTTCCAGAGAAGGCTCTAGACCAGGCATAGTACAGTTTGGTTTGTGGTCACAGTTAGGGACCAGAGTCTTTCCAAGCTCCACAGCAAAACCTCCACTGTGAAAAATTATGTCCATTGAATGGCCACAGCTATGAATGGAGGGTATAAATAGCTTGGACCACAAATGACCGTGAGTGAAAGCTAAGAATGCTACAAAGAAACCACATCTGCCTCCGGAGACAGTTCTGGTTACATCCTTTTGGGAGGTTGCTCAGGTTTCAGAAGATTCCAAAAAAACTCAACCAGAAGGGGACGGATGATGCACAGAGTCCCAAAACCTTGGCCCTCCCCCTTCGAGGTCTTGATCTGGCTGGCGTTGAGACGACAGAGAATGTCTTCTGCAAATGGGGGCCTCACATGGCATCCCTTGATGGGAGAGCCATGCTGTTTGCCAGAGGGGAAATGGTAATTGGATTACTCGGGTGCAAGAGGAACATCCATATGGGGTCTGGGGCTTGGCTGGAGCTTCAAATGCTTCCGGAGACCTTTCGGATGAAATATGGAAAATCTGTATTGTGCATGATTCAGAAACATATCAAGAATGTCCTGCAGGGGGCACTGCAGGAGATGTTTATTTAGCATAGTTAGAATTGGAACTTTCTGGTATCTCCTCCTCTGCCCTGATTGGTTCCTTTGGAGTCTCCCTGCTCCTTTGAAGTCTCCTAACCCTCAGCCAATCAGAACTGAGTCAGGAAGTGAGAGCACCAGCCTCAGCCAATGAGCACTGAGTCAGGAAGTGAGAGCCAATGAGTATCAGCCAATGAGAACTGAGTCAGGATGTGAGAGCACCAGCCTCACCCAATCAGAGCTGAGTCAGGAAGTTAAAGCACCAGCCTCAGCCAATGAGAGAGCCAATGAGTATCAGCCAATGAGCACTGAGTCAGGAAGTGAGAGCCAATGAGTATCAGCCAATCAGAACTGAGTCAGGAAGTGAGAGCACCAGCCTCAGCCAATGAGCACTGAGTCAGGAAGTGAGACCCAATGAGTATCAGCCAATGAGAACTGAGGCAGGAGTGAGAGCATCAGCCTCAGCCAATGAGCACTGAGGAAGTGAGAGCCAATGAGTATCAGCCAATGAGAACTGAGGCAGGAGTGAGAGCACCAGCCTCACCCAATCAGAGCTGAGTCAGGAAGTTAAAGCACCAGCCTCAGCCAATTAGAACTGAGTCAGGAAGTGAGAACACCAGCCTCAGACAATCAGCACTGAGTCAGGAAGTGAGAGCACCAGCCTCAACCAATCAGAACTGAATCAGTAAGTATGAGCACCAGCCTGTTTGATGACAGCAGAATGGAAATCCCTGGGGGTCAGAAAATTAGCATCCATTGTGAGATAACAATCCGGTGTCCCTATTTAGTCCTGGTGGGTCTACCATTCTGAACTTGTGAATTTGTGGAAAGATTCAGGCTGTGGTGGGGTTGCCAATAACAGATTCCGAATCATTGCGCACGTTGCCATCTGTTTGATGACAACAGAAAGGAAATTCCCGGGGTCAGAAAAATTAGCATCCATTGTGAGATAACAATCCGGTGTCCCTATTTAGTCCTGGTGGGTCCACCATTCTGAACTTGTAAATTTGTGGATAGATTCAGGTGGGTGGCCCCGCTGGTCTGAAGCAACAGGATCAAGTTTGAGTCCGGGGGCCCCTTTTAAGACCACCCAAGTTTCATTCTGGGTAGAAGCTGTCATGAGCATGCACAGAGCAAACTCTGAGTCCAGGGTCACCTTGAAGACCATCCAAGTATCATTCTGGGTCTAAATTTTCCAAATGGATTTATTACGGGACACAGAATAAACGCAGATAAAACAAACTGAAACGTACCAAACAACACAAAACAGGAAAGTTCCAAGAATCGTAAATCACAACTCAAATTTAAAATTTAAGATTGGATCACCGCAGAGCCACCGTAAACTTTGGCCGTATTTCCGCCAGACTCCTTCCAAGCATTCCCGAGCAAATTTGGCGATTGCGGAAGTTAACCCATAATTTTATTTATCAAGCTGCGTTTTCTTAAGCGGACCAGAAATCTGCTGAGTTGGCACTAGCTTTCACGTACAGGTACGCTTCTTGAGAGAGATTCAGCTGGGTTGCTGTTTTGGTCTGAAGCTGCAGAACCGAATTCATGTCTATGCGCACTTTTAAAGACCCACCGAGTTTTATTTGTGGCATGTCATGTGCAGGCACATGTTTTCAGAGGCGTGAAGTCTCCGAGGCAGTGCGCATTCACATGGAAGCTTCTGCTGTGCCTACAGCATTGTTGGTCTTAAAAAAGCCCTGGACTCAAAGTTTGTTGTGAACTTGTGCGTAACGGTCAGGTTCTTATCCTAGGACCCATCCCCTTTTCGGCCCTGCTCCAGAGAAAACATTAGGATGCGTTCTCTGGCCGCTACTAAATATAGCAAGAGGTAAATCTATTCCGGCTAGATTCCCACGATATCGTGATCTCCTCTGATCCCCGCGCCTCTCACCCAGTTTGGTTCCCTCCCTGTTTCCCATCAGCTGGACGCTTTTTCTTTTTTGGATGCTACAGAACTCTGGCTTGGAAACATATGGCGCGCTGAGGGGGCGGGTGGGCAGGGAGGGAGGGGAAGAGAGGCGCCGTAAATCACTCGGAGTCTTCCAAGGAGCAGGAGGAGATGCAACTGGCTGGGCGGCCCGTTTTGGGGGCCAGAACTGTCCTGTCTTTTGGATCCAGGAAGGACATTCTCAGCTTGACCGAAGCTTTTTGTGAGCCTCGAGCTGCAAGTGAAGAAATATTTTGGCCTGCAAAAGTGGGCGGTTGCTAGGTTGTGGGTCACAGGGGAGCAGCTGGGGCTCACTGGCAGAGCCAGGAGGTCCCAGGTTCAATCCCCGGCATCTCCAGTTGAAGAGACCAGCAGTGGGGGATGGGAAAGACCTCTGCCAGAGACCTTGGAGAGCTGCTTCTAGTCTAAAGTAGATTGACGCTGCATGCATTATTTAGCATGCGTGAAAGCACTGTTAAGTCACAGAGGTGACAACTGGAGATGACGCCAGACCTTATAGGCTCTGCTACTAAGTCAGGGTCTCGAGCAATGGTCTTTCCCATCACCTATAATTTGATGTCTTTAATGGGAGATGCCGGGGATTGAACCTGGGACCTTCGGCCTGCCAAGCAGAGACTCTTCCCCTGAGCCAGGGCCCCTGAGCCTTTCCCATCCCCTCCTGCCTGGCAAGGAGCAAAGGGAGAGCCAGCGCGGTGTAGCAATTAAAGAGCAGTGGCCTCTAATCTGGAGAACCAGGTTTGATTCCCTATTCTCAGCTGGGTGAACTTGGGCTAGTTCTCTCAGAGCTGTTCTTGCAGAGCAGTTCTCTCAGAGCTCTCTCAGCCCCACCCACTTCACAGGGGGTCTGTTGTGGGGAGGGGAAGGGAAAGGGGTTCGTTAGCTGCTTTGGGGACTCCCTTGGGTTGTGAAAGTGGGGTATAAAAAACCAGCTCTTCTTCCTCTTCTTCTTCTTTGCTGGGTATGCGGCCTTGCTCGGAGCCGGAAAGGAATTTGTGTGTTTCTTCCTTTTAAATACAGGCTTGCAAATGATGCCTAGTTCTGGGAGGAAAGGTTTACAAGCCTCCCCGCCCCAAAACGCTCAGCGCCCAATTCTGTTCTGTCATGGGCAGCCTGCCCAGCTCCCAAGCACACGATGTCTCCGGCTAACCTAAACAGGAGTCTCGACTCTCCGCTTTGAATAACAGAAGCCCCTGTCAGACGCAGGCCCCGTGCTTCCAGAGCATTCTTCCGACACATTTGGCACGTTGCTGTCGCCTGGGGAGACGCAAACTCCTCCCTTGTCTCTTCCGTAACGGGTACCGTGATCCGATCAGCAATATGGGAGGCCATGTAGGGTCATCAGCCTCCAGCTGGGGACAGGAGATCTCCTGGAATGCCAGCTGATCTCCAGGCTGCAGGGAATGACCCCCACCCTGAGAAAATCTAGATTCGAATCCAGATCTTGGGAATTGTGAAGATAAAACAGAGGAGAGGAAGAATATTTGTAAGCCACTTTGGATGCATGTTGAGGAGAAAAGCGGAGTATAAATTCAATAAATAAATATTTTGTGAACATGACAGCTGATGAAAGTCTAATAACGTTCTCCCAGCCGTAAACATCGCGCGAGGGGCGTAGTTTTTCAACCGAGCTGATTTCGGCTCCCCGACCGCACTGGTCCTATCAACTCAGCATCCTTTTCACTGACAGGGCCGAAAAAAACGAAATCCCCGCTAATTGGGCTCATTAAACGGACAGCAAACAAAAGCCTTCGAATCCACTTCTGCGCCACATGTCCCGTTCTTTGAAATGTCACGGCGCAGCAACCGAAAGAAATATTTCTGTCCCTTCCGACAATTAGCCAGTGCTAGGAAAACCCTAATTAAATTAATCCTGTTAATGCACGCCAATCACGCATGCACGCAAAAGGAGTCTTATGCCGAGTTACCAGTTCTTCCCTCCACAGAACCGCCATGCAAATTAGCCCATTTACCAAAGTGTTAACGTATTTAATCCGTCGGGTCAAATATTAACTCCTCATCCAGACGGCCTTCGCTCCCAATATCCCACAAATCACTTTCCCCGTGGAAGACAATGCGCACCAAACTTGGATGTCGGCGGGCAGGCCGGGAGAAGCAATTGAATTACCAATTACCCATTTGTTAAAAGAGGAATCAGCAGCCGAATCAGATTCATTATGCTTCCCGAACTCTTTGCCCGTTTATCAAGCTGAGAACGCCTGATGTACGGTCGGAGGATGGGGAGAAGAAAACTCAGTACCAGACGCTCTGCCTTTTCTAATTTGGAGAACTGGGCTTGATGCCCCTCTCTTCCAGTCACAGTTCTCTCAGAGCTCCCTCCGCCTCAACCTGCCTCTCAAGGCGGGGGTTGTAGGGAGAGGAAAGGAAGGTGCATCAAATTTGGATACCGGCGAACAGGCCGCCTTGGGACGCAGGAGGCCTGCTGCAGGGCCTTGGGCCAGTCACAGTTCTCTCAGAGCTCTCTCGGCCTCACCTGCCTCTCAAGGTGGACGTTGGAATAAAGAACCTGAGCTGTGACCGCAGGGCTGAAATTGGAGAATGAGACACCGTCCCTCCCACTCCCTGTGGCTCCCTTAGCAATGCCGGGTCTCAATGTGGCAGTCACACCCGAAACCACAATGGGCAGGGCACCCATGCCATGGTCTAGACTGCAGACGTCACAACGGTGTCCTTTGCCATTGCATCCACACACCTCTGGCATTCCTGGCGGCCTCCGTCCTGCTCCATAGCATCACCCCCCACTGCTGTCAAGAGCCTCTCCCACCCCCCCGTTTCCCCTCTCTTCCGCCCCTTTCCTCAAGCCCTCCGCCCCCTTCCCTCTGCCCGTCCTCCCAGAGCTCATTTCTTTTTCTGCGCCCCTGAAAGCCCCCCTCCCCCTCCCCGAATTCTTCCCCAGTCTTGGACTTTCACCAGCCCGCTGCAAAACCCAGGTGTGACTTTCTCATCCCCAGCCAACCTGGCAGCTTCCCCTCCTCGCAGAGATGCTGGACTGCAGACGGCTTTGTTCCCTGAGCCGCTGAGCATTCCGTGACGCCGTGGCAGCTCAGCCAATCAGAGCCAGGGGCTGCGACCCCGCATGCAATGCGACGGGCAGACTTGTGGCATTCCTCCAGTTCCTTATGACTGTCCGAGAGTCACATAGAACTGCAAACTGGGACATCTGGTGAATACAGAAGAGGTTTGCAGACTGCAAATCTCCCAAGAAGTGGAGAGGAGAAGAGAGGCGGGTAGCTTCAAAATGGAAGAGTTAGCTAGCTTACACCTGAGAGCTTATATATCTTGAATGCTTGGTCTGCAAGGGGCCCCCGGAGTCAAACTTTGTCCCGCTGCTTCTGACCAACACAACAAGCCTCTTGAATTTATCTCCCCACAACAGAGACTCTGTAAGGTTGGTGAGGTGGAGAGAGCTCTGAGAGAGCTGTGACTGGCCCAAGGTCACCCAGTTGACTGCAGGTGGAGGAGGAATCAAGCCTGGTTCTCCAGATTGGAGGCCGCCACTCTTAATCATGACACCAAGCCGGCTCTGGATAAGGAGCACTATTTGAAGAGGCATTCCCTCTCACCAAAAAGAGGCATCCCATTCAAGGAGAAAAGACTTCTGCCCACTTGGAGTGATGTAGCGCCCCCCACTGTCCAGGCACACTGAGCTACTTGCGCCAACATTTAGCAGGTCAGCAAGACAACGATGCCTTGCCAGGAGCCAAAATCATTAGCAGGTATCTGCTCCACCTTTTGGTTTCTTCTATATGGTTGTGAGGTTTGGGAACGTGGTCCTGAGACAGCCCCCACTGTCACCCACAGGTGTCTGCTATGGAGCCACCTCGGAAAGCCACCTGGGTGTGCAGTGGTGACCCAATGGATGCTTGCCAGGGGAGGACATTTTTAGGTGAAAGTCTAGCACAGACGCCTCCAACATTCATCAAAAGCTAGAATTGCACTGGGACAATTCTGCTCGGCATGGCCACGCTGCATCCCACCCGTGGAACTGCCCCGTAAGGTTGCTTGACACAGTGCCTATTTCTATGGACCAAGAAAAAGACATCTGCATCAGGACCCAGCCCATCCAGAGCAGACCTTCCAAAGAAGCAATACTTGTAAGCTACTTGTGTTTTCTACCAATCCGTGCCTCCGTCCGAGTCCCCCAAGCATGGCTCCAGGCTGGGTCTCACCTGCCCTCCAGCATCTCAGAAGCTTTGACTGACATCTGTCAACGCATGAGCTTTCTTAACCCATGGCCACAGGAAGCCGGCAGGCAGATAAAGGTCTTTCCTATTCACGTGCTAACCTGGTCCTTTTAGCTGGAGATGCTGGGGGTTGAACCGGGGACCTTCTGCATCCCACCGAGACGCAGCCTCTTCACATCTCCCGAAGCCCCTTTCTTCCCCTCACTCTGGACAACCGGCTGAGCGGAAACCTCTCCGTTCTCTCCACAGAAGCCCACGCCGTCCTTCCCACGCCCGTCCACGCCCGGCCCATGCTTCTCCTTGGCAAAGATCTCCAGATGTTTCCCTCTCCCTTCCTCCGCACGAAAGAAATGGGGAAAAGCTTCCAGAGGTAAAGAGAAGGGAGAAGACTTACCCCCGGACTCTGGGTTGGCGTGGGACGGCAGGACGCCCAGAAGACTCCACAAGAGTAGCCGGAGAGCCGACGGGCTGAACCGAGACCTGGACCCCATGGCGTTGCCTAGTGTGGGCCAGCGGCTCTGATCATTCCCCGGGCACCGAGGCCGAAGCCAGCAAGGGAGGCGGGAGCTGCAGACAGAGGCGATCTGTTTCCAATTGAGGGTTCGGCTACTACTATATTTAATAAAACTTTGCTGCCCAGGGAGGGGCGGGCCGGCTTTCCCCACCAGTCACAAACCGGGCCGGGTTAAAACAAGCCTCTCTCAGATTACAAGCCTTCTTAAAGGGCAAGGCCCCCCCTTCCACCCCATCCTTCTCCTCTTTTGAAATACGTTGCACAGTCCCGCTCCTTCTCTTCCCCCGCCCGCCCTGTCATAACTGTTTTGGGCCCTGGCCAGGTCTCTGAGGCGCTAGCTTCACTGTATACTTTCTTCCTTCCTTCCTTCCCCAACCTCTCTTTCTTTCTTTCTTTCTTTCTTTCTTTCTTTCTTTCTTTCTTTCTTTCTTTCTTTCTTTCTTTCTTTCTTTCTTTCTTTCTTTCTTTCTTTCTTTCTTCTTCTTCCTTCCTTCCTTCCTTCCTTCCTTCCTTCCTTCCTTCCTTCCTTCCCTGAGTCCTGTTCTCCTCCCTCCCTCCCTCCCTCCCTCCCTCCCTCCCTCCCTCCCTCCCTCCCTCCCTCCCTCCATTCATTCATTCATTCATTCATTCATTCATTCATTCATTCATTCATTCATTCATTCATTCATTCATTCATTCATTCATTCATTCATTCCTCTCTCTAGGGAAGAGTACAGTGCAAAGGTAAAACAACTCAAAACACTGCTATATTGAACACATGCTTGGTCTACCGGGGTCACTATTATCTACTCAGACCATCAATGGCTCTTTGAGGTTAGAGGTCCTTCCCATCCCCTCCTGCCTGGTCCTTTTAACTGGAGATGCTGGGGACCTTCTGCCTGCCAAGCAGAAGTTCTGCCCCTGAACCACGTCTTCTAGCTGCCTTCTGCTTTGTCAGACCATGAGCCTATCAAGTTCTGTGTTGACTTCTCTGGCCGGTAGCAGCTCTCCTGGCCTCAGGCAGAAGTCTTCTACATTTCCTGCCAGCTGATTCTTCTAACTGGAGACACCAGAAATGGAACCCAAGGAATTATGGAAGGCTTTCATGGTCAGAGCCAACGGGTTGTTGTGTTTTTCGGGGGCTGTGGGGCCAAGGCCTGGTCATTTTAGTCCCTGATGTTTCATCAGGAACTGTGGCTGGCATCTTCAGAGGCAAGCCACGGCAAACATCAGCTTGGGCAGCAGAACCTTTCCTATTAATCCCGTGAACCAGATTCTCGGTGGAACCTGCCTTTTGCCGACCTCTGTTTACCTGGCATCTTCTGGAAGTCCAACCTTGCTTGTTTTGCTTCCTGCCAGAACGGAACCCTCCAACTCCTCCTTTGCCGTTTGCAACGCCTCTCAGTTTAGCAGCGATGGCAAATTTAATTAATGTGTTCCTGGCTTCCAGATCGTTAACAAAGACATTCAGATAAATCTGGCACACGCCTGGTTCTCGTAGACTTTTATGACCGCGTCCCAGTGGCTCAGTAAATTCATTACCTCATTCCATTAGGACGGTGGGGCATATTTTCATCCCGGCTTGCTGATTTGGACGGATTCAATTTTGCAAAATAGTCTCGTTCCGGCTTTTCGGGTGGATTTATTTACGGCTCGACCCGTGAGGGTTCTGTCTTGTTTCTCAATTTGCCATTCTTTGATTTTTTGTTTTGTTGGGGTGGGGTTTCTTTTGATAAAGAGCAGGCATCCAGAAATTAATATTTGAACCATTGGCTCAAGAATATAAGGCCAATCCATTGAAAGGCTACTGACCAACCAGGGCAGTGATAGAGCTAATGGGGTGTTATTGAGAGGGCTTAAATCTGCAAGAGAGTTGAGCACCTGGCTGCCAGATCTGGTTTGGGAGATACCTGGAGATTTAGAGGTAGACCTGGGAGAGGGCTGGACTTGGATTGGGGAGTGGACACGAGGAGTCTAAAGCTACTTTGTATAGAAAGAGGAGAGAGAGAATCCTTACAGTCTAACTGTCTAACTGTTGTTCTCTCTGTTCTGGAGGTGAGCAGGGAGGAAGTGTACTCTAAGGAGCAGGAAGTCTCCAGGGGAGCCAATCAGGACACAGGAAGAAAAACAGCAGGAAGAGTAGGATATTCTCCTCATGCTTTTGTACTCTTGGAGCTCAGGGCATAACAGTAGCCCCTCTGGCAGACTTCTGGTGGGCTCCTACATGGTACAGATTGTTGGACTGGATGGACTATTGGCCTGATCTGACATGGTTTCCGGTCAAAAGCCCCACTAACCTCACCCACTTTTTAAAAACAATTCACAGCGACCAGGAAAGAAACAATTCACAGGGACCCCTGGGTGCCGCGCTGGAGACCTGCAGCCCAAAGGGCTCAATTGGCACCCCTGACAATCTTGATTTTCGTCAAGGGCTCTGCAGGAGAACCGAAAGGCCGGAACTGCAGGGACAGAGCGAAGTCAGATGCCGGCTCTGATAGTCTTTGAGGGAGTTAAAAATACATCTTCATTAGCCCGGGGCACCTGCTGACTTTTCAAGCGCTGGCTCACAGTTGTTAATCGGACGGCGCGAACAAAGCGGACCACGGCACAGAGGACGGACCGTGTTAATCCCCTCCTTAATTAACTTTCCTTATCAAGCCTCTTTGTTATTAGAATTCTCCGAGTCCCCTGTGTCAGCTCCTATCAGGCCGGAATTGGGCATAGCGTTTGACGCAGGGCTGCCCTGCAAGCAGCCTGTCCTCCTCCTCCTCCTCCCTCCCTGCCTCGTAACATCCAGCAATTAAGAACTAGCCATGCAAGAGCCCCTGGACAAGCTCCCTTATGGTCAAAAGCTTCTGAGCAACAGGAGCAGTTCTTGTGAGATCTGTAGCGTGCATGGTTCAACAGAATATGAAGCATATCATACAGAGGTACCATTAGCAGATTTAGATGAGGGACTTTTTCGAGCAATCTCCTTCCGCATCCCGATTGGCCCAGACGGAATGAACGAAGAGCAACGGTCGGTTAAGCCGTTAGGACTATCTCTCTCCTCTCTGTTTACAGAGTTGTTTCTCTTACATAGTCTTTAAGCAGCCGGTGGCAGCTGCAAGGTGGATTGCAAAGGCCTGATCTGACCGAACAGCCTTCCCAAAAAACTGTTGATTATTAAATTCTGCCGGCCACGAGCGGCTGCCGACCTGCTCCAGCATTCCAGGCAGAGACAGATTGCAGCTACCGACCAATTCAGCAGCGAGCAACACACGGCTGGACCTCGCTGAGTCACTCCTTAGTCATGCCTAGCAAGTTCCTTCTGCTGTGACCAGCAGCTCTCTCTCTCTCTCTCCTTTTATGAGAGAAACAGCTGGAAGCGCCTCTGGGGAGTCAAGCAAAATGACAGGATCCAGCGGCTGGGAGGCCCCCCTGCCCCAACCCTTTGAAGGGTCAGTTTTCAAAGGAGTCTCGTGGTGATGCATGGCTGAATCCTCGGATGGACAAACTCCAGAGGACGGCTGCTCAGACTCACGCGGATGAATGCCCCCGCTTCATGATAGCCACCTAACTGGCAGGGGATACATCTTTCGAGGCTGTCGGGATGCACGTTCTCCCGAGAGCCAGCACGGTTAGGAGTGGCAGATTGTAATCTGCAGAACCAGGGTTGATTCCCCGTTCCTCCTCCGTGTGAAGCCTGCTTGGGCCAGTCCCAGTTCTCCTAGAACTCTCAGACCCACCTGTCTCACAAGGTGCCTGTCATGGGAGGAGGGAGGGAAGGAGACTGCCAGCTGCTTTAAGATTCCTTCAGTTAGACAAAAGTGGGATACAAGCTCTTCTTCTCCTTCTCCTTCTCCTTCTCCTTCTCCTTCTCCTTCTCCTTCTCCTTCTCCTTCTCCTTCTCCTTCTCCTTCTCCTCCTCCTCCTCCTCCTCCTCCTCCTCCTCCTCCTCCTCCTCCTCCTCCTCCTCCTCCTCCTCCTTATTCTGTGGTAGAGCCTCTGTTTTGCATGCAGCCGGTCCCAGGTTCAATCCCCAACACCTCCAATTTTTAAAAATGTCTGTCCAGAGAATTGCTGCCAGAGGAATCTTCTTGGTGCTTGGGGGGCCACAGTGGGAGGGGCTTCCGGAGTTCTGGCCCTGCCGGTGGACCTCCTGATGGCCCCTCGGTTTGGGCCACTGTGTGTTGGACGGGATGGTCCATTGGCCTGATCCAACATGGCTTCTCTGTTGTTCTTACGACTGAGACGGTTTGCACGATCAGCCTCCGCCTGCATATCCCCCTCTTCCTCCTCCCACGTAAAATGAAATTCGTCTCCTTTAGAGCGCAGAGATTCAGCACCCTTCCATCACATGATTCCCCCAAGCCCCTGATTAATCTCGTGTTGTAACAAAGCGGTCTCTATCCATCAAGAGGAAGGCTGCCTCTGCAACCGTTTACGAGACCAAATGGATCCTGGCGGTTCTCTCCAGAACTGGAGCCAATCGATTGCTGCATGTCAGGTTCAGACTTGGAGCCGTTCCAGGGACGGTCATCCCTTCCGCAGAATCTATCCCTCTGTCCTTCCGGCTGTCGGCCTGCCTCGTTTTTATCTGCCTCTTCCTCCCGGGAGCCTTGTTCTCACCTCCTGGGTTTAAACCTCACACCAACCTCACACCGTGCTGGCAGGGGCTCATGGTAATTGAAGTCCATGGACATCTGGAGAGCTACAGTTTGGCCACCCGTGCTATAGAGTTTATTCGTCATTTATTGTACAGGTGCTCAAAGGCTGGCCTGCACCATCCTACGTTAGCCAGATCCAGGTTGGGAAACTCCTGGAAATTTGGAGACGCAGCTTGGGGAGGATAAGGCCATGGAGTCCCCCCACCCAATTATCCCTTTTCTCCAGGGGAGCTGATCCCTACAGTCTGGAGAGGAGCTGTCATTCCAGGGGGTCCCCAGGCCCCGCCTGAAGGCTGGCACCCCTACACCAGCTGGATGGGGGGGGGTGGGCACAGTTCAGGTTGGGCTAGTATCACTCCCTAGAGGGGCTGCCCCCCAATGAATTTAGGGGCAGGGTCTTGCGAAACAGAAATCAAAGCACACTCAGCGTTGAACCAGGGAAGGCTGTGCTTCCTTTCTGAGCCATCCCTCCGTTCTCAGGCTGCCCCGAGGAGAAGCCGCTGAGGCCGTTTTGTTTGCTCAGTGAAGCTGTGGGTTTGTTTGTCTTTCCAGCCCAACATCTGGATCGATGTGGGGGGGGGAGAGAGTCAACTGGAGCCTTTTCCTGTTTGAATGAAAGCGATTCATTTGAGGCCTTCCAAGGGAACCGCCCTGCAAAAAGATGCTGGGAGGAGGGGGGTGGATGGGTGGCGGGACAGCCTCCAGCCTCTTTGCCCGGCAGACCGGTTGCTGAGTTTACTTTGCTCCCTCCCCCTCTTCAGGACTCACACCCTGTAGAGGCTGTATAAATCTAGGGTCGCCAACCTCCAGGTGGGGACTGGAGGTCTAACGCCATTACGACGGATTTCCTGAGATCGGTTCTCCTGAAGAAAATGGAGACCAGCTCCCTGGAAAAAACTGTACTCCGCTCCTGGATCCAACCCCCCCCTCCCCAGGCCTCATCTCTCCCCCAATCTCCAGATATTCCTCCACCCAGACATCCTAGGGAAGCCCCTTTTGCACCATGGGGGAGGTTTAGCAGCCTAGAAATAGTGGTTTTTTTAAAAAAAAATTACACCATTTGGATAAACTCTGCTTCCTTCCAGCTATCTGGGGTGCACCTCTGTCAGAAACTTGGGATGCCAGCCTCCAGGCGGGACCTGGGGATCATCCAGAATGGCAGCTCCTCTCCAGACGACAGAGATCAGTTCCCCTGGAGGAAAGGGATGCTTTGGAGGGGGGATTATAGGGTCTTGTACCTTGCTGAAAGAGATGCTAGCCCTGGGGATCCCCTGGAATTACAGCTCCTCTCCAGGCTAGTCCCGTGCTGTAGGAGGAAAAAGAAAATGCATGTATTTATGTCACGTATCTACCCCCAAGTGCCTTTTATGGCCATCTAGGGGAAGACTCTGGCCTGACGTAAATAGTTGGCCCCGAAAATAGTTGGTTTGCGGCAGCCAAAAGACTGTGAGGCCTGGAGAAGTGTCTAAAAGTGGACATTTGGCTTGGCAGCTGGACTGTTCCTGCCCAGATGGGTTGGCTCAGCTTTGGTCTTGTGTTTCTCCAGCGGGAAAAGGGTGGCAGAAGGACAGGGTGGCAAGCCCTGCCCTGGCAGTCTTTTGGGGTGGTAACTGAGGGGGATTGGTACCATAGAGAGTGGGGAAATTCCTAGAGTGGCATGGGGATGGGTACCATAGAGAGTGGGGGAATTCCTAGAGTGGCATGGGGGATTGGTACCATGGAGAGTGGGGAAATTCCTAGAGTGGCATGGGGATGGGTACCATAGAGAGTGGGGAAATTCCTAGAGTGGCATGGAGGATGTGTTATTACTTTCCATTGCCGATGGGAGGGTTGCCATCGCTGGTAGAGAAATCCCTAGAGATTTTGGGGGTGGAGCTGGGAGTGGGAGGGATTTGGGCCAGGGAGAGACTCCTCAGTGGAGTCTAATGCTATGGAATACACCTTCCTAAGCAGCCATTTTCTCAAGGGGATCTGGCCTCTTTAGTCTAGAGATGATTCCTAGACTAGATTCCAGGGGATCCCCAGGTCCCACCTGGGGACTGGCACCCTTAGCTGATGAAAGTGATGTCACTTCCAGGGGACTCTCTAGGACCCCGATCTTTGTGGCTTTTACCATAGAGATTAAGAGAAGTTTGTCAGGAATCAGCATGGATACGTAGTGGGAGGTATGGGCTTGGTGTGGGAATCACAATAGGGTTTCCAGCTCCAGTTTGGGAAACACCTGGAGTGTTGGGTGAGGCCTGAGGAGAGCGGGGCTTGGGGTGACATGCAGTCATCTGGGTGACCTTGGGCCCATCACAGTTCTCTCAGAGCTCTCTCAGCCGCACCTGCCTCCCAGGGTGTCTGTTGTGGGGAGAGGAAGGGAAGGCGATTGTCAGCTATCTGAGACTCTTTCGGGAAGTGAAAAGCAGCTCTTTTTCTCCTATGGGGTTAGCTGTGACTGCAGGGCAAGGTTGCCAGCTCTCCAAGCTGCTCCCGGCTGGGGTCAACCGCAGGGGCCTTCCCCACAGCTGACCCAGACCTTGGGCCGTGTGCCGCCGACCTCCATCCCACAGACCTTCGGGAGACAGTGAAAGACGTTCGGTTTTAGAGGGCCTGTTAAATTTTAATTCCTCCTCCGGTTTTAAATTATGGATCAGCAATTTGGTTGCGATCTTTTGTCTCTGCCGTTTCACGCCGGCAATTACGCCGTCCTGGGACTGGCCACCTTGGGAAGTTCTTGAGCTCGAGAGGCAGCCTATAAATCACCCAAATAAAATGATGCCGGAGACCAGGCCCTTTGGAGCTGGTTGGCACCGGGATGAGAGGCAGGTTTGTCTGCTCTGGGCTGGTGATTTTGGGGTGGAGCCTGGGAAGGGTGTGGCTTGGGGAGGGAATTGAGTCAGCATGGGATGCCCCAGACTCCTCTAAGGGGTTACCAAGTTCCAGGTGATGACTGGAGACCTCCTGGGATTACAAGTGATCATCAGGCGACAGTCTGCAAGCTATTCTGTCCACCTGGCTAAAATGGCCACATTATAAGGTGGTATTAGACCCCATTGAAGTCCCTCCCCTCCTCAAAGTTTGTCCTCCTCAGGCTCCACTCTCCCAAAACTCCAGATATTTCCCAAATTGGATGTGGTGAGCCAAACTCCACTCTCCAAAGCTGCTGTTTTCTGATCACTCCTGTTTCTCTCTTTGTCCTCTCCCTCTCTCCACATGGCCTTCCAAGGAGACACCTGTCTCTGCAGCTGCCGGGGGCCCTCTCCCCTCAATCTCCACAAGGCCTTCCAGGTAGTCTCCGGCAGTCTTCTGTACAGCCAGTGTTCTCCTCCTTCTCCCCGCATAATGCTGGCCATCGGCGATAGGGAAAAACATGCTTCTCTCTCTCCTTTCAGCTGTAGCCTGGGCTGGATCTCCTGGAATGAATGCCGGTGTGCCTCTTTTGCAATATCCTTCTCGGGAGATCTATTTCCTGCACTCCGGATCGCGCATCTATGACCGGGCACAACTCTGCTCAGTTCATCAAACATCCTGACGAGGATGCCAGAGTGTCTGCTTTCTGCAGCAGCTGTTTTTTCCAGGGGGACGGATCCCCGTGGTCCTGAGATCAAGCAGAACAGCAAGAGATCCCCGGGCGGTTTGCTCTTCTTGGAGGCAGAGAACCGACGCTGACCTGGCAAGAAAGACCTTTCATTATATTCTCTCCACAACCATGGCGATCGGGAAATAAACACTGGTTTCTCCTAACCGATGGGCCCGGTTGTCTTGGCAACCCCGGAGCCAACGGGAAGCTGGGAAGCCGTGGACATTCCAGGAAAGGAAAGCATCTCGAAGGACGGATCTGGGGAGGATCTGGGTGGCCGGCTTGAAATTTGGATCCGCTTCTCCTGGAGCCGGCTGTGCAGGAAAGAGGCCGGTGAGGGAGGCAAATGAGCCCCATTGGAATAGGCAAGGAGGGGAAATGAGCCAGCCCCTAGGGTTGCCAGCTTCCAGGTCGGGGCTGGAGCTCTTCTGGAAGGGCGGCTGATCTCCAGAGGACAGAGGTAGCTTTCCTGGAGAACATGGCTGATTTGGAGGGTGGACCCCTCTGAAGACCTTGTCCTCCCCAGACTCCATCTCCAAATCTCCTGCCAGTTGCCACGTTCCTCCTGGTCTCTGGTGTGGGATGGGGAGTAGGGTCACCAAATCCAGATTGGGAAACTTCTGGAGATTTGGGGAAGGAGGTTCGGGAGGAGAGTGGGGCGAAATGCCCTGGGGATCACCCTCCAAGGCGTCCCTGTTCTTCATCATCCTTTTCACCCAGGGGCCAACCAGTCCCTCTGGAGGGCCAAGAACATCAGATGAGCCCTGCTGGGTCAGACCATGGATCCATCCAGTCCAGCATCCCATCTCACACATCAGCCAACTACTTCCTCTGGAGGGCCAATCTTGCCTTCTGGTACTGGGGTTCTGAGGTTGACTGCCTCTGGGAGGGGAGGTTCTTGGCTTCAACATGTTTCATCTAATATATCTCCAGGGTTTCCGGTGGCCACGAGGGCAGCAACTTCCTGCAACAAAGCTGGGTTTACTCAAATGGCAGCTGCCAAACAGAAAGGCCATAAGATCCCTGTGTACGGCCGCATTCTCCCAAAACTTCCATCCACTGCACCTCCAAGCAGCAGGCAATACGCATCCATCAGTGCAAAATATAAAGGTGAGTTGGATCCTGGTGGGATGGGTGAAAAAGATCCCACAAATAAGACAATATCCCAGGATGTCACAGACGTGATATTGATAGGTACGTTGTGGACCTGTACCCATTGTGGCAGGGTGTATCTCCCCCTAAGTCAGGGGGTCCTCGACATTTGGAATTTTGAGGGCGGATGGTGAGCGGCACCCCAAAATGGCTGTCCGAGGAGGTGGAGCCCAAACCAAAATGGCTTCTGCAGGAGGCGGGGCTGAACGGAACACCTTCCTCCTCAGGCCTCTTCATTTTCAGCCAATAACAAGCCCTCCCTTACAAAGGCCCCACCCACTTTCTGAAAAGGGGGACGCTGGCACACTCCATAGTGCCCAGGGGCACCACGTTGGGGAACCTTGCTCTACACCAGTCCAAATTGTTTTCATTTCATGGTGGTTCTTCTGCTTCCCTTTCAGGGCCTGGGCCTGGGAAATACAGCCGTCAGCCTTGTACCGGCATTAGAGGCCATGATTTCACGAAGTATGCTGAGCCGGCCTTCACAATGCGTGTGAAATCCTCGGAAAGATGTAAGGGGGAGAAGGGAGGATGGGCCATGCGGCTGTTCCTGGGCTGGGAGCGGAGATTTGTGGTATCCTGGCTTTGACAGCAGGCATGGATGGGCAGTCCTTAGCAGGTTAATAAAGCAGGAGTCGAGGTACACCCAGGCCTCACCCTGTCTCCTCCAGTGTAAGGCCACACCTGTGATCTGTGGCTCAGGGGCAGAGCCTCTGCTTGGCAGGCAGAAGGTCCCAGGTTCAATCCCCCGGCATCTCCAGTTAAAGGACCAGGCAGGAGGGGATGGGAGAGGCCTTGATCTGGGACCCTGGCTCAGGGGCAGAGCCTCTGCTTGGCAGGCAGAAGGTCCCCGGTTCAATCCCCGGCATCTCCAGTTAAAGGACCAGGCAGGAAGGGATGGGGAAGGCCTTGATCTGGGACCCTGGCTCAGGGGCAGAGCCTCTGCTTGGCAGGCAGAAGGTCCCCGGTTCAATCCCCGGCATCTCCAGTTAAAAGACCAGGTAGGAGGGGATGGGGAAGGCCTTGATCTGGGACCCCTGGAGAGCAGCTGTCCATCAGAGTAGACAATACTCACCTTGATGGACCAAGGGTCTTACTCAGCACAGCACAGCTTCATGTGCGTTCATTTAGAAAAGAATAGGCAGCACCACAAGTTCCCAGAAGCACCAGTGGCCTCGTAGACGTTCCAGCTCCATCAGCATAGAAACACACGCTCCCCCTCAAAGTGAACACGAGACTTAAAAGCTACGGAGCAAGAGTCATCTTGATGCCCAGCGAATCCCTTTGAAGGGACATCAAACCACTGCAAGTCGGACGATGCTGACCCACAGAACCAATTCCAACGCCGCTGCCAAAGAAGTCCGTGAACCGGGAATGCCCCACGCAGCATCCCTTCTTTGAAGGAGACACGTCTTTGAAAGACCTGCTTCTCTGGAAGACGGGCCGCCGCCGACATTCCACGCGGGGCGTTAACGAGAGAAGCGTGGAAACTATTCTTTGAAGTTTTCTGGGCTGTCGATCGGCCGCTGGAATCGAGAACGAAGGAGAGCATTGGATAAAGGCAGAATGGAGGGGGGGGGCAGGGGATGGTTGAAGATGGCTCTGGGATCTTTTGAAGGCCGATCATGTGCCTTATGGATTCTAAAGCTCCTGACAGATCTGGGCGATAATCCAAAGCTGGGTGCAGATAGGGACTCTCTTTCATGGTGGTTGTGGCTGGGGGCTGTGATGGATGAAGCTTTTGACTGGAAGATGCTCCAGGGCACGGTAATGTTCGTTGCCACAAGAATATCTGAGATGCCACTTGGAGTTGGTGGAGTGGAGTAATAGGGCCTGTAGGACCAAGCAAGCCCATTCCACCACAAGGGGATTCGAACCTAGAATCATAGAATCATAGAGTTGGAAGGGGCCATACAGGCCATCTAGTCATAGAATCCTAGAATCATAGAGTTGGAAGGGGCCATACAGGCCATCTAGTCATAGAATCCTAGAATCATAGAGTTGGAAGGGGCCATGCAGGCCATCTAGTCCAGCCCCCTGCTCAACGCAGGATTAGCCCTAGCATCCTAAAGCATCCAAGAAAAGTGTGCATCCAACCTTTGCTTGAAGACTTCCAGAGAGGGGGAGCCTGGATCTCTGAGTTTGTAGCCCAATGGCCTACGCTCCGTGACACACTTGTTTCCTTCTGCCTTGGTCAGCTGCCCTTGAAGGGACGCCAGTGATAACTCAGCCTCGACTTCCTGTTACTGAGACTTCTTTCTTGCGCTCAGACGCTTCCTGGATGCTGGGTTCCAGTCACGCGGGTCTCGAAGATAAGCCCCTATCTGTCTCCTCCTCGGGCTTATCTCCAGAAGGTCTCAATCACGTTCAAGTTGCTAGCTTTGATAAGGGGCATGGCACAACTCCGAAACCACTCTCGTGATCCTCGGACCACGGGCCGACCCCCTTGCTTGCCGCTTCGACATCCGGAGTGCTTGTACTTTCTCGATTATGGGCTGTGTCGTGAAAAATTGGCAGACAATGCTTTTCTCTTGTGCTTTGCCATGAGGGACACTCCGTATGGAGCGTTGGGAGAGTTTATTCAAGTGAGTGGAGCACCAAGCTAAAATAGTTTTATGATCATAGAATCATAGAATCATAGAGTCATTATGACGGGGGCACAAATGTTGTGAGTAGAAGAGGAGACAGAGAGAGTGTTCTAACTGCTGTTCTGCTTTCCTACTTCCTGTTCTGGAGGCAAGCAGGGAGGAAGTGGGCTCTGAGCAGCAGGAAGCTGCCAACTCAGGGCACAGTAGGAGGTGATTTGAAAAAAAATCCCAGGGCATTCGTATTCTAACTATGCTAAATATACCTCTTCTCCCGTGCCCCGTGGAGGATATTCGCCAGATGTCGTTACAATTGGGCACGGGGAAGGCAATGGTGGAAAGAAGGGTGCAGAACATGACTAATCCCTCTGCCGCTCAACGGGCCTCTTTTTCTTTTCTTTTACAAGTGATCTCTGTCGTGGAGAGTCCCGGTCCCTGTTATTACGTAGACCCGAGCGTTTCCCACTTAGGGATATGGAGACCTGTCTCGTACCGCATGGCGAAAGAGTCCAAGAGCACAAGTAAGTACAAGACGGAGGGAGTGATTGTTGTCAACAATGTGTTGGTCAGGATTATTTTAGGTGGAAGACACGGATCATAAGCTGGAAATTAGCTGGTCTCCCCGATCTGGAAGGGCAGTGGCTCAAGGGCAGAGCGTCTGTTTGGCGTGCAGAAGGCTCTAAGTTCAATCCCCAGTAGCTCCAGCTGAAAAAACCAGGTGATTTGAAGGACCTTGAACTACTGACCTTGATGGACCAACGTTCAGTACTACAGGGACGGGCGGTGGTTCAATAATAGCACATCCGCTTGGCATGCAGAAGGGCCTTTTCGGCCCTGGCCCCCTGGCCTGATGCTCTGCCAATTGAGAGCAAGGCCCTTCAGGACCTTAGACAGCTCCGCTGGGACTGCAAGAGGAGAGGCCTGTGGTTGAGGCCTGAAATGACATTTAATGGCCTCCCTTCCAGAATCCACCAAACTAAACTTAAATCAAAGTGTTTCTTGAATGACCCCCCCTTCCCCCCCAATTAGTAGAGTTTGGGCAGTAATGTTTATCCTTTTAAGATTCTTAAAACCTTATTTAACATCTACACATTTCTATTTTGCATTGGGACTTTTATATATGTAATATTATTTCTGCTGGAATCCGCCCTGAGTCTTTGGAGAGAGGGGGGAAAAGGAAGACAAACATAAATAAGTAAATGAATAGATGGCCGCAGCTTTAGAAGAGGAAGCGAACGTTTCGTGGAGGAGAGGTCTAAGAGTAGCTGCTAGCCATGGTGGCTAAAGGGAACCTCCATATCCAGAGGCAGTCAACCCTTGAATTGCTAGGCCAACGACAGGGCAGGATCTCAGCATGTCTGCCCTGGAACTGACTGGCCCCTGTGTGAGGCAGGAGGCTGGACTAGATGGACCCCTGGTCTGATCCAGCAGGACTCTTCTGAGGTTCTTAGGAAGACCTCAACCTCCCTGCCCTGTTGTTGGCCCTCCAAGGGAACTCATTGGGCACTGTGTGAGGCAGGAGGCTGGACTAGATGGACCCCTGGTCTGATCCAGCAGGGCTCTTCTTCAGCTCTTAAGTTCTTAAGATAGTTTTGTGTGTCCACATATGTCACCGAGTCCTTCAGATCACCTCCAAAATTCACTGGATCCTTCCAGCACAGAGTGATCTCACCACCAGACGCATACACAAACACAATGGCACCCTAGAGACCGCCCTAGCACCTGGACTGAGCTTCAAATCAAGGGCCGAGGTTGAGCTAAATTCAGAAGGAGGGCCGAGAAGAGCCAACGTCTTTTCGGCCCATCCTCCTGGAAGGCCTCAGTTTCCCCAAGTGAAGGGACCCTGTGCCACTGACGACGCGCCCGCTGGAACGAACAGGCTGTAAAGCCACTGAAATAACATCAGGGAAAACAAGGGGGGTTATGCAGCTTTAAAGCCATAATCTAGTAAAATGCCTCAGAGGCGAGCAAGGGAATTAATGCTAAGAGACGGCGAATTACCCATTAAGATCTCATTCGGGGCTTTAATGGCAGCAGCGCTAACTGAACGAGAGAGGTACTCGATTTAGAAAAGGAGGCTGGGTGGGAATCAGAGAGGGCAGATTAGAGCGGGACGGCCTCGGTCTCGCAGAGAGGACATGGACAGAGGCAACCCCAATTCTGGGGTTATGCGGCGGTGGGGTATACCTGACGCCCGTCCATGCAAGTTGAACTGGTAGCCTGATCCAAATTTCGTCTAGGCCACCCTAGCCAGGGATTTTGGTCTTTTTGGGGTGGGCGTAATCTGGGCAGGGAATTGGGGTCACTGTGGGTGGGCAGGTAGTTGTGAATTTCCTGCACCGTGCAGGGATTTGGACTAGATGACCCTGAAGGTCCCTTCCAACTCTAGGATTCTATGGGTCAGACTGAACGATTCCCCTGTTCGGAGCAAGGGGACACCCCCTAAGAGGCCCTAACCTCTTCAAGTCTGCAGGCGCCTTTGAAATTCTGACACAGTGTGGCGGGCACAGACCCAAAATGGCTGCCCCCAGAGGCAGAGCCCGCCACAAAATGGCCGCCACGCAGTAGAGAGCTTTGTGTTGCTGGCAAGGCGACATTTTAAGAAACCTGCCCGGCCAATCGAGTCTCTAACGGCCAACCAGAAGCACGCACTAGGCCCAAGCTCTGCCTGCTTTGATGGCCTTCAAGAAAGGGGTCAGTGGGTGCCAAGTTATGGTGCCAAAATATGCAACATTGTCTTCACAGGACCACGGCCGGTCAAGAAAGCCGTGATCTGCAGAGAAACCAGGTTCTCGGCCTTTTGGCTACGATCGCGTGGAGAAAGCCATGTCAGAGGGAAGGGAGAAAAACCACGTTGCCCCTTCACCAAGGGCCAAATACCAACGGGGCCCCTTGTACAGTTGCTTCTAACCATCGAGGGCCATGCATAGGACGTCGCTTGACCTCCTACGAGGAGGACCGGCACTCTCTGCTGAGAATACATTGTCCAAAACTCTCCTTTTCCCCAGCGGCTTCTGTTTGCCGTGACCCAGAGAGGAGAAGCCGGCGGCATTGTTAGGAGAACCAAACTGTTCCTCGGGAGGAAGCAGGGCTCCGCGGGGGAAGCGGTAATGAGGCATGAAGACCTCGCCGCTCAGGGAGCCGGGTGCAAAGTGGGAGCGGTTCTTTAGACGGGGAGGGCGGGCGGAGAAACCCACACATTTGCAAGCAGCTTTCGGTAGGAAAAGGGGCGGGACAACCTGCCGGACTTGCGGCATGGAGGTAACTGTGACTTCTGAAGATGCCTGCCCGGTTGGGATGCCAGCCTCCAGGTGGGACCTGGAGATCACCGGGAATTACAGCTCATTCCCAGACTTCTCCCTGCAGAGGGTGATTACACTGTGGAATCTGCTGCCAGAGGATGTAGTGATGGCCACGGGATTAGACACCCGGAAAGGGGGATTAGATCGATTCATGGAGGGGAAATCTACCAGGGTGACTGGGGAGAACCTCCATATTCAGAGGCAGTCAACCTCTGAAAATCCACAGCCTGGAGGCCACATTTGGCCTTTAGACCTCCAGAGGGACTGGTGGGCCAGTGGGTGAGACGGGGTGCTGGACTGGGTGGACCGCCGTTCTTACGTAGCAGTTCTGCTGGAGAAAAGGGATGCTTCAGAAGGTGGACTCTGCAGTATTGTGCTACAGAGAGGTCCCTGGCCTCCCCAGGCCCCATCCCCAAATCTCCAGGAATCTCCCAATTTGGATCTGGCGACCCCTGCCTGTGGCTAGAATCTACCGGGCGGGTGGAAGGAGCAGCAAGGGCTAAATCCCCATTCTCTGTCTGTCCTCGACTTGCAGGTGCGATACCGACCCCAGCCCCAAACGAGTACTACGTCGAGAAAATACACCCTCCGGAAGAGCCGAACGCCCCGGCGTACACTATAGGCCTACGCACACAGTACTGGGAGAGCAGCCCATACCCCGCTCCTAACAAATACACCCTGCCGAAGACCCTGGGCCCCAAGCTGCCCGTCAAAGAATCCGCCCCCTGCCTCTCCATGGCTACCAGCGCCTCCGTGTGGGGCTACGCCACCGACCGGGTCAAGGGGCCCGGCCCGGCGGCTCACACCTTGCCCCATCCCGATTTCTACCTGCACTGCCAACCGGCCTACAGCTTGTCCCAGCGGCTCCAGGTGTCCAGCAAGGAGCAGACGCCGGGGCCCCCGGACTACAACGCCGAGCTGGTCACCTTACACAAGCCCAGGGCCCCGCGCTTCAGCCTGGGGGTCCGCCACTCTGAATACTCCCACGGCACGCCTCCGGTGTGCCTGATCAAGGACTGAGTGCGTGGCGTGGCCGGGGAGGCCTTGTTTCACCGGGACACCAGCCGCCGGAGACAGGGGCCTCGTGCCGAATGCGTTACCCACTTGGAAGAGGCTCGTCCCCTTAGCCAGGGTGGGGTCTCTGCCAAGAAAGGGTTCCTGCGTAAGTCATCGGATCTTGGCTCGGAAGATTCCCTTCGGACTGCCGGGTCAGGACTCTGATTGCGCTCCCGGCCTGAGTCTCTGTCCTTCTTTGCCTTTCTGATGTACCCTTATAATATATATATATTTATACTAAGGAATTATTTCGGCCCTTGGTGCTGGGAATGGCTTCAGAATCGACAGAACCCCAATATGGGCCTTTCCGGGATGGTCTGCCACACCGTTGCGCTAAACGACAAAGGTGTTTGCGTTACTGGATGCTATTTGTTGCCAGCCTGATTCCGAGGGAAGAGAGACAGGGATGGGGATTTTATACAGCAAATCCCTTTCCATTGGAGAGCTGTCTCTGAAGCACCGTGGTCATTTCAATCAGGGCCACTCCCTCCCCCCCCTCCCATGCAATCTTCCTTGGAGGGTTGGTTTTTTTTTTTTTTTTGGAACGTTCTAAGTTGAGAGTTTCAGCTTGGTGTCGTGGTTAAGAGCAGCGGCTTCTAATCTGGTACCCCGCTCCTCCACCTGCAGCCACCTGGGTGACCTCGGGCTAGTCACAGTCCCTACAGAGCTCTTCTCCTACAGCAGTTCTCCCAAAGCTCTCTCGGCCCCACCTTCCTCAGGGGCATCCGTTGTGGGGAGAGGAAGGGAACGTGATTGTCGGCCACTCTGAGTTACTGAAACGGGTCTGCCTGAAACGGCAGAAAACATCCATTAGCAGCCAGTTCCAAAAACGGAAGGCACAGGAAGTTTGAAAGTGGCCAGTAATGAAACATAAACTTTGACAACTTCCCAGTGGTACTTGGAGATCCTCCGAATTTACAGCTCACCCCCAGACTACAGAGATCAGCTCCCCAACCCCAGGAGAGAAGACTCGGTCCTGTGCCAGAAAGTCAGCTTTAGTTGCAGAGTGGCAAGTGTTGTCCAGCTGGGGGCAGCATTGCACTGCATTTCCCACAGATCGACTGGCGAGGGCCTCTCTAGCGCATTCTGCTTCTTGCGCTCTTCAGATGGTGGCCGTGCAGCACAGAAGGGAAATGAGGGAGTGGGGGGGATGCCTGAAGCCCTGGGAACTGCACGGCGCTGCTGCGCAGAAAAAGATGCATCCTATGCAATGCATGCGTCCTGTGCATAATTTCTCTAGGCCTGTGCAAATGGCTGCCGGAGGAGGCGGAGCCAGCCACAAAATGGCTGCCGCAAGCCTGCTTCACCCGCACAGTGAAGAGCCTTGTGCTGTGGTGGCTGCCAAAGTCATGTCTTTTAAAAATAATAATAATCATCCGCAGAGCTGATTTAATCTTTAACGGCCAATCGGAGGCGCTCGCTTGTGGAATGCCCCACCCACATTTTAAGTTTTCTAAGTTCTTCTCTTGGTCCTGACCTGGATGGCCCCAGGTAGCCCAGTCTTGTCAGATCTTGGAAGCTAAGCAGGGTCAGGCCCGGTTAGTATTTGGATGGGAGACCACCGAGGAATCTCAAGGTCAGGAGGAAGAGGCAGGAAATGGCCAACTACCTCCGAGCTTCTTACTTCTTGGAAACCCCCTGGGGTCCACGAGAGCTCCCCAGGGGTTACGTGGCCCTTCCCAGAAGCACGAATGGCCCCTGACATCACTAGGCATCACTGGAACCCACTTTCCTTGTTGCTCTACAGGCCTTGTCTCTTCCTCTGCGACGGAAACAGCAAATGATCGGATCGATGGATCAGACAGCTCTGCCTCTTACTTCTGCCCCACTTCTAGGTTCCCTTGAAGCCTGAAAGATATTTCAAGGGTTCCTCCACCATCACAAGGCTGGGTTATAGATACCATTTTCATGTGCCCCCTTCTCTTTCCCGCGACCTTCTCAAAAACCCTGCGAGGTAGCCTGAAGCACAGACTGAATACGTGGCCCCAGGTCACCCAGGGGTGGGGGAGATTTCCTGTCTTGCATGAAGACTTGAACCTTCCCAATTTCCAGGTGGGAAGACAAGGGAGAAAATAACCTCCAAGATCCGCCCGCTGCTTGACTGTGATCGATAATATCTGGCCGGGCACCAAGGACAGTGGAGAGGAGACATATGTAGGTCCATAAAATGCCCCCCCCTCCTTCCCATAACGAGGAAGCTCTCTGCAGTGGAAACGGCAAAGAGCTTCATATTCCGATGCTCGTCTCGGTGGAAACAGTCGATAAAACGCCACGGAGGGTTAAGGCATATGCCGCTAGGATATCAATGCAATGGCATAGATATCCTTTACAGCCAGCCGCTTGGGATCGATCCAGGCGCGGGTTCTAGAGTTCCGAGCAGCGACGAGGAGCTAACGGGCAGGACGACTCTAAAATGTAAATCCAAAAGGGACCGAGAAGCTTGCAATATAGGCCTCCCTCTCCCGTTCCAGTGTCTGAGGTCAGCGTCCGGCAACTGGCAAAGTCCTGTGGGTTCAAGAAAGCCAGCTACTTGAGACCAGTGACGGCCAGCCTGGCAACCTCTGAGGGACCAACAAAATTTCCAGGGTATTTTCAGGGATCTTATTTTTTCCTGTAAATTCAGCAGCTTTGGGGGCTAACTTCCCCTTGTCTTTTTTTAAGTAGATTCTGCAAACCTGAGGACTCTTCGGTTTGTAGAAATATTCGCTCCAGAGCCGAGGCTAACCTGCTCTTGTCCGATCTTGGAAGCTAAGCTGGGTTGGAGCTTATGACTAATAGGATGGGAGACCAGCAAAGGTTGCTATTCCTCTCTGCCCTGACCGGGAAGGTCCAGGCTAGTCCAACCTTCCCAGATGAGGGTTGGCCATGGTTAATGCTTGGTTGGGAGACCACCAAGGAAGTCCAAGGTTACGAAGTGCAGGCAAGCAATGGAAACCGCCTTTGTCTCTTGCACGGACCAAAATGGCCTAGTCTGATCTTACCAGATCTTGGGAGCTAACGGTGGTCAACCTGGTTTAGAACTTGGATGGGCAACCACCAAGAAAATCCTTTTTTTCTTCTCCCCAGTGCAGAGCCAGGCAAGAGTAAACCAACTCTGAACGTCTCTCGCCTTGAAAACCCCATGAAGTCACCATAAGTCATCTGTGCTTCATTGCCCTTCACGCACGGGCACTTCCGGACGTGGCCCCAATCTGTGGATTGTTTGATCCGCGCTCCAGAGCTGAGTTGAGAATTAGATACGCAGGTTTATCGACCTGCTGTTCAAAGGACGTCTTTCGCAAACCACCAAATGGCTTGCGACGGGTCGTCTTTCGGTGACTTTTGATGTTTGGGCCGCCCGCCACGACGAGTTTGCTTTGAAAAGCGGCCTACTGATGCCGCAAAGAGAAACACGGCCGTCACATTGGCAATAAAGCACAGACGGTGTCGTCTGAGAATTAAACGGGTGCTGGCGATTGACTGCCCGGAGCAGATGTTGTCTGATAGCTGACCTTGCCCTTTCATCACACTGGGCTTGATCGGTGCGTGCCGGTTATGACTGTGCCTCGCCCGCTTGGCAAGGGGCCCTAGCTGCCATGTTGAAATGCCACGAGACATTACCGTATCCCTCATTATTTATATAGGCAGCAGATGGGGGCGTAATGGCGACAATCCATCAACAGTTTGGGGAGAAGGAACACCAGGGAGTCAGGAAGGGGATTAAAATGAAAGCTGATGGGTGTTGGGGGGGGGAAGGGGATGATCAAAATGCAAACCCACCCCTAACTCGGGATTTACGAACGTAGCCTGTTTGTTAAGGGCGTTGGCGCACCTTCCCTAGAAGGGAAAGTTACAGAGCTCAGGCCTTTTCACTCTCTCTTCTCTTTCTGTCCAAAGTTGCTTCTCTTCACAATGGATCTGTTTTATTCTTTCGAGCTGCTTGCTGCTCCTCTCTTGTGTATCGAAATCCCGCCAACAATTTGGGCCCCGCTGGGAGGTTGGCAACCCAGATTTGGGAGACGCTGAAACCCCCCTTAGTAAAGACGCAGCGTCTTGCTGTTACTCCTCTGCTCCATTTAGGTGTTTTGGGCGGCTACTGCTCCCGTCTCAAATTTATCATCTGCAACACCAGTGACAACCTGCCCTCGTCTTTCCACACGGAGGCCTATCCAATTATCCGGAGGGTTTTGGGAGGGCGGGGAGGGGGGGCGCCGAGGGAGAGAGGCAGATGGAATCTCTGATGTTCCGAACCAGAACGGCCCATAACAACCCGACTCCCCGCCTCCCCCCGCCGGCCCTTCCTCTGCGCATCTTTAAATGACACCCGAGTTTTAATTGGAAGAGGAAAAGGAATAGACAAAATTTCAAAGTCGACGTCTGCCTTCCTTCCTTCTCTCTGTCTCTCTCCCAGGCTGCTCTCCTGTCATTGTTTCCTTCCTGTCCAGGTTTCACCGGTGAATTCCGGCCTCCTCCGAGGGACCCATCCGTCTTCGGGCGGATTAGAAAGTTGTCACTTTCTCGGCAGAATCATTTATCACGGGCAGCTGGACGAATTAGCAAACGCGCCCAGGCAAGCAAGTTCCCAGGCCGGAGAATCTGGGCCTCGTGCCGGTGGCCGAGGAGAACCATTCCCGAGACAGGACCTGAAACAGCCCCTCTTCAACCGTCCGCCCCCACTTGGCCGTTGGAGGGCTGGGAGAGTGACAGGTCGTTTGTATTTCGCGCGTTGGCTTTGGGACGGACAAGAGAGACCCGTTGGAGAACAAGGGCTGGAGATAAGGATGCTACTCGCCCTGTCAGGGTTTTGGAAAGAGGTTTCTGTCCAGATGAGCGATGGGTGGACCGCGAGAAAAGAGAAGCTGATTCGAAGGGAAACTCTTGGAGATTTGGGGGTGGGCCGGGGAACTCAGTGGGGTTACAATGCCAGAAGGTTCACCCAACAAAGCTGCCATTTTCACCAACGGGTGCTGATCTTTGTCATCTGGAGGTGAGCTGCAATTCCAGAGGGTCTCCAGATGTTTGGGGAAAGTGGGGCTTCCGTGGGGAATAAACCCACAGAGTCCAAATTCCGAAGTGCCCCTTTCCTCCAGTGCAGCCTTTCTCAACTTTTTCACCAACGGGAAACCCTAAAATATTCTTCAGGCTTCAAGAAACCGAATATATTTGGGAAGTACCACTGTAAACATGCCCACCCAGGGCCCGTCTCCTTCCTGCCCCCTCCAGGCCCATCACGGGCCATTTTGGGAGGGGTGGGTATCAATATATGGTTGATATATGGTCCTATCACGCAATAAAGAAAAAGCGTGGAGCGTGGATCAAACAACCTACAGATTGGGGCCACGTCCAGAAATGCCCGTGCGTGAAGAGCAATAAAGCCTCCAACAGGGGAACAGATCTCTCTCCCCTAGAGATCAGTGGTAATCCCCGAAAATCTCCAGCTACCGACTGGATGTTGTGAACCCTACCTGGGAGAAAATTGCTTCCTTTGCCACCACTTTCAGGAGGGGGGCCAGGCTGAGTAGGAGTGCAGGCAGGGACTGCAATGAAAGATCTTTCTTCTAACCTCACCTTTGCTAGTGCTTTGTCTTAATGAAATAAAGCACCGCTCTCCCCCCCCTTCTCACTCCTCCTGCCTTTTATCTTAACTCCATTGCATTTTCCCCCAGTGGCACGGCTGATTTCGGGAGACAGCAGGAGGCAGGGAGTCCGAGCCCCCTCCGATCTGCAGGCGCTTGACAAATGCCCCACTTAGTGGCTGAGTGAAAGAATCAAAAGCGGAGAAAGCAGGAAAGATGGGCTGGGCATATCGACTCATCTGGCAGCCTGCCCTGGCTTGCGTGGCCCAGGCCAGCCTGATCTCATCGGATCTCAGAAGCTAAGCAGGGTCGGCCCTGGTCACAACTGGGATGGGTGACAAACAAGGAAGTCCGAGGTTGCTACGCAGAGGCAGGCCATGGCAAGCCTCTGTGTCAGAGGCTCTCGTGTCAGCCTGAGGTCTTGGAAACTAAGCAGAGTCAGCCCTGGTTAGGACTTCAATGGGAGACTACCAAAGAAGATCTAAGGTCCCAGATCAAGATCTTCTGCATTATCTCCTGCCTGGTCCTTTAACTGGAGATGTCAGGGATTGAACCGGCGACCTTCTGCCTGCCAAGCAGAGGCTCTGCCCCTGAGCCAGGGTCCCAGATCAAGGCCTTCCCCATCCCCTCCTGCCTGGTCCTTTAACTGGAGATGCCGGGGATTGAACCTGGGACCTCCTGCACGCCAAGCAGATAATCTACCACTATGCCACCTCCAGGAGAGGCTCGGAGGGCCTTGGGCTCCCAGTGACAACAGACATTCAAGCTTGAGGACTCTGACAACCGCCACACAAGACCAGAATCCCAATCAGTTCCAGATTCCCCCTCCCAGAAACTTCTGTTACACTGTTTTGGAACCGGTTGGGTAAGCAGCATGTCTGATATCTCATTACAGCCACGCCGGTGATCAGAGTGGTATTAAACGTGTCACTCAGAGTGGCAGCTCCCTGGCCCCAGAGCGGAGCCAGGGTCATGCTTGTCCCCCCTTCCCCAATTTCCTTACGGAGGAGGGCTTCGCTGTTTCAGCTCCACCAGCACCAAGGCGTCAGGGAGCCCTGTCAGCCGGTGATGAGGGCACAAATAGAGCCGTTCTCCGGGAGACGGGCGCAAAATTTCCTCCTCTGCTGTATTTTTTGCCTCCGCTTGTGACTGTCATCGTAAAGAAGGACGTGGGTCCGCGTGGTGGAAAGGACCAAAAGCACAGATGGGAGATGGGAGAAGGGGGTGAGGGAAGCAAGCTTGCCTCCAGAAATGGGGTGGGAGAGAATTGGGGGGCTCTGGAGGGAGAAGAGGAGGAGGAGGAGAAGAAGAAGAAGAAGAAGAAGAAGAAGAAGAAGAAGAAGAAGAGTTGGTTCTTATATGCCACTTTTCCCTACCCGAAGGAGGCTCAAAGCGGCTTACAGTCACCTTCCCATTCCTCTCCCCACAACAGACACCGTGTGGGGTGGGTGAGGCTGAGAGAGCCCTGATATTCCTGCTCGGTCAGAACAGTTTTATCAGTGCCGTGGCGAGCCCAAGGTCACCCAGCTGGCTGCATGTGGGGGAGCGTAGAATCAAACCAGATTAGAATGCCAGATTAGAAGTCTGCACTCCTAACCACGGCACCAAACTGGCTCTCAAGAGACTTGTAGACCAGCGCAAAAATGCTTCCTGGAAGAGGTTGATAAACGTAGAGTCTGATTCAGTCTAAGGTAGCTCCATGGGGGTATGGAATCACCTGCCTTCCAGGTTTCCCACAGACGCTCCATCGCAGCCTGATGTCCAATCTTGCAAACGGCTCTTTCTTGCCCTTCTTGATGAACCGCCGAAGACAAATGAGGCCGCCGCCGCCTCTGGCAATCTGTTTTACGTCTTAGGGCGTGATTTACGGAAGGGAGGCCCGACTTAATTCACCTCCGATTATATCATAGCTTTGATGGAACCGGTGCTCCGGCCGTTCCGCACGGTTCTCTCACCCGCCCGATATTAACGCCGATGACAAATCGGGTGAATAAGTGGCAAGGGGCCCTTGAACTTGAACGTGTTTCGCCCCCGGGATGGGCGGAGGCCAGTTTAGGTGGCCTCTTGCAAAGATCTTTATCTTTTATCCTGGGTTTATTGCGAGGATATGAAAAAGAGCCCCCTTCAATCAGACCAAAGGTCCGCCAAAGGGGCGAACCCAGCCTTTCTTAATATTTTTATTGTTGAGAAACCCCTAAGAAATTCTTCAGCCTTCGAGAAACCCCAGAAGTGGCAGGATCATGCAAAATGTGGTTGGGGACCATAGCACACCTGGGACCCCTCCCTTACCCACTGAGCCCATCATTGGCCATTCTGGGGGGGAGGGCAGGTTTCATGAAACCGTGGTTGGAAAAGCATGGGCCAACTAGATGCCCCTGGGTAGCCCACAGGTAGAGAGCGCAGACACAATAATCCTCCCTTGCTAGGAACCCGCAGCAACTAGTATTCAGAGATACACTGCGTCTGAACATGGAGGTTCCATTGAGCCCCACGATGGCCAATGCATTCTGATGAAGCTGCCCTCCGTTCATTTCTTTTTGAGCGCTGCCGAAGCCAATGGACACGGTCAGAATGAAGAATACCTTTGGCTGACCAGATTTCTGACCATCTCTCCTTTGTAGGCCACAACCCAAACTCCTAGATTGCTTCTTCGAGCCCAGGGGTCCCTTAGCAGCGGGACAGAAAGAATGGCTGCAGGCAACTGCTGCAGGCAACAGTTAGACAGTTCGGAATTTCTCTCTCTCTCTCTCTCTCTCTCTCTCTGTTCTAAATAAAACTATTTTATTCTTTAAGCAGCCTGGGGCTCCGCTCCTTTGCATATTCAAATGCCGCCCACCCCCTCTCATTCCTTTGTAACACACAAACATCTCCTTCAGATCTTCCCCAAACTCCTGCCTCCCCCCCCCCTCCCCAGAACGGCTGTGCCTCAGTTCTTTCTCCCTTTCTTCTGGAAGGAAACGTGTCCGTTCTTTGTTCCAGCACACAAGCCTTGTGAAGAGAGAAACAACTGGCGGGCCACAAGGGAAAACCTCATTTCTGGGGCACACTGTTTGTTCTTTTGCCAGGGGAAAGAAGAGAAGCCGACCTCTGCGTTCCGCCTGGGGGCTGAATCACAGAGGGGCGGGGGTCGCCCACACAGCGCCTCTGCCTCCTATGGACTGACAGCCCTTTCGTCTGTGCGCTGCCCCATCCATTTTCTCTGTGGCTGCTGCACACTCCCTGTGGGATCCCTGTTATGGCGCACTGACATCCACTTCCTTTGTCCCCCTTGACGCAAAGGGCACCGTTTCTTTTTCATTTGTGCATTCCTCGGCATGCGGGTAGGAGAGGGAGAGGGAAGGGGGGCTGGGGGAGACGATGCTTCATGCATGAGTGGCACTGGAAGATTTTAGTGACATGCGCGGCTCTAGTGTGTTTTCTGCACAGGGCGCTTTCACGGAAGGTGCCCCAGGCAGTCCCAGGAAGGGCGGCTAGATTGGAGTCTGGTGGCATCTTAGAGGCTGGGAAAGGTCTTAGAGCGGGGGAGGTAGAAGCCTTGGAGGGTCAAATCTCCCTTCTTCGGTTACTGAAGCAGAACTTTGGGGAGGGATAAACTCTTGAGAAATCTTCTTGGTTTCTAAGGTGCAGCTGGACTTGAATCCAGCTCTTCTGAAGCTGCCCTCTGAAATGATCGGGAGGCTGGCATCCTCTTTTGAAGCTAGCAAACACCTTTGTAATTCTGACCCAGACTGGGAGGGCAGACACAAAATGGCTTCCGCTGGCAGAGGAGGAGTGGGGATTTTAAGAATCTTCACAGCCAAAGCAATTCTGCAGGGACCAGACGGAAGCCTCCCTGGGCCAAAAGGCCACTCGGCCCCACCTGATTTGCAAAACGCTCGGTGGACTCCGGGAACAAGTTGACTCCGTGGGGATCACTTGCGTAAACCCAACCCAACCAGCTGCACTCCCTTTCTCTCCCAAAGCGCTCCTTTGCACCCAAGTCTTTATCAAAGCCATAACGAACCGTGCCCATTTAAAGCTTTAGAGCCTGCAGATGGGCAGTTAAAACCGGACGGCCCAAAAAGCAACAGAGAGCTATTTGCCAAAAAAACAAAACAAAACCCAAACACCTCTGCTCGCCTCTTGAACATCAGCCGGGGGAGTGAGAGGCGTCGGGAGGCCTCTCAGCTCTTGGCAGCGAGCTCTGCAACGATCCATCGTGCCAGGCAGGACACGGCGTACCTGGGCAACTACACGGCTGGATGTCACATTCTGGTGGCCTGCCAATGGCGTGATTGGAGACGACAAGAGAGAGGAGGCCGGAGAACAAGAGCCCCGGGGGAGGAGGAGCGGAGCAGGCCGGAGAGCGAGGGGAAGGAAGGGCAGAGCAACTGCAGTGAGTGTGGAGGAGGCATGTTTCCGGGGCAGATCCGACTGCCGCAAAGAAACCCAGCCGCAAACAAAACGGTCTGCTGATCGAACGTACGGAGAAAAGCATCCTCTCAGTCAAGCGTTTGCTGGATCTGTTTCCACTCGAGCGCAGCCCCCGTCGAACGCAAAGTGCCTGCAGTTTGGTTTCAGCTAAACGAAACACGCTTGGCTTGGGGAGGCAAGGATCCAGACGGAACGAGCCAGGAGGGGGGAGTCTTTAATGACCAACCACTGGGCTTGGGGGTGTTGTGTGTTTGCCTCAGTTCTGCCCCTGAGCCAAGGTCCCAAGTCAAGGTCTTCCCCATCCCCTCCTGCCTGGTCCTCTAACTGGAGATGCCGGGGATTGAACCTGGGACCTTCTGCAGGCCGAGCAGAGGCTCTGCCCCTGAGCCAGGGTCCCAGATCAAGGCCTTTCCCATCCCCTCCTGCCTGGTCCTTTAACTGGAGATGCCGGGGATTGAACCTGGGACCTTCTGCCTGCCAAGCAGAGGCTCTGCACCTGAGCCAGGGTCCCAGATCAAGGCCTTCCCCATCCCCTCCTGCCTGGTCCTTTAACGGGAGATGCCAGGGATTGAACCTGGGACCTTCTGCCTGCCAAGCAGAGGCTCTGCCCCTGAGCCAGGGTCCCAGATCAAGGCCTTTCCCATCCCCTCCTGCCTGGTCCTTTAACTGGAGATGCCGGGGATTGAACCTGGGACCTTCTGCCTGCCAAGCAGAGGCTCTGCCCGTGAGCCATGGCCAGTGGTTGCTTGCCACTTTTTTCCTCCCATGTGTATTGCCCCTAAAGACACATAGGCCCCTGTCCCCTGCTTCTATCTCTCTTCTACACCATGAAAAGCCTCATCTGCTCTTAAAGGCAGAACTGCCAGCCAGGGGAGTCGGCAACTGCGGGGAAAAATGGACCACAGGGCAAAAGGTCACGGCATCATGGCACAGGACTTACCGGCAGCCAGATCTTGCAGAGGGTTTATTGCCAGGGCTTGCTCTCCGGTCCTGCCAGGGACACTCAGGATCCAGCGGTGTCGAGAGGCGTCGAAGACAGAAACTGGAAAGAATAAATCCGTATGAGTTGCGCGTTCTCTGTCCTAACATATTTCTCCAAAGAGCTTGTACAGGAAACAGACAATAAATACGAGGGGCTTGATGTGATAGAAATCGTGTTCTTAATCCACTATTGCCCACAGGTGAGCACTAAAGAATTCAATATTTAGTGTTCTGTTCGGCTTCAGCCAAAGAAGTTCACCTGATCTCATTCACGGCTGCTTTTCTCCTGCCGTTTGGCCTTTCTGAAACTATAAGGTCCCCCTTGGCTACCAGGAGGGGATAGGGTTGCCCAATGAGGGTCATGGAAACTCCTGGAGGTTTGAGGATGGGGTCTGGGGAGGACAGAGTCCCTAGTGAGGTACAATGACACAGAGTCCCCCCCCCCCAAGCAGCCATTTTCTCAACGGAAAACGCATTCTGGAGATCAAACGATGTTGCTTGGGAAAGTTGAAATCGTCAGGATCAGGAGATGGATGGGTTTGGCCAAGAAAGCCACGGCCCCCGGTCTGCAAGAACTGAGAGATGTTTTGGAGGGCACTGACTCCTAAAGCCTCCAGAATCCAGAAGCAATTTGCAGGCTCTCCACCCACACCCAGTTCCGGGACAGCCGGATGGGTGTTTTAATACTGTTTGCATTTTAGTTGGTTTTAATCACGGCTGCTGGGTTTAAATGGCTGCGTCTCTGGGTCTGTCCACCCCGCTCTGAAGAGACAGGACTCGGATCGGCACAGAAATAAAAAGAATATCCCTTATTCCCTCCACCGGGTCAGCGGGCTTTTCCTTGGCAGAAAGCAATTAGACGTAAGCTGAGATTGCAGCTCCTGACAGTGAAGCCCTTTAAAAAAAAACAAAAACCGAAAGAAACACAGCCTGGTGATATGAGTTAGATTTATCTCCCCCGTTTTTCGGGTTGGCACCATTCCCCCTTATTGATAAATGATCCCAGGTTTGGCATCCTTTTCGTTTCGCGGCTTCACTTAGTCTCGATTTGCATAAGTTTAGATAATTGCTGGGGGCCAGCCTGCACGCATGCACTCACACACACACACACACAATCACACAGAAACACACAAAGCGACCCTCTTTCTGCATGCAAATTCCAAGGCAAGGAAACATGATTGCAGCTGTAATCTTGGAGGATGTTTGGGTGATGGATGGTCCCATCAGGCGGTGCTCCGGAAACCTTCCATCCTATCGCCTCCCACGTTGGTCATGCCAAAACCGGACTGACACGGTGACGAGAGCGAGCTTGGTGTAGCGTTTACTCTGGAGAGCCGGGTTTGATTCTCCACTCCTCCACATGCAGCCAGCTGGGTGGCCTTGGGCTAGTCACAGTCCTGTTAGAGCTGTCCAGTTCTCTCAGAGCTCTCTCAGCCTCACCTACCTCACAGGATGTCTGTTGTAGGGAGAGGAATCATAGAATCATAGAAGCACAGAATCCTAGAGTTGGAAGGGGCCATGCAGGCCATCTAGTCCAACCCCCTGCTCAACGCAGGATCAGCCCTAAGCATCCTAAAGCATCCAAGAAAAGTGTGTCTCCAACCTTTGCTTGAAGACTGCCAGTGAGGGGGAGCTCACCGCCTCCTTAGGCAGCCTATTCCACTGCTGAACTACTCTGACTGTGAAAGGTGATTGAAAGCCCCTTTGAGACCCATGAGGCCTGCTGGATGACCTTGGGCTAATCACAGTTCTCACAGAGCTCTCTCAGCCCCTCTTTGGGGTAGCCTAAAGCAGGGTATAAAAGTAACTCTTCTTCTCCTTCCTCTCCTCCACGTCCTCAGAACAGGGAATCCCAGAACTGTTACTTGCGGGCGGTGGTGAAAAGGTGGTACAAAGTCTCAAAGCAGCTTACAAAGCAGCCCTCCTCTCCTCTCCCCACAAGAGGTACCCTGTGAGAGCTGAGAGAGCTCTGAGAGAACTGTGTGTGATTCAAGAGAGCTTCAGGGAGAGAGCTGGCAGCAGCCAGGTAGGTGCCTGCCTAGGATTGTCTTCTCCAGTTTGAGGAATCCTTGGAGATTTGGGGATGAACCCTGGGAAGGGTGCTGTTTGGGGAGAGATGTCATGTCATCAGGGTCCAACACCATAAAACCTACCCTCTAGAGCTGCCTTTTTCTCCTAATGGATTCCTTTGGTCTGGAGATCCATCGTGAGTTTAGGAGATCCCCAGGCCCTACCTGGAGGTTGGCAAGCCTATACAGCCTGCCCTCGAGCCTCACTCCAGCTCTGCCCAGAATCACGGCTCAAGAAGCACTCTGATGAAATTTTCACGCCATTTATACTGCCTTTAAAAATATTCCCACACGCGGCTTGGGGAGCCAACTTTGTTGAAAATACGGCGAGTGTGTAATAAACTCTTACGAGGTCTGCCACCATTCCTAACAGATTCCGGTGCCGATTCACGCAACGAGGACCCATAAATCCGCAGTGTGGGGACGAACAGATGATGAAAAGAGACGAGGACACATAAATCCACAGTGTGGGAGCGAATAGATGATGGAAAGGTGGGCTCTGTGGAAAGGTCCCTGCTGCCACGCCAGCTCAGTTGCACGGACCTGTTATGTCGATGATCTCGGCATGCAAATGTTCCTATTGCAAGGGAGACTCAAATCGCGTGTTGTTTGGATAGAAGGTTTTTTTATACCCAATTTACGCTCAGCCCCACGCTAGATGCTTGGGAATCCAGCTGACCTTCAAACCCCAGGGAACCTCATCTCCTAAGACGATCAATTCTCCGATGAATATTTACATTCCTCTGAGCCACTGGGCTTCCTTCCCCCTGTTCATCCCCCCTTCCAAAAACAATCGCTTTGCCTGGGCAGCTGCACGTTCAGTCCCCAGTATCTCCAGTTAAAGGACCAGGCAGGAGGTGATGGGAAAGGCCTCGGTCTCCTGCCAGCCAGAGTAGACAATACTTGATGGATCAACAGTCTGACTCAGTGTGGCAGCTTTATGTGCCTTTAACCTGTTCAGATGGCAGATCTGGCACCTGTCTAATTTTGGCAGGATTGGGGAGATGACAACTGAGAATCCAACAAGACTGCATCTGTCAGAATCCTCCTAACCAAGTCTCTCAAAACACACAGACTTCAAAAAGTGTGCCTCTCCTTAGTATGGCCCGGTTTGTCAATCCAGCAAACCTGACCTGGCAGCTTTTAGGAGGTTTAGGGAGTATGACCTGCTCCACCTTGGCCTTGTTACTCTGATGGCTGTTAGTGTGTGTGTCTTACAGGCTGGCACGTTGCTTCCAGCTTACAATGACCCTATGCATTAAAGTCCCGCAAAACCTCCTTTTGCTCAAGTCTTGTACACCTCGACGTTGTTAGTCACCCGCAACATTAATTCATGGCATTACTGCAATGGTTGGTAGGATCTAGCAGCAATTTTCCTCCAGTGGATGGGGTGTGGGGGGGCAATTCTCACTGGTTTCCTACCCCCCCTCCACCATGAACCCCCAATTTACTCCTGGTGCTGTCCCTGAAGGAGGAGGGGAGAGGTTAGGAAGTTCCATTCAGCTTTCAGAAGTGACTCCTCGGGTAGCGGGAAATTACTCTCGATTATCAACAGCTTGTGTCTGTCAACACCGCTCCGTCGGAACGACACCCCCCACCCCTGAGAGCCACTATAACAATTGGGAGGAAAACGGGCTGTTATCAATAGATTTATTAGATTAGCAACCAAACAATACAAGCCCTGTCAGCAGGTTTCCAAGCGAACGTCCCGAGGAAGACAGGAGGGAAGCGAAGGCGAACAAGAAGGAAAGAGAGTCTGTCTAGAGAAGCCACCACTAGTAACCATGTCTCCATGGTAAGGGCCATGTTTTATCAGCAGCATGTAACAACAGAGGACGGATGTCAGACTGGACGCTGCAATTTGGCTTCTTGGCCAGAGGACAAGCTCCGATTGACCCCCTGCAACAACCCCCAAGACCCAGAGTCTGGATTTGCTGCAAGCCCAAATCCCGACCCAGATGATTTAGAAGGAAGCGCAGGAATCTTATAACCCCATACAAAACACCGTGGCTCATCTTCCCATTGCAACAGACCTCCAGTAACTCAGTGGCTCATGAGGATGGCAGGATGGATCAGAGAGAGAATCGGCGAAAGCCCCCGTTTTGCGTGAAGGTGCTCCTTATCTCCATGCGCTCGTCACATTGTGCCATGTGCTCTTGCCCATCACAAACCTGGCTAATGGAATTAAGCTCCCATAAAGGGTGTTTACCGGGAGTTGGGAATCCAAAATTCCTTCTTGCTACTGTTTTAACAGAGGTCGAGGCACAGCCGGTGTTTTAAGAGACCCCTTTGGACAGGAGGGTGCCGTGATTAGCACGGCTCCCTCTGAGCATTCAAGAGGAATGATCTCTCCAAAGCACTTTGGGTGGGTGGGGGGATTGGAAAACAGCTCTCGACTTCAGTGCCGAGAAGGACCAGCCTTCCCTCCCGTTCTGGCCACAAAAGAAGCCATTACCCCATGAGCAGCTTGTCTTCTGCAATGAGCACACTCAACTTCCTGGAGAGCCATTGAGATCTAGCCACCATTGTGTGGTTTTATAGCTCTCTCCACGTTCCTTAGGGAGGATAATCACATTCCCACAAAACGAGCACAGAAGGTCAGGTGTGGTGGTGGCCATGGAGGACAAAGACATCTCTATGGCCTTCCCAGTGGTGGTAGGACGAGACAACAGGAGGACTCACACTTACGGCTGGTACAATACCAATAAAATCAGAAATTGTGAATTGTTCCCTGGCTTGACTCAATATTGGGCCCCACAAAGCTGAGTCGAATCGGATTGGTCTCTTTGACCTTGACCTGAATAGACCAGACTAGCTCAAAATCAGGTTTGGGCCTCATTTGGGTGGCCATCAAAGAAGTCCAGGGGTGGTTATGAAGAGGGAGGTAATAGCCAACCATCTCTGAGAGTTTCCCGTCTTGAAAACCCTACGAGTTGTCATAAATTGTCCAGGGTCTTGACGACGCTTTCCTCTACCGCTTTTTCGGAGGATAAAAACATCCTCAAGAAGTCCTAGATAGAAAATTGGGATGCTGTTCCTAAAGTTCTCGAAAGAGACACACGCCACGCTCTGCCGGCATGCACTCTTCGACTCAGTGGGGACACAAGCTATTTCACACAAATGCCAGAGCGCCAGTGGGAAAACGGAAATCGTCTCGTTACTACGGTGAAGTCAAAAGGCAGGGCAATTTGCAACTTCACCCGAAGGGTTGAACGACTTGAGAATTATCACCGCTGTGATCGAGTGGAGATTCTCTCTAAAGTTCTCTTCAGTTTTAGAACCGGTTTATGTCTGACGGCCGTCAAACAGCTCCGAGAGCAAGCCCTTAGCCAAAAGGCTGAGAAGCGAAGGTCTTCAACGGAGCAGAAAGCCAAAAGCGTCCGTCTTCCAAAACAGCCATGTCCTCCAGCACTAACTGACCTCTGTTACCTGTTGTCACCCTCAGCCACACTCTGGAGCTTGACAAATCCATCCACGCAATGATCTAAGTGCATGCCGAGCTTGACAGGTGAGCATTTAGGGACACCTTCAGATCTGTTCTTCCGATGTTGGTCCTCAACTCTTTATACACAGATATACCCAGGTGGAAATCTCATTCTTCCACCAGCCTTCTTTCCACCCTGACTTCCTAAATCCCATTCTTCTATTTCAAACGCTTCTGCTCTCCTCTTATCTTTACTTTTCCGAACGCCTCAATAAAAATATATATGTAACTCTTAACTTCTCTTTCCCATTACTTTCTTCCCCCTCCCTTTTAGACTTTATGAGTCACAAAAAGCTAGGGCTGAGTGTTACAGATGTGCCGGTCCTAAAATAAATAGTAGACATCTCAACCTTGACATTCAATTATCCGCCACTCTGCCGTCTCCCTGTTTCCTCCGGCTCTTTCCTCTTCCACTTGTATATCATCATCACCCCTCTCTTTAGTGAATTGAAGGGAGTCGTGTACCGTTCTTTAAAAATGTCAGACGTCGGCACGGGCTGGACGGGTATATTTTGGCAAGGCGACAACATTTAAAACAGAAGGAGGAGGGATTTTTCCTCCCTCTTGTCGCTTGTTACCAAGGGGTCCATGGGAGTGGTTGGAGGAAAGGACAGAGAGGCTCGAACCGGTTAACTTGCAAAGCATGCTTGAATTCAGTTAAGGTAGGACAGTGGCATGGCCTGAACAATAGTCACTCCACTGAGAGTGTCCTCTTAAGCTGAGTCCCTCCTTCGAAGTTTACATCCATAGCTCAGAAGGCTGTGGAGACCAAGTTTCAAGGGGATTTGATAGATTCGTTGAAGAAAGGTCTATCAGTGGCTACTGGCCATGGTGACTGAATCCCAGAGCCAGGAGGCAACATCAGGAGAAGGCCTCAGCCTCTGCGCCCTGTTGTTGGCCCTCCAGAGGAACAGGTTGGCTAGCAGGTGAGACAAGATGCTGGACTGGATGGACTCTCCCTGGTCTGATCCAGCAGGGCTCTTTCTGATGTTCTCAGGAAGGCCTCGGCCTCTCTGCCCTGTTTCTTGGCCCTCCAGAGGAACTGGCCGGCCACTTGGTGAGATGGGATGTTGGACTAGATGGACCCTCCCTGGTCTGATCCAGCAGGGCTCTTTCTGATGTTCTCAGGAAGGCCTCGGCCTCTCTGCCCTGTTTCTTGGCCCTCCAGAGGAACTGGCTGGCCACTTGGTGAGATGGGATGTTGGACTAGATGGACCCTCCCTGGTCTGATCCAGCAGGGCTCTTTCTGATGTTCTCAGGAAGGCCTCGGCCTCTCTGCCCTGTTTCTTGGCCCTCCAGAGGAACTGGCTGGCCACTTGGTGAGATGGGATGTTGGACTAGATGGACCCTCCCTGGTCTGATCCAGCAGGGCTCTTTCTGATGTTCTCAGGAAGGCCTCGGCCTCTCTGCCCTGTTTCTTGGCCCTCCAGAGGAACTGGCTGGCCACTTGGTGAGATGGGATGTTGGACTAGATGGACCCTCCCTGGTCTGATCCAGCAGGGCTCTTTCTGATGTTCTCAGGAAGGCCTCGGCCTCTCTGCCCTGTTTCTTGGCCCTCCAGAGGAACTGGCCGGCCACTTGGTGAGATGGGATGTTGGACTAGATGGACCCTCCCTGGTCTGATCCAGCAGGGCTCTTTCTGATGTTCTCAGGAAGGCCTCGGCCTCTCTGCCCTGTTTCTTGGCCCTCCAGAGGAACTGGCTGGCCACTTGGTGAGATGGGATGTTGGACTAGATGGACCCTCCCTGGTCTGATCCAGCAGGGCTCTTTCTGATGTTCTCAGGAAGGCCTCGGCCTCTCTGCCCTGTTTCTTGGCCCTCCAGAGGAACTGGCTGGCCACTTGGTGAGATGGGATGTTGGACTAGATGGACCACTGCTCTGATCCAGCAAGGCTCTTCCGATGTTCTTAAGCATCTCCCTCCCCCTCCCCAGTTCCAAACTCTGCCGTGGAAAAGCCTGAAGACTTCCAGTTGCCTTTACAAGAGGCAGGCCCAGCATTGAAAGTGCAGGACGGCATTCGGTCCTGGATTTGTCACGGGGCCAACCTTGATGTTCTTCCAGCTGGCCGGCGGGAATGTAGTCGCGCAATTAAAACGAGATGCTATCACAGGGCGGAGAGCCAAGGGGGTCAGCCCCAAGGACAAAACGGCATGACGGGCATCCACTCAGCACAGGCCTTTTGTTTCACCCCCCCTCACGCCCCCCCCCCCCCCAGATCCATTTCACCCTGGCAAACAAATTATTCTCTGCCCATTCGAGGCAGTGCACAATTTCAGTTCCAATTTTAACACCGAGCAAATAGTCCAGTGGTTGGAGGTAGCATTTGGGTCTCAAGAACTCTCTAAGCAGCAGAGCTTTGCTAATTCCTGCTGAAGGAAGGAGAAATGGGGGAATTCCATTTGTTTAGTGAGCCGGGTCCTTTCACTTTGTGGCAAAGGAAACAAGCGTAGAAGAATTTCACAAAGGCGCACGGCTTGAGCCAGCCAGCTTATCTTAGGCAGGAAGAAGCCCCAAAGCGCATGAAGGAAAGGGCTAAAACTGCTCAGAGGGTCAAGCTCCACCAAATAAGTGGACAACGGATCAAGGATTTATTTGCATCGTGTACATGCATGGCCTGACATGGGCGATTGGACACGTTCGTCAACTCTGCATGGGAAATGTTTGCAGCTTATGTAAACATTTACAGTCTGACGTTCGCCCGCTGGACGTTTATAACTTCTGCCCGTGTGGGCACCGTGTAATAAATATTGCATCGGCTGTTGTTTTGTTTGATGTCGCTTGACCCTCCTAGCAGATTTCGACGGCGGCAGAAGGCGAACAGGAAAAAAAAGAGACATGCCCCCGACGCAAAGGTAAACATGCCCCTTTCCAAAAACAGTACAAAACGCAGCGAATAACTGGCTGCCCACGGAAGCGGCAGTGAAATGCTAGGCTGGAATCCCAGTGGCCGTAGCTTTTACTCCGGAGAAAGCCCGCATTGAGCACAGGTATCCCATGAAGGTCGCCCTTCTGATTGCTAGCCAGCTTGGTCCTCCCTGGCTACCAAGATCGGACGGGATCAGCCGTGCCTGGGCTAGCCAGGCTGGGTCATAACCTTGCAACGCCGCTCCATAAATTGCTCCCTGGTGTCCTGCAGTGAATTCCTTCCTGCAAACAGCCCAGAGGACCCAGGCGGTGGGTTATTTAGCTCCGCAATAATCTTCAGAGCCCTTTTGCTTCTTCCATTTAAAAAAAGGAACACCCAACCATCGGCTGGTTCTGAACTCCGGGATGTGATTGAAAGGCCATTTGACTCCTCAACGATCCCTCCTGTGAACAGGAGTAAGACAAAGTCTCTCCGGCAAGGCTGGGATTTGTTCCAAAGGTCTAGTGGTAGATTTAGTGAGTCGTTGATCAGCTCAAATTGGGCAAGGCAGCGTTGGGCCAAATAAATGCCCGTGTCCAGCCATCGGCTGGAAATATACTCACCCTAGCCTTAAAGCTGTTATATATGTGCGAGGCCAGAATCCTTCACCTGCTTAAATCTTCAAGGCAGCAAGGAATCCCTGAGAAAGGAGGTTAGGGCAAAGGATGCCGGGTGAGAGGAGACAGATTTCCCTTGGTATTTTGCCCGTGCCACGCGGCTTGCGGCTAGTCAGGAGGATGGACAGACCGGACGTTATCCAAACCAGGACGGATACAAAGCTGGCGAGATTTGTGGGTCACTCAGTGGTGAGATTCTCAGTAAGGATGTTAGAAAAGTCCTGATGGATCTCGCACAGGGGCCAGCCAGTTCCTCTGGAGGGACAGCAGCAGGACAGAGAGACCGAGGCCTTCTTAAGAACATCAGAAGAGCCCTGCTGGGTCAGACCAGTGAAGGTCTATCCAGTCCAGCCTCCTGTCTCACACAGGGGTCAACCAGTTCCTCTGGAGGGCCGACAACAGGGCAGAGAGGCCGAGGCCTTCCTGAGAACATCAGAAGAGCCCTGCTGGGTCAGACCAGGGGTCCATCCAGTCCAGCCTCCTGTCTCACACAGGGGCCAACCAGTTCCTCTGGTGGGCCTAGAGGGCAAGGAGGCTGAGGGCTTCATAAGAACATTAGAAGAGCCCTGCTGGATCAGACCAGTGGGATAACCCTGCGTAGCTTTCTAGATCCAATGTAATTGGGCTGGCCAGGGCCATAAAGGTCACAGCAGATGACCAGAGGCGGTTGGCTGTTGCTTTCCTCTGAACAGACTTCCTTGGTGGTCTCCCATCCAACTATTGGCCAGGGATGACCCCGCTTAGCTTCTGAAATCTGATGCAATTGGGGATATCTGGGTCAGGTTGGGGAAACCCTGAATGGAAGAGGAGGGAATTTTAAAATGTACTCAATTATTCATAATAATATTAATGTCATCCACAATTGGGCTCCTAGAACACAGATTTGCTATCCAAAACCGCCACTGTTTTTTTCTTCTTCTTCTCCTTTGAGTATTTTACACCGACCTTTTCCCAAACTGTGTTTTCAGAAAACAATTTTTTAAAAATCTGCATTTGGAGTAATAACCGATTAACACGAGCCGCACAATAATCATGACCCAATGCGACAAAAGAGCTATAATAACAATAATTAAGAGAGAGGGGGGGGAATATAACAACAATAATTACCCCCTGAGTCATTATTTATCTAGCGGATGAATGCGTCACAGTCTGAAGTGTTTTTACGCGGGAGGGAAAGAGACAGGGATGTAATTAGCTCGATCGTGATGGAAAATTATTATAAAAATCTGCCCGGGTTCCGTAAACGCCGAAGCAAGGGGTATCCGGCCGGCTCCGCAAAGGGCAAATCCAGGTGATTCGCAGAAGGTGACAAATGGGATTTGCCTTCTCGTAAAGATTGCCAGCTGATGCTTCCCTTACATCACACGTTTGGAGGGATTCATATCTTTTTTTTTGGGGGGGGGAGAAATCCCCCCTCCCCTTTCCTTTCTTCCAGCAAGCCACAGCTGACTCATGGAGAGCCTGCAGGGTTTTCAGGGCTAGATATGTGTGGGATTCAGGACAATCATAGAATCATAGAACTGTAGAATTGGAAGGGGCCATCTGGGCCATCTAGTCCCACATCCCCTGCTCAAGGCAGGATCAGCCTCAAGCATCCATGATAAGGAGCTGTCCAGCAGCTGCTCGAAGACTGCCAGTGAGGGGCTGCTCTGACTGTGAATTCCCCCCCCCCCCATATCTAGCCGATATCATTCTATATGTAAACCCATTACTGTGGGTTCTATCTTCTCCTGCCAACAGGAACCTTTCCCTGCCCTCCTCTAAGTGACAACCTTTCAGATACTTCAAGGGAGCCATCCTGTCCCCTTGCAACCTCCTCTTCTCCAGGTTGAACCTTCCCAAGTCCTTCAGCCTTTCCTTGTAGGGCTCGCTCCCCAGGCCATGGACCACCCTCATCACTATCCTCTGCACCTTCTCCATTTTGTCTATGTCCTTTGGGAAGTGAGGCCTCCAGACCTGCACAAAGGACTCCAGGTGGGGTGTGATCGATGTAGTAACATCGGAGATAACAGGAGATAAGGGAAGATAGATCCTCTGCCACTATATGAAGACACTGTGTGAGGTAGGTGAGGCTGAGAGAGCCCTGATATTACTGGAGAAGAAGAGTTGGTTCTTATATGCCACTTTTCTCTACCCGAAGGATACTCAAAGCAGCTGAGGTCCCTCCCCTTCCCACTGCATGAGACAGGAGAGGGGACCAGATGGACCCCTGGACTGATCCAGCAGGGTTCGAATGTTCTCACAAAGATCTTGGCCTCTGTGCTTTGTTGATGACCTTCCAGAGGAACTGGCTGGTCATTCAGTGGGACGGGATACTGAACCAGATGGACCACTATTACGTTCTGTGGCTCAAGGGTAACCTATAGCGTGTGCAATTTTTCACCACGCTTAATTGACGTGGGAGGGGGAAGAATCCCACTGGTTTCAAAGCGAGAAGAAATGATGAAATGAAAAAGAACTTCTGGAGAACTCTGTGTTCAGAGAAGAAAACCATGCTCAAAGCCACCGTCGTAGCAAAGATCTGTGCTTTTGTTCCAGGCGAGAACAGGGTGACCCCCAAAGAGAGCAGCGGAATGTCAAAACATCCCGGAGAGAAGCCGAAGGATTGTGGGTAACCTCCCTACTTTAGGGTTGTCTCAGCCTCGGGAAACTGACAGAATAATTGCCCGAGTCCTTTCACGTCCCAGACTCTTATCTCAGGTTTATGATGCAAAACATTTTAAAAGAGTGATTCATTAAAACTGGTAATAATAATAAAAAAAGGAACTTCTTTTCGGAGTGACTGGGAGACTTAACCAACCAGGGCCCAGATCGGGGAGGTGTGGGCGAAAGGAGCTCTACAGGGCAGCAGGGAAGAATGGTTAGAGGAGGACACTTCTGGCTCAGTGGAAATGCTTTCCGTGCAGAAGGTCCCCGGTTCAATCCCCGGCATCTCCCGTTGAACGGACCGGACAGACTCCAGACAGAGGCAGGCTGGGGGTACTGCGGAGTTGTTTCTCAGCAAGCTTTACACACTTTTCTTGGATGCTTTAGGATGCTTAGGGCTGATCCTGTGTAGAGCAGGGGGTTGGACTAGATGGCCTGTATGGCCCCTTCCAACTCTATGATTCTAGGATTCTATATATGCAAGACCCCTTCCTACGATAACAGCTTCGTGTCTCGTGTCCCACTGTCTCCTCTCCACACATATTTATGGGCATGGAAGGCGGCGACTATGGAGAACAATAAGGGCCAGCTCCTTCCAAAAATCAATAAGTAATTTTGCTCTTAGGGGCTAATGGGGAGGGACGGTGGGGGTGGTGGTGGGGGTGGGCCGGACTGGAGAAAGAAAGAAAGAAAGAAAGAAAGAAAGAAAGAAAGAAAGAAAGAAAGAAAGAAAGAAAGAGAGGAAGGAAGGAAGGAAGGAAGGAAGGAAGGAAGGAAGGAAGGAAGGAAGGAAGGAAGGAAGGAGAATAGGCGGAAGGAAGGAAGGAAGGAAGGAAGGAAGGAGGAAGGAAGGAAGGAAGGAAGGAAGGAAGGAAGGAAGGAAGGAAGGAAGGAAGGAAGGAAGGAAGGAAGGAAGGAAGGAACCCTTACGGTGACCTTGTGCATTGATGACCTCCTAAGCTTTCTGTCATCAACAGCCCCCCATTTAGTGCTGGCACCCCAACATTTCCTTCTCCCCCCTGCCCATCCTCAAGACTTCCCCAAAGAGAAGGCTCTGAGCCGACTCTGAGCAATCCCTCTTTCTCCCCCCCCTCCCCGGGGGCATCAATCAGAACCGATAAGAAGTAATTAAATTTGTCGGCCCCCTTCTCCTGCCTTGTCACTCTCCGCGGGATTTATCAGGCTCTTTCGCCATGGGCGCCATCTGATTTAAGGCGGGAAATATATATATTCCATTACGCCGGCTTTAATATTCCAGAGGCGCTCTCCAGTCCAATAGCCCCAACAAAGAACGATTAAAATGAGTTTTCTTCTGCATAAGCGGGACTGAGAGGGTGGTGGTGGTGGGGAGCCGGTCAGCCTGGCCGAGCTAATGACACCTCTTGATATCAAATGCGGATCCGCTGATTAAAGGTGCTGCTTATCAGCTCTCCTGGCCTCCCCAGGGACTCATTTTGGCCACTCACCAAGACTGTGGCTGGAGATGGTTCTCTCCTCCTCCTCCCCAAGATTTAGAAACTTGCAGAAGGAGAAGGAATTCTCTGAGTCCTGATGGGATTGTTGCACACAGTTGACCCGGATTTGTGTCTGTGCACAGGTTTGCCAGCTCCGGGTTGAGACACAGTGGGAGACTTTGAGGCTGCAGGATCTGAGTGGACAGGATCTGGGGAGGGGGCTCAGTGGAGTAGAACGCTATAGACTCCGCCCTCCCAAGTAGCCATTTTCTCCAGGGGGAAATGATCTCTGAAGTCTAGAGAGGAGCTGCAATTCTGACAACTGGGCAAAACTCTTCTCGATGAACCAAACACCCTGCTAAGGTCCCCCGGCAGGCCGCGTGTGGAGGAGCGGGGAATCGAACCTGGCTCTCCAGATCCGCGTCTGCTGCCCTGAACCACGACACCGCGCCTGGCAGCTCCCTCCTCCCGCCCTCGGCCACTTTGTGGATGACGGCAGCCACTTTTGTGGCGTCTGTTGCTTTTGGTTCTACATTTGTCTAGCGTTTCCCCCGGCCGGCCGTTGGCTCCTACCAGATGGTGCGTTTCATCCGGCCCGAGGACGCTCTTCGCTCAGAGGAAGAGAAAATCTAAGTGACAGAGGGGTCTTCCAAAGCTCTCCATATCAAGCCGCCGGTTGCAGGATAACGAATGCCCACCGTTACCGGGAAGGCAGCATGAACAGGAAGGCGAAGAAACCCGTTGCCATATGCTTTCTGCTCCAATCTGTCCAGATCCATCACTGCCCAGCTGGTTTTTGAGACTGAGTGTCTGTATCTATCCTCAGGCATCGTGAAGTCTCGATCGTGAATACTGGATTTGGCTTTGCCTCCCGCAGGGCTATAAATGTTGTCAGGGTTTAAATTTGCAAAATAGTTGCGCAGCACCGGGAGGCTTAAAAGAATAAAACAGTTTTATTAGGAAGAGAAAGAACTGGGTATAGGAACGGTGCAGGTGGGGTGCCGTGATGGTCTGAAGTAGCAGGATAAAGTTGGCACCCAAGGGGACCTGTGAGATCAATCGAGTTTAATTCGAGATACTAGCTTTTGTGGGGATGCACTGGTCCTCAGACTCAAAGTGTGTACGGAAAGAAGAGAGAGGAGAGGCCTAACTAACTATTTAACTGTTATCGGCAGCCATTTTGCCAAGCTGCCCACCACTGTCTCTCAGAATTCCAAAAGTGTTCAAAAGCTCAAAAAGGATCAGGGAATTCTGTCTCATCCTTTCATGCTCTTAAAAAAAATCTATCTCTATCTCTATCTCTATCTCTATCTCTATCTCTATCTCTATCTCTATCTCTATCTCTATCTCTATCTCTATCTCTATCTCTATCTCTATCTCTATCTCTATCTCTATCTCTATCTCTATCAAATTGCCAACATACGCTGGATCATGGAGAAAGCTAGGGAGTACCAGAAGAACGTCTACTTCTGCTTCATTGACTATGCTAAAGCCTTTGATTGTGTGGAGCACAACAAATTGTGGCAAGTTCTTAAAGAGATGGGAATACCAGAGCATCTTATTTGTCTCTTGAGAAATTTATATGCAGGTCAAGAAGCAACAGTGAGAACTGAACATGGAATCACTGACTGGTTCAAAATTGAGAAAGGAGTTCGGCAAGGCTGTATACTGTCGCCTTGCCTATTTAACTTGTATGCAGAGCACATCATGAGAAATGCGGGATTAGAGGAGTCACAAATTGGGATCAAGATTGCAGGGAGAAATATCAACAACCTCAGATATGCAGATGATACCACTCTAATGGCAGAAAGTGAAGAGGAACTAAAGAGCCTGTTGATGCGGGTGAAGGAGGAGAGTGCCAAAGTTGGCTTGAAACTCAACATCAAGAAAACAAAGATCATGGCATCCGGCCATCTCAATTCCTGACAAATAGAAGGGGAAGAAATGGAGATAGTGACAGATTTTATTTTCCTGGGCTCCAAGATCACTGCAGATGGGGACTGCAGCAAAGAAATTAAAAGACGCTTGCTCCTGGGGAGGAAAGCTATGGCAAATCTAGACAGCATCCTAAAAAGCAGAGACATCACCCTGCCAACAAAAGTGCGTTTAGTCAAGGCTATGGTCTTCCCAGTTGCAATGTATGGCTGCGAAAGTTGGACCATAAGGAAGGCCGAGCGTCAAAGAATTGAGGCTTTTGAACTCTGGTGCTGGAGAAGACTCTTGCGAGTCCCTTGGACTGCAAGGCGAACAAACCAGTCAGTCCTAGAGGAGATCAGCCCTGACTGCTCTTTAGAAGGCCAGATCCTGAAGATGAAACTCAAATATTTTGGCCACCTCATGAGAAGGAAGGACTCCCTGGAGAAGAGCCTAATGCTGGGAGAGATCGAGGGCAAAAGAAGAAGGGGACGACAGAGAATGAGGTGGATGGATGGAGTCACTGAAGCAGTAGGTGCAAACTTAAATGGACTCCGGGGAATGGTAGAGGACAGGAAGGCCTGGAGGATCATTGTCCATGGGGTCGCGATGGGTCGGACACGACTTCGCACATAACAACAACAATCTCTATCTCTATCTCTATCTCTATCTTTATCCATCCAATCATTTATTATTTGATTTTTATCTCACCCCTCTCTGGAACAACCCCTGGTAGGAAACAACAATTAATATAAACCCCCCCACTAAAACCGCACACAAAACTAAACAAAAAAAAAACAGGCAAAATTTCCCCATGCCCCACCCAACCTGTCCAGACAAACCCTCCATCTCTGGGTATGGGGATCGCCTGATGTTCTGGCACAGCCCGAGGAGGGCACCCCGATTTTCATGGCTCTGGCGGGAAAGCCCTGGCGGAAGAGCTCCTTTTGACAGTCACAGTGGAACTTCGACAGTTCCGTCAGGGCCCTTAGCTCTCCCGGGAGCTCATTCCACCAGGTCAGGGTCAGGACCGAAAATGCCCTGGCCCTGGTCGAGGCCAGACACACGTCCCTTGGGCCGGGGTGCTCTAGAAGATTAGCACCCACAGCGTGGGGGAATACGGGAGGGGGGAATACGGAGGCAGGTGGTTCTGCAGATAGGTGGGGCCTAAGCTAAGACTTTGCACTGTTTTCATCCATCTTGACGCTCAGCAAGAAAGGCAGGCAACAAATACATACATGAATAAGTAAATGAATGGAATATGCGGCCTCTTTGTCTTTGTGCAGGTGTGCAGATGCCTGAACGGCAGGGTCTCTCTGTCTGCGCGTGTGCCGGTGTGTATCTCTCAGGGCTACGACAGCCGACAGGGGAAAGACAGTGATGGATCAGGTCTACCAGAGGTCTCAACGAGGCAAAGTCCTCGTGAAATATCAGGCGCTTCTGGATCTGACACCAGCCGCCACGAATTGGAAAATCATCTATAAGGCGCTCGGGAAGGTCAAGCGCCGGAATGAAATTCGAAGCGATCCGGCCGGCAACAAATTGGAAATTGGCCGGACGTGAGACTCTTCATTCTGTGCGGATCGCTTCGGTTCGGCCCAGCTCATAGCCCCCCCCCCCTCCTTCCTTAAGCAAGACAATTTCTAATAATAATATAGCTGTAGCTGTGACAGATACTTTGAGGGTTTTTTTCCCCCCTCTTCTCAGGCCGGGGCTTGCTAAAATTGCATGGCGGTTGACCTGTGAGCAGATGGAGGTCTGGAGGCATCGGAAAATTGTACAGTCTGCACACAAACAGACGTCCGCAGTATCACAGGAAGCTTGCCCGGCTGACGGGAGAGGACACAGGCACACCGACGACTCGGCTTCTCCCTAGAGTCCTTGACGGATGCACTGGGAGCGGAGATTTACTTTGATGTTCTCAGTCGAAAATTCATTTGCCTGCCTTTCATAAATAATTGCTGGTTGGTCTGAAGCGACAGAAACAGATGAAGTGTGCGTGCACGCGAAAGCTTATACCCGGAATCACTCTGTTGGCTTTCAAGGTGCCAAAGGTATCACGATTGGGGAGGGGGGCTTCTAGTCCTGGTGGCTGAGGGGAACTTCCACATTCAGAGGCATTAATCTTCTCAGTCCCAGAGCCAGGAGGCAACGTCAGGGGAAGGCCTCGGCCTCTGTGCCTTGTTGTTGGCCCTCCAGAGGAACTGGTTGGCCCCTGGGTGAGGCAGGAGGCTGGATTGGATGGGCCCTCCCTGGTCTGACTCAGCAGGGCTCTTCTGGTGTTCTTAGGAAGGCCTCGGCCTCCTTGCTCTGTTGTTGTCCCTCCAGAGGAACTGGCTGGCCCCTGGGTGAGGCAGGAGGCTGGACTGGATGGACCCCTGGTCTGATCCAGCAGGGCTCTTCTGGTCTTTTTTGGAAGACCCCTGCCGCTCCACCCACAAAATCATTAGTGCCTGTTTTAGTATAACTAATGTTTAAATTTGGGTAATTACACAAAAAGCGAGGCAACCTTGTTTCACTGAATGGCCGTTTCAGCGGGAGAGCAGCTACAGAATGGAAATCCAGCCTGGTTTTCCGCCTTTGCGGGCTGTTAATTGGGATTTATGCAAATGGCTGTGAATCTCATAAAGCCCTGGATGGAAGGCCAGAAGCGTTGCTTTTGACAGCTCAAAGCACGGCTCCCCCCCCCCCCCTTCAGCAAACCCCAGCAGCCCTCTGTGAAATCTCCATTTCACGTACGCAAAACCTGCAAACGGATTTGGGAGAAGTTCCTCGCTTTTTCGGCTCACGGTCATGAATTTAAAGAGGCTCCAACTCCACTGTGTGTGTGTGTGTGTGTGTGTGTGTGTGTGTGTGTGTGTGTGTGGAAACAGCCTTTTTGGTTCTTGAAGAAGTGCCTTTTTGAGACAGGCAAGGTTGCTATGCAGGGGTAGAAAATGGCAGAGCCCCCCTGTTCACCTGCCCTTCCCTGCTAGCTGTGAGCCTCTAATTCAGAGAACTGGGTTCAGTTCCCCACTGCTCCTCCTCATGCAGCCAGCTGGCTGATCTTGAGCCACGCCCAGTTCTCTCTGAGCTCTCTCAGCCTCACTTCCCTCACAGGGTGTCTGTTGCAGGGAGAGGAAGGGTAGGCAATTGTAAACCGCTTTGGGTAGTAAAAGCGGGGTACAAAAAGACATCTCTCTCTCTCTCTCTCTCTCAGCAGCAAGGCCAGGGTCCCTGTACAGAGGCAGGCCATGGCAAAAGACCTTTGAACCGCTCTTGTCCTGAACACCCCGTCCAGGGGCACCGTGCCTGAGCTATGACAACTTCATGCACTGAATGTCCAATGAAGACATGATAAAATCAGAGTCCAGTAGCACCTTTAAGACCAACAAAGATTTATTCAGGTGTGTTGTGCTACTTCAGACCAACAGGGCTACCCATTTGAATCTAATGAAGACATGATGAGAGATATCTCTGGAGTACATCTACAGACCCATTTTAGGTCTTCTGGGAAGGCTCTAATCAATGACAGAAGATTCCTCTGTTGGGTGTACATAACAGGGCCTTCTTAGTGTCCTCTCCCTAGGGATGTTTTCTTGGCCCCCTTCCTTCCAAGGTTTGAGAAATAAAACGACTGGGCATTTTGCCGGGCATCTGGACTCATCTGACGATGGCGATCCCTCCAATTCTGTCTTGTTCCCGACCCTGGTGGCTTTCTAGGCAGCTCTGTTCCTTTTTTTATCGGGGTTGGGCATGACCATTTGCAGGTTTTCTCTGGTTTCCGGTTTGATTACATGATTGTTGTGCTGTCATTTTAAAGGGTCCTATTGTAGGCCCCTGCGGTAGTCTTAATTTATGGCCTGCTTTTATGATCGTTTTACGGGCTGCCGGTTTTCAGCTCCTGTATTTAGATGGCTTTACTGCTCAGGGGAGAGTTTAATGAATTGTTTTTTAAACGGATTCAGAGAAGGGTCTTTTTTAAAAATTATTTTGCATGGCTTTGAATCTGCATCTCTCATTGTTTTATAGTGCCTTGTTAGCTGGTAGCTTGGAGAGACAAGGACATGATCTAAATAAAGGGAAAGGTGGGGTGCTAGGCTTGCCAACCTCCAGGCGAGGGCTGGAGATTCCCTGCTTTGGAAACCGATCTACAAGCAACCAAGACCAGTTCTCTGGGAGAACAGGGCTGCTGTGGCTTTTCTGTCCCCAAACCCCACTCTCCCCAAACTCCGGCCCCCCCTAATCGCTAGACATTTCCTGAGCTGGCATTTTGACAATGAAATAATGAACTGAACGCTTCTCCCTATGATATTAAATTTCAAAGTTGAGTTGTTAGAGGGTTTTTTTTTTGTCTATGCAGATATTCGGATCTCTGGACAGCCAAATCAAGTTCATCCCCCCCCCCCCAGATATTATAGCCTGCTTTTGTAAGGTGGCTTAGTGTTGTGTGGGTATTTGGGAAGGAATGGGGCTAAGGGAATTTTGGGGAAAAGATGACCTTGTGAGGGTGGAAAGCCACAGAATTCATCTTCCAACATGGCCATTTTTTCCTCAGGGGAACTGATCTCTGTTGTCTGGAGGTCAGGTTGCAAATCTGGGGGATCTCCAGGCCTCACCTGGAGTCTGGCAACGCTACTCACAACATTCTTCCGTTCTGTCCTCACAACAGCCCAGCAAGGTTGGTTAGACTGAGTGAGTGGCTCATGATTACCCACTGAGCTTCCGTGGAAGTACGGGGATTTGAACTCGGGTCTCCCAGGTCTTACACTCCAATTTATACCATGGCTGCCGGCCACACAAGGAGCTTCCGTGGCAGGGAGGATTCGAATCTGAGTCTCCCACAGTGAGGATTCAAAACTGAGTCTCCCAGATGCCAGTCCAACATTCAGATCCAATTTCTTTGAGCCCATGCCTTTGGAATTCTGACGTGGTGTTGTGGGCACAGCCACAAAATGGCTGCCCACAGAGGTGGAGCCAGGCACAAAATGGCTGCCTACAGAGGTGGAGCCTGGCAAAATGGCTGCCTACAGAGGTGGAGCCAGGCACAAAATGGCTGCCCACAGAGGTGGAGCCAGGCACAAAATGGCTGCCCACAGAGGTGGAGCCAGGCAAAAATGGCTGCCCACATTGGTGGAGCCAGGCACAAAATGGCTGCCCACAGAGGTGGAGCCAGGCACAAAATGGCTGCCCACAAAGGAGGAGCCAGGCACAAAATGGCTGCCGCAGCTTACCTTCAGTCACATAGTGAAGGAGATCCTTGTGCAAGGATGGCCGCTACTGCCAAATAAATGCCCATATAACCTCCAGTGGCCTATCAGAAGCCTTGCTGGGGAACAGCTCCATCTGGCTCAGCCCATTTTCTCCAAAGATGAAGCGGGCGCAATATTGCATGCAGGTACTGCGTTAGAGACCCCTGCTCGGGATTTCTGCCCCATCCCCCTTTGCACAGCAGACCGGCGAAAAGAGCCCGATCCAGTTGCATCTGCTGCCTAGCTCCTCACGAGCCCCCCAATGACGGACCAGGCCTCACCCGAACCCAGCCGGTCCAGGGATGCGGTTTCCATGGAGACGCGGCAGACAGGTGAAGGCTGTGGCCTCCAGAGTCCCCTCCAAGGCCTACTCCAGCATCTGCCGTGCGGAAAGTTGCTTTCTGACCTGATTCTCCTTTCGCCACCGTTTCCCTCCATCGCCTTCCCTGCTGTTGCCATGACAACCAGCCGGTCCCCTCGGGGAAGAGCATACGGACTCAATTTGGGTCTTTTTTTGGGGGGACACACACACACATGCGTGGGCGTAACTGGGCCACCTCTTCCTTCCCGCCTCCCCTCTCGGTCTTTTTTCCCCCCTTCCCCAAAGCACTGACTAAAACCTTATTAAAAAGAGACAAGAGGGAGGAAAGAAATTAGCCGGTCACGCTCTCCCTGCCTGCTTCGCCAGTCCTTTGCGCCGAAATGTCTCTGCAGCTGTTACCTCCCGCTGGCGCCGGAGGGGCGCCATGTTGGGGACGACGGTCTCCCCTTTGGTGACGAGGAGGCCATGATAATAAGAAAAGACATCTTCCCGTAGAGTCATTTCCTTTGGACTCCATGTTGAGAAAGGACCTGTTTTAAGGACAGCTAGATTCGAACGCAGGAGCTTGAAGTTTGAGGAATATCTGGAGATCTGGGGGGCAGAGTCTGGGGTGGGTGGGTGGGATTGGGTGGGTGGGTGGTGTTTGGGAAGGGGTATTGTGCTCCTGAGTCCACCTTCCATAGTGGCCACTTTCTCCAGGGGAACTGACTGCTGTCCCCGGGCAAGAACTAGCAGTCCTAGAAGATGCTTTAGGATGTTTAGGGCTGATCCTGCGTTGAGCAGGGGGTTGGACTAGATGGCCTTTGTGGCCCCTTCCAACTCTATGATTCTAGGATTCTATGACTAGATGGCCTGTGTGGCCCCTTCCAACTCTATGATTCTATGATTCTATGACTAGATGGCCTGTATGGCCCCTTCCAACTCTATGATTCTGTGATTCTAAGATCTCAAGCTGCCGCCTTTCTACCGAGAAACAGCCAGGATTGATTGATGCGGCTCATCCGGGCCAGGCAGGGCAGGGCAGGGAGAAGAAAGTGCAGTAGCCGCCCAGGACTTCCTTGCTGGCATCGCATCCAAGTACCAACTGAGCGGTGATGAGATTCTGCTGGCCACAAAGCTCTGCACATGTCCACCGGCACAGAACAATTGAGATAACGACGACGCGCATTGAATTTTGCAAAAGAAAACCCGCAGTGTTTATTCATAAATACCGAACGCAGCCAGTTTGCTTTCTTTACGCAGCTGCCCGAGGTGCACAGCAAAGTAATGGCAAGCAGGGCTGGGAGACCAGGAATCCCACCCGGCCATGTGGGAATGCACATGTGTGCCATTGCGCCGATGTGCCACATCGACTGCCTCCGCACGAGGACAAAATACCCTCGGCCGCGAGCCACTGTTATCTCACGGTCCGATTTGAATCGAGGAGATAACAGAAGCCCCCAGCACAACTGTGAGTGAATCACAAGCAACGATCAGCAGCGCACTTCCCTATCCATGCGCCAAAGGGTAGCTCAGATGTCAGAAAGCTTTGTCTGTTTGGGCTGATGTTATAGATGGAGCCCACTTAATGCTATTGTCTCCGGGCCTCTCTCTGAGAATTAACACTAACAAACGCGCACATCTATAGGAAGCCCGGAAGCAGCATTTTCTTTCTTAAGGGAGAAAGTTTCTTATTAAGTCCTCCCAGGACGAGAATAAAAGAGGGGAAGAACACGGTCTCCTGCATTCAGAGGGTAACATCCAAATTAATTACAGACAAGCGCCGCACATCAACCCCTTCTTAGTCTGGCCTGTTGACAGACGTGGCTGAGGGCGACCTCTCCGGATGAAGCAGTCCCCCTCCCAAATCGAGGGTACTCGCAAGCATTCGACGGTGGGAAGTTTTAGCCAGAGCTGTCGACAACGGAGGAACGAGGTTCTCGTAAGCCATCTGCCTCGCATCCCGATCTGAAAGCCGCGCTCGCCCTACGCAGGGATTCTCGTAATTCAGTTTGACAGGGGAGCATACGACGTGGTTCAGTCTACAGGAGGAGATGTCACCGATCCATTATGCTCCCCGCAGTTCTTTCCTGGAGCATCAGGGAGCAGGATGGACGGTTTTGCCCAATGGGTTTCTCTCTGGAGAAACTGGCCACTCTGGGAAGTGGCCTCTATGGCTTTTTACCCCACTGAGGTCTCCCCGATCCCCAAATCTAGCCCTCTCCATGCCCCACTCCCCAAATCTCCAGGTATTCCCCAACCCAGAGCCGGCAACCCTACGGTTAGTAAATATCTAATATAATAATAATTGTATTTTTCTAGCCCACCCTTCCCAGTTGGCTATCCCTTGGTATCATTTACTGTGTGGATTCTGGGCTGAATCTGCTGTTTTCCTATCGCGTCTTTCATTTATTTATAAGATTGCTTGCCTTCCCGCCCTCCTTGGGCTAACAAATTAAAACGTGCAAATTAAAACCTCGTCTTAAAAGCCATTAAAAAGCCATTTTAGGGCTGATGTCTCTGAATCTGGGTTCCCTACTTTTACTTACCGTCACTTTCCCACTGCTAATAGTTAGCCTTGCCAATTCTTGTTTGGGAAAGAATTAGAGGTTTTGGGGATGAACCCTGAGAAGGGTGGGGTTTGGGGAGGGGCCTCACCCAGGTATAATTCCCTGGAGTCTCCTCCGTAGCAGCTATTTTCTCCAGGGGAACTGATCTCTGTCGTCTGGAGATCCATCAGAACAGTGGGAGATCTTCAGGGCCCACCTGGAGCTTGGCAACCCTATTAATCAAGGTGGCTTACATGAGATTCCATTTTCAGGATCTTATAAGACAATCGTGCTCAAAAGCCAGAGTGGGTCCTCAGTGTGAATCCAAAATGGGAAACTCGTGTTTCATGTAAACACACGGCAAGATTAAAAAAAACCATACCTAAATCTGAGAGCCGGTGTGAGAGCAGTGATTAAGAGTGTCGGACAAGTATCTGGAAGACCCAGGTTCGAATCCTGACTCGTGCCATGGAAGCTCGCTGGGTGACCTTGGGTCAGGCACACTTTCTTGCAAGGTTGTTGTGAGGATAAAACAAAAGAGAGGAGAACCAAGTAAGCCGATTTGGGTTCCTCAGTGGGGTGAAAGGCAGGAGACAAACGAATTAAATCATAAATAATTATAGAAATATTAAACAAATAAGCAGACAAACAAATACAGGAGCTTCCCCCATGCTCCTTCCTTCCTTTCCATGGGTTGCCCTTCCACAAGGAGAAGAGCTGTTTTTTTGTACCCCGCTTTTGACTACCCGAAGGACCCTAAAAGTGGCTCCCCATCACCTTCCCTTCTTCTCCCCACAACAGCCACCAGGAATCACAATTGACCTCTGTTGTTCTGGAATCAAGCAGGGGGGAAGTGAGCTCAAAGGAGGAGGAAATATCCCGTCGACCCAATCAGGAGATAATTTGAACAATATCAGGAAGTTCCCGATCTCACTATGCTAAAGACACATCTCTTCCGACGCCCCCTGCAGGACACTCTTTATACCCTGCTCAGTCATGCCTCTTGCAGATCTTGCATAGCCAAAAAGGTCACATCATGAGAAGATGAGAATTACTGAAAAAGCCAATAGGGCAAGGTAAACTCGAAGGCAGCAGGAAAAGCGGAAAGACCCAAGACGAGATGGGCGGAATCCGACAAGGAAGCCAATGGCCCTCGGTCTGCAAGACCCGAGCAGGGCTGGAAAAGACAGGAGGTTTTGGGGAACGTAAATTCATAAGGTCGCTGTGCGTCAGAAGCGATTCAACAGCACTTAAAGCGCACCCTCCACACACTCACTTGCACATGGGTTTCGCATTTTTGCATTTAATAAGAAAATCAAATTAAAATAAAAAAGCAAATTAAATTGATATTGAACCGGCTGTCATAACCTTTAAAAATATAATAACCTGCCCTCCCCCCAGCCATTCAGGGCTCTGCTCCAGAGTGCTAGTAATTATCCCTATCTGCTTGGCACCGAAATTGGGAGCCATGGACACAATCGCAGTCCGTCATTTCCATTGTCAGGAGTGAAAAGCGCATTCATGCAGGTGCTAATAAATGCCTCGAAAAGAACAACGGGGCTACAGAGGGCGGGGCGGTGAACTGAGGGGAGACGGGGGCCGGGGCGGCCTCCTTATTTAAAGAATGCTTTACTAATAAGCCTGGTTTGTTGATAAGCTTTGAGCACGCGAGCAAAGGGGTCGAGGAGGGGCCATGGCTCAGGGGCAGAGCCTCTGCTTGGCAGGCAGAAGGTCCCCGGTTCAATCCCCGGCATCTCCAGTTAAAGGACCAGGCAGGAGGGGATGGGGAAGGCCTTGATCTGGGACCCTGGCTCAGGGGCAGAGCCTCTGCTTGGCAGGCAGGAGGTCCCAGGTTCAATCCCCGGCATCTCCAGTTAAAGGACCAGGCAGGAGGGGATGGGGAAGGCCTTGATCTGGGACCCTGGCTCAGGGGCAGAGCCTCTGCTTGGCAGGCAGGAGGTCCCAGGTTCAATCCCCGGCATCTCCAGTTAAAGGACCAGGCAGGAGGGGATGGGAAAGGCCTTGATCTGGGACCCTGGCTCAGGGACAGAGCCTTTGCTTGGCAGGCAGAAGGTCCCAGGTTCAATCCCCGGCATCTCCAGTTAAACACCCCATACGTGGTAAAAGCAGCAGATCTCCAGGCCCCGTCTGGAAGTTGGCCAGCCTATCTGCTAGTCCAGTAGCTACAGCCTGTGTTACTCTCTTGGGTCCCATCCAGACGGAGACCCTTCCTCCGCCCCTGCACGCCATCTGCCTTTGCGTTGACGGAGACGCACTTCACCTTGCTGCGCAAGGGGGAAAAAAAATAATAATTCTGCCCTCTCTTTCCCCAGCAACAGCCGAAGAGAATAACCACCGACTGGATGGTATTGAATTTTCCTTTTCGAGGCTGGAGAAGCGCTGAGCTAGCATCGAGCCCAGCCACAGGATCCTTTGGCTCGGAGAGAGACTGCTAATGAACCTTGAACGGGACTTCTCCATAAACACGTCGGGGGACTTTAATATATTGCATTAGCGCAATGGGATGTGCAGCCCTTCTGTGTTCTCACTTGTATTTTGCGGCTGAATAAGAATTGAGAGGGAGCCACCCTGGTCGGGATGCCATCCTCCAGGCGGGGCCTGGGGATCCTCCGGAATTACAGCTCCCCTCCAGATGACGGAGATCAGTTCCCCTGGAGAAAAGGGCTGCTTGGGAAGGTGGTCTTGACCTTGATCTGGGACCCTGGCTCAGGGGCAGAGCCTCTGCTTGGCAGGCAGGAGGTCCCCGGTTCAATCCCCGGCATCTCCAGTTAAAGGACCAGGCAGGAGGGGATGGGGAAGGCCTTGATCTGCGACCCTGGCTCAGGGGCAGAGCCTCTGCTTGGCAGGCAGAAGGTCCCAGGTTCAATCCCCGGCATCTCCAGTTAAAGGACCAGGCAGGAGGGGATGGGGAAGGCCTTGATCTGGGACCCTGGCTCAGGGGCAGAGCCTCTGCTTGGCAGGCAGAAGGTCCCCGGTTCAATCCCCGGCATCTCCAGTTAAAGGACCAGGCATGAGGGGATGGGAAAGGCCTTGATCTGGGACCCTGGCTCAGGGGCAGAGCCTCTGCTTGGCAGGCAGAAGGTCCCAGGTTCAATCCTCGGCATCTCCAGTTAAAGGACCAGGCATGAGGGGATGGGAAAGGCCTTGATCTGGGACCCTGGAGAGCCATGGCCAATCTGGGATGACACATTGACCTTGATGGACCAGGGGTTTCATATTCTGTGTAAGGCAGCTTCAAGCATTTATGTGTTTCTGGTATTAATTAGCCACATTTTTTAAAATGTAGCTTCCAATTTTGATCCGTGGTGGCGGGGAAGGCTATCCCATGTTACTAGCAGGAAACCAGTCAGAAAGTTCAGACCCGCACAATGTTTTGGTTAGAGGTTTGGAGGAACCGAACAACGAACACCCCCTTATCCTGCAAGATGGCCCCTGCTGGCAATCAGAGTTCAGCCGGATCTCATCTGGCAGCCTTTGAGCAGAACATGGTGCCTCAATGGCGCATTGTCATGCTCAGCTGGAAACGCTTTACCGCGTACAATTTTATTTTTTAAGTGAGGAATTGTCGTGGGTGGAATGTAACGATCACGAACAAGCTCGAGGAACAAGCCAGAAGCATCTTGCCTCGGCAAAAAGATTAACGTGGCTCGTGCCAGCGCAGAGCTGTCCCAAAAGAAACCTCCAAAGAGTCTGTCTCCCCGTCTCCCCAAAGTGCTATCTGCACTTTTATTTCCTGATGCATCATGTGACGTACGTTTTAGGGGTTCCAGCTCCATGCTGGGAAACTCCTGGAAAATTTAGGGACAACTTGCCCTCCAGAGGAACTGGTTGGCCCCTGTGTGAGACAGGAGGCTGGATGAGATGGACCTTCACTGGTCTGATCCAGCAGGGCTCTTCTGATGTCCTTCTGAAAGTCTCAGCCTCTGTGCCCTGCTGTTGGATGTTCAGAGGAACTGGTTGGCCACTGTGTGAGGCAGGGTGCTGGACTCAATGGACTGATCCAGCAGGGCTCTTCTGAGGTTCAATGGACTGATCCAGCAGGGCTCTTCTGAGGTTCTTCAGCCTCTCTGCCCTGTTGTTGGCCCTCCAGAGGAACTGGTTGGCCCCTGTGTGAGACAGGAGGCTGGACTGGATGGACCCCTGGTCTGACCCAGCAGGGCTCTCATGATGTTCTTAGGAAGGCCTCCTTTCCCTGTTCTTGGCCATCCAGAGGAAATGGATGGCCCTTGTGTGAGACAGGAGGCTGGACTAGATGGTCCTTCACTGGTCTGACCCAGCAGGGCTCTCCTGATGATCTTATGACTTGAGAGTTTTGCGGAGAATGTTACCCTACTAGACAGCTGTGTCTTTGCTGCAGGTCTCCCAGAACTGCCAGCGAGCTAACTCTACCTGGGAAGTCTTCAAAGGGCGAGAAGGACCTGCAGCCTCAGCAAAAGGGCTTCTCAAACCCTTTCAACCCACGACGGCAGCGAGTTCTTGGCGAGAGCAGCTGAGATCCCTCCCTTCTTATCTCCACTCCGGATACACGGAGCATAATAAATTGGCAGGTTGTCCGTCTGCTCGCTCGTTCGTTGGATGAGTTGACAGGAAATGAAGCCGTATGTCTCTCCTCCCTTCTTCTTCGTGCCGTCTCTTTCGCTGCCTGCTACCTGCCAGCCTGCGTTTGAGTGAGTGGAATTGCGGACGGGGAGCTGATGCCTTCTGGGAACAGGGTGCAGCTGTTGCTTTGCGATGGAGCAGGGTACAAGGCATAGAGGAAGAAGAGCTGGTTCTTAGATGCCACTTTTCTCTACCCAAAGGAGTCTCAAAGCAGCTTACAGTCGCCTTCCCTTTCCTCTCCCCACAACAGACACCCTGTGAGGGAGGGGAGGCTGAGACTGCCTTGAGATTACTGAAGAAGAAGAAGAGTTGGTTCTTAGATGTAGTTTTTCTCTACCTGAAGGAGTCTCAAAGCGGCTTCCATTTGCCTCCTCTCTTTCTCTCTTTCCCAGCTCAGTCTCTCTCCCCTCTCCACATGGCCTTCCACAGAAGAACAGGTCTCTCCTATTGATATAAAGTCCTCATCCTCCAACACACATGACACCAGACAAGCTGCTCATTGGTGACACGGAAAGTACTTTTTAGATTAGGCTGTCACGGAGGGAGCACCGAGTTTTGAAAACACCCCCCCCCCCAAATTCTATAGGTCTTTAACCTGCTAATGCACATGAAACGAATGCAGGCCAACCTGGTGACTCTCTGGAAATAAAATGTGGATTCCACAAAATGAGACGATAAAACCGGAAGGGCGGAAGTTGCTTGGGAGGTGCTTGGAATATTCCCAGGGTCGACACGGCAACCGGGGGCTGGATCTTTCGTCCCTTTTACGCAGGTATGGATGCCGTTTGATACTTCTCAGAGCCCCCGGAGTGAGAGGCAGAGAGCTTTTGTGAGCGGCTCTCTTTCCTTGCGTGGCCTCTCAGCTCTTCCTCCCCGTAAGTGGCATTTGAGCCGCTCGGCCTTGGAAGAAGGGGGCTTCTCACCGCAACAAGGTGAGCTCTCTGCCTCTGGGGCCGACCTTCCTGCCCACCCCTCCTTCTTCCTTTCACCGGCGTCCTTTCCGTCGTGCTGAAACGGGCCGAACAATGAGAGAGAAAGGGTTGGAGTAGCTCAGGAAGAGGGCCCGCTATTCTCCACGGCTTCAAAACCCCTCTCCAAACCTAAGAGGCTAGAAGCAGGCAGCTGGCAAGAGAAGAGAAGGGAAGAGAAGGAGCGCACAGTTTGCTGCTTGTAGCCTTTTGTTGCTCCTTCTGTGCGCCGGGAATTGGCAAAAAGACAGTGACGGGGAGGGTTGCGTGGGTGGCAAGAGAGAGGCTGGAGATGGGGGATGAAGCCTGGGGAGGACAAGGGCTTTCAGCGGCCCAGAGTCCACCCTCCAGGGGAGCTGATCTCCGTAGCTAGAAGATGAAGCGTAATTCCGGGGGATTCCCAAAGATCTCACCTGGACGGTGGCATCCCTATTGGCAGGACAGAGCTAGGGGTGTTCGAAGGCTTCCTGGCAGGAGTCCAGATGCAAGGAACCTTGAGATACGTTGATGCTGCATCTGCCCATTATTTGAATCACCGGGACGAACACCATGCTGGGAAAACTACATTTCCCAGAGTCCACGGCTGCAGCCGTGTTCTAGAAGCCATCCTAAGCAGAGAGAGCCACTGAAGAGCGAGGTGGTAGGCTTTTATTGAGGTCCGCCCAGTGTGGCTGCAGCCCATGCGTGAGAGGGGGGCTGTGTGACAACAGAAGAGGCTTGCAGGTGGAACCCAAAATGACACATTCGTGTCAGGTCGCCAACCTCCAGGTGGGCTCTGGGGATCTCCTGCAACCACTACTGATCTCCAGGCCAAAGAGATCCGTCCCCCTAGAGAAAATGGCTGCAAACTCCATGGTATTGATATTCCACCGAGGTCCCTTTTCTTCCTCAATCCTGCCCTCCAGCCTGAAATGTCCAGAAATTTCCCACTTCAGAGCCAAGAAATATGAGATGCAAGGGGGGGGGGGTGCGTGTCTCGATTACAGAACTGGGCTCCGAGGTTTCAGATTCTGAATCGAGCCAGTCCTCCGCTGAGCCGGTGAGGGATAAGCCATCCGTTAGATCAACGCAGTGTGCAGTGCGACCGCAACATCTTGCAGCGCGGGTGTGATGCTGAAATCGCCTTCGCCTTTTTTGCCGCAGCGCCACACAGATGGCTCGTGTTTATCCGACATTCCCCCGGGGCCACAAGATCTTTCCTGCAGGAGCCGGAAAAGAGTTCTCTGTGCCATTTTCTCTCCGCTAGGCATAACAGGCGCTCGTATAAACACAGGCGGCCGAGATATCGCGGAACGGAGAAAACAAAATCGGCCCTGCCAGAGCGCATTATCCTCCGTTGCCCCTCCAAGCCACAGCGGGGAAGTGCGCCACCTGCTGGCGCCCGCACAAAAACGCCATTTCCTCGTCCGTGATTAGCTCCTTGCCAAGGGCTTTTGCTTCCAGCCTGTTTCTCCGCTGGTGCTCCAGTTGCCTTTTCATTTCAGCATGATGTTTCTTGGTAATCATCGCTCCCTGTAGGCAGGATGCACTTTGCAAACAGATCTGACGCAAGGCAGCATCTCTTTGTCCCTGGCGCATAGAAGCGCGCTCTCTCTCTCTCTCTCTTTCGCGCACACGCTCTCCTTGGCCGTCAAAGAGCCTTTTGTTCCCTGACACACTCCTACCGGTTTCTGTCCCTACCAAAACAGGGGATTCCCCACCACCCACCCACCCACCCATCCACCCTTTTGGCATGCAAAAGCAACTTGTAGAAAGCCGCCCTTCCCCCTCTGCAGCACAACTAGGAAGGGGTAAAGCCACAGGCCTCAAGCAAGCAAATTAATGTCATTGCCGGGGATGTGGGCCCTGTCTGGCTGATGGAAATTGAACGACCGCATCTGACAGGCATCAGTTTGCATAAAAGGAAGATTGACGTCAAAAAGCTAGCGGGGTGTGGGGAGAGAGGCAGCCTGCCGCTGAAACGGCCAGGTGGACGCACGGGTCTTTTGATTGCTTGCCCTTCGGCATATGTGGGTCTGTAGAACTGTGCAGTTTGGGATTTCCTGAAGAAGTCACCCCATCTCTTTAAGAACCTCAGGAGAGCCCTGCTGGGTCAGACCAGGGGTCCATCCAGTCCAGCCTCCTGTCTCACACTGTGGCCAGCCAGTTCCTCTGGAGGGACAACCACAGGGCAGAGAGGCCGAGGCCTTCCTAACTGGATCCATGTCGCAGTCCCCTGCTTCAGACGGCGTCACCGCGTGTAAATTGTGGACGGCAACTTGAGAGGAAGTTTCTACTCATTAAAGGGCGTTTCTGTTTATTTAAGGGGGTGTTAATTATGCTTCTGAACTCAAAATAACTGCTTTCAATCCAATTTGCACATCTCCAATGTTAATAACGCGGAGACACCAAAAGATACGCGGAGACCCCTTGGGCTCGGCAATGGGGTTAGAGAGTAGTCTTCCAATTAAGAAGAAGGCTCTGATTTCTTTGAGGGTAACAGGCAGTCCTGCCTGGTGGGGAAGAAGGGCTGCTGCATACCCCAGTTATGAGTCTCATGGACGGTTCAAGAAAACTCGTGCCGAATCGGATTTCGGCACGAACGACAAACCAATACAAACAGGGAGGTTGGTTCGCAAACCGAACCGGTTCGTATTGGTTCACGACATCCTCTTTCAGGAAGTGGGAGGTTGGCCTCAAGCCCTTTAAGCCCGAACCGCTGTGATCGGCCTTAAAATTTCTGGAAGTTTATCTCCAGTTTGCGAACCATGAACCAGTCAAACTTCATCATGAACTTTTGTTTGTGAGCTGGTCCGTGCACGTCCCTATTCAGACTGCTGGTCTGCCTATCTCTATTTGGCCAACTTGGAATTCCAGTAAAAAAATAAGCAAATGTTTGTGGGTTTGTTTCTTTTTGTACAGTTTTTTAAGAACAGTATCTTTATGTCATCTGCATGCATTGCATGGTTTTGTGTACTCTCAATGCCTGACATTTACATTTTGTCATACGGGTATCAGGCAGAATCTTCCCGAAGGAGTCTCAGAGCGGCTGACAATCACCTTGCCTTTCTCTCCCTACAACAGACACCCCGTGAGGCAGGGGAGGCTGAGAGAGCTCTGAGAGAACTGGGACTGCCCCAAGGTCACCCAGCTGCCTGCACATGTCTCAAAGCAGCTGATAATCACTTTCCTTTCCTCATCCCGCAACAGACACCCTGTGTGGTAGGTGGGGTTGAGGGAGCTCTGGGAGAACTGTGACTGGCCCAAGGTCACCCAGCTGGCTGCATGTGGAGGAGGAGCAGGGAATCAAACCCAGTTCTCCACATTAGAGGTCGACGCTCTTAGCCATCCCAACAAACTGCTGTTGGAGTTAAAGGCAGGGGCTTAGAGTGGCCTCGTTTTGCACCAATTCTTGTTCCCGGACAGTTTTTGAAAGGCACATAAAGGAGCCTGCAGCGTTACATGCGATCTCACCCACAGACAGTTCCTATCGGAGCCCACAGAACATGTACCAGGAGACGTTTCTCCTCCAACCAGCGACGTCTCCCCTGCACGGTTCACACTCTGGACTGTCGAGCGCTTTGCAGCCCCAAAATTGATCCAGAGAAATGAGCCCTGGACAGAATGAAATGGCTGAGAACGAGAGACGAACAAGAGGGAGGGAGAGAGAAGTTGCAGATAACCACCAGGCTGGGAGAAGAGGCAGTATTCCTTCAGCGATTGATTTTTGGAAACTATTGACTCAGCCAGAAGAGATGGCCGGCTCTACGGGTTTTTTTTTTTTTTAAATCCCCTGCGACAAGCCGACAGGCAGGCAAAAATACAGCAAGTGGTCCTCAGAATCAATCTCCCCTTCCCTTCCATTTCACATTTACCCAGTGGATGCATCTTGAACAGGATATTCTCGTATGCAGCGGGGATTTCTGCCCCCCCCCCCAGTCGCCTTTGCATTTTAGTAAGCGATTGAAGAAGACGTGAGACTGCCTCATACCGAATCAGAGCCTCGGTCTGGTCAGAGGCTTCGTCTGAACAAGGTCAGTGTCGTCTACTGAGGCTTGCAGCCGCTCTCCAAGGTCTCAAGCAGAGGTCTTTCCCATCCCCTCCTGCCTGGTCTTTTCAGCTGGAGATGCCGGGGATTGAACCTGGGACCTCCTGCCTGGCAAGCAGAGGCTCTCATCCCTCACTCCTCCCTGTATTCTGAAGGCCTCGGCCTCTCTGCCCTGCTGTCGGCCCTCCAGTGGGACTAACCTGCCCCTGTGTGAGACAAGATGCCGGAACAGATGGACCCTCCATGGTCTGATCTGGCAGGGCTCTCCTGAGATTCTTACATCAGTTGCTGGGACGTTGTTTTTGCTGTCACCTTGCGCATGGACTCCCCCGAGGTGGTTGTCCGACCGCTCTGTCAACAAACCGCAGGAATTGATGGGCCTTGGTCTGATCCAGGATGGCTCTTCTTATTTTCTTATTATATTCACTTGGGAGGTTTCGAAAGGGGAGTTGGGCAAACACAGGGAGGACGAGGACTACCAAATGCCACCATGGATCTCCCCTCTCTCTGTTACCAGTTGCTGGGCTGTACGGACTGCAGGACGCTCTTGTAGATACCCTCTTTGTGGGCTTCCTAAGAGCAGGGGGGGTCTCCTGCTGGACCTGGCGGGACCTTCGCTGTAAACAGAGCTCTCAAGGCCTCCGACAGGCCGCTTAACCAGAGAGAAAACGAACCCTGCGAAAAATGTGCATTCGCTTTTCGAGCTTTTTGTGTCCCGAAACGGATCCAGCCTCAATCGCGTTCCGCCTTGCAATGGCCCTTCCAATCTCAAAAATCTGGAGCTTCTGGGCAGCCCGTGGATGCAGCTGTCGAGCGCCAGCGTCCCCAAATCGGACTTTCTGCGGACTTGTTTTTGAAGGCCGTGTTTTCCAGCGCAGGCTGCAAGGGGGTTGGTTAGGAAAGAGCTGCGTTTTAGGGAGTATCGTAATAAATAAAGCTTCGGGTTTCTCCACCTCCTCCTCCCGCCCCTTATCCATTAACTAGCATCTCTGGAACCTCCGGCAGTGCAGCCTTTGGCCTCCAGAGGGAGCTGGAGAGCTAAGCACAAACTAACCAAGGAAGATGAACTGAACGGGAAAGGAGACCCGTCCAAGTAAGGCCAAAAGGGCCTTAAATTTGGAACCCGTGCATGCCAAATTCTCCAGCGGGGAAAGCAGGCTTCTGCAACCTGTGTAACTTTGGCAAAAATGAGCCGGTGAGCGTCATCCTCTTTGCTCCCATAGGAATATCTTGTATGATTTGTTTTGGTTTTGTGGGTACAGAAAGCAGGGAGAAGCTGAGAGAGCCCTGATATCCCTGCTCCGTCCGAGCAGCACGAACAGGACTGTGACCAGCCCAGGGTCACCCAGCTGGTGGAGGAGGAGCGGGGAATCGAACCCAGCTCGCCAGATTAGAAGCCGGTGCTTCTAACCACTACGCCAAGCTGGCTCTGTGTCTGTACAACTCTCCTTCAACACCGCATTCCAAACTAAGAAACGAGGATTTGGGATCATTAATGCCATTAATGCTCAGCCCAGCTGGGTGAACACTGAAGCAGCAAGCATTTTTCCCGAGCATCCTTTCCCCATGCTCAGCAGTGCGCGAACCGCATTGCCCAGATTCTGCAAAACATGCATTCCCTTGCCTCCTGCCTCTTTGCCCCAGCAACGAATTCGGCTCCTTATCTGCAGCGCTCCCTAATGCAATTGTAAGGCTTTGTTTCCGACGTTGGCTGGGTTGATTCTAGCCGGTAATGAGGCACGCCGCTAATGCAGGCCTCGACTCGATCCCTGGCGGTGTCACAGAGGCGAACAGGTTTCTGGCCGGGAAAGCTGCTGAACCATCTCGTGGGGCAGCCCCCAGAGCCAAGCAAGGGTAATAAGGTCTTGACTACGAAGAGCGGAGAGAAATGGGCCTCATTAATTGGCATGCCACCGCCCTTGAAAAGGAAACGTTCCCTTTGCCTCGCAAATTTAATGGGAGGTGACATTTGACCAAAAAGCGCCAGCTGGGGAGTTGCATTGGTGCAACCCACCCCCCCATAAGATGAGTCACCATTCTCCCTTAGACCTCTGAGGCCCCTTTATAGTGGCTCATATGATTGGCTGACGGAGCCCAGGATTGTATTATCCAATGAGCAGTTGTTTAGGACAAGAATGCTTCAGGGTGAGGGGGGAGAGCTGTAGCTCAGGGGCAGAGCCTCTACTTGGCAGGCAGGAGGTCCCAGGTTCAATCCCCGGCATCTCCAGTTAAAGGACCAGGCAGGAGGGGATGGGAGAGACCTTGATCTGGGACCCTGGCTCAGGGGCAGAGCCTCTGCTTGGCAGGCAGGAGGTCCCAGGTTCAATCCCCGGCATCTCCAGTTAAAGGACCAGGCAGGAGGGGATGGGGAAGGCCTTGATCTGGGACCCTGGCTCAGGGGCAGAGCCTCTGCTTGGCAGGCAGGAGGTCCCAGGTTCAATCCCCGGCATCTCCAGCTAAAGGACCAGGCAGGAGGGGATGGGGAAGGCCTTGATCTGGGACCCTGGCTCAGGGGCAGAGCCTCTGCTTGGCAGGCAGAAGGTCCCAGGTTCAATCCCCGGCATCTCCAGCTAAAAGGACCAGGCAGCTATTGATTGTGAAAGACCTCTGCCTGAGACCTTGGAGAGCTGATGCCAGCCTGAGTAGCCAATACTGATTTGATGGTCTGAGTCAATAAAAAGCAGCTGTATTCAGATACTATACGAGTGGCTCAGTGGTAGAACCCCCCTCCCAACTTTCCAAAGACCATTTCAAGGTTGTTCTTTATACGTACAGTAACTTTCTCACAACACCCATATTCCAGGTAGACCGATGCATATTTTCCGAACAAGGTGGGCCCATGCTCTCGCTACCCAGAAGAAAAAGAGATCATAAATCTCTTTACTTTCCCTTCCCAGGGACGTGAGTTCTGAGAGATAGAATGGTTTTCAAAAATATATAATAGACCTTGAGACTCCTTTATTCCAACCGTGTAAGAAAAACGCTCAGCAGTCACTTGATCACAATAAACGTCATTAAAGCTACACCGCCGAAAACCGCGATAAAGAACCACCGTAGCTTCTTCAGCTGTGTTCGTTGAGTTAGTAGGGGGAAAAGGACATCTCAATATTGTGACAAAGCAAAACAAAGAAGAGGCACTGCTCCTCAAATATTACAGGGATGCCAGCCCCCAGGAGGGAACTGGGATCCCCCGGTATTACATAATCCAGGCGACAGAAATTGGTCCCCTGGAGAAAATGGCTGCTTAGAAGGGAGGGACTTCATTGCATTTGACTCCTCCCAGAGACTGGCATCCCTGGTCTTCAGAGATAGGGCAGAATATAAAATGTAATAACCACAATATTATTATTATGAATTCATTATTATTCTCTGGCCCTTTTAAAGTGGAGATGCCGGGGATTGAACCCGGGACCTTCTGGCTGCCATGCAGAGGCTCTTCCATTGAGCTATTATTCCTCTCTGATCCAAAGACTGCCTTTCTAATATATTGTTCATCTCGAGCGTCGAAGCAGCTGAAGGATGATGCAACCACATGCAAAGTGAGCTGAAATCTCCTTCCTATTGGACATCCGAAACCAGGCAGGATCAGCTCCCTGATGCTCCTGCTTCACAAACAGGCCTGCAGAAGTTTGAAGTCTCCGTACCAAAGGAGCTTACAATCACCTTTTCGTCCCTGATGGGATGGCGGGGCAGGTGCAAGATGCCTCACAACTCTCACAACGCTTCCACTCAAGAGAGAGGGCCCCTGTGTTTTTGGTTTTCCACACGCCGGCGATCCACGGAGGTACATCTTTGTCACCTAGCCGGGGACTGATGCGGATCACAGTCTGTTGACGTGGACACCGGGGGAATTCTCGGAGAAGCCGCTCCTGGCAGGACACACCTCTGTTGCCGACACGCTTCACGGCTCTCCGTCCTCCTCGGCAGCTGCTCCCCCACCCGACACCTGAGAAGGCTCCCTTGCACGGAAGTGCGGGGAGCAGGATGGTGTCACCTGAGCTCTCCCGCTGCTCTTGTGGCAGATGGACCCCCGGTTGCCCCCTCCTCTTGCGGCTGAAGCCTCCTCTCTCCCCAGCTGGCTCGACCGAGGTCTAACAAGGCCCCAGGGTAGAGATAACAGGGAATAGAACACGGAGAGCTCAGCCAGAACTCTCCTGAGCCTTGTCACATTATTTTTTTTTTCTGGCGTCGCCCGCTATATTATCATATTGCTGAGTGATAGACCTCCAGGGAGCTGCCGCCGAAACCGTGCCGCACAGCTTTCGTGCTCCCGGCTGTCTCAAAGATTCCGGAGCGGGGGAAATTCTCAAATTTTAATGCGCCCCTGTCGGACTCTTGGCCCTAACGCGATTCGGGGAGCCAGGCTTGCCGCAATTAGGTGCTTTCTTCCGGTTCTTTCCCCGGCCTCCCAATAATACATGGACGGGTTCTGAAACAGGTAGCATGGATTTCTTTCCCTGTCTCTCTTGTTTGTTCTTTTGTAGGTGGGGAGTTTGAGCCAGGCTGCTCGGGATGCAGCGCCCTTTGAAGGGGAGGACACCGGAGACTCGTGGCCTGCCTTTGAAAATGCCTTTTGTTTACAGGTTTGGAAAGGAGGGAGGAGCCACAGGGGAGGGCAGGCTGCTGGCGGCTGGCGCAGAGCCTCCGAAGAGAACCAGCGCTATGATGCTGGTTTCGAAAAACCCCACCATGTTCCGAGTTACAAATGGAAAACCCAACTCGGCAGATCAGACGGTTCTTCTATCTCAGCACGATGCTCATAAAGATAGCATAGGGCTCTCCCTCAGGAGCACTGAGGTCTACTGCTACTGAAGCTGGAGGCTCCCTTTTAGCCATTGTGGCAGCCTTTTTCAACCCTGCCCCACCCTGTGTGTCTTCCAGCTGCCAGGAAGGCCTTGTTGGCCAATGCAAAGCAAAACGGCATTTGCTGAGTAAAATACTGGCAAACACAGACTCTCGAAGCAGCTAATGGGAAAGAAGGGTGTTTACTCCAGGGCTGGGGCAGGAGCCACCGAATAAAGCCACTGAGAGCCACCAGCTAAGAGCCACACGCACTTTGGCCCAAACTGAGACGCTTGCCTGTCTGATCTAGGGTTGCTAGGCCCGTCCTCAAAGGGAGGTCTTGATCTTCTAAAGCTGAGCCTAGACCCATTCCCAGAATCCCCTTGGTCCCAGGACAGGGTTTAAAAGAAACCACCACGATTCTGAATTAAACTCAAACACAACAGCTGACCCGTGCCGAGATCTCGACAAACTGGCGGAATCCGTACTGGATTTCGGAGGGTGGGAAAGACGGGAGCCAGCCATGCCCCGTTACAATTAACCAGAACTTCTGCCCAGCCTCCTTCTCTCCGAAGACCGTCTCCACGCTTCGAGGAATTCATCCATAATCCTGAAACGTTCTCTAATTAAAAAAGACAGCGAGCTAAGATTCTCCGGCGGTTACGTGCTCTTCAGCGATAACTTCCAAAGCCTTCTTCTCTCTTCCTTGGTGCCAGTGCTGGGGTGGGAGTTTTCTATCAGGAGTAGAGCATGGAGGAAAAAGGGCCCCTAGCTAATAGCCCAGGCTTGAGAAATACCTGGAGATTTGGGGGTGGGGATCTGGGGAGCGGAGGGACTTCAGAGAGGTGTAATGCCATGGGCTCTCCAGATGTCCATAGACAATGCCCATGTGCTCCTGCTAGACAGTTAGGGCCCTCTCTCTCTCCCCTTCTTTCTTTACAAAGTTGTTTCTTCTTCTTCTTCTTCTTCTTCTTCTTCTTCTCCTTCTTCTTCTTCTTCTTCTTCTTCTTCTTCTTCTTCTTCTTCTTCTTCTTCTTCTAGGTGTCACGGCTAAGAGTCTTTAAGCTGGAGAGCTGGGTTTGATTCCTCACTCCTCCACGTGCAGCCAGCTGGGTGACCTACGGCTAGTCACAGTACTGTTAGAGCTGTCTTCATAGAGCTCTCTCGGCCCCAACTCCCTCGCAGGGTATCTGTTGTGGGGAGAGGAAGGGAAGGTGATAGTAAGTTGGTATGAGACTCTTCTTCTTCTTCTTCTTCTTCTTCTTCTTCTTCTTCTTCTTCTTCTTCTTCTTCTTCTTCTTCCTCTTCTTCTTCTTCACTCCATTTCCTTAGAGTGCAGCGAAATGAAATTTCCGCACAGGATTTCTCCGGGGATTAAAAACAGTGCTTGGAGCACACTGACACAACAGGAAAAAAAAAAGTCAGATTGAGGCAAAACAGGCCCGGTTCCCTAGAGGCCCAATTTCTGGGCACACTTTCTGTACTTGAACAGTGAAAAAAGAAAATTCTGGGAAGGGGACCCTGCAGCAAGAAGAGAGAGGGTGGGATCCCCCTCCCTCGCTTTCTGAACTCCCATTAGGGAGGGGGGCTTATGCCTTGCAGTGAACAGCCTAATTAAGGCCCCTCTTCCCCACCCCTCCTTACGTCAGAGCATGGGTTTTCCTCTTTCATTAATCCCGACATTCTTTCCCGCTCTTCCTTTCGGTCGGGCCTGGGAGAGGTTAGCTTGCGGGGGCTTAAGATATGCGGTAAGGCTTAAACAGCTCGCAGCAGGCCAGATTGCTGTCTTAGCAGGAGGTCCCTTCGGTTCGATAGGGAAGATACATATAAGCAAATCTCCTACCCGGCACCCTTGCCTAGGATGTTATTGTTGAGGCTTTGAGTCAGAAGCCACATGGGTTGTGGGGAACGGATATCTCCCAAGCACCAACAGGAGAAATGGGGGAAAGCCGGCATGGGGGTGACGTTGCCAGCCTCCAGGTGGTGCCTGGAGTCCTTTTGCTGCTACAATAAATCTCCAGACAACGCCCTGCTCTCCAGAGTCTCAGATGGAAGTATTTCTCACCACTTCTTGCCTGGTCCTTTAACTGGAGATGCTGGGGATTGAACCTGGGACCTTCTGCCTGCCAAGCAGAGGCTCAGCCCCTGAGCCAGGGTCCCAGATCAAGGCCTTCCCCATCCCCTCCTGCCTGGTCCTTTAACTGGAGATGCCGGGGATTGAACCTGGGACCTTCTGCCTGCCAAGCAGAGGCTCAGCCCCTGAGCCAGGGTCCCAGATCAAGGCCTTCCCCATCCCCTCCTGCCTGGTCCTTTAACTGGAGATGCCGGGGATTGAACCTGGGACCTTCTGCCTGCCAAGCAGAGGCTCAGCCCCTGAGCCAGGGTCCCAGATCAAGGCCTTTCCCATCCCCTCTTGCCTGGTCCTTTAACTGGAGATGCTGGGGATTGAACCTGGAACCTTCTGCCTGCCAAGCAGAATCTCAGACACTTAGCCACAGCCCCTTCCCTGCACCACAACTTGCTCAAAATGCAACAAGAGAGAATCGAAACTTAAAGAACCATGACCTTGAAGGCAAAGTGTCCAACGGGAAGCCAAGGAAGCCTGACAGAGCCATATCAGGGTCAACTGATGCTCCCGGGACCCTCCGGGTCTTTCACGTCCCTCTTTCCCACCAGTTTGGCCCCTCCCATTTTCAGGGCCGGCCTCGCCCAATTGAATCGTGATACGACCGGTCGATTCCGGACCGGGTTCCGCAGGCCCAGACCTTGCCATTAACAGCCGGCGCCTCAGAAAGCAGGAGGTAATATAAATATTTTTGCAACCAGTAATAGAATCATCCCCCCCCTCTCCCGGTGTGCCATTGACAGTCTAATATTGATTTGACACCCAGCTGTCAGAGACGGCTGAGCGGCAGAAAACCGCAACACAGATTCCCTCCTTGCTGAGAGGCGAGGGGGACGATCTCCCCTGGGTTTTCCTGCCTCCCTTCTTTGCCTGGCGTGTTGTTCCCTGACAGGGATGTCTATAAGCCGCCACTGGGTGCCATACTATTAACGGCGGGGTTCGTTAAAGATGCAATTAATTACGCACCTGCCTCAGGATGACTTTCGACTGCATTTCACCTGCAATTTTGGGGGAGGAGGGAAGACAGAGAAACGGACGGCACCCAATGTCAGCGTTTTAACATCCGCGTGGCATGTTGTTGGCTACATTTGGTAGCGCCCCAGAGACTGATATTTTGGGGGTGGGGTATGATCTTCCAGGAGTTCAAGCTCCCTGTGTCAGACACAAGAGGTATATGAGCCAAATGGGAAGGATGGATTAGAAAAATAAAGATCTATCTATCCATCCATCCATCCATCCATCCATCCATCCATCCATCCATCCACCCACCCACCCAAGACTAAGGAAACTTTGATTCTCAAAAGTTGACACCCAGGCATCTTGTTGGCCAACTTGGTGTCATGGTTAAGAGCAGCGGGTTTGATTCCCCGCTCCTCCTCCACATGCAGCCAGCCGGTTGACCCTGAGCTAGTCACAGTCCTGATAGCCACAGAGCAGTTCTCTCAGAGCGCTCTCAGCCCCACCTCCCTCACAGGGTGTCTGTTGTGGGGAGAGGAAGGGATGGCAATTGCGAGCCACTTAGAGATTCTTCTACTTCTCTGAGCGGCTACTGGGCCTGAATTCCTCTGTGCACCAACATGGCTGCCCTCGGAAGTTGCCGCGGATGAATTTCTCTTCTGTCCATTGATCTATGATTCTATGATCTTCATCCCCAGCCGAGCTAGGGGAGGTAATGCCGTTCTTCCGAACAGGTTTATGAAAACAGAGGAGATTCTGCAACATCAAGATGAGCTCTCAACACGCCTTTCCTTTGGAGAAGACAGCGCCGCGGAATTAAACCTGTTCCCCGCACCGTGCAGATCCGCCAGCTAAAACGTCATGCTCGTTATTGTTCAACGCTGGAATGTGAGATTTAGCAAATGCCTCCTGTAATAAATCTCGGGACTATAGAAAATCCGATTGTGCCGCTTTCCCTTTGCCGATTCGGAATGCTGTTGTGCAACTCTTGGTTATCGCAGGGGAGTTTGCGCCGTGTCCGTGTGGGTTGTGTCGAGATGAGTGGCTTGTGCTTGAAGCACTGTGGGTTTTGGGTGTGTGTGTGTGGGGGGGGTCGCCATCCTCTTTGAGTCCGCCGCCGTGAGGGTGATACATCAGATACATCATACCAAGCCCAAGAAGTTGGGAATCTCAATATCAGGCGTTCGATTGGATGCTTCCGATCAATACGACAACAATTCCTTCTGATTGGCAGGCCATTTCCTGCCCTCGGCCTGGATCCTGAGAAGGGGGTGTGAAGCGACAGCTCGTGAGACACCTCCCAACTCCATCTTCCTTGATTCTCCAAATGCTATTTGGCAGGGATCAACCAGGCATTTCTTCCTCGGGGATTTATGATCCCAGCACCTGGGAGAAAGTCCCTGCTTAAATCCCCCGCCCCAGGGGAATGGATCGATTCAGTGGCCCTCCTTTCTTTTATCTTAAACGCTCTGTTAGAGATCTGCAGGCCCAGCACAGGACAGACGATGTGGTTTCTTGGCGTTCAGGGCTCATGGAAATCTACCCTTCCTTCCTGCCCCCTCTCCGAAAGTTTCTGACAGGACTTGGCAGCCCTCCCTGTTAATTCCAAACTGGATGTAGCAGCTCGTGGAGAGATTAGCTCAGACTGATTTTTTGTAAAGGTCAAGCTCGCACTCACATTCGGTGGGTCTTCCGCCAGGAGCCAAATCTGAGACCAGCTCCAGCGTATTAAAGGGGGGTAAAATTGGGCAGAAAGAAATATGTCCCGGACGCGTTAACCACCGATCGGAATGCCAACCGGCGTAATAAAAGCGACTCAAACCTGAAAATAATCGCTAACGTCTCTGCCGAGATTTCATCGCCGGAAATGTTTCCCCCGTCTAAACAGAACTCGGACGGTTCCCCTTAAGGAAGGGGAGAGGCGCAGATCCCTAAGGGGCCCACGGAAACGATCCGTTTATTAAGGCCGCTTAAAGAGCCGATTTTAAGGCCTCGGAGCTGGGGTGTCATTTTCAGGTTGCTTTACCGCCTTAATTTCCCCGGCTGCGGTCTCGTGAATGGCGCGGTGCATATTTTAATATGTATTTTAGAGAGCCCAGTTCTTCTTTTCTTTGAGGTGCTTAATGAGAACAATAACTCGGAGCGCTTTTACGCGGGGGGAAGGCGCTGTTAAGTAACAGCCCCCAGGAATTATGGGGGGGGGGCGGTGGGAAGCATAAGGCAAATCGCAGCTAAGTGATCACAACCCCGTAGGGTTCTCACGGCAGGAGAGGAACAGAGGTAGTGAGACACTGCCTGACTCTGCGTTGAGGCCCTAGACTGCCTTGGGGGTCGCCCATCCAGATACTGACCACAACCAAGCAAGATGGGGATTGAACCTGGGACCTTCTGCATGCCAAGCAGAGCCAGAGTCCCAGATCAAGGCCTTTCCCATCCCCTCCTGCCTGGTCCTTCAACTGGAGATGCTGGGGATTGAACCTGGGACCTTCTGCCTGCCAAGCAGAGGCTCTGCCACTGACCAATAGTCCCCATGACATTTTACACACGGTATTTGTTGACTGGTGGAATCTGATTGGATCTCTCCATTTATACCAGGCCCTGTTTCTTCTCTTTCCTCCCCAAACTTTGCTCCTGTTTCCCGCGACCCCGGTTTCCTCTGGAGGGGGTGTGAAAAGTGCCAAACGGAACGGGAGCTGCCACTTTAATGAAGTGCTGGAAAATGCCTTTTGTCGCTCTCTCCAACCCTCGCTGATTTAACAAGCGTCTCTCGCCTTCATTTGTCATATACCCGGAGTTGGAGGCAATTCCTTCGCAGCCACGGAGAGAAGGCCTCGTGCGCGGGCTGTGTGCTTGGTACGGGGGCTGACAAAAAGGCCGGCCTTTTTCGCTGTTTATTTGCGCAGAAATGATTTCTTGCCCATTGTTCTCTCCCCGCTTTAAAGAGCATTCCACTTGCAAAGCGATTATAAAAAGCCGAGGGGGCTGAGCTCACCGTGATGGCGGACCTAAACGCAAGCAAATTGCAAATTTTCCAACTCTGGGGCGGGCATGCCGGCCTCTGAGGAAGTCGGATGGGCCGTACGGGGATCTCCTAGTTTTGCCGGTCCTCAAGCAGGTACACAGCAGGCACAAATCACTGCGTAAGTTGGCCCAACTCAACGAAATTGAACATGCATGCCCAGGAGTTGTCAAAAAGAATGTGTATGTTCCTGTAAGAACGTTCAAGTATAATCCGAAATGTTACAGGTTTCCCACTGATACGAAGACCCGGTAAGCCTCCGTTTCGGCACATCTTGCTTCCTCGGTGGACTCACAAGACCAGAAGGATAATCCATAGAATCCTAGAAGGGATTTTGCAATGTGGCGAGATCAAGCTACCGTTCCCTTTCCTTGTCCCGGGGTACTTCCCTAAGCTAAGTTCGACCCCCTCCTCTGCATTCTTCTGCCATGCAACGAGGGGTTCAAATGACAGCAAAGGAGGTCGCCCAAATATCAGAAAGCATCTTCTGAGGGTGAGGGATGTCCGTAGATGCAATAATCTGCCTCAGAAGTTGGTGCAGATTCCAGTGGAGTAGACTGGAGGGGCACCTGTCCAGGAGGGTGTGGTTTTTAAGACCACTGGGTGGCCCTTGGTGGTCTCTGATTTGTTGAGAGGCTTATGCTGAATCCGGTCCTCATTCCCCGAAGGTAAATATTACATACTCAAGGCTGTGTGCCCCTTTCCCGGGTCTCAGGTAAAGGTCTTTCCCGGCACCTATTCTCTGTTTATATTCAATGGAGGTGCTGAGGATTGAACCTCAGACTTTATTATTTCAGTCCTTTCCGTTCCTCCGACATAGAAGTGCAGAATTTCTGTCTCCCTAAGGAAGCTGTCAAAAGCAGCTTGGTCCAAACAGCGTTTTCCACATGCTCCTATCCAACCCCACCTCTCCATTCCCTCCTGGGATGAGCCAGCCTCTTATAAGGAAGCTATAAAATCCTCCCCACCAAAGCCAGACGGTATTACTCCAGCAGCATACCGAAAGAAGCAGAGCCTTGTAAAACAAAGGCACGGTGCCCACAGGCGCATGCAGAGAAAACGGACACATCGTGTACGCTCTGTTATGACACGCAGCAAGCAGGACGCTGGTGCAGCCCGAAGACGCTGAATTCTCTCTCTCTCTATTGCTCTCCCATCTTTAAGCTTGCTTCTATGTGTTATGAATCTTTGTGATTGGTGTGTGTGTGTGTGTGTGTGTGTGCAGGTCATCTCAGGGGTCTGGAAAGAATAAGGTGTGTTGAGCTCACGGGCGCTAGCCAATTGACACCCAGGATAGATCATTTGACCTGGATGGCCCAGGCTAGCCCAATATCACCAGAGCTGGGAAGCTAAGTGGGTCCAGCTTCATTTGTTCCCAAGGTTCCGCACATCATGTTTATTAACCGACATTGAGAGTTTTGATTGCCGCAGCGGTTATGGAGTTTCTTGGGTGGCCCTCCGGTCTGGGCCTAATCAACCTTGTGGAAGTATTGCAAGCATCAAGGAAACAAGGTATTGTTAGCTGTTGAAAATGCAAAAAAAATTTGCTTTTTAGTATACAATGCAAGCTGATTACCGATGGTTGTAATGGCAATAATTTCTCCCCGCACAGAACATGGGCAATTGCTCATCCTCGCGTGTAAAAGCGCTTCAATGTATCGCAAGGAAAGTTGTGGGATGTGCTGCGTTGATCAATCTATTCAGCGATATGTCTTTAAAAAAAGAGAAGAAGAAGGGAAAATATGCAAGTTCCTGAACCGGTCACCCCACTGTAGGATTACAATTGTCTAAAAGGTGGCAAAAATGAGCTTATCACAAAGAAGCATAATTTCTCAGATGTGCCAGGAGAGAAGATTATTCCAAATTAGTCCCTCAAATACAGTTTTGTATAGTGGTTATAGGACTGGCCAGTTTCAGGTGAGGCCAGCCTCACCTGATCTTAGAAGTTAAGCTGGATCACGCCAGGTTAGTGCTTGGATGGGAGACCAACAAGAACACCCTGGGTTGCTATGCATAGGCAGTAGGTGATGGGGAAGACCTTGGTCTGAGACCCTGGCTCAGGGGCAGAGCCTCTGCTTGGCCTGCAAAAGGTCCCCGGTTCAATCCCCGGCATCTCAAGTTAAAGGACCAGGCAGGAGGGGATGGGGAAGGCCTTGATCTGGGACCCTGGCTCAGGGGCAGAGCCTCTGCTTGGCAGGCAGAAGGTCCCAGGTTCAATCCCCGGCATCTCCAGTTAAAGGACCAGGCAGGAGGGGATGGGGAAGGCCTTGATCTGGGACCCTGGCTCAGGGGCAGAGCCTCTGCTTGGCAGGCAGAAGGTCCCAGGTTCAATCCCCGGCATCTCCAGTTAAAGGATCAGGCAGGAGGGGATGGGAAAAGACCCTGATCTTGTCATTCCCGTCCAAGACCCTGATCTTGGCTCAGGCAGGAGGGGATGGGGAGACCTCTATCTGAGACTCTGGGCTGAGTAGACAAAACTGACCTTGATGGACCCAGGGTCTGATTCAATGGAAGGCAGTTTCATGCTTGTGTTTGTTCATGCGATGTGCCCATCTTTAGGAAGAAGGATGCCCCTTTGCCCGCAATGGCAGTGACTGATGCATTCTCACCTGTGCCAATTTCCTTCCTCCTTTTCTATGCCTCCATAAGGCTCCCTTGTAGCTGGAACAGTGTCAATTGGGGAGAATTCATGTCCCCTCCGATCGTCACTTTCCGGCATTTTCTCCCTGATTGCAATCAATGCCGCATTCAGGATCCCACCGTCACCTGTCCCCCGAGAGGGGCCGCGATCACCAGCCAGCCGCAATCAGCAAGAGAGGAAGGAAGTCGTTGGCACCAAGTCATTGGGAGCCATTGACTCTCGAGGCATATGACAAATAGGGGCAGAGGAGGAGATGTGCATTTAGCATCGCTCCATTAGGAAAGCCCCAATTGGTTCGTGTGGCGACTTCCCGCTACGTTGATTGCTTCCAAAACAACGGTCAGTTAGACTGTTAGGACTGTCTCTCTCTCCTCTCTTCTTCACAAAGTTGTTTAAGCAGCTGGTGCTGTATCCCTCTTTTGCCTATTTAAACTCTGCCCACAGAAAGGGGGAAATAAAATAAAAACACAGATTCTTCTACCCCCCCCCCCCCCCCGTACCTTGGTTCCAATTCAGATACAAAGCCTGGTATTTTGGAATGTAAAAATGCAGAGCAAAATTCCAGAAGGGAATGCTGGAAGAAGCCGTTCTGCTTGGCTTCTTTGAGTTGGAAGTTCCCACAGGGGTAGAAATCAACACGGTTGCTAAGTTAGCACCGCTCCCAAGTGTGGTTTCGCCGGCCTGGTGGACACGCCTCGCAGACCTCTTCCTGGCTGGCTCTTCGTCTGCCATCTTTCCATCTCTCTCCGGAGGCAGAGAGCATTAAAATAGAAGGAGGATACACCTCAAATGGGTCTTAATGAGATAGAAATACTTTTTTCTCCAGCCCGGGCTTTGCTGTGTCCTTGTGCGTAGTGTCTTCGATCTCCTTTTACAAGCAAAGATGTCTTTTTAATTAACACACAGGCCTCTCTTCTCCTCTCGGGAGGGGGAAACGGGGAAGCGCACAGCACACAACGACCTGTGTAAACTGCAGGCAGAACGATTCGGCTTCATTGCCAGTTCCTAGACGTTGGCTGGAGCATCCCAGGGAAAGGGAGGACCAAGGAGGGGGCAGAAGGAGATGGGTAGCCATGTTGGTCTGTCGGAAGCAGCAGAGAACTGAAGGAGCGCCATACAACACTAATACATATTGTGGCAGGGGAGGAGCTTTTGTGAGTCCCTGCTCACTTCTTCAGATATGTCAAGAAGTCGGCGGGAGTCCGTTTGTCCTTATATTTTGGAGAGTGGAGTGGTTTCAGATGCCGAATGACAATAGCAGGCAGAGGAATTGACAATAGCAGGCAGAGGAATAGCAGGCATGACTGGATGAGGCGTGACATGCAGAAGGGCAGTGAGCATGGAGAAAAAAGCATGGGTCCTGAGGCAGAAAACCTAGGTCTTGATTCAGTCCAGGAGGACGCGTCGCCTCAAGCTTCATTCTCAGCGGCAATGCAGCAGTCCCTCTTCCGAATCTCCCTTTGAAATTCCTTTGCAAGGGGAACTGATCTCTGTCGCTTGGGGGTCCCAAGTCATAACAGGAAGTCTCCAGTCGCCGCCTGGGGGTTGGCATCCCTCCAAGATTAACGAGGGAGGTTGCCCTGGCAGACTTCTAGACGACACAAGGCCCTGGAATGAACCTCCGTTTTGTGGGCTTCTTCCCCCCGTCTTCTGTTTTTAAAGAAGCGGGTCCATTCGAGTGACAGGGTGCGGAATCTGCTCTGACGTCCGTCCTCTGCCTCGGCACGGCGGTGAAGAAAAGGATGTTATCGCAGGCCCGGCTAATCCTGTCAGAGGTTGTGCGGCTGTGAGGGAACTAAACACACCCGGGCGCACTGGCACATCGCTTCACCACCAGGGGCCAATGTTGGCTGAGTCGTGTCAGAAGGAATTAAACGGTGGCGAAATGAAATAACCCAGAATCCCTCCCGGCTGGGGAAGAAGAGACAGAGAGACACTGCCTGTCAGAGGGAGAAGGAGCCTTGTGGGCTTCGGAGTGTGTTTTTTTAAAACTCCCCCGGGGTAGAAAACGTCACGCTTTGGAAACTAACTGGTCTCCAAAGCGCCTCCGCGTGAGTTTTTCGTAGCCCGTTGTCAGATGCGGAAGGCGGAGGAAGAAATGGGATATTATAGTCTGCGTGGCTCTCTTCTTCCCGACGTCCTTTGTTTTTGTTTTTAAAGCTATGTCTCAGTTAGAGAGGTGGGTGGGTGGGATGGGGCAGGGCTATTCAGCGGCACATGCAATGTGACTTGAGGCAGCACAGGGAGGGGAGAAAGCCCCCCCCCACATTGAGAAATGGCAAAGGGAAAGCAGAAGTTTGGTTACCGGGTGGGGGGAAGGGGGGATATTCATGTATAGGAAGTTCTGGGAAGGGGATGGGAACCATTAAGGTTTGTACAAGCCTCATCCAACTTTGAACACCATCATGGTGCCGTGGTTGGCCCTCCTGCACTACGGACGCCTTGCCATGGGGGAGTTCAGCAATGGGCGATGCTCACCCTGTCTGAGGTGGGCAAGAACTGCCACTGCCACATTTTGGACAAGGTGGGTGCAAGGTCCACTGGGCTTGTGGAAGGACTTTGGCTCAGGGGCAGAGCCTCTGCTTGGCAGGCAGAAGGTCCCAGGTTCAATCCCCGGCATCTCCAGCTAAAGGACCAGGCAGGAGGGGATGGGGAAGGCCTTGATCTGGGACCCTGGCTCAGGGGCAGAGCCTCTGCTTGGCAGGCAGAAGGTCCCCGGTTCAATCCCCGGCATCTCCAGTCAAAGGACCAGGCAGGAGGGGATGGGGAAGGCCTTGATCTGGGACCCTGGCTCAGGGGCAGAGCCTCTGCTTGGCAGGCAGAAGGTCCCAGGTTCAATCCCCGGCATCTCCAGTTAAAGGACCAGGCAGGAGGGGATGGGGAAGGCCTTGATCTGGGACCCTGGCTCAGGGGCAGAGCCTCTGCTTGGCAGGCAGAAGGTCCCCGGTTCAATCCCCGGCATCTCCAGTCAAAGGACCAGGCAGGAGGGGATGGGGAAGGCCTTGATCTGGGACCCTGGCTCAGGGGCAGAGCCTCTGCTTGGCAGGCAGAAGGTCCCCGGTTCAATCCCCGGCATCTCCAGTCAAAGGACCAGGCAGGAGGGGATGGGGAAGGCCTTGATCTGGGACCCTGGCTCAGGGGCAGAGCCTCTGCTTGGCAGGCAGAAGGTCCCAGGTTCAATCCCCGGCATCTCCAGTTAAAGGACCAGGCAGGAGGGGATGGGGAAGGCCTTGATCTGGGACCCTGGCTCAGGGGCAGAGCCTCTGCTTGGCAGGCAGGAGGTCCCAGGTTCAATCCCCGGCATCTCCAGTCAAAGGACCAGGCAGGAGGGGATGGGGAAGGCCTTGATCTGGGACCCTGGCTCAGGGGCAGAGCCTCTGCTTGGCAGGCAGAAGGTCCCAGGTTCAATCCCCGGCATCTCCAGTTAAAGGACCAGGCAGGAGGGGATGGGAAAGACCTCTGTGTGAGTCTCTGGAGAGCCCCTGCTAATCTGAGCAGAGACATTACTGACCTTGATAGATCAAGGGTCTGATTCAGCTTCATGGGTGGCTTCATGTCTGGGCCAAGCCAGCTACACAAGGGCCTTTCCTCACCCTACCTAATTTTATAACTCTAATAATAATTTTAATAATTTTAATAACTGGAGCCAATTTCTTTTATGGTGGTGGCTGCGATTTTGTTCCTGTCTGCTCTAAACTGTCCTGAGCCCATGAGGGAAGGACGGTATGAAAATGCAATTAATAAATAAATAAGTTATGCCCTCTCCAGCCTGGGTAGCCCTCAAAGGGAATTAAGTCGACAGGGGGAATTAGGAGTTTAAATGTTTTAATATTATGGCATTTGGTTGCCTATATATTTTTACTGCTGTGATCTGCTCCGAGCCCATAAGGGTAGGGGTGGTACAGAATTAATAATAATAATAATAATAATAATAATAATAATAATAATAATAATAATAATAATAATAATAAATAATAAATAATAAATAATAAATAATAAATAATAAATAATAAATAATAAATAATAAATAATAAATAATAAATAATAAATAATAAATAATAAATAATAAATAATAAATAATAAAGATAATAATATAAAAAATGATGTTTCCTATACCAAACATAAGTAAAGTTACAAGCTTATTACAAGGAACTGTAGAAGGAAAAAAGCTCTGTCTTTTTCTATTCTCTCTGACCCCACTGTGGGATTTGCAGCCTACCAATCGAATGTGTACCTAAATAAATCTCCCCCTCAAATCACAAATCATCCATTCGTTCCCCGCCTCTTTTTTGTGCAAAAAGCCTACAAGGGGTTTCCAGATAATGCTAAACACAGATATTGTCTTTTTGCTTATTGTCGAAGCAAGCAAGGAAGTTTATCCATCTCCGCAAGCCTGCGTTCGTGTTGAGAGGTTTGGGATGCCAAACAGGGGACCCAGCGAGGGAAATTAGAGAATAAATAGGATTTTTCAGGCTGATCGGTTCCCCGCTCCCCAAGGACCAAGACAATTCCGACATCACAAAGCCCAATCCTCCGTTGCATGGGAGGCTGGATATCACATCACCGCATTTTCACCGTGGCAGGGCGGTATTTGGAGTCACCTGGCAATGAGGTTCACTGCAGATCCAGCCGGATTCACAAGGCTGGTAAATGCATCTTTTGCATGTCCGCCTCCCGTCTGCTGAGCTTCTCTGACCCCCTCCCTTCCTTAAAACACGGCATCTGTTCATGAAACACGTTTCTTTATTTGCAGCGTTTATATGTCACGTGCTCAGAGTCTTGATCACCATGGCTCCTCTGAGAAAGGAGAAGGATCATAAAAATCTACCAGCTCAAGAATGGCATGAGGCAAACAGCTTAGAAACCTCAACAACATAAAAACAGTTTGCATCCTTCTAACTGTACTCTGGCTAGAGGCCTCAGCCTCTCTGCCCTGTTATAGTCCCTCCAGAGGAACTGGTTGGCCCCTGTGTGAGACGGGAGGCTGGACTGGATGGGCCCCTGGTCTGATCCGCAGGGCTCTTCTGATGTTCTTAGGAAGGCCTCGGCCTCTCTGCTCTGTGGTTGGCCCTCCAGAGGAACTGGTTGGCCCCTGTGTGAGACGGGAGGCTGGACTAGGTGGACCCCTGGTCTGACCCAGCAGGGCTCTTCTGATGTTCTCAAGAAGACCTCAGCCTCCATGCCCTGTTGAGGGGCTGGTTGGCCTCTGTGTGAGCCAGGATACTGGACTGGATGGACCACTGGCCTGATCCAGCTGGGCTCTTCTGAGGTTCTCGTGGAGGCCTCAGCCTCTCTGTCCCATTGTTGGCCCTCCAGAGGAACTAGAAGAAGGAGAAGACGAAGAAGAAGATGCAGAAGAAGGAGAAGCAGAAGAAAGAGAAAAGGAAGGAGGCGAAGAGCTGTTATTTTGTCCCCTGCTTTTTACTTCCCAAAGGAGCCTCAGAGCAGCTTACAACCACCTGTCCTTCCTCACCCCCCACATTCTGTGAGGCAGGTGGGGCTGAGGGAGCTCTGAGAGAACTGCTCTGTGAGAGCAGCTCCAAGAGAACTGTGACTGGCCCAAGGCCACCCAGCAGGCTTCGTGGGGAGGAGTGGGGAATCAACCCCAGCTCTCCAGAGTAGAGTCTGCCTCTCTTAACCACCACGCGACGCAGCCTCTCAAGCCGGAGAGGCAGTAACAGGAGGGACTGGGTCTGAAAGACAGTTTGGAAGCCCTTTCCCCCTCCATTGAAGAAAGAACAACAGCTGTGGTGTGCGCACGGGGAAAGAAATATTGATCCCAGGCTCTCACTGAGTCAGGAACTAAATTAAAGTCCATCAAAGACAACAGGAGGGAGCAGGTTCCTACCGGAGGGCTGTGAGAGAATCGGAGTCTTTCCCATTTTAAACTCTGACACAGCAATCACAGAAAGGGGATAAATCGAAGCGGGGTCACTGAAGGTCCCCAGGCCCAGGGTCCCCCTGATGCCTCCTTCTCTTGGCATCGGGTCTCTGGGGAACCTCTCAGCGTTGGAGGGCTGGGGAACGTTTCAGGGCTGCGTGCCCCCAAAATCCTCCCAGGACTGCTTGAGACAGACTCTTTGTTCTTGGCTTGGTGGCTTCCCAGCTCCTTCTGCATGGAGGGGAAGGGAAGCATAATGTTTATACCCGCCCTTAATTAAAACGAGCCAGCAGTCGCCGTCAGGAGTACAGTTACCGCTGAAATACGCTGAATCTGCGGGCCGGATCAGACGCCAAAGTTCTGTCTAGGGCACACTGAATATTATTCAGCTTTGATTGCCGGGGGAAAGAAAGAGCAAATTGTCTTTTCCCTCTGTCCTTTTTATTTGGGAGGGATCGTCCCCCTTGCTCCATAAGTGGTTGTTTTTTGGAATGATTTCCCCCCCACAGGGTAGTCAACGCTCAGCTATTACAAATTGATCTACAGATAACCAAGATCAGGCCCCCGTCCCACAGACAGCCTCTAATCTGGAGAACCAGGTTCGATTCCCCACTTCTCCACCTGCAGCCAGCTGGGTGAACGTGAACCGGTCAGTCCTCTCAGAGCTGTTTTTGCAAAGCAGTTCTCTTAGAGCTTTCTCAGCCTCACCTACCTCACAGGGTTTCTGCTGTGGGGAGAGGAAAGGAAGGTGATTGTAAGCTGCTTTGGGATTCCTTCAGGTAGTGAAAAGCGGGGTACACAAACTGAGCTTTTCTTCTAACTGGAAATGAGTATGCCATAGTGGTTAGAATATTTGACTAGGGTCTGGGTGACCTAGGTTCGAATCCCCACCCTCCCATGGTAGCTCACAGAGAGACCTTGTGGCAGCCACACCCTCAGCCTACCCTACCTCACAAGGTTGTTGTGCGGGAAAAAGGGAGGAAAGAGAATGATATAAGCCACACCAAGTCCCCATTAGGGAGTAAAGTGGGGGACAAATAAAATTTTAAAAACTGAGAGTAATGTAAGTTAATGAGCAATCATTTTTGCAACAAATGCTGGAAAAAAAACAGGCATTTTTTGACACTTCCCCCCAAAAAGATTGTAAAAGAATCTGCCTGTTTCAGCACATCTCTATTTCTGGCACTTTGGAATATTGATCCCCAAATTCTGTCAGCCTTCCAGGACTTGCCATGTTTTCCATTAATCAATGACATGCCGGTATTCTTGCAAAGACTGTCTCCTAACGATGCCTAAGGCGTACGCCTTGGTATTCTTGTCATATTTTCAACCCTTTTTGTGCTAAACTGACTGGCTTCCTAAGATCTATATCATTCGTTTTAAGTCTTGAGGCAGAACAGGAAAAAGTCACACGTGCTTAAGGGAGAACGATGACCTGGAGACTACAAAACCCATCGTGCAGTGTGCGTACAAGCCTGGTCCCAACTCCAGCCGCGAGAGAGGGTCTGCGGTTTCTGTAGTTGTGTTCTACTTTTATTTCCCCCCCCCTTTCGCCTGTGTAAACGGAACTGACAAGCTTTAATTAGTTGCTGATGACCAGTGAAAGGGCTAATAATGGGGAGCCACAACGTGAGTCACAGGAGGGGGGGGGGCTGTCTCCCGGCCTCTCGACCCTCCCTCCCCTTGCCTCTCTGTGTAATTAGGTTTTAATTTATCGGGAGGGGGAAAAAAGCGAGGGGAGCCATTCCCCCCTTATTGACAAGGTGTGCAAAAGACTCGACGGGAGACGGGGGAACAAATAACAGGCTGTTCTGGCTGGGAACGTAATTTCTGCTCTGGATTGTTTCCCCGTCTCCGCGGGGCTGGAAACGGAGCCACAAAGCAGGATAAATCCTGAAACGACCAAGCATTCATTTACGAAAAGCAAAGTAGCAGCAACTCAAGGGGGACTCTAAGAGGAGCTTGACCGATGCTTGAGGAGGTGAAGCCCAGGGCCCAAAACTCCGGCCTGGAAGAGGGCCGCTTAATTATCATCGCCCCTCTGTTTTTTGGAAAGATTTATCGGTGGCGTCTCCAGCCACACAGGGCTTGGGGCGGCGAGCAGCGGGTAAAATGCACGGCCCACAGCCACCGATCAGATCGACCATAATGAAGCGAAGGCGAAAAGCAGAATTAAATCTATAACTCTTTATCCAAGAGAGGGAGGGAGGGAGGGATGGGGGGGAAAGGGAAGGGGCAGAAAGAAAGAAAAACGGAGAGGAGGCCAAGCCGTTCCACAGGGCCCAGTTTCAACTCCAGCCCTTAGACACGTGAAACGGTCAGGGACTCTGCTTTGAAGCAAGAATTTCATATTTCAACCTGAGGCCAGGACTTGGCCAAGAGAGTTTCCTGAAGACGCAGACAATGGGACGGACACGCCGATGGGAAGAAGGAATCCAACCCGGTGGTGTGCTTTTGCGACAGGGGAACTATCCGCGGTCCTACATTCGGAAGAGCTACAGAGCTTTTACAAACGTGGAGCTATCCATAGTCCTACAACTGAGAAGAGCTGTGGAGCAATAGGGGCATATGAGCTACCCATGGTCCTACAGTCAGGCATACCAGAAGCCAGCTTGGTGTAGTGGTTAGGAGCGCGGACTTCTAATCCGCCGAGCCGGGTTTGATTCCCTGTTCCCCCACGTGCAGCCAGCTGGGTGATCTTGGGCTCTCCTGATAAAGCTGTTCTGACCGAGCAGGATTATCAGGGCTCTGTCAGCCTCACCCACCTCACAGGGTGTCTGTTGTGGGGAGAGGAAAGGGAAGGCGATTGTAAGCCGCTTTGAGCCTCTTTCAGGAAGAGAAAAGCGGCATATAAGAACTCTTCGTCATACTTTGGTGCTGGGGTGGCAGGAGAGCTATCCACGGTCCTACTTTCATAAGAGAGCTTTTACAAAAAGGGTGCTATCCGGGGTCCTGCACTGTGACCTGTGAACTAACCATGGTCCTGAACTGCAGAAGATTCCCTTTGAGTATCATCCGCTAGAAGGCCTCGCTACTAAGGAAGAAGCAGAGAAAAACTTCCCAGCGTCCTGTTGAAATGCTGCTTTTACCAGAAGGCATCCTTTCGGAATTCCACCACTTCCTTGGGCACGGCCCTTCCTGCCTGGAACTTTACATCGCCCGGCTGTAACCGAGCCCCGGTTCTCCCCCCGTGTGACCCCCTGAATCCAAACCGGCCGCGGATTTTGTGTCCAGTTCCAAACGATTCCTCGCCACCTCCTCCCAGGGCCTCCTGTTGTGTGGCCAGACCTGGTTGTGTAACCTCATGGCACTGTCACCACTCATTAAACCGTCCTTGATTGGATGGGATCGCTCAAACAGGAAAGAGGCGGAAGAAACAGCTGGTGGCAGAGATTCGGCTGAAGCCGGAACAGTCAGAAGAGAAGCTGGAGCCAAACAGGAGTTTTTTTTTTTTTTTTAAAGCAGCTGCTTGCTTCATCCAAATGATGGTCAGGAGAAAGATGTCGGCCCTCTCGAAAAAGGGCCGGATCGGGTCATCGGAACGGATCGCTTTTAAGCACCAGCCTCTCCGCGTCCTCTGCGGCAAGCGAGGGAGGAGAAAAACGAAGGGCTGCTCAATTCCCTTGATCAGTCCTCCATTCTCTCCTCGCTTCCAGCAGAGCGTTCCCAATTACCCCTCCGTCCGGCTTGTTCCGGAGAGAGCCCGGGCTCCGTTATTAGGGGGAAACGGGAGTCAGCGTTTGCCGGCAGAAGCGTCTGAGATCCTCTCCCCGCCCTCTGGGTTCTCTGATTGCTTTCTGGCAGAGGTGAGAAGGATCCCTGCCGTGGCCGCTTTGTTTACCCTGGCACAGACCGGAGTTTATCCTAATTTGCTATCATGGCGGAATTTTAGGGGGGGAAAAACACCCCGGCATCTGTGTTATAACCACAAAAGTGACAGATGCAGCTCTCTCCCCCGGACCCCCAGGGTGCCCACGTCTCAATCTTGTCCTTTGGCCCTCCTGCTGAACTCCGATGCGGGAACGGAGGCCTGGGAAGCTCTCGAAGAAATCCTGGTTCTGACTGGGCTGCCTTTCCAGGGAGTGCTGTGAGAGCCAATGGTTGGAGTTTAGTTGCTGGCGAATGAGAGGCGGCAGAAATGAGCAGGGCCTTGGCACACAGGATGGTGAACTCGGAAAAGGTTCGTGAGAGGAATGCCAGTGTCGTTCTAATTCAAAAGTTGCCCCTCTGGGTGTTTTTGTTCATGGGGATCGCTGTTAGGTTTCGGCAACCCATTGGCTATTCCCAGTAAATGGAGAGGGAGTTTTCCTGTAAACACTACAGTGGAATGGCTCAGGATGGCTCTGCACATGTTGGACAATGCAGTTTCGATGTGCTTTTGCGGCTGGGTTTTCCGTCGCGAAACAGGAAAATCTACTTTGAAAGTGCATTGAAAACGCATTATCCAAAGTGTGCGGAATGACAAAGGCGGCAGGAGAACAGGAAGAACCAACGTTAGATGGATGGACAACTTCAGGGAATCCTTAATCTTCTCTTTGCGAGACCCAAGGGAGGCTGTTCACAACAGGATGATTTGGAGATCATGAGCACATAGGGTCGCCATAAGTTAGAAGAAACCTAGCACATTATACTTCCCACCGGGATCTCCCATTATGATTGTTGCTGGGGTGTGTATGTGCATGTGTGAGAGAGAGGAGAGGAGGTGTGTAGGGTTACTCATTCCTCTTCCTCAGAAGTAGTTCTTATTGCCGAACATCTCCTTGCCTTTAATTATGTTACGTTCTGCGCGGAGCGTGGGGTGGCAGGGAGCCACCGACGTTTCTGCTCGAAACAAACAAGGAAAAAAAAGGAGCCGTAAACCAACTAATTAGCCACTTGACTTCTTCCCTAACCTTGGGTGTCTCCCGCATGCCTTTTGCCATGTTTCCTCGCTGCTAATTAGGGCCGCCACTGAGGGAAGTGGCGTGTGGTGGTCTGAAGGCTTCTCCGGCCAGCCTGGAAGGGACGACTCAGGCCCCGAGGCCTGGCGACGGTCCAGAGATGGTCCTGCTCATGAATAGACTGAAGGGTGTATTGATTGGTTCCATTTGTCGCTAGTCCCATCTTCCTCCCAAGGTGGAGTTCGTGGCTGCCACAAGACGTGGTGGCATCGAAAGGTATAGAGCGATCCAAGAGCGGATTGGGAGCTGAGGTCCCTTGGTGGATCCTGGCCTTAAGGTATAGATGGTTCGCTCTGTCAAGGGCAGGGATGCTCTGTCTTCTTGGCGCTTGTGGGGGACACACGGGAGTTCTTCTGGAGTTCTGGCCCTGATGTCTCCTGATGTCACCTAGGTTTGGACCACCATGTGGGATTTTGTGGCAGTGCCGCAGAACATGCCGAATATATGCATGTGAACATAGGTATCATGGCGGGTTTCCTTTCCTTCCCTTTTCCTCGCCGTCCCACTCCTGCCCCCATCTTGGCTGCCTCCTTCATGCCAGAGGTTTTCAGCTCCTGCACGCAGAGCCATTCTCCATGCCTGCTTCTCTCCTCCTCCGCCCCCCTCTCCCCGTCCGCTAAACCGTGGATTTCTACTCCAAAGGGGGCTCGTGGTTCCCTTTGAAGTCGACACAGTCCTTCTGCCAGCTCGCTGGGCTGATCTGACTCATGGCGTTTGCATATAAATCAGGAGGCAAGCGAGGAAGGAGCGCTGGAAGAGATCTCAGGGCTGAGCCAGATTGCCTCCCGCCTCCCTCCCTCGGCGGGTGGGGGAGCTTGTGAGGAGGAGGAGGAGGAGAAGGGAGGGAGGGAGTTCGGCCGATTTGGCCCAGGGGGAAGCAAGCGGCTGACCAGCCTGCTGGCTTTGCAGCGGCCGCAGATCTTGACCCGCTGCAGAACCAGGTCGATGGGGGTGAGTCAGCCGGCTGTTCTCTGGAAACGTGGGCTGTCTTGGTGCAGATTTCGGGAAGCAGGATTCTAGGAGCAGTGCCGGATTTCTCTCTGAATGGCACAATTCCAGTCCACGGCCCGTGGTGTGGACTAGAGAGGCCATCCTCCACTTGGGACCAAGGGGCCATCTGGAATGACAAATCATTTACAGTGTGGTGTGGTGGTTAAGAGCAGTGGCCTCTAATCTGGGGAACCGGGTTCGATTCCCCGCTCCCACCCCACTGACCTTAGGCCAGTTACAGTCCTCTTAGAGCTGTGCTCACAGAGGGGTTCTCTCAGAGCTCTCTCAGCCCCAGCTATATCCCAAGGTGTCTGTTGCGGGGAGAGGAATGGACAGAGACCGTAAGCTGCTTTGAGACTCCCGTTTCACGATGGAAGAATTCTATTTAATGTATAATAAGGCCAGAAAACTTGGACAGTCTTCCCTCTCTCCTTTTTTTGGGACTCATTTAGAAGCCTCTTCCTTCCCAAGTCCGGCTGGCATGTAACCATTCCGTCACTCTTCTCCCTCTCCTGTGTGTGTTGGGTAGTCAGGAGTTCCTGCGATTGTTTGGTGGACAGAAGTCCAAATTTGTCAGTGTTATCCAGGATGCTCCACGAGGAGGAGAGCTAGCATCCTGCTGCCGGAGATCTGCACCAAGACCGTTCACATTTGCAGAGAACTGCAACATCCCAGGTCCTGAATGCGATTGTGCTGCAGCCCGACAAACTATTTCCCACCTGTCACAGGAACGTGAGCATCATGCTTCCCAGGGAGATGTGACGGAGCACTTTGTACTCTGCACGCTGTGATGGATTGAAAACTTGGATATTAGTATTTCGGGGGGTCGCCCACTCTTTCTGGATTAGAGTTGTGCCTCCTTGGTTACATGTTTTATATTATTATGTGCTTCCTGCATGTCACTCTGCCATACGATAAATAAATAGATCTCCCTCTTCTTCTAGGAGAACTTGAGACAGGGCCTTAGTCAGTAAACAAAGATGGAGAAAATTGCTTGCCCACGCTGCGTTTTTCCCTCCCTCCTCCCTTTTCCACGACGGCTTTCGGGGAGGGAGAAGAAAGGCAAGGCGCTGAAAAACAGGATGCAAAACACCAGAAAGAGCAGGGAGGGGGAAGAAGAAGAAGGAAGAAGGAAGAAGAAAGAAGGAAGAAGGAAGAAGGAAGAGGTAGAGGTAGAGGTAGAGGTAGAGGTAGAGGAAGAGGAAGAGGAAGAGGAAGAGGAAGAGGAAGAGGAAGAGGAAGAGGAAGAAGAATCAAACAATGCCAGGAGAACACTCAAAAACAAAGGGATCAGCCAGAGGTATCGCTGAGCATCAAATTAAAGATGAGAGGACAACCGTGCAGGGGGAGGACGAGGCCAAGGGCTGCCAAGAGAAAAGGAAAAAGCTTTCGCACATGTTGAAAACTGAGTTGCCTTCAAGACAGCCATCTGGAGGCTGCCTTTGTGTGTGTGTGTGTGTGTGTGTGTATGTGGGGGAAACGAGCTTGTTGCACTCAATATTTCCACCACCAGATCTCAGGACGCAGTTGGAACGTGTGTCCGGCTGAGCAGAGCTCTCCACACCCAGTTTCCAAACCAGATGTGACCTGAGAGCCGTACAAGAGTATCATGCAGCGAGGCGCTCCCTTCTCTCCCAGAATCCCAGGCCAAATGTTGGTTTTCGAAAGGCGAGCTTTCCTTGACTTCCCTAGTCCAGCCTCCCGTCTCCCACAGGGGCCAGCTCACTCATTAAATTCGAGCAAAGAGAGAAGTCATGAATGGATGAAGACCGAAAGGGCACCGAGAAAGACTGCCTTGAGCTGCTGAAGCTCAGCATGATGGGCCCTCCTTCTGTGTTCTTTAGCACCCTGTCGCCTTTCCTCTTTGGCACTTTGTACAAAATCCCATGCATTTAGCAGGGGGGAGAGAGGCGGTTTCTGGACAGAATTGCCCCCTTCGTCCCCCTCTTTCGGTGCACAAAAAGACATATTGGCTGTAGGAGGGCATCGACTGCGTGAGCATCGGGGAGCTTTAACCTGTATCTTTCTCTGCCTGTCAAAACTCATAAATCTCTTGTTGAGAGTTACTGCTTTGAAATGACGGAAGGGCTCGGAGATCAAGGCTGCAATGGAGGCCGGCGACTGTCGGAGGCAGAACCCCCTCCTTTGTATTCCTTGGTGATCAACAGGAAAATAATCCAGGAGTCCCCCCAAAGTCCAACCCGACTCTGCTGTTGTAAAAAATGTTTTTCTGAAAGGGGGCAGAGGGGAGCTCTCTTTCCCACTTTGTCATTTCCCTTCACAGAACCAAAGATAATAGCAGAAAGAACATGACAGCTACCACGAGGGATCGGACCAACTAGACTACCTCCCTGTGGCTTAACAAAGGCAGCTGGGCAGAAATCCTCCTCCAGGGCCTGCAAGGCAGGGGCCAAAATCAGGGGAAGAATTCAGCCTCCGTACCCTGTTATTAGCCCTCCAGAGGAACTGGTTGGCCCCTGGGTGAGTCAGGAGGCTGGACTGGATGGACCCCTGGTCTGACCCAGCAGGGCTCTTCTGATGTCCTTATGTAGGCCTCAGCCTCCCTGTCCTGTTGCTGGCCCTGCAGAGGAACTGGCTGGCCTCTGTGTGAGACAGGAGGCTGGACTAGATGGACCCCTGGTCTGATCCAGCAGGAAACAGGAGCAATGAGTAATCTGAAATCAACTCAAACATGAGCTCTAATGCTGACCCCAGAGACAAAATCTGGTATATAACCCTTCTCAGGTATTTTTTCCCTCTGCTGAAACAACTCTATTTAGAATCTGTGCTTTCTTATCTTTGGCCTTGTCTTCCTTTGCCCGGCCTAGTTCATTAAAAATCACCCTGAATGACATAATTAACCGAATTAACACCCCCACGACACACAGCTGTCTTCGTGACCAACTCTGTTCTGCCTCCGGTGACGGAGACTTCTCTGAACTATATTTAACCTCTGCTTACAAAGCCTGCAAGCTTTGACAGTCTAAGAGAGAATCTGGAGAGCGTGCAAAGTGGTAAGGGGGGGTAATGTGAGGGCATCTATCCCATCTCTCAGAAGAAAGTGCATAAGCTGACCTGGGAGAAGGAAGAGGTGGATGTAAAGGCATAGAAACTGATCCATCAGTTGTAAGATGGATCGATCGATAGAGAGACAGCTTGGTGTAGTGGTTAAGAGCAGAGGGTTGGACTAGATGAAGTGCTTTTGCATTAATTTCTTGTCACTCCTACAACAGGGCAGCAAGGTAGGCCAGTTTTGTGATCTCCGTTCTACAGAGGGCGGGGCCAGGGCCAGAGAGCACCAGGAGCCATCCAGAACTGGGGCATGTCTGAGTTTTAGCTCCACGCTTGGCAGAATTCATTTTTAAGGGTTCCCTTAGCCGAAGGGGGTTTTGCAGACAGGAGAAGGAACGACTCTTCTTTTTAAAAAAATGGTTTCTGCGAATTCGCAAATATTCCCCACCATTTGCGGAGAGAGGTTTCCCACCCCTGGATTGGCAGACGCCGTCATTAAACGAAAATAGAACCCTTGTCTCCCTCTTTCCTGTGTGTGAAAAATACAACTGGGAGAAAAAAACCACCACCTTTTCATTTTATCCCCCGCTCTCCCACCCGTTGATTCTCTGTTTTTCTGCTTGCAAAATGGACTTGGGTGCTGCCTTTCGAACCTTTTAGGGGGCGAAGGGGTGGGGAGTGTCAGCCTCTTTGGGGGAAAAAGATGAATATTTATTTCCTTCCCATTTGCTCCATGCCTGAGCATCCCAGGCTAACTTAATGAAATGTCAAATACTTCGATAAGCCGCCTGTGATAAGTGCTGGGGAGACGCGTCACTGGTTTCTAACTTGCCGGCCCATCTTCTTCGCGCTCCCTTCTTCTAACAGGTATTCAAAGGTGATTGAAATTCTTATTATTAAATTTTCCCCGTTGCCGGCTTCCTCCTGTTTTGCACCTATTGTAGGTTCACACACGGAGAAGCTGCCTACGTTTGCCGAACTAAAGATTTCGGGCTTTGGGACTTATTTATATATATATATATATATAAATATATATATATATATATATATATTTATAATTTTGTTATTTATTATTATATAAAGCATTTACAGAAAAATTGAGAAGAAAAAGCGACCAGCTGATATGGTTTGCCATCTCTTTTAACATACATATTCAGTTCCCATCACATATTATTCCTAATCTAGAAGTTTTTACCATTTTTCTTAGCCGGGACTTATTAATATTTTAACCGCATTTCCTTCCCACCATGATTGGAACTATCATAGAATCCCTACCCCAATTTGTGTTGAAACTAGTATAATTGCCAGACTGAAGAATGGGACATACTTTATTGTTGTTGTTGTTGTTGTTAATATTGTTGTTGTTGTTCTTGTTTTTATTGTTTTTATTATTTTTTTGTTTTTATTATTGTTATTATTTTTATCCCGCCACTCCCGGTGACTTGGCTCCTGGCTGGTAACAACATAAAACCCACAACAATAAAAACCCCAATAAAACATTACAATGCATCACATGGCGGGAAAATAGGGGGGAAATCCTACATAATTTAAATACAGATGGGAGGAAAGGTACCCTGGGCCAGTGCACTGAAGGATATGGATGACCTTGCAAGGGGGGGAGGAAGAAGAGATTTTCCAGACCAGCATTTTACAACGAGGGACAGAAGAAACTAGGAACTGTGCAGCGTCAAAGGAGCTGCGCGCCATGAAATAAGCTTTTGTCCGTTGGGAAGAGACAGACAAGGAAAAGATAAACAGAAACAGGCGACGGCGATGAATACTGATGTCTTGCAGCCTTCGTAGCCACCAATATCGCATGCACATTATGACACTAATTGCTTGGATCGTCAAAGTTATTTATTGACTTCGACCGAACTCCATTTAAAACCGTGGCTCGTCCCCTACCTTCCTGCCTGGCAAAATCTGAAATCTTCCTCCAACCTAAAACGCCAGCTTGGTGTCGCAGCTGAGTGCGGCAGACTCTGCACTGGAGAACTGGGCTGGAACCCCCCCAAACACACACTCCTCCTTCACCTGGAGCTTGCTGGGTGATCTTGGGCCAAGCACAGTTCTCTGCTTAGCTTCTGAGATCAGAAGGGCCTGCCGGGATTATGCCGGCATGGGTGTGCTATTGGGCGATCTCCAGCCACTCCCTGGAGGTTGGCAACTCTAAGACTTAGGCCCCCTTTCTGTTCTCTGTCTCCCTGGCTGCAGCATCTGGGCCACCCCTCCAGCATTTCCGTTGCCTTTCCTGGCATTAAGCAAGGGATGAGGGGAGGTTAATGAGTGTGGAAGGGCTTCCTCCCTGTCCACGTCCCTTTTGAGCCGCTGACCTTGTAAGCACACGAACAGGTTCATTATCTTCCCGAATGCTGCCTCGCTGTGGGAGCGAAAGCCGACAATTAAGAATCATATCAAGAGGAGTAGCCTGTTAACCAGCCAGGAGACAGGCAGGAAATTGGTGGGAGCAGCTGGAGTTGGGCGTGCAGAGCAATATAGATACCGTTGCCAAATCCAGGTTGGGAAAAACTTTGGGGGCGAAGCCTGCAGAGGGTGGGTCTTGGGGGGGAGGGGAAGGACTTCAGTGGGGTACGATGTCGTAGAGTCCGCCACCCAAACGCCATGCTGGCAGGGGCTCATGGGAAGTGTAGTCCTTAGACATCTGGAGAGCCGCAGTTTGGCCACCCCTCCTCCTCATGCAGTTGGCTGGGTGATCTAAGGCCAGTCCCCGTTCTGCCAGAGCTCTCTCAGCCCCACCTGCCCCACAGAGTGTCTGTTGTTAGGGAGAGGAAGGGAAGGCGATTGCCATCTGCTTGGAGACTCTTTCAGGCCTCAGGGTTCCCCCAGCGCCCCTGATGGAGCCCTTGGAAGAGGAGACAGGAGCGTCTTATGCTTCAGGAAGTAATTTGCCCTGGCACTTTCTTATAAGTGTGAATTGATTTTTCCTGTGCCGCGTCAGGGTGAATTATGAATGGAGGAGACCAGCGTGGGATCTCCCAGAGGTGACGGTGCCATAATGAGGAAGGGCATGAGAGAGAGAGACAGAGAGAGACAGAGAGAGAGAGAGACACACACAGAGAGAGACACACAGAGAGAGACAGAGACACAGAGAGAGAGAGACAAAGACAGAGAGAGACAGAGAGAGACAGAGAGAGACAGAGAGGCAGAGATTGAGATTTCCCAGTCCTCCTACTTGCCTCTCTTTAATTCCAAGTTCTCTTGAAATAGGGCTTCATTTAAAGCAAGCGGCATGACAACCCTTCCGCCCGGAAATCTGTTTTTGGGAGGCAATAAAGCCGAAAACGCCCCTGAGGATACGCAGAGTGCGTTTGGCTCTCTGCGGACTGCTGTCTCTTTTTGTTGCCCGTCCCGCTACTTAGGGCGAGCTGACACCGCTAACGTTTCCGTGGAGGGCGTTTTTTAAAGAAAACGTTATTTTTGACATCATCCATGCATGGCTCAGGCGGTGAAATTAAATCAGAAGTGGGATTTCTTCCAGCTCCTGGCGTGTCTCACTCCAGGTCTCATGGGTACGCTTCTCACAGCCTTCCCGTGTCAAAGCTGTGTCACAGCACAGATGGATTGGCCTCATTGCCTAAGAGAACTGTGACTGGCCCAAGGTCACCCAGCTGGCTGCAGGCAGAGGAGGAGTGGGGAATCGAACTCGGCTCTCCAGATTAGAGGCCACTGTGCTTAACCACCACACCACCCTGGACTGTGTGGCATTATACCCTCCAGGTGGGAACTGGGGATCCCTCAAAATAGCACCTTATCTCCACCCTGCAGAGATCAGTTCCCCAGAAGGAAAAGGGCTGCTTTGGAGGGGGGACTCTAGGGCCCTGCACCTTGCTGACAGGGATGCCAGCCTCCAGACGGGACCTGGGGATCCCCTGGAATTGCAGCTCCTCTTGAGGCTACAGAGATCAGTTTCGCTTGGAGGGGGGACTATGTGGCCTTACACCCCATTGAGGTCCCTGTCATCTCCAGGCTCCATCCTCAAATTTCCAGGGGATTCCCAACCTGGATCAGAACAACCTACCCCCCCATCCCCTGCTGGTGTCCAGGGGAGGGCTGGCCCCTCCACCCCCACATGGCATCTGTGCCATCATATCCTTGATCCTCTGGGGGTCCCGTTGAGGTATGGGAGGACCGGCCAAGATTTAGGAGGGCTGTGCTGAAAATGAGCACTTAAACGGGGCGGGGGGGGAGGGGGGGAGCAACCGTTGCGACTTCTTCCCCCCACGGCCGCATTTGGGAAGCGGTGACGGACAGCTCCGCTGCTTCCCTCTCGGCCACGTCCCGGCGTTGAGCTCGAAGCAGATTTGCAGCCACTAATAACAAATTCCATTTCTCCCCCACTTACGCCGGCTGACCGCTCAATAGGGACGCTGCCTGCTTTATCGGCCTTGCTCTTGGACATTTATCAGCCGGCCGAGGCACACAAATTTGCCGAGAGAAAACCTTTCCCGGAACACCCCGGGAGAGAAAGAAGTTTCTCAAAAGCAAAGGCATTGGCCTGTGCTCATGGCATTCATCCTCCAAGGACCCAGGGGGTGTCTTTTCCCACCGCCTCTGCTTTGACCTTACAACAGCCTTGCAAGACAGGCCGATTTTGACCCCAGTAAGGAGCTGAGAGCCGTGGTTTTCCCTTCCTCCCCGTTGTTCTCGCGACAACCCAGCAAGGTGGCTTAGACAGAAAGCAGTTGGGCCAAGATCACCTGGTGCCTCCAGAATGGCTCTGCTATTAGGGTTGCCAGGCTCCAGGTGGCAGCTGGAGATCTCTCATGATTTCAACTGCTCTTCAGACTACAGAGATCAGCTCTCCTGGAGAAAATGAGTTCTTAGAAGAAGAAGGGGAGGAGAAGTTGGATTTTATACCCCGCTTTTCACTACCTGAAGGAGTCTCAAAGTGGCTTTCAAACACTTTCCCCACAACAGAGTGAGGGAGGTGGGGCTGAGAGAGCTCTGAGAGAACTGTGACTTGCCCAGGATCCTCCAGCTGGCTGCATGTGGAGGAGGAGGGGGGAATCAAACCCGGCTCTCCAGATTAGATCTCCTGGCTTACGCCTGGGGATGCCAACCTCCAGGCGGGGCCTGGGGATCCCCTGGAATTCCAGCTCCTCTCCAGACTACAGAGGTCAGCTCCCCTGGAGAAAAGGGCTGCTTGGGAGGGGGGACTCCATAGCATCATACTCCACTGAGGTGCCTCCCTGCCCTCCCAGCTCCACCCACAAAATCTCCAGGTATTCCCCAACCCAGAACAGGCAACCCTATACACTACACATGCCATCTGATAACCCTTTCTCCTGTGGCGAGCCCTACAATCAATCCAAAAAGAGGCTGTCAGGAGCTGCCTTCTGGGACCATCTGCTTCTAGAGTTCCCTCCAAGAGGAGACGTTACAGCAATTAGCCCTTTTATTAATGGCGGCCAGGAGGCATGGCAGCTGGGCTCTCTGCGGACGCTGTCGGCCTCGGCCCCAGGACTGATGAAGAATTCCCTGGAGGATCAGCCTTGTCAGTGGAGACGCTGGAAGCTCCAGGAGGGAAACAATGTTAAAAGCAGGGAACTTTTAACATTGTTTCCGCAGACACCCGCAGTTCAGTATTCTCTGGGGTCGGCCATGGCACGGAGTCATGCAATGGCAAGCCACCTTCAAACATCCCTTGCCAAGCTGCCAGAAAATTTCCTGGCTACAGTACCACACGTCATATGATAAATTAATAATCAAAACAGGGGCAGCGTGGTGTGGTGGTTCAGAGCGGCAGCTTCTGATCTGGAGAGCTGGGTTTGATCCCCCCCACTTCTTCACGTGCAGCCACATGCAGCCTCGGGCTAGTCACAGTCCTGTTAGAGCCGTTTTCACAGAGCAGTTCTCTCAGAGCTCTCCCAGCACCACCCACCTCACAGGGTGTCTGATGCGGAGAGAGGAAGGAAAGATGATTGTGAGCCACTTTGAGACTCCCTTGGGTAGTGGAAAGCTGGGTATTAAAAAAACAACAACTCTTCTTCTTCATGTATTGGCACGGGGAGGCTCCCATCTGGCCATGTCCTTCCTCTGAATATGCCAGCCACAGTTACTGGCGAAACATCACGGACTAAATCTATCAGATCATGGTCACGGAATACCCAGAACAACCAGTTGACTCTGGCCGTGAAAACCTTTCAGAGCTTTGACTCTTGAAAGATTATCGCCTGGAAATCTTGTTGGTCTGTAAGCTGTTCCTGGACTCAAATATTGCATTTCTAGCATTAAAGAACCAATAAGTTGCTATCAAATCTGTTCTCTCCTCCCACCGCAAAAAGAGAGTCTCTTCTTGGCTTCTCTTTGTCAGATGCTGAGGCGTAGCAAACTCAGCGCCACCCCTAGAGGCGAAGCCCGGTATCGCTCCCATTGTTATCTTTATAAGCCTTTACAAATTCCCCCTGTTGGAACACCAGCTTAAATGTCAGCCTTCCCCCTTTAAGAAGATAAGGTTACTGGCAGAAGAATAAAGGCACTTCAGTAAGCGAAAGATTAAACTTAATGCTGAGTAAATTAATACAGAAGACAAGAAGGAGCTTCCAAAATTAAGTTATTACTTCACTAAGCTTCACCCCAAAAAAATGCTGTTTGTTTACCCTGCACAGTGCAGGTTGGATTCTTGGATGGGAAAAGTGGTTCAACTTTTCGGAGGCCAGAGAGCTAAGACTCCTTAGGCACTGGGGATCTGGCCAAGAGACAAAGCCAGTGAAATGATCTCCAGCCAGTTTTCTCCCTGTTTTTTGGGTCTGGAGTGACCTGATGTTCAAATTATACATTTATTTATCGTATGGCATGTGTGTAACACAGCCAGAAGAACCTGAGGTTGTCTGGCAGGCAGGCAAGAGACGTTGGGAGGTGTTTTTACAATTTCCTGCCCCCCTGTGTCCTGACCCTGGGCTGACCTGCTTAGCACCTGAGATCTGATGAGGTGGGGCTACCGTGGGCTATCCAGGTCAGAGAAGGTCCAAAGCAAGCCAGCAGTGTTCCCCCAACCTGTGTCAGGGGCTTTAAGACCGCTATGAGATCGCCACAAGTCTCAACGGCACCTCTCCCCCACCACGACAGACACAGCGTTATTCCGCACAGCCTGGGGTCTTCTTTGACCTTCCTCGGTCTCTTCTGGAGCCTGGCTTCTCTCTTCTCGTTCTTGCTCTTCTCCTCTCCTGTCGCTGCATCTCCAGAGCAGCAAAATGAGGTTTTGCCTTCCTCCCTCTCGCTCTCTCAGCATGTGACGGCCAGTAACGCCCCATAAAATTCAAATCGTCCAGCACGCAATACCTCTCCTTATGACAATCCGGTGTTTATTCTGGAAGCCTGGACATCCGTCGCTGTTCCAGCACCTGGCCACCGGGGGCACTACAGCACTCTGTTGTGCCCGTCTCTGCCTACCGAATTTCAAAACATGCTCTCTCTCTTTCTCTCTCACCATTTGCAGGATTCTGCTAAAGCCGCTCCAAGCATTTCTGGCCTGCAGTGTTTGCAGAATTCCAACACGGCCTTTTAAGAGAAGAAAAACGTCCAGGGAAAATGCACGTTCCCCCCTCCCTCCTCCTCATCAGCTCTGAGTTTTGAGTCACCCTTTCCGGCCCGGGAGGGCAAAGTGAAGTCACTCATCTGTGATCCTAACGGCCATGTCAAGATCTGCTGTTAATGAGCTGTGATAAGATCCGCCTGTCTAAGGGAGGAAGGGCCCCCCCGGTTACTCTTTGCAAGTTGGCCCCCGCTGAGATTTCCGCCTGGCATCAGCTCACCGCTTATTGCCTCCGGGCCGACAGGGATCTAATCCCCGGTTCCGTTAGCAGCTGGATTATTATGAAACCATTGAGTGATGGCTCTTCTTTCTACCACGGGGCGATGGTGGGGAATATCAGCCCTCATCCCCAGAGGGTACCATAGCTGCACGCCCTGGCAGTGTTGGGTTTGCACAAAAATAAAATGAAATCTTGCATCCAGGAATGTTGCATTCTGGAAACAGACATAAACCCTGCAGTTCTGGGTTTGTTCCCATTTTGCTTGTCCTGTTTTCCGTTTTTACTCTTTTGCATCCACATTTTTTTGGTGGGGGTTTTGAATCTGTCACGGGGCAGGCTGCATGGTTGGGCCCTGGAGGTGCTGGGCCCTGTTCTTAATTGTCTCCTGGAGGGAGTGAAATTGGACATCCGGGGTTGGGGTAGGGGAACATGGAACATTAAGACAGGAAGCGGAGGGGCAGAAGTAGCTTCCCTCGCCTACATGCAAGCGTTTTTTAAAAATCACCAATGTGAGGACACCAGGAAAGGAGTATGCCAAATCATGTTTCCTTGGGTCCATTTTGAGACTGAGAATTTTGGGCACAATCCCAGCGAGCGGAGAATTAGGCAGATGCAAGGAATCCCTCCATGCGCCTCTCATGCGAGAATCACTACCTAGCAGTCACCGGACAGTGCAGGAATAATTCCCAGGCTCATTCCCCCTGGGAACAGGCCCCGTAGCCCCGCACCCGTTTGGAACTTCCGCTGAGTAATGAGCAGTAATTGGATTTCAGGGTTAACAGGCTTGCAGCAAAAAGGAAAAGCAAATGGAGAAGGGAAGGAGAGGAGCGGCTCTTGTCTTGGCTCATCAAGCAACCGAGGTTTATCTCTGCCCAAAATAGCTCAGGAGAGGTGAAGTTATTAGTGGCCGTCCAAGGAGGGGGTGGCCGTCTCTCCCTCCAGCGTTTGGCAGGGCAGAGGTTGGGGTGTCCTTGGCAAAGCCAGGTGGAGACCTGTGGAGTTCCCGCTGATGAAGCGGACTGTGGATCCTGCACCATGGGTTGTGCGGTGCGTGGAATATTATTTGCCGTTTGTTCCCCTCCCTGAGCCTTGCGGGCAGACGGAACCATCTCAAGGGCAAGGAGAAAGGGCAGCTCGGTGGGAGAGGCAGGCTCCTGCATAGAGGGGGGTTCGGGGAAGCATTTAGGGTTGCCAGCTTCCAGGGGAGGTCTCCTGGAATCACAGCTGACCTCCAGATGACGAGAGATCAGTCCTCCTGAAACAAATGGCGGCTTTGCCCTCCCCGCTAACATCCCTCTCCTAACACTGACGTAAATAAACAAACAAAGCAAACAAACTGTAATAGAAACTCTTCTGTATTTCAGGCACTAGCTCGGTTTTAATGCCTTTCAGATCTGCACCGTCAGACAGATGCCCTGCTCGGCAAACACCCACCGAGCCCCTCCCATTTCATAAACTTTGTGGACACCAGGGAAGGTATTAAGAGACCCCCCCCCCCCGGTGCCCAGGGGCACCACGCTGGGGACCCTCACTCTAGCCACTGCAGCTTGCAGGCTCCTATTTGGGAATGTCTTGAGGGGCTCCTGTGTTTTCGGCAATGGACGGAACTCGAGAGACGCCCCCTCCAGAACAGCACATGGGGGATCTCCACCAGGATGAATCTGAAGGGCACCAAGGGAAGAGAGCTGGGGAGGCCCCCACGTGACGTCTGTCGCCTGTCCGCCCCGCCAGTGTCTGCTTTTGCAAAGCGATGGTGTGTGACGCCTGGAAGAGAAGCCAGCCTGCCTGTGCCTAAAGGAGGGATCTGAGGGACGGCAAGGACAGTGGAAACCGGTCATGCGTGTGGCCGTCTGCTCACAGCAAGGTCACGTTGTCCGCAAAGCCCAGGGGACTTCTTGACTTGTGAGGATGAAGACAATCTGCCTTTCCCAAATGCCTTTGCTTTTACAATGGGATTGGCCCCAAGATGTTGGGGGACCCTGTCTGAGTCCATCATGCTAGCAAGCATGGGACCTGGGAGACCTGGGTTCAAATCCTTGCTCTTCCAGGGCAGCTCGCTGGATGACCTGGGGCTAGTCACACCGCCTCACTTACCTCCCTCGCAGGGTTGTTATTGTTGGCAGAGTTTAAATAGGCAAAGGGGTCCAGCACGGGCTGTTTAAAGAATAAACTGTTGGACCAAAACGAGGAACAACATTGAAAACAGAGAGGAGAGAGAGAGAGTCCTAACAGTCTAACTGACTAATTGTGTTTTTCATTCAGGATGCAATCAGGGAGGGAGTGTGCTCTCATTGAGAGATTATCTGAAAAAAATACCAGCAAGTTCCTAATCTTAACTGCGCCAACAACACATCTCCTTGGATGCCCCCTTTCGGATAATTCTTCAGATGCACACTAGAGAGCTTGCCTATTCCAACATCCCGTGGTTAAAGATGTTATTTCATATTTAAGTTAAGACGCTTATTGTATCCCATTGCGTTATGAAACTTTCCAGAGCCGAAAGGGAGGGCCTTTTATAAATACAATAAAACAAACAAAAATAAATCGGAGGATAAAGTGAAACCGTGATGCCAGATGCTCCAGGTCCTCGTTGGGGAAGAAAGCCATGTACCAATAAATAATACACATCAACCATAAGACCGCATGACGCCATGCGCAGCGCTCCCATAGCCCTTCCGCAGCCTTCGAGGTTTTTTCGCTCTACATCAACCGGAAGAGAGGAGGGGCCGTAAACACCATCGTAAATGCTGTTTCTTTTTTCTGCATCGCTTTCTCTCCCTCCCCGATTGATACCGGTTGCCTTATTTCCACAGGCCGCAGCAGACTTGTTTCCAGGGTACCGTGTGTAGTACTGCCGGGGCATCTCTCGTGTCTGATAATAGCTAGTTCAGAGCTTCCCGCTGTGCAATCATAATCAGGGTCACTTCCCCAATGCCCGGCTTTCCCCGATTGTCAACGTTCTGCTTCCTCTGCCCGGCTGTCCACCAGGGCACTTATAGAGCATTAAAAAGGGCCTGGCAGCAGGAACCTGCTACCCCAGTGGTGGAGGGCACATCTGAGTGGCGCCCAATTGGCCAGAAGAAGTCAACGCTGCTCAGTCAGTTGTGGAATTCAGCAAGAACTTTGCAGGGGTGTAGCATTCCTGGGACTGTCCCACTGAGTGATTAAAAAGGACTACTTCTCCGCATGCAGAAAATCAGCTTGTCAGTGAGGCAAGTTAGCCTTGCCCCTTGTACGCTAGCTTTCTGCAGACAGGGATTTACAAAAAAAAAAAAAATCTGACAGGGTTCCAGTGCTTTTAAATGAAAAATCTTTTACGATAGATTTTACATCTGAAACTGTTTGAAATTTTCGTTTTATGCTTTGCAATTTTATAAAGGTACTGTGAATCTGAATCCAGTGCTTTTAGTAGCTTTGTGCATGGGAAAGATCTTTCCCCCCCCCCACCCCTGAAAGGTAGTCTGGGCTCATAAGGAGCTTACTGCCCTGTTGGCTCAGGTTGTTCTACGGCCAATGTAGTGTAGTGGTTAGAGCAGGGGTCCCCGACGCCGCGCCCGTGGGCACCATGGTACTTGCCAGCTCCTTTTCTGGCACCCCCCAAGTGGCTCAGAGGAAGAGCACCTGCTTGGTATGAAGGAAGACGCAGGTTCGATCCCTACCTCCGAAGGGAGTGGGCGATGTGGAAAACCTCGGAATTCGGAGAGCCGCTGCCAGTCTGAATAGAGGGTCTGTTTTGGTATGCAGCAGCTTCGCGTACGTCTTCTGGCTTCTGCCATCTTCCCCCACCAGCCTTGGGAGAAACACAAAGAGGCCATCAGTAATTGCTCTAGTGCTAAAATGCTCGTGGCAAGGAATGGTTTTTCTCAGGCCTTTTCCTCATCACTTTCCTGGATCTCCCCTCTGCCGGCTGTATCGATCGCATCCTGCCACTCATCATGTTATAACCTTTTGTTGTAATTGCCCTCCCCAGTCCCCCTGCCCCCTTCCAACCTTAAAAGCTTCACTGTGTAAAAGAGAGAGTCTCATCCGTGCAGGAGGTCTACAGAGCCCTTTTTTTTGGGGGGGGCTCCCCATTCCTTAAAGGCAGATGAGCCCTCCTTCTCTTTGGCTCTTGCAGAGAAAGAAGGGGGCAAGAGGGGGGTGGGATGGGGGAGAAATGCATGCAGAGCTTTTGTTTTTAAAAACAGAAAGGCCCTCAGCCACGGGTCTGCAACAAACGGTTATCACCTTATCCGCCGTTTGTGATAATGTGACCTACATTCCCGGAAACGCGTGGAGTTCAGCCGTGGATCCATTTATTTATTTAGGATATTTCTCTGTGGAGCTGTGCCGGAGGCGGGGAACGCTTTAAAACAGTTATGACCTGCCAGCCACTGAGAAATGAATGCCTCTGAGTGCCCGCTGCTGCTCTGGGAGCTCTCCCAGCGACCTCGGGTTGGCCACGCCCAGCCGAGCCTACCTCACAGGGGTGTAAGCGGAGGAACCATGTGGCCAGCTGCTTCTACAGCTGGGTCTGAATGCCTCAAAATAAACGGGTCCCCCTGCACCCTTGGACTGAGAAACCCTGGGGACGGGGAGAGGAACAAACCTGCCCCACTCAGAAGTCACTCATGGGTTTACAAGCCGTTTTACAGCCACTCTCATTGCGGGGGGAGGAAGCTTCTGAGCATACGCAGAGCGCCCCGGCGCCTACCTGCCTCCTCCTGGCCCCTCCCCTCCAGCTTGGGGCGAGGCCGAGGCGGCCAGCCCCAACCGGTTGCCTCCCGCCGCCGCCGCCCCACCTGCAGCAGCAGCAGCAGCAGCAGCAGCAGCAGCAGCAGCAGCAGCGAGCTGATGTCATCGGCGGCTCCGGCAGGCGCTCTCTTGCGCGCTCTGGCTGCTCGGCGCCCCGGCCACACGCTTGGGCTCGCCGGGCGGGGAAGGATGTGAGCGGCGGCGGCGGCGGCTGGGTCGGGGCGCCGAGCCAAGAGGATGCGCCCGCCGCCCGCGCGGTGAGGACTAGTAGGAAGGAGACGGTCCCCGCTGCGCACGGGCGGCTGCCCCCGGGGAAGGGGCGCGGGCCAGGTGAGTCCCTCGCGGGGAGCTTGGCTGGCCGGTCTGGAGGAGGAAGAGGAGGAGGAGGAGGAGGAGGAGGAGGGGGGGGCGCTCTGTTCCTTGCTGGGGAACCGGGATGGCTACTGGAAGGCGTCTCCGGCACGGCTACTTTGCCATCTGGGGGAAGGGGGGGCGCTCAGCGCTGGCTTGGAGGCTGGAGGACGGCGGGAGGAGTTGGCGGATCGCGCGCGGTGACCGAGTGGAACTTCCATGGTCAGAGGCAGCGCGCCTCTCCATGCTACACGCTAAGGGAGGGAGGGGATTTTGCGGTCTTCTGGAGGCGTCTGGCTAGCGACCTTTTGGGACAAATCGTGATGTCTGGGAGGGGGGGGGAGACTGGGGAAACACCCCCCCCCCTCCATGCCTGCTTTGGCTTTCTCTGCTTAAGGAGCGTCTCCAGGGCAGAGGGACTGAAGTCTTTCATTCTAGCCGAATGGAGCGCCCATATTCAGAGGCAGTGTACCCTTAAATACCGGGAGGGAGAGGTTTATTGGAGCTGCCGGCAGTTTGGGGAGTGCACCTCTTGCGGGGGGGGGGTGTCAGAGAGCTGGGCGTGTTTATACAACTTGCTTTCTTCTGACAACTGGGTGCCTCCGAATTTCGGCTTTGCTCCTCTCTAATTTGGGAGGGTAGATGTGTGTGTGTGTGTGGGGGGGGACAACAGGCATTTATAATGTCCTCCTCAGCCTGTCGGAGCAGAGAGATTTCAGATGAGCCAAATAGAACTTCCATGTTCAGGGGCAGTGTATCACGGAATAGAAGAACTATTGCCTTGCTGCTTTTTGGAGGCATCTGGCTAGGAATTGGAGGTCCGGGAGGGGGGGGGATCTTTGCCGAGTTCCTGGAGCTGGGTGATTGACACACCTTGCTTTTTGGACGGCGGTTGGATGGTGCGAATTGGGGCCCTGCCCCCCCCAGAGAGGGGGGAGTGGGTGTCGCCGCTGCCTTGTTGCAAGAAACAGGGTGGTGAAACTTCTTTCCCACAAAGGGCGTTCTCTTCTTGCGTTCTTTGTTTGGCGAGCTCTTGCAAATGCGCCAGCAGCAGGATCAGGCCTTTGGGGGGGCTTGCCACTAAGGCACAGGATGTCAGAATGCCCAATCCCCAAACCGATTTATGGGCCGAACGGTTGCAAATGCGAAGGCGATCCGTTCCGCCTGACAACCGGACTCTTAAACACCCTGTGGGACTGGATGAGAGCCCTGTGGGACTGGACTCGCCACGTACGGTGTGGGAAATGAAGAACAGGGTTTGGCAGAGGTGCAGAGCTAGCGTCTAAGTGGGCCAAATCACCGGGTCCCGAACGTGGTTGTAGTACAGCCCGCTCAACTATTTTCCGCCTGTCGCAGGAACGTGAGCCTCGTGCTTTCCGCGGAGATGTGATGGAGCGCTTCGTCCTCTCCCCAGCAGCGGTGGAGTAGATTGAAAATTTAGGTATTATTACTCAGGGGGATCTACAGCACCTTTCTCATCTGCCGGCTGCCGGAGACCCCCGGCAGGAAACGGTGGGGATTTAACCGGGGACCTGCTGCATGCAAGCCCATGCCCTACCCTCCGAGCCGTGGCCTCTTTCCACAAAACAAGAAAGAGCCAGCGTTAGGCCACCGAGTGCTTGGTCTCCTGCCTGGCACAGGCTCTCCGGCAAACCAAGATCTTTCCAGATGCCCCACCAGCACACGGTGTTCAGCCGCAGGACTTGGGAAGAGATATCAGGGCCTGGAAGACTGTGCCACATCTCTTCTGCTAACACCCAAAGCTGGCTTGGAACAAGGTAGGCCTTAGCTGTCGTGGGAAACAGAATGCGTCCAGATCCCTCCTCCAGGCTTCAGTTGGTGTTTGTCTGACGTCCCCGGTTCAAATTCAGTCCGGTCCTGAGCTCCTACAAAGCTCCCTTGCCGTGGAGCGTGGTCGTGGGTCTGTCTCTCTCCGTTTGGTCCGCTGGGAGGGTTTCCGGGTCTGGGACGTGCCGGGCAACGAGAAGTCCTGCCTGAAATCGGGAGGGTGTGTCTCTGTGTATCTTCAGCCTCTTTGGGGCTTGAAGCAGTTTTGCAATTTGAAGGCGTGTGAGGCTGACGTTTGACGCCTCGCAGGAACGCCCCAGAGCTGAGCTCCTGCAGACTGGCCTGAGAAGAGAGACCCACAGCTCTCCCGGTCTCAAAACCGACCTCCTTGCCCAATCTGGCTGGCTGCGAGACAGATTCCTTTGCCAGCCTCTGGAAGGAGAGGCCAGGCCTTCCGGAAAAGCAGTTGTTTGTCCGGCCTGCTTTGGCAGCTTCCGTTTTTTCTGTTCTCAGCAGTCCTGCAGGCTTTCTACACTTTGCTGGCAGTTCTTTGCCTCTTAATGACTGAGCAGCAGGTGGAAGCTCAGTGCAGAGAGGTTTCTTGGCTTCCTTGCTGCAGAAGAGAGTTCTGTTTTTTCCCCTTTCTGCCTGCTCCATGTACAGGAGCCTGGACAATGGTGCGTGTGTGTCTGCGTGTGTGTGAAAGAGAGATGTTCTTTGTGTAGCATGGTTTGGAGCACAGACCCCGAAAGAGCGACTCTTAAAAACCAGATTGCGCCTGTCTTCTTTCACAGAAATTGACTCAGCCAGGCAATTTTGTTTTCCGCTTCAAAGGTTCTCCCCATGCCGGGAAATGTCCGTCCCCCCCTTTCACCGGCAGCCACGGATGGCTCACGGAGATACCCAAGTAATAAGTCTCAATGCAAAAAGGAAAAATCTCAGACCGATCCCCTCCCTTTGCATGATTATGTTCCTTTTAAAGTTCAGTGCAGTTGTGGAAGTTGCTGTGGATAAAACCATGTGTGTCGGGAGCATCTGGATTCATCCAGGCAGCATCTAAATAGCTCGCCGGTGTGCTCCAAACTAGCCGATGGAACATGAGACAAAACCAGCAGGAGCCTGGGCATGCCTAGTTACCGGAAGGATTATAGTGAGTTAATTCCTGGGAAGCAATTTGGACTTTCTAGAAGCCGCGGCCAAATGTTAATTATTAATAACAACAACTCGGAATAAGCTTATTGGAGAACAAATATAGCTTAGCGTTTGAGTGCCAGCTCAGCATGGGAGAGCTCTGGAGTTCAGGCCGTGCTGTCTCCCCCCGAAAAGGATGTCTGTTAAGCAGGGGCTGGGAGAAGGTCTTTCTCTCCCTGGAGGCTTGTCAGAGGAGCGCTGGCATACAAATGGCAAAAAGGGGTGGCGTTTTGTGTTCTCATCCGTTCTAGCAAAAGCGAGTGAGGTCACTCACTGGCTGCTGGCCCCATGGTGACTGAGGAGAACCTCCATGTTTAGAGGCAGTCAACCTCTGAATCCCTGTACCAGGGGGCAACAACAGAGGAAGGCCTTGGCCGCTGTATGAGATTGGAGATTGGACTAGATGGACTCTTAGTCTGACTCAGCAGGGTTCTTCTGTTCTTAGGAAGGCCTCGGCCTCTCTGCCCTGTTGCTGGCCCTCCAGAGGAACTGGCTGGCCCCTGTGTGAGACAGGAGGCTGGACTGGATGGACCCCTGGTCTGATCCAGCAGGGCTCTTCTGAGGTTCCTATGTAATAATGAGGTTTCCTCCAAAGATCAACATGGAACTGCAGCTCTGTAGAGGCTCACACCCACCAAAATGTGTTGCGAGGTGTGTGTATCACCAGACCTTGGTTTGAAAGCCACGGTTGTGTACCACAGGGGTGGTGGAGCGACCCTCTAGCCCGCTGCCTGTAAGGTCTTAAAATGGAATCCAGGCTTTGGTGAAGAACAAACTGGTCTCAGTGGTGTTGGGTCCAGACTGGCTTTTGTGGTTGAAAGTCCACTGAAAGGAGGGGGGGGCGAGCCGTGATTTAAAACATTGCCCAGCTGCATTTGGCTCTCTCCCCATTTAGATTTTGCATCTCCTGTACGAGCAGCAAACCCGAGAGTCCCTGCTTTTTCCAGCTGGTATCTGTTTTCGCATCCGACTTCTCCTCAAGCGTTCTCAGAGCTGTTGTTTTTCCATTCTTGCTTTGCGTCAGTTGCTTTGAAGCAACGCGAAAGGTCCGTCGGTCCCAACCCCTAGGTGACCCCCAAACCACAGACGATGTGCAGAATCAAGAAGAGGCAAAAATGGTTTCAGTTGGCCAGGCTCTCTGAAATTGGAGATGCGTTTAGGTGTTTCTCCGCTAGCGAAACGTTGCTGGAATCGGAGAGCGGTTATTCTGGCAAGAACAGCCTGTCTCCTCTGTGGGTGGTGAAGGAGAGGGCAGGACTCAAATCTCCCTTTGCCCGAAATGTGCAAAAACAGAGGGGCTTGTTGTTCTGAATTAGTAGGTGAATTCCAACGTAGCAATCTCACATTATAAACTCCCCATTGGCACCTCGGGCGGGGTGGGGAGGAAGAAACACTCTGGTTTTTGGGCAAACCTTCTGGGACCTTCTGCCTGCCAAGCAGAGGCTCTGCCCCTGGTTTTGGGTAAAATTAGCTTCTTACCATTGAGTTTTGCCCCCAAACCAAAACATCACACCCCTCACCATTGCTGTTCTGCCTGCATCACTTCCGGATGGCAACAGCGCATTTACTTCCACCTTCTTGCCTGCTTGTGGGAGGTGGAGGTAAATGTTCCACAGGCTTCTGAGAGGCCTAAAATGAGAGAGGGGCCAAACTGGGGAGTTGCCTGCGCCAAACTGGGGACTGGTAAGCCTATCTGGGTAGAAGCTGAATGAGTCGTGCTTAGTCATTCTAAACAGCAGCCGATGGGAACCTGGAAGGTCTTGTAAAGAGCCCTTCAGCTCTCCTCAAAACATCCGGAACATCTGCCTCCTTGCACATCTTGATTGCTCAGCCTCTGGGGCCAGATCTGAGCAGAGTCTGGAAACACCCCTGTGTAAGCGAGGCTGTAGCCGTGGCGTCTCGAGGTGGCCATCGACTCTCGGCCAAACAGGCTCTGCCAGCTGCCCAAGGATCCGCCAGGTGGGCCCGAGGTGAGGCAAGCAAGTGTGTTTTGCGATGCTCGCTCATGTGCCTTTCTTGGCAATGCTCGTTTGGGCTGGTTGCTAGTGCTAGCCTCCTAGGCTGTCTTTGTACTCTGGTGTGGCTGTTTAGTACTCCAGTCTCGACGGGTGTGCGGACATGCATGGCTCATGCACGGATGGGCCGCAGCGTCCGTACATGAAGCTGCCTTTTATTGAATCAGCACTTCAGTCCCTCAAGGTCTGAATTGCCAGCTCTGACTGGCAGCTGCTCTCTAGCAAGCAGAGGTCTTCCCCATCCCCTCCTGTCTAATCGTTTTTAAGTGGAGATGCCGGGGATTGAACCTGGGACCTTCTGCCTGCCAAGCAGAGGCTCTGCCCCTGAGCCAGGGTCCCAGATCAAGGCCTTCCCATCCTCTCTTCACAACAAATACCCTGTAAGGCAGCTGAGGCTGGGAGAACTCTGAGAGAACACACCTGGCTGCATGTGGAGGAGGAGCGGGGAATCAAATCTGATTCTCTGGGTTAGAGGCAGCCGCTCTTAACCACGACACCACGCTGGCTCTTTTAGCCAGGTTTGGCCTGTGTGCTGGGACGCAGTCATCTCCCAACGCAGAGTTTTATTGCTGTTGCTCTCTTGTAGCCTGTCGTGGGAATCCAAAAGGAGATGAAAGGGTGGGAGAAGAATCCTTTGACTCGCATTTCGTTAGCAGTCACTGACTATTGGTGAGACCAGAGCGTCCTGCTTGCCTTGCGGAATTCCTCTGGTGTAATGGGGGTGCCGGCTGTCAGGAACAGTCTTGAGATGTTACCTTGATTTTCCGCTGAGCTGTGGTGCAGAGAGCCAGCCTCCTTAAGAATGCAGCGTTGTCGTCTTAATCCATTATTTAAGTGCGGCTGGGCTTAGCCTTCTTGGAAAATATTAACGAAGGAACCAATTGCACCTGAAGATTTTATTCTTTCGGCTTATAAATCAAGGGCTCTGGATTACAGGCCACTGTTCTTCACCACCACAGTGGCTCTAACAGGCAGAAAGTTAGAATCATAGAATCACAGAGTTGGAAGGGACCTCATGGGTCATCTAGTCCAACCCCCTGCACTGTGCAGGACACTCACATCCCAATCACTCATCCACTGTCATCTGCCACCCCCTTGAACCTTCAGAGAATCAGCCTCTCTGTCAGATGGCTCTCCAGCCTCTGTTTAAAAATCTCCAAAGATGGAGAACCCACCACCAAGCTTGTTAGTTAGGACTCTCTCTCCTGTCTTCTCTGCAAAAGTTTTTTCGCTCCTCAATAAAACAATTCATTCTTTAAGCCGCCGGTGCTTCTCCCCTCCTTTGCATATTCAAACTCTGCCCCTTTGATACCCCGTGCAGTTCTTGCCTCCCCCCCCCCCCAGGCGTACGAAACCGGAGCGCAGATAACATACAAGTTTACCCCTCTTGTTAATTGAATTGCTTCTTCGGAATGAAGGGATGCACCTTTTAAGGAAAAAGCTGAAGTATGCCCTGACTCGATATCGTATTTTCCCAAGCAAATGAGACCGTCGCTTGTGCTGGGATTTAATTTCCCTTCACCATTTGTTTGCACTGGGGACGTGATTGGATTTCACCGTTGACGGTGCAAAAGTTGGAGTATTCTTTTTTAAATGAATGCTTGGGGATAAATTGCAATAACCTCCCCTCCCGAAACCAAAACAATGGACCATAATACAGGCAATACAAACTCTCTTTGCGTGTCAGTGGCATATCAGGAGGCCGTGGGGACACTAGGTAGAGTCATGTAGTGGTTAGAGCAGCTTGGGCTTGGGGGAGACCCAGGTTCAAATCTCTGCACACCGTGAACTTCCCTAGGGGATTCGTAAGACACTCACTATCCCAAAACTGCACTGAGTATTCCCCTTAAATTCTTACGGAAGTCACCAGCTTGCATGGAGGGGCCTGTGGCTCAGGGGCAGAGCCTCTGCTTGGCTTGTGAAAGGTCCCAGGTTCAATCCCCGGCATCTCCAGTTAAAGGACCAGGCAGGAGGGGATGGGGAAGGCCTTGATCTGGGACCCTGGCTCAGGGGCAGAGCCTCTGCTTGGCAGAAGAAGGTCCCAGGTTCAATCCCCGGCATCTCCAGTTAAAGGACCAGGCAGGAGGGGATGGGGAAGGCCTTGATCTGGGACCCTGGCTCAGGGGCAGAGCCTCTGCTTGGCAGAAGAAGGTCCCAGGTTCAATCCCCGGCATCTCCAGTTAAAGGACCAGGCAGGAGGGGATGGGGAAGGCCTTGATCTGGGACCCTGGCTCAGGGGCAGAGCCTCTGCTTGGCAGAAGAAGGTCCCAGGTTCAATCCCCGGCATCTCCAGTTAAAGGACCAGGCAGGAGGGGATGGGGAAGGCCTTGATCTGGGACCCTGGCTCAGGGGCAGAGCCTCTGCTTGGCAGAAGAAGGTCCCAGGTTCAATCCCCGGCATCTCCAGTTAAAGGACCAGGCAGGAGGGGATGGGGAAGGCCTTGATCTGGGACCCTGGCTCAGGGGCAGAGCCTCTGCTTGGCAGAAGAAGGTCCCAGGTTCAATCCCCGGCATCTCCAGTTAAAGGACCAGGCAGGAGGGGATGGGGAAGGCCTTGATCTGGGACCCTGGCTCAGGGGCAGAGCCTCTGCTTGGCAGGCAGAAGGTCCCAGGTTCAATCCCCGGCATCTCCAGTTAAAGGACCAGGCAGGAGGGGATGGGGAAGGCCTTGATCTGGGACCCTGGCTCAGGGGCAGAGCCTCTGCTTGGCAGGCAGGAGGTCCCCGGTTCAATCCCCGGCATCTCCAGTTAAAGGACCAGGCAGGAGGGGATGGGGAAGGCCTTGATCTGGGACCCTGGCTCAGGGGCAGATCCTCTGCTTGGCTCGTGGAAGGTCCCAGGTTCAATCCCCGGCATCTCCAGTTAAAGGACCAGGCAGGAGGGGATGGGGAAGGCCTTGATCTGGGACCCTGGCTCAGGGGCAGAGCCTCTGCTTGGCAGGCAGGAGGTCCCAGGTTCAATCCCCGGCATCTCCAGTTGAAAGGATCAGGCAGGAGGGGATGGGGAAGGCCTTGATCTGGGACCCTGGCTCAGGGGCAGAGCCTCTGCTTGGAAGGCAGAAGGTCCCAGGTTCAACCCTTGGCATCTCCAGTTAAAGGACCAGGCAGGAGGGGATGGGGAAGGCCTTGATCTGGGACCCTGGCTCAGGGGCAGAGCCTCTGCTTGGAAGGCAGAAGGTCCCAGGTTCAATCCCCGGCATCTCCAGTTAAAGGACCAGGCAGGAGGGGATGGGGAAAGCCTTGATCTGGGACCCTGGCTCAGTGGAAGTGCCTCTGCTTAGCGTGCAGAAGGTGCCAGGTTCAATCCCTGGTATCTCCAGGTAAAAAGACCTGAAACCCTGGAGAGCAACTACCAGCCTGAGTAGACAATACTGACCTGGATGGACTGGAGGTTTGATTCAGTAGCGTTCCTTTGTGACAGATCTGTGGTTGAGAAATGCCGCTTGCGTGTGAGACTGTTTCCTCTCTGTTTCCTCTCTTCTTCTCTCCGTCTTTAGTGTTCCGTCCTAAGCACTTGCCCTGGGAGCATAATGTAAAGATTGTACATCTTGATTTGTGCACGAACGTGGCAAGGTCGGGTCGTATCGAGCGGGGATGAGCGATGGTCATGACGGGCTCCCTTGCCACCGGGCTCCCCGGGCGGGTGTGAGAAGAATGGACTTGGATTCGTTTGCGCTGCAAATAAGGAAATAAACCTGCAATTTGTCATCTCTGTGGAGCTATAAACGGACACTGGAGGGCATCTGGCAAAAAATTAAAGCTGAATTCCGCTGTGTTATCCGGGGGGGAAAAACCGTATTCTGCTGGGACTGTACATGACCTAAGCTTGGGTTGAGTTTTAAAGCTTGTCAGGTGCCACTGGGATATGAGAGGGGGTGGGAAACACTTCCCCAAAATGGCTGCCACAGGAGGCGGAACCAAGCCCAAAATGGCTGCCCTGGGAGGTGGAGCCAAATGGAATATACCTCCTCCTCACACAGCTTGGGCCAAACCCATTCATTTGAATGAGGGCAGCCTTAATTAGCCCTGCCTTACAGTAGCCCTGGCTGATATCTGAGAAGATCAGTGCCCACGGGCACCATGTTGGAGAATGCTTCTCTAGCCCTTAAGTTGACGTAGGAAGCTGGGATCTCCAGCACCAGAGAAACGAAGAACAGGGCCGATGTGGAAAGCTTTAGCTCACCCTTGTTCATTACCGTGTTGTTCATGGATACTGTTTGTTTTGAATCCCGGCCAGCTTTTGTGGCTCGATCTCCCCCCCTCCCGGGCTAGACCTCGTGGTCCGTTCATTGCTTCCCAGAAGAACCTCTCTGGACTCAGTTGCCCTTCTTGCTTGAGCATCAATTTTGTGTCTTTAAAGCGGAGGCATTTCCCCCCCCCCCAAGGTTTAATTGCGTCTTCTCCACCTCCCCGCCCCCTTTTATGTTTACTGTGGGGATTAATAAGGAACTGCAGCGTAAGGAGATTCTGATAACAGCTTCTCCTTTATTGTTTAATTTAGGAAAATGCCACGGACGATTGAGTTTTAGCCTCTCTCACGCTACAGTTGCGAGAACAATTTGTGCGGGAGATTAGCCGAGCTTTGGAGCTTGTTTCGCCCCGGCCCCATGGTGACCCGTCCTGGAGAGTGCTGAATTGGCAGAACTTTCTGGCACATCCCCAAATTAGTTGCCACCGTGGCCGAGACCTGTGAGTGAATAGCGCTCGGTAGCTCTGGAGCAGAAGGATTTCTGCTTGCATCTTGGCACGGCCTGGCCGTGGCTTTCACAACAAGGTCCTTGACCTTCTTAAAGCCATCTCCTTTCGGATTTCGGACAACGGGGGAGAGTGTGCAGCCGCAAGATGGCTGCCCTTCTTTTCTAGATGCTTACTGGGATTTGCAGTGTCAACCTGCTGGTTTGTCAAGCTCTGTTTATCTACTGTGACAGGCCATGGGGGTCTCAGGGGTCTTGCCTAGAGCTCTTTCACATCTCCCGCTATCTGATCCTGTTTAGATGGGGGCAATGAACCGGGGGGCCTTGGCATGCCAAACACGTTCCCCCCTGTCGCTGGGCCGAAGCCCCGGACTTTTGGGAGTTCCTGGATGGTCGTGTCTTGTTCCAGGAACGGAATCGATGCAAGCAGGCATTCCACCACTGTGCAGCGTCTGGTTTTTGAATTGCTCGCTGTTCCTTGCACGGGGAGCAAGGATTTCAGCCTTTTAAATTTAGTCCTCTCTCTTCCGCCCCACTCTTTTGCCTAACTGGCTTGCGGTGATAAAATGCTGCAAAGAAATCTTAAAAAAAAAATGTCATTGCATCAAGGTTCTTTATGTGCGGTGTCTTATTGATGCATGGGAACGCATGAGCCATGAGACCAAGGGGCCACTGTGTCTCTCTTCCCCAAGGGCTGAGTACTGTCCAGTTTTTTAAAGGCTGCCCTGTAGAGGATGGAGCAGAGTTGTTCTCTCTTGCCCCAGAGGGACAGACCAGAACCAATGGGATGAAATTAACGCAAAAGAAATTCCGTCTAAACATTTGGAAGAAGTTCCTGACAGTGAGAGCGGTTTCTCAGTGGAACAGGCTTCCTCGGGAGGTGGTGGGTTCTCCATCTATGGAGATTTTTAAACAGAGGCTGGAGAGCCATCTGACGGAGAGGCTGATTCTGTGAAGGTTCAAGGGGGTGGCAGGTGACAGTGGATGAGCGATTGGGATGTGAGTGTCCTGAATAGTGTAGGGGGTTGGACTAGATGACCCAGGAGGTCCCTTCCGACTCTATTATTGTATGATTCCCCAGAAGCTACATCAGCTTATACGTTATATTCCTGGGAGAGGGTATAACGTCCAAAATAAATTACAAAATAAAATGGCTGTACAATACCCATGCAAGTTGTCAAAGAATGTGAAATGACAAGAAAAACAAAAAAAGCCCACACAGAATGCATTTCGGAATGCTTCCTCAGTGGAGTGATATAATAGCTTCAGAGGAATACAAAAGGAATCGCCACTTACAAACTGTCCAGGGTTGGCATCTCAGACTTCCGGTGAGAGATGGTTCCACGCCGGCAAAGAAGAAGATGATGAAGAACTGGGTTTTTATGCCCCACTTTTCACTGCCTGATGGTGTCCAAAACCAGCTTACAGTCACTTTCCCTGCGAGGCAGGTGGGGCTGAGAGAGCTCTGGGAGAACTGGGACTAGCCCAGGGTCCCCCAGCAGGCCTTGTCTGTTTCCAAAGTGGCTTCCAGTCTCTTTCCCTTCCTCTCCTCACAACAGATGCTCTGTTAAGTAGGTGGGGCTGAGAGAGCTCTGAGAGAACTGGGACTGGACTAAGGTACCCCGGCAGGCCTTGCCTGTCCCAAAGTGGCTTCCAGTCTCTTTCCCTTCCTCTCCCCACAACAGATGCTCTGTGAAGTAGGTGGTGCTGAGAGAGCTCTGAGAGAACTGGGACTGGACTAAGGTACCCCGGCAGGCTTTGCCTGTCCCAAAGTGGCTTCCAGTCTCTTTCCCTTCCTCTCCCCACAACAGACGCTCTGTGAAGTAGGTGGGGCTGAGAGAGCTCTGAGAGAACTGGGACTGGACTAAGGTCACCTAGCAGGCCTCATGTGTTTTCCAGCCTCTTTCCCTTCCTCTCCCCACAACAGACGCCCTGTGGGGCAGGTGGGGCCAAGAGAACTCTGATAGGACTGGCCCAGGGTCTCCTAGCAGGCCTTGTCTGCCCCAGAGAGGTTTCCAGTCTCTTTCCCTTCCTCTCCCCACAACAAATGCCCTGTAAGGCAGGTGGGGCTGAGAGAGCTCTGAGAGAACTGGGACTGGCCCACGGCCCCTCAGCAGGCCTCCTGTGTCTCCAAGCGGCTTCCAATCGCCTTCCCTTTCCTCTCCCCACAACAGACCCCCTGTGAGGTGGGGGAGGCTGAGAGAGCCCTGATATTACTGAAGAAGAAGAAGAGTTGGCTCTTATATGCTGCTTTGCTCTCCCCAAAGGAGTCTCAAAGCAGCTTCCCACCTCCTTCCCTTCCTCTCCCCACAGCAGACGCCCGCCCTGCGAGGCAGGTTGTGCGGAGAGAGCTCTGACAGGACTGGGACCGGCCCAGCGGGCCTCCTGTGGCTCCAAGTGGCTCCCAGCGTCTTTCCCTCCCTTTCCCCCCAATAAGCACTTTGTGAGGTAAATTTGGCTGAGAGGGTTCTGAGAGAGCCCAAATTGACCCAAGGGTGCCCAAGCCGGCTGGCTGGCTGCGCCCCAAGGGGGTTCCCCATTGCTTTCTCGACCCCCCCCCACCCCTCACAACAGGGAGAGCCCTGGCAGAGCTGGCCTCTTGTCTCTCCCCTCGTCTCTCCATCACTTTCCCTTTTTCTCCTCACAACCGACGCTCGTGAGGTAAATGAGCTCGGGAAGCTCTGGGAGAACCGGGGCTGGCCCGAGGGCGCCCGGCTGGCCGCACAGGGAGAAAGAGGGGCCATGAGGGGCTTTGGCTCTGCCCCAAAGGTTGGCCAGCCCAGAGAGGGAGGAATTGGGCAACCAGGCCCTGCCCTCAGTTGGAGCGGCTTCGCCAGCAGAGAATCCAAGATGGCGGAAGGCTGGGGGGTCCCCTTGTCGACGCTGGGAGGGAAGAGTCTTTGCTCAGCATCCCTCCCGGGTGAGTGGAGTTGCCAACTCTGGGTTGGGGACGACCTGGAGTGTCAGGGGAGGTGGAGCCTGGGGTGGGCGGGGCTTTGAGAGGGGAGGGGTGGGGCGCGGTGGGGTGGTCCGCCTTCCAACGCAGGCGTTTTCTCCGGGGGGGGGCTGGTTTTGGTTGACGGGAGAGAAGTTGAAACGGCGGGAGCGTCCCAGGGTTCCACCTGGAGGTTGGCAACTGGAACGGTAAGGCTTCTGGGTGGGGATGCCAGCCTCCAGGCACGGCCTGGAGATCTCCTGGAATTGTAGCTAATCTCCAGACGACAGAGGCAAGTTCCCCTGGAGGAAAGGGCTGCTTGGGAGGGGGGACTCTGCGGGCTTGTACCTTGCAGGGAGGGATGCCAACCTCCAGGTGAGCCCTGGAGATCTCCTGGAATTACAGCTCCTTTCCAGATTACAGAGGCAAGTTCCCCTGGAGGAAAGGGCTGCTTGGGAGGGGGGACTCTGCAGCCTTGGACCTTGCAGGTAGGGATGCCAACCTCCAGGTGAGCCCTGGGGATCTCCTGGAATTGTAGCTCCTCACCAGACTACAGAGGCAAGTTCCCCTGGAGGAACGGGCTGCTCGGGAGGGGGGACTCTGCGGCCTTGGACCTTGCAGGTAGGGATGCCAACCTCCAGGTGAGCCCTGGGGATCCCCTGGAATTACAGCTCCTTTCCAGTCTACAGAGACCAGTTCCCCTGGAAGAAATGGCTGCTTTGGAGGGGGGGGACTCTTCCAGCTTCCATCCCCAAATCTCCAGGGGTTTCCCAGCCTCTATCTGGCCACCCTACTCTTTTGCAGTCTTGCCACTCAGCTAGACGATGTAGCCACATAACCTGATCAAAAAAATACCAACATTTGGATGAGCAGCCAGTGGCGTTCAAGGCGAAAGGCAGGCCGTGCAGCTGGACTGGGGGCCAAGGGGGTTGGAGTCCAGCAGGGCTAGGAAACACATGCCAAGCAGGTTGGCCGGCATTCAGAGGAAGCAGAGGTTCAAGGGGAATCCGAGCAGAAGGAGGCAGAGGCGACAGACGGAGGTGTCCGGCCTGGAGACCTAGCCAAGTGTTTCTAGCTCAGGCTGTTACTTGGCTTCCCAGAACCATCTTCCTGCTTCTACAGGGCTGGAAGGGCCCTCCGGGGTCATCTAGTCCAACCCCCTGCAGAACGCAGGAATGTAGGAAATTCACAACTACTGATGCAGGGCCCTCCTAGAAGGATTCCTACAAAGAAGGACAAGCAGCCAGAGGCCTGGGATCGGTTTTCATTCCAGGGCTGGGCTCAGGAGTCCATGCAGACTGCCGGCAAGGTCGTGGCTCAGTGGTGGAGCGTCTGCATTGTGCACAAAAGGTCCTGGATTCAAACCCTGTATCTTTAATGATGCTGATTTGATCTTTGGTACCGAGGTGGTGCAGGTGAAGTTTTCTAAACACTAGAAACACAAGTTTCTAGGAAGACGTTCCTGACGGTCAGAGCGGTTTCTCGGTGGAACAGGCTTCCTCGGGAGGTGGTGGGTTCACCATCTTTAGAATTGTTTAAAAAGAGGCTGGAGAGCCATCTGATGGAGAGGCTGATTCTGTGAAGGCTCAAGGGGGTGGCAGGTGACACTAGATGAGCGATTGGGATGTGAGTGTCCTGCATAGTGAATGGGGGTTGGACTAGATGACCCAGGAGGTCCCTTCCAACTCCATGATTCTAAATTAGCCTTCATTTTTGTAACAACTCAGCAGCCGAAGGATTTACCCTGCCTGCTTGTATTTCTTCTCCCCTCGCACCCTGGGCTCCCCACCACGATGGCCCAGCTAACTTGGCTGCCTTGTTCCATCAAGGTGATCCTTTCTGGTGGATCGTGTGCAAGATGAATGCTGATTGCTGGCTTGAGCTGGCGGCAGAAGCGTTGTCGCGTTTGATTTGCTGGCGTGCCTAAGTGCAGGACGTCACGGCACCCTGAGAGGCTTGTTAATCCGGGCCTGGTGCTTTCCTTTGAAGAACGGCCAGCGGTCGGCCATGCCATATGTGGAACTGGCAGAACAAGCTTGGAGGGGCTGGAATGTCTTGTTCTGCAGTGTACAGAAACCTGGAAGGGGCTGATGCTCAATAGGGAAGCATCAGCTTTGCTTACAGAAGGTCCCAGTTTCAGCCTGGAAGACTGTGGCTCAGTGGCAGGCAGAAGGTCCCAGGTTCAATCCCCGGCATCTCCAGTTAAAGGACCAGGCAGGAGGGGATGGGGAAGGCCTTGATCTGAGACCCTAGCTCAGGGGCAGAGCCTCTGCTTGGCAGGCAGAAGGTCCCCAGTTCAATCCCCGGCATCTCCAGTTAAAGGACCAGGCAGGAGGGGATGGAAAAGGCCTTGATCTGGGACCCTGGCTCAGGGGCAGAGCCTCTGCTTGGCAGGCAGGAGGTCCCCAGTTCAATCCCCGGCATCTCTAGTTAAAGGACCAGGCAGGAGGGGATGGGGAAGGCCTTGATCTGGGACGCTGGCTCAGGGGCAGAGCCTCTGCTTGGCAGGCAGAAGGTCCCAGGTTCAATCCCCGGCATCTCCAGTTAAAGGACCAGGCAGGAGGGGATGGGGAAGGCCTTGATGTGGGACCCTGGCTCAGGGGCAGAGCCTCTGCTTGGCAGGCAGAAGGTCCCAGGTTCAATCCCCGGCATCTCCAGTTAAAGGACCAGGCAGGAGGGGATGGGGAAGGCCTTGATCTGGGACCCTGGCTCAGGGGCAGAGCCTCTGCTTGGCAGGCAGAAGGTCCCAGGTTCAATCCCCGGCATCTCCAGTTAAAGGACCAGGCAGGAGGGGATGGGGAAGGCCTTGATCTGGGACCCTGGCTCAGGGGCAGGGCCTCTGCTTGGCAGGCAGAAGGTCCCAGGTTCAATCCCCGGCATCTGCAGTTAAAGGACCAGGCAGGAGGGGATGGGGAAGGCCTTGATCTGGGACCCTGGCTCAGGGGCAGAGTGTCTGCTTGGCATGCAGGAGGCCTTCTATGCTGAAAGAGATCAGGGCCCTGCAGGGTCCAGAAGGCAGAGGTGATCCACCAGGCCTCCAGTGGGGGTCCAAGCAGAACATCTAGAAATGGTGGTCTCTGGTGCAAAACAGAAAATCTGCCCCCCAAGGGTCTCGAATGCCCCCCAGCTCAAATTAGGTGGGGACTACTGTAAGGTATTTTTTAAAGGTTTTAACGTTAATATTTGGTTTTCTTACAAGATTTGTTTTAAACCATATTGTTACCTGCCCGGAGTTCCGTATATAGGAAGGGCGAATACACAAATCACGTTTTTTATCATTCCGTTCAACGCAGCTTAATGTGTTCATGGGTCTTGCCATGTGCCTCTTAACAAATGCAGTTTTTTGTGGGCTCTGTGCCACCTATCTCTTTCCCCCTCTTTTTCTCCCTCTCCTGGCCTGTCATCCCTCCCTGTGCCTCAATGCTCCTTGATGGCCCGACAGATCTCCTCTCTTGTAAAGGATGAATAATACAGCACCGAATTTTGCTTGACAATGGGTGAAATCTGTTGAATAAGTTATCCTTCAACAATGGCCGCCCTCCGAAATGAATGAATGGAGGGGGAGGGCGGGGGCGGGGGCGGGGAGGCGGCAGGGAAGCAAAGCAGAGCGGCGGCAGCTGGATTCCCCCCCCCCTCCCGGGTTTCGCACTCGGGTGGCTAAGAATCTGATCCGGCGTGATCTTCACCCAGGGCTGTGAAATCAGACTGGAGTATTTGTGTGCTCTCTGCCTTTTGGTGGGGAGAGAGGGAAGAGAAAACAAAGGAGAGACAGGGGAGGAGGAGGGAGAGAGAGGAGGAATATGGGTAGTGGAGCAGGGGAAAGAGAGAGACAGTGAAGACTGAAGTAAAAGGATGAGAGGCAGGTGGGAGAGAGCGCAGGGAGGATGAGATGGAAGAGATCAGAAAGCGGAGAAGAGGATTTTGAACTAGAGAACACCTGACACAGGTATCATTCCTTGCACATAATGCACCTGTTCCTTGCACACTGGGTGCCCTCTTTGGCATTAACAAGCCCCGCGGACTCCCTCACCTGTCTCTCTGTGCCGCCCAAACCAGCATGATTTGCAACCCTCCCTTTCTGACTGAAAGTGAGTCCCTCTGGAGGAAAAGCAAAGGCATACTTCCCCATGCGCTAATGAGAGTCGGTTTTGGTGCGTTTCAAGTGTTCTCTTTTTCCCAGGGAGCAGGGGAATGTGGGCAGTGAGCCCCGTGGGGGATGAGGGGGTTAATTATGCCTGTCAAAGACCCCAGGGTTAGATAGCTGATTCCCACCTTCCCTATAAGTAATGGCTTTCTTAGGGCATCCGAACCAGGGAAGCAGAGAGGAGAAACTGAGAATCCCCCAGGGAAGTGCAGTTCAATCTGATTTTCTCCTTTTATTACGATGCCTTAAAGAGAAAAAAAACAACAACAACACTCCGCTGTACCGACTCCCTTGTTTGTTTATTTTCTAATTAAGGAGGCGGCCTTTTTTTGCGTCGGTAATATCTCACAGCAAGCAACAAAGTGCTCCCCAGAAACGTTGGCTGCTTAGGCCTCCAGAGATATTAGAGAAATCTTCCGCAAGGACCAGGCTGCCAGATGTCCGAAGCTAAACCCCCAGCGTCAAAAAGCTCCTGGTGGGTGCCGCAGTGTCACGTTGGGGGCCCCTGCGGATCTCGGTTGGTGTGCAAGGCCTGGTTCGTCACCTGCCTGCACACACATCCCCACTGTCCTGCCATCCCTGTGTCGGAGCGTTTGAATGAGGCACATCTATCCAGAGAGGGCGTGCATGGTGAAATTCTTAGCCCGCCTTGGTTTCATCCATCCCTACTCTGCAAGTAGGACCGGATACTCCCTCGGCATCTCAATGATGCCGGTTCCATCGAGTGAGCTCTGTCTGCCATCTTTCTTACTGGTGACAGTTTGGTGCAAAAACTCTATGTTAGAAGCTAATTCTACCATAGAGTTTTTGCACCCATGTTGCCCAATTTATTTATTTAGATTTAATGCCACCTGTTCCTATTCTGCATCATAAAAGTATGACATAGAAGTATTTTTAGTACCATTTTCTGTTCAGCCAGTCATGGGGATGAGCTGTTTTTATCTTAATTTTTGTTTGGACTTTCACCCTACCTACGAATTGCTCACAACTCAGTCTTCAAAGATGAAGGCCAACGCAACAGGATAAAAGAACGGGGCATCAAACAAGACCCTAGAAGCAGAAGATAGACAGACTTTTGTATTAAATTAGGAGATGGGAAGGGGGGCCAAGCTGTGTTTAGTAGGAGAATGGTTTCTCCGCCTTGCCAAATGTGAAATGCAGGATGAGAGCCAGTCGTGCTCTCTCAGCTGAACCCACCTCACAGGGCTGTCGTACAGATAGAACAGAGGAGAGGAGAGAGACGGAAGCCGTTTGGGGTCCCCACGGAAGAGAAATGAGGGGTGCAAATGAAATAAATAATGCCTGTGAAAAGATTTGGGATCAGTTCAGGTGGCTAGGGCGGAGAAATACCTGGAGATTTGGGGGTGGGGCCTGAGGAGGGCGGGGCTTGGGGGAGGAGGGACTTCTAGACACCTTGGACAAGATTCTGTAATCGGCGCCGTTCCGTCTTCATGAACGAGGAGGGCAAGGGGCCGGGGGGGGGGAGGGGAGGGCCAATCCGGCTTCTTTATCTAGGCTGTTTAAAGTTACTGTTGATCGATAAAATTAATTCCATTTATCCCGGCGTGGTTAAAGGGGGCAGCCAAAGGCCCCTTCGCCCTGAGGAGGAAACACAGGGCCGTTAATGTCATTTCTCCTTGTGTCCCTGATAGATTTTGTTTTTAGTATCTGCTCCGACCGATCCTCTGCCTGTTTCCTTTTGTTTCGCCTCCCCCCCCCCCAGCCCCAATTGCTTGTCTAATAAAGGCGATTATCTCTGGCACAAATCTCCTCCGTGCCTCCCTTCGGCTCCGGAGCCGTCAGTAATAATAGCTCCACGATGATGCTTTTAAAGGGAGATCTTTCACCGGCTGCTTGTCCCTCCTTCTTCCCTACCGGATAGATTAGAGGCTGAGGGGAGGGGCAGCCCCAGGCAATGAATGAGGCATCCAGGCTGCATTAGCAGGGGAGTTGATGGGACATCCTTGGAGGTGATGAAGGTAGACAGCAAGGTCCTGACGGGTTCCTGGTAATTAATGTCAGCAAAGAGGTGCCAAAGAGGTGCCACGGGGGTGGGAACATTGCCAGGCAGAAGGTCCCAGGTTCAATCCCCGGCATCTCCAGTTAAAGGACCAGGCAGGAGGGGGTGGGGAAGGCCTTGATCTGGGACCCTGGCTCAGGGGCAGAGCCTCTGCTTGGCAGGCAGGAGGTCCCAGGTTCAATCCCCGGCATCTCCAGTTAAAGGACCAGGCAGGAGGGGATGGGGAAGGCCTTGATCTGGGACCCTGGCTCAGGGGCAGAGCCTCTGCTTGGCAGGCAGGAGGTCCCCAGTTCAATCCCCGGCATCTCCAGTTAAAGCACCAGGAAGGAGGGGATGGGGAAGGCCTTGATCTGGGACCCTGGCTCAGGGGCAGAGCCTCTGCTTGGCCTGCAGAAGGTCCCAGGTTCAATCCCCGGCATCTCCAGTTAAAGGACCAGGCAGGAGGGGATGGGGAAGGCCTTGATCTGGGACCCTGGCTCAGGGGCAGAGCCTCTGCTTGGCAGGCAGGAGGTCCCAGGTTCAATCCCCGGCATCTCCAGTTAAAGGACCAGGCAGAAGGGGATGGGAAAGGCCTTGATCTGGGACCCTGGCTCAGGGGCAGAGCCTCTGCTTGGCAGGCAGAAGGTCCCAGGTTCAATCCCCGGCATCTCCAGTTAAAGGACCAGGCAGGAGGGGATGGGAAAGGCCTTGATCAGGACCCTGGCTCAGGGGCAGAGTCTCTGCTTGGCAGGCAGAAGGTCCCAGGTTCAATCCCCGGCATCTCCAGTTAAAGGATCAGGCAGGAGGGGATGGGGAAGGCCTTGATCTGGGACCCTGGCTCAGGGGCAGAGTCTCTGCTTGGCAGGCAGGAGGTCCCAGGTTCAATCCCCGGCATCTCCAGTTAAAGGACCAGGCAGGAGGGGATGGGGAAGGCCTTGATCTGGGACCCTGGCTCAGGGGCAGAGTCTCTGCTTGGCAGGCAGAAGGTCCCAGGTTCAATCCCCGGCATCTCCAGTTAAAGGACCAGGCAGGAGGGGATGGGGAAGGCCTTGATCTGGGACCCTGCCAGTCTGACCACCCCCCGCTGAGCTTGATCAACCAAGGGTCAGATTCAGTACCCATCAGCTTCATGTGTCCATGTTTGCTTGGTGAAGTGAGTGGGGCTCGCTTGGGGTTTTTTTTTTTAGCAGGATGGAGGAAGACCAGGTGGTCACCTGGTGACCCTTTGCCTGCTGCTTCCCGCTCCTCCTGTTTAAATCCGAGCTGAACAGCCCAGCTAGCTCGGAGAGCCCTCTTGCAAGATGTAAATATTTAATGCCCGCAGCTACTGGTCCCTTAAATTGCTGCTTTTAAAGGTGTTTTCTGCTATTACTTGGTTTCTGCATTAACAAAAAAAATAAATACAATAACGGTCACGTGCTACGGCATTCTCCGCCGCTCGGCGTCTCTCCTCGCCCCCTCCCCGGCTGTAATTACTTTGGAATGGAGAGGTAGTTGGTAAAAGCAATTTTCCTTGCATTACAGGGAGAATTTGTCCCAACTTATTATTTGCTTTAACTTGGAGTATTTGGGGAGGGGGCTAGAGGGGTTTTTTATACATGCTACAGCTCTCATGCCTGATTCCTCCTCCACTTCACCGATGCAGGATCACTGCAGCATGGCCAAGCAGGGGAAGGCTAAAGGGAGCTTGTGCTGCAGATTGGGTGCCTCTACCTCAAAAAACCCATGCCCCCAGTGGGCGGAGAAAGGGAAGGTGATTGTAAGCCGCTTTAGGACTCCTCAGGTTGTGAAAAGCAGGGTGTAAAAACCAACTCTTCTTTGAGAGCCTGCTGGGTATCGCGGTTAAGAGAGTCAGCCAGGTTTGATTCCCCGCTCCTCGATAGTCAGCCAGCTAGGTGGCCCTGGGCCAGTCACTGTTCTCTCAGAGCTTTCCCAGAGTGCCCTCTGTGGGGAGAGGCAGGGCAGATGATTGTAAGTTGCTTAGAGACCCCTTCAGGTTGTATAAAGCGGGGTACAAATGCAAGCTCTTCTTCATGTGTGTTCAGGCAGGTTACTTGCTGGTTGGGCCTTGTCCTTGGTTCTGAAGAGCCCTATTATGCAAAAGGCCCCTGCTTTTCTTCTTGAGCCTTGCCAAAGGAGTACAGCTCCCGAGCAGGAGAACACATTTAAGTTCGTCGCTTTCTCTCTTTCTGGGGGGCAACAAAGCAAAATGTTCCTGAACCAGGCGTTGAACAATACCCTTTACAAATTGCACGGTCAGTATGTCAACACTCTCTCCCCCCGACAGCAGGATTGCGTCGAAGAGAGCCGAGCTCTGTTTTCGCGTCGGCTCTCCTTAACGGCAAGTGCGGGGAAAGGCAATAATAGAAAGATCACGGCATCCAAACCCGGCTCCTGGGAAGAAATGTTTTCTTTCAGCTCTCGGCTTCCCGCAGAGGAGAGAGCGTCTCTTTGCAAAAGGGAAACTCCCGTGCATGGTTCTGGGGACAATTTAGGGCGTTTGGCAAAACCACAGTTTTTAGGGGAGAGAGTCAAGATCTGACTTGACGAGAATCTATCGAGAACACCTTAGGTTCGGGGGATAAAACGCTGTTTTAGGGGATATTTTGGTCCACTAAAAGCTTTGTCCTCAATGTCATGTCAGCGTAGGGTTGCCATCTCTGGGTGGTGAAATACCTGGAGATTTGGGGGATGGAGCTGGGGATGGGTGGGATTTGGGGAGCAGAGGGACAAGGCCCCAAAGTACCCCCTCCAAAGCAGCCCTTTTCTCCAGGGGAACTAATCTCTGTAGTCTGGAGAGGAGCTGTAATTCCAGGGGATCCCCAGGTCCCCCCTGGAGGTTGGCATCCTTCATGTCCCAGCCCAGTCTTTCCTCCTGCCAATGTCACCCTCTCTCCGTCTCTCTCTCCTGGCTCCAAATCCAGACTCCTGCTCAAACAGGAAATCTTAATCTTCCTAATTTGCACACGTCCTCCAAAGGCACGCTTGGCAAATAAATGTGCAGAGAACGGGGCATGAGTCTAGAGATTTAGACGAATCCTGGGCAAATATTCTCTAGCCTTCGGCATCAAATCCACAGTCTGCTGGGTGACCTTATTAGAAAAGGGGGAACGTTCTCAGGACAGGAGCTGGGCCTGGGGACATAGGAACAGGAGCTGCAGTCGACACCTGCTGTCCATCATGTTTTTTGGGGGGGGGCTATTAGGCCTCCCCTGAGCTCTGCCTTTGTCCCTGATGTCCTTTCTCCACATTCCAATAGTTTGCTGCTTTCTGAGCATCTTAGGAAGGGGTGCCTTTGGCTGCAGTTAAAACCTGGGGCAATAAAGTCAATTCTATGTAAAAGGCATTGCCACTAAATGCCATTTTCCAGGCTAAGACATTAACTTCCTTCCTTCCTTGAATGTTTCACTCTCTTCTTTCCTTCCTTCCTTCCTTCCTTCCTTCCTTCCTTCCTTCCTTCCTTCCTTCCTTCCTGTTTGTTTTATGTATAATTTTCATTCTTTCATTCTTTCTTAGCTAATTTTAATCTTCCTCTTTCTCTCCCTTGACATTTTCCTTACTCTCTTTCTACCTTACTCTTTCCTGTCCCCTGTTTTCCTTCCTTCCTGCTTTGTGTATAATTCTCCTTCCTTCCTTCCTTCCTTCCTTCCTTCCTTCCTTCCTTCCTTCCTTCCTTCCTTCCTTCCTTCCTTCCTTCCTTCCTTCCTTCCTTCCTTCCTTCCCCTTGAAGGTCCTGTTCTTCTCCTTCCTCCCTTCCCTCTGTCACTGCCACCCAAGTCGGATCCCACGGGGAGAGTCAAATACAACCAACGGGATGGGGGGACCCCCAAGGAACAATACAACACTGTAGAGATCTGGAACGGAGCAGAAATCTGAGACAAAGCTGCAATGACACATTAAGTATTAATGTGACATGTTAAATGATGCTGAAAATTACAGAGGAGGATATTAGTTACAGCAACAGATGGCGTGAACTGTATACAGTAGCACACTCTATAGCCCTTAACTCTTTACCCGTGTAAAAAAAGCCCTCTTGGATAATTCCTCTTTCGTGGAAGTCACCCTTCTAAGTGCTGGCCAGGGTTGGCCATGCTTCCGAAATATGATGGGAATTTGGCTTGGCTGGGCTATCCAAGTTGGACTTTGTAGTACTGACTTTAAGAGTTATAACATTTCCTGGCCCTGCTGGTGGGCCTCCTGATGGCCCCTAGTTTTGGGCCACGGTGTGACACAGACTGTTGCACTGGATGGGCCTGATCCAACAGGGCTTCTCTTCTGTCTTCTTGGTGCTTGAGGGGCCTTCTGGAGTTCTGGCCCCACTGGGGGACCTCCTGATGGCCCCCGGATTATGGCCACTCTGCCCCTGTCCTTGCTGGTTGATCTCTGTGATTGGAAGAAGTGAGCAGGGACTCATGAAAGTTCCTACTGTGCCACAAAGTTGTTTTTTTTTTTAGTGTTCTCCTCCTCTTCTTCTGTTTAATTTGGGCACCGAATCTCACAGAGATCCATATTACTGGTAACTGTTGATGTTGGGGGATGCTCATTTGTGTGCTTGTTCCAGAGTCCCCAGATGGGGTTCCACACGACCTCCCAGACCCATCCCAAACAGAAGCATTCCTACATATGCTGCCTTTGCTATTCCCATAACGAACTGTGCAATAAATGCTCTTCAGTATTCATCGGCATCTTTAGGATGCTTTGGGCTGATCCTGTGTTGAGCAGGGGGTTGGACTAGATGGCCTGTATGGCCCCTTCCAACTCTATGATTCTAGGATTCTAGATGGCCTGTATGGCCCCTTCCAACTCTATGATTCTGACTCTAGGTGGCCTGTATGGCCCCTTCCAACTCTATGATTCTATGACTCTAGATGGCCTGTATGGCTCCTTCCAACTCTATGATTCTATGATTCTATGATCTACGATCTTTCATTTGCACTCCTGTCAACTCCTGCGGCGCGGTGCCTCTTCAACATCACCAAGACGGCCCCGTCACATTATGCACTGACCCTCTGAGGTCGAAGCTTTACCAGCGGTTTGGATTCCTGCTGATAAGCGGCCCCTCTTGGCGGAACCGTAGACCCGTCCTGCGGCCTCCTGCCCCTCACTTCCTCGTTGCTTCATCATCTTCCACAATGGAGCGCTTTAGTCATGGCTGTTTAGCTCCTTGGCTGATAATCTTTAAATCAATTTCACGTCTACCTGCGTTCCTCCTAATTGTCAATGGAGCGGGTAGATTCAGTTAGCGCTTGCGGCTGGGCTGGCCGGGGTGAGAGCTGTCATTTGCGATTGGCCCGTCATTCTGAATGGCTCCTGGAGCCAGAAGGGGATTCGGATATATGTCTTAGAGCCCACCTTCCAAAGTGGCCATTTTCTCAGGAGATCAACTACCATCCCAGGAGATCTCCAGACACCACCTGGAGGTTGGAAACCCCATTTATTATGGTGCTGACATGCCCACTTTTGACTTTTGAGCACCTTCTCCGTGACCCCCTCTGATCCTCCGCCTCCCAAAATTCAAAGGAACTCATCCTAAAAACAACGGGAATTTCTTATTCGATCAACACAGATATGTGGCACGTGGGGGAAACAGCTAATGTTTGACATTAAAGAGAGGGTTCCCCAGGTCAGTTCTCAGTTTCCAACATGCAAAAGAGAGCGACAGAAAGGGCAGGGGCAGCCATCAGCAAGAGGTGACCCATGACCCCCTTTCCAAGGGTTTGCAGGCCACTTTGGGGTGCCGAATCACAGGTTGGGAAACGCTGACCTAGAGGAACTCAGCTGGGGCTGGAGAAAGGGATCCGGTGTTTCGTTTCCTTGGCCTGTGGATAAAAGCTGTGTTGGATTTGATTTTTCGCGCGCACCTGGCCGGCTCCGTTTCAGAAAGGCAACAAAGCTCAATCGCTGTTTCCCCTGCTGCTGAACTACCTGAAGGGCAAACCTCGCGGCGTTTCTGGTCAGCTCCCTCATTTGTTTGTTTCCCTCTGCTCAAATTGCTTTTAGCCGCTGCATGTCAAGATAGCTTTTGCATACTGCCAATTATTTTGTGTTGAGGATATTTGTTGGGTGCACTTTAGGCTTCTGGGGGAGTGTTTTTTCTGGTTTATATTTCAAAGAGGACTGTAAATCAGCTTTGAAGAAGTGTGGTCTGGGAATAAATCCATGTTAAAATGGCCGTGGCTGAACTCACCCTAGAAACCTCTGAAACGTTATTTCTTCTTTTTTCTCACTAGCCTTCTGCACCTGGGAGCCATGAGCTGTTCTCAGCATCCAGCGACTCTGGGGAATAGACCCCCGTCTGCTGGAGCTCAGGACTTCTAACAGACCTTGCTGTGGGAAAGAGGATTTGGACAGAGCCCCAGAAGATATAGGGAGGGGACCAGACAGCAGGCGGCTCCCTTGGACTCCGCTCAACGTCTTGGGAATTCTACCAAGGTAAGACCTCTCTGTCTTCGTTTGGGCTCCTGTCAGAATGTTTTTGTAGTAGTTTATTACTTCGGCTGTATCTGTGCCCTCCTTCCCTCCCTTAGCCCTGAGTCCTATTCTCCTTCCTTCCTTCCTTCCTTCCTTCCTTCCTTCCTTCCTTCCTTCCTTCCTTCCTTCCTTCCTTCCTTCCTTCCTTCCTTCCTTCCTTCCTTCCTTCCTTCATAGTCTAAAGCATGGCTTTTCCTATTGGGGCTGCAAATGATGCAAAATTGCTTGGTTTCCAGAAGGACATGGCTCTTGATGCTCAACATGTTTGGAAACAGGGTTCGGATTTCCCGAGTGTCTTCTTTGCTGCGTGCAGCCCTGGCTGTTCCCCCTCTCGGGGTGGTGTTCCTGAGCCTTCTGTGGAATAAATAATGGCAGCAGTGGCCATGGGTCCCTTTCAGTGGCTTTGTTTGGTCAATCAATGGCAGACCTTCCTGGGCAGGAAAAGATCTTGCTGCCTTGGGGACTTTGAGATTAGATTACTGCAATGTGCTCTACCTGGGACGGCCCTTGATGACTATCTGGAAGTGTCTGTTGGTGCAGGATGCACCTTAACCCTAAGATCCTTCCTTGTTTTGTCGGATGCTTGCGGTTGGACTAGTAAGTTTGTTTAACATCGTCAAAACAGGCCCAACCAGTGGAAAACAGCATTGCTCTGATATTTCCGCCACGCTCAATCGGCCATTAAGCGGCGATAGCCTCACACAACGGAGGGGAGAAAGTGAACAGGAAAAACCACGCAGAATGGGTGCTTAAGCCGGAAACACCAGCAGGAGTGTCTGTCCATATGTGGTGGCAATGTCCAGTAATGAGTCTGAGGAATTGATTAAAAAACACAGAAATCAGAAAGAAAAATTGTAACAGAGAAGCTAGATCCCTCAGTTCAATTAGTTCTCCTTAATTTATTCCTGCTCAGTATTAGCAGAAAACTTTGGTGCATTTTCTTCTTGTAGCAGCCAGGATGATAATTGTCACAAATTGAAAAAAAAAACACACAGAAACTTTTATATTGGGTAAATGGAGAAATAAAATAAGGCAATTTAAAATTTGGGGAAATTAGCAATAATTTTGTAAGTAATTCAAAGGGGAACAAAGGAATGAGGATTTCAATAAAGTTTGGGTTAATTTAATTAATTATGTAAAGAAACGTTCAGATTGTAATATATGTAAAATGGTAATATAATTGGAGACTTGAGGTAACGAGTCATGGATTTGCATTGTAACAAAAATGACGCCATTTTAGGAATCGGAATACAGATTATTTGTATTCTCTTCGGCGTTTCTCTCTTTTTTTGTCCATATGGTCTTTAGCTTTACATGTTGTTTTCCTTCTTGAAATTAAATTAAATTAAAAAAAAAAGAAACCACGTAATTTAGCACGTGTGGAAGCACCCGCCATGTGCTTACAGATGCCGCGGACTACGCAGGTGAGGTTAACATTCATGCATGAGTTCATATGGGCTCCGCCAGAAAAGTTAAATATTGCTGGACTCAGGAACATGGTTTGCATATTGCTGGACTCAGGAACGTGGTGAACATTTGCTGAGCTTGTGCAGAGCGGTGAGGAATCTCTGTGCAATCACGTGGCTTTTGCAGGAGAGGTTAATGGTGAACTCATGCAAAGGGGCAGCAGACCTTCATAAGATCATGTGTGTGTTTATGTGGCCAACACACGAAGAAGAAGAAGAGTTGGTTCTTGTATGCCGCTTTTCTCTACCCGAAGGAGGCTGAAAGCGGCTTACAATCGCTTTCCCTTTCTTCTCCCCACAACAGACACCCTGTGAGGGAGGGGAGGCTGAGAGAGCCCTGATATTACTGAAGAAGAAGGAGAAGAGTTGGGTCTTATATGCCGCTTTTCTGTACCCAAAGGAGGCTCAGAGCGGCTTACAATCTCCTTCCCTTCCCCTCCCCACAACAGACACCCCGTGAAGTGGGTGAGGCTGAGAGAGCCCTGAGATTTTCACATTCATGTGCTTGTTTATGTGGACGACGCAGGAGAGGTGGACGTTACAGGACTCATGCAGGGGGGCGGCAAACCCTTATTCTGCTTTATCCCCAGTCTTGGTGTGTCAACGCAGCCCGCCCCTCTCCCTTCGTTAGGTTCTTAACGAGGCTGGGTGGACTTGGATTGTTGCAACTGGCTTGGCTCTTCTGATGTGCCTGTGATCTAATTTTCAATAATTTGTCTTAATAAGGCCCCCCGGAGTTCCCAGAATAAACCATGCATCCTCTCTGCCCCCAGAGCTCACAGGCCCGGAGGGGATACGAGGAGGTTTCATGCTCCGTGGGAAGGGGGCCTCGCCAAGCTTCAGGGAGCTGCAGATCATTAACGGAGTACTGTTCAGAAGTGACAGGGCTTTCTCACTGCGGCACACACCCGGTTATTAGCACTGGTGCTCAGTAAATTTACTTTTCTGTCCCTGCCCGTTCCCTGCTCGGCTTCCCCCAATCTTTTTAGGACCAGGCAGGAGGGGATGGGAAAGGCCTTGATCGGGGACCTTCCCAGTAACTCAAGAGAAAATCTTGAGTCATTGCTGATCTTATCTGCCCAAATGCAAGAGACCAAATAGGGAGGGGTTATGAGACTGGAGGAACCTGAGAAGGGTCTAATGCTCTGTAATCCCCCCTCCAAATAGCCATTTTCTCCAAGGGGACTGACCTCTGGAGCTCAGTTGTAGCCCCTGGAGATCGCCAGCCTTCATTGGCCGTTTTACACAAAGCATCGGCCGGACGCTTGAAGGCCCTGTGCTGCCCTCTCTCCGGCAATCATAATTCGAGTGTTTCAGGGTTCCCCTCTCAGGAATTAGGCCGTGCTCTTCATTTCTTAAGTGCCCTTGACTGCAGGCAAAGAGGCAATTTCTTGATTTGGTTCGCTCTGAAGTTCTGGGAGGAGCGACCGGCATTTCCCTGAGGAAACTCCACACCCGCCAGGCTCTCAGCCTGAAACGGGGCTTCCAGCGCTGGGGCGGGAAATACCTGGACGTTGGGAGGGGGCGGAGCCTGAAGCAGGCGGGGATTGGGGAGGGGAGGGGCTTCAGGGGGTACCCTGCCTTGGAGCCTACCTTCTCAGGCAGCCGTTTCCTCTGGGGGTAACTCCAGTTGCCGCCTGGAGGTTGGGAACCTCCTGGCCATGGCAGTTCACCAGAAACCTCTGCTGTGACTGCTTTGTGACCGAAAATCTAGATTCGAATCCAGTAGCTCATTAGCTCAACAAGACTTGGCCGGACGGACGGACAGACAGGGAGGGGATGAGGTTTTCAGAATCAAAGACCCCTTCCTCTCTGAAAACCTCACACACCCCCAATCTAAGGTGTTACTGGGGTCGAGTTTGGCTCTTCTGTTGCGCTTCGACATGCCTACACAGTTCTCTTAGAGCTGTCCTCACGGAGCAGTTCTCTCAGAGCTCCCTCCGCCCCACCTGCCCCTGTTGTGGGGAGAGGAAGGGAAGCTGCTTTGGGAATCCCTCGGGCAGTAAAAAGTGGGCTGCAAAAAACAGGTCCTCTTCCTTCTTCTTTTCCTCCTCCTCCTCTTCCTCCTCCTCCATTTATTCCTTGCAGTGTGTTGAATGTTACCATCCCAGGCCTTCCCTGAGAGCTCTTAGAGAAAAAGCCAGATCAACCAACCCAATGAGGTTGCTTCCGGCTGAGAGCTCCCCTCTTTAGCCCCCTCGTTTGCCCAAAGAGTTATCTGACTCTTTTGCATGCCTCCCCCCCCCCCACAAACGGCTTTTGAATAAAACCTTTCAGCTACCTTGTTAAACCCTCCGCCCAGGCCGCTTTTCAGGGCAGAGTGATTTATAGAGCGGCCCTTAACATTTATTAACTTCTAAATCATTTCGCCCGGTCAGCGGGCATCTCGCCTTCTCCCCGCCGCGCTCTGCAGCCGAAGCCGGGGCTTGTGTTTATTTCATGATTTTCCTGCAGAAGTGGTCCTTTTCGGGTTGGCTCATCTCCCGTCAGGCTTGCCGGCCTGATGTGGGGGGAAACGGCTAGGCAGAGGAGGGTCAGGAGACGGGCGGCGAGGGGGAGACAGGCTGGGGGAAAGACCAAGCCAAGATTAATGTTCTGGAATCCGGCAAGGACACCTTGAAGGTAAGAGGATGACCTTGAGTGTGTCCACCGGCTGGAGGCAATATATATGCAAAAAAGGAAAGTTTCCAGAGGCTTTTGACAAGTTGGAACAACTTTGGCTTCCCAGCCGAGAAAAGGAAGAAAAAGGACACAGACGCTTTAAAAAACGAGCAATAATCTCAATTCCTCTGGGCTATGAAATTCCTGCAGGTTTGGGGCCATGGAGCCCAGGGAGGGTGAAGTTTGAGGACTGGGAGAAGGTCCAAAGCGGAAGAGGGCCCCCTCCAAAGCAGCCAAGTTCTTGAGCGGGATGGATCTCTGTTGCTCTGCCTCTAATTCTGGGAGATCTCTGCCTGGAGGTTGGCAACCGTACCAGTGCCCTGTGTTGGTCTTTGCAATCTTTTTCATTCGCTGCATACACTTAAAGTCTGCAAAGGGCTTGTGGTTATTTCAACCTACGATCCCCCTTTTAAAACAGCCGTTTTCTCCCGGGGTTCTGGTCTGTATTGCCTGGGTTTGTAATTCCGGGGAAGAATCCCAAATACAATGCCTTTTCGGTCCATCCACCCCCCCCCCAATGCTTTTTGGAAACAAGTTGGGTGGCTCTGCCTCTAAAAATGCTCCCTGCAAGCCAGGTGTGCATGTGCGCCTTTAAATAATGCATCCCATCTCTGTTGCTTCCTGTCAGTTTGCCCTGACCTAGGAACGAAGCAGGAGAGCAGTTTCAGAGGTGTAGAAGTTCAAGGAAGGAGAGCAGGGCTGTTTGGTCAATAGGTCAGGGTCAAGGGAGCTGGGGGTCAGCAGGCTGAGAGAGTTGCTAGTCTTTTCAGAGCTGGACTCTGAGGAAGCCAGCAGTTCAGGCAGGCCTCCAGTTCTGCGAAGACAGCTCTTCCCGCCCTGAAATCGGTTTCTGCATTCCCTTTTAATTCAGCGGTGGATTCCTGTGCCGGGCTGCTGTTGTTACGGCTAGCCCCTTTCCGTCATTACCGGTATTGTTTACCAGTATCTGTGTTGTAGCCGCTCTAGATGTCATCTAGGTGGCACCTGTGTGCAGGTCTTCTGCAGCTAGCTCCGCCTCCCGAGGCCGCCATTTGCGGATTGTTTCCGCCTCCTGTGGCAGCCATTTTGCCATTGCCACTCAGTGTCAAGATGTCAAAGGTACCTCTCCAGGTTGGAAAAGTTTGGGGACATTTTGGGAGTAGAGTTTAGGGCTAGTATCCAGGAGACCTGGTTTCAAATTCTCACTCTGCCATTCAGCTCCCTTGACAGAGGCCCTCCCCCACTTTCTAAGACAACTTTTTGTCATGGTTAAGAGCCAGGACTTCTAATGTGGAGAGCTGGGTTTGCTTTCCCACTCCTCCTGTACGTGCAGCCAGTTTGGTGACCTTGGGCTAGTCACAGTCCTGTTGGAGCTGTTCTCACAGATCAGTTCTCTCAGAGCTCTCTCGGCTATCTGGGAGGAGAGGAAGGAAAGGCCACTTTGAGACTCCACCAGGCAGTGAAAAGCGGGGCATAAAACACCAACTCTTCTTCTTAAAACTGAGCAAACACCAGAGAGATTATGGTGCTCTTGAGCGCCACCCTGGTGACCTTGGCGGAGGTCAACACTTCCATTTCCGGGCTGCAGTCATCCCGGCCTCCGTAACCGACTGGTGGAAGAGGTTTCTCCAGGGCTTTTCCATGGTAGCCCAGCAACAATTCCTTTGGGTAGATGCTGGAATGCTGAAAATTGCCCACGTTTCTAAAGCTGCGGAAAGGGAGACGCCGCTGTCTGCAAACGTCACCCCTGGTTATACGGAGGGATGAGGAGGAATAATAAACATCCCCAAAGGCAATGAGATTTATTGCAGACGTCGACAGCTCCCGGACGATTGGACAGTTCCTGGATTGGGGGGCGTGACGGCAATTAGAAAAACAAGTAATTGGTTTGGACCGCCGGGTCCCCCAGTGTGGCACCAGCTCTGCCGATGGTCCTGGCCTTGCCTCCTCCCTCTCTCCTTCCCACCGAGAGCTCTTGAAGAGCTCCTTCGGACGTAGCTTGGCCGGGCAATCAAAGCTCTAATGAGCTCTCCCAGGAAATGAATGGCGTTCTACGCAGCAATCTCGCCGCGCCAAGTAAACAGCACCCTGATGCTTCTTGGGGCCGGCCCTGCCGTGATCACAGTGGGCTCTGAGCCGAGCGCGGGAGGCGAACTGGGGACTGGGGTAAGGATGCCAGCCTCCAGGCGGGACCTGGGGATCCCTCGGAAGTACAGCCCCTCTCCAGACTGCAGAGATCAGTTTCCTTGGAGAAAAGGGCTGTTTGGGAGGGGGGACTCTGTGCCACTGGAGCCCTTTGAGATCCCAGCCCTCCTCAGGACCTCCAACCGAGACCAGAGTCAGATAACTCTTTGGGCAACTCTTTTTGTGGTTCTCTGATCGTCCCAAAGTGACATCCCGATCTTTGCAATTCCCCCCAAACAGCCTGGACATTGCAACAATATTCCGAGTGTCCAGTTGGTCAACAGGCTTGGCTCCTTTTCTCGACAACACCCTGCCTTGCCGTGTTAGAAGGGTCCCTGCGAGTGGCATGCCTTTGTGGTCTTCTACAGCAGGGGTAGTCAACCTGTGGTCCTCCAGATGTCCATGGACTACAATTCCCATGAGCCCCTGCCAGAAAACGCTGGCAGGGGCTCATGGGAATTGCAGTCCACGGACATCTGGAGGACCACAGGTTGACTACTCCTGTTCTACAGAACTGGTTGCTGCCGAATATTGGGCACCCTCAGGACTTTGGGATTCAGATGCTAGAAATTGAGAAGCCCGGCCTCCTCGGAAACTTGAGCTGGTGCAACCAACAGCGTACGGTCCCTCTGTTCTATTATTCAGGCAGCTCTCTCAGTGGGGGCTCCCAGCTAGTTAAATTTGTAACTAGGCCCATTCTTTCTCTCCTTTTTTTTTTTTAACGTATAATAAGTTATAATTTAAGATTTTTTTTCCCACTGGGAACTGTACTCTCTCTCTCTCTGGTTTCCTCAAGACTCCCTCATTATCGGGTTTTCTGCTCCGTCACCTTGGGAGAAGCAGGGATCTGGTGAAGAGAGGAGGTTCTTGTCATATTATCCGCACCGTAGCCTGTCTCACGTGGATCCATGCAGCAGAGATCAGTTCCCCTAGAGAGAGAGAGAGAGAGAGAGAGAGAGATAGATAGATAGATAGATAGATAGATAGATAGATAGATAGATAGATAGATAGATAGATAGATACAGTATTTGCTGGCGTATAAGACTACTTTTCCCCCCTGAAAAACATGCCTCCAAGTGGGGGGGTCGTCTTATACGCCGGGTGCACTTCAGTTGGGATAGACATAGTGGCCCATAGTGGCCCATAGTACTGTATTTTGAGTGGAAATGTTGAGGGGTCGTCTTACATGCCCAGTCGTCTTATACGCAGGCAAATACGGTAATTTGTTTGTTTGTTTGTTTATCGAAGTTGGTTTGCCCCTGCGTAGCCCCCCTGGTATTCCTTGGAGGTCCCCCTTCCAAGCTGACCCTGCTTAGCTTCCGAGATCTGACAGGAAGGGGGGGGGGGTTGGAAGGGGATTTTATTATTGTGTCGCCATACTGTGATGTTTTTAAGTCTTTTAATGGGAGTTTTAATGGGGTTTCAAGACACTGTGACCCGCCACAAGCCATTTGGGAGTGGCGGGAAATAAATCGAATGAATGAATGAATGAATGAATGAATGAATGAATGAATGAATGAATGAATGAATCTGTTTTCCCTGGGCTTTCTATGTACCCTGGAGAAAATAGCCACTTTGGAAGATGGGCTCCTTGACAATTATATCCCATTGAAGTCGCGCCCCTCCTCAAACCCCGTCCCCCCCCAATCTCTGGGTATTTCCCCAGCGTTAGTGGACGGCACGTTCTCTATCCTGCGGAAAGCACCTCTCGGCCTAAACAGACCTCCCCGGGGAAAACCCGCAAGCGAGCTGGACAGGTTGGCTCTTTAATATAACCGAATCTCGACGGGGGGGGGGAAACACAAACCTTAAGGGCTGGCGATTAATTTTATAAGGGAACACTTAACTAATAAACAAGTGCCTGCTAAGCTCTATATTAATTTAAGCTAACGAGGTCCTGTTAGAAAGCCGTGATGGATCAGGAAAGCTCACGGAACATCCACGCCAGAGAGAGGGAGAGAAACGCAGCCCTCCGCCCAAAACCTCAGGCTGGGTGTCATAATAATTTACTTACAGTGAAAAGTAATTCATAAGCCACGCCGTACGACGGGGAAAGAAGAGCCGCGGACCCCCCCCCCCCCTCGCTTAATAATGGGATCGATTGCTGAGGACCCATGTATCTTAATTCCACTTGGGTTTTCCTTTTGCGGCGATAAATGGGGTTTTCTTAGGAATAATAGGACCCATTAATATGTGTTTTCGTCGGCTTTAATTTCCTGCCTCTGCTGCGGGCGGGGCTGCATTTGCGCCAGCCTCATGTCGTTGCAAATCCATAGGGCAGGAAACACAGTCCTGGAATATAAATGTGATTTTCCAGAAAGTAAATAGACATACAGAAAAAGGGGAGGGAGGTTATACGTAACAGTTAGGGACCATTACTCCTTGTAGAATTAGAATAGAATAATAAAGATCTGAATTATCCTCGGAATCTGGCAGAGCTGGAAGAGACCAGCAAGAGCCAGCCGGTCCAGCCCTCCAACCTTTTCCGGGACTTAAAAATCATACCCTCCTGGACAGGTGCTCTTCCAGTCTCCTCCCCAAAACTTGCAACTCCATCACTCTCTGAGGCCATCTACAAATGGCCCTCCCCATCAGCTTTATGCCCCACCGAGGCCCTTCCCTGTCCCAAATCCCACCCACCCCGAACTCAGAGCCCGTAACCCTGCAGGCAGAGCCCTTGTGCACAGTAAGATTTCCGAGCACCACATGCAGCGATGGGAAATTTCAAGCACCGCTCAGGTTAGATTGACTGAGGCCAATTTCAGATTTATGCTTCTAATAACACCATTAATTCCCCCCCAGTAATAATATTCAATCTTCCTATTTACAGCTGGCATCATTCATAAAGCCCCCGAGTAATTTGCAGGCTCTGTGTGTAGATCAGCGGTTTGGCTAAGGAGAATTGGTCCTCCTTAACCTGCAAAGCAACCGGAGGGGTGGGGGACGAAGAGGCATTTAAAGGGCCCACCAAACAGCTGATTGTAAAGATTGCTCCCCCTGATTCCTCCCAGGCTAAGGAGAGCTGGGGGGTGGCATTTAAAGGGCTTGCCTAGCAGCTGATCCCCAAGATCAGCTGTTCGGTGGACGATTTCTCAACCAGCTGAATCAAGCCGAAATCGATTCGGGCTTCTCTGATCTAGCTGGTTCAAATTCAGGGGATGTTCGATTCGGCTCAGATAAACCCCAAAAGCACCCGAATCAGCATCGATTAAATTATTTTCAGGCTTATGCTAGTTGAATCGCCCATCCCTAAGAAGAAAAAGTTAAACCCACCAAATGTTCCTTTTTTTCTGGGATATAGCAGGATGCATAATATTATCAGGGTAGGCGGTTGGGTGGTTCCATCAGCGTATTTTCATCAAAAGGGGATTAGAGGGATTCATGGAGGAAGCCTTGGTGTCTAATACAACCTCTATATTCCTGCATTGTGCTGGGGGTTGGACTAGATGACCCTGTAGACCCCTTGCAACTCTATGATTCTATGATTGGGGCAGACATTCTCTGAATCTTTGTGCCAGGGGAGGACCTTGGCTTCTGTGTCCTCTTTTTGGACCTCTAGGGCAACTGGTTGGCCACTTTATTAGACAGGATGCTGGACTAGATGGACCCCTGGTCTGACCCAGCAGGGCTCTTCCGATGTCCTTATGTAGACCTCAGCCTTTCTGTCCTGTTGTTGGCCCTGCAGAGGAACTGGTTGGCTCCTGGGTGAGACAGGATGCAGGACTAGATGGAACTTCAGTGGTCTGACCCAGCAGGCCTCTTCTGATGTTCTTGTGAAGGCCTTGGCTTCTCTGCCCTGTTGTTGGCCCTGCAGAGGAACTGGTTGGCCCCTGGGTGAGACAGGATGCAGGACTAGATGGGCCACTGGTCTGATTCTCTTCCTACATCCATTTTGGTTTCTCTGCAATGCAATTTTGGCCAGACCATCACTTGGCGGCATCCGCATTTAACCCCCAAGCTTCCTCGAGGGGAGAGGCAGGTCTCAGTGCTTCTGTTGTGCTTTCTCTCAACTTGGAAACACTCTTATAATTTTTCTTTCCTCTGTTGGGAACGAAGGAACGGGCAAATTAAACCAGACTTCTCCCACCCCTGTTCTTTGAAAGGACACGGAACTGGAACGGCTTTCCCTTGACAACCAGGTCTGTTTACAGCTCTCTGCTGTATAAAAAAATCTTGACACTTCAATTATTTTCACAAGGCCTGGGTTTCCCCGCTGTGTATAGGGGAGGGGGGGGGGGAGAGAGAAAGAAAATCATGCTATTTGTTTGTTTTAATCTTATTCTGAAATGGAATATGGAAATGAGGATCTTCTAATGGATTGGGACAGAGGGGATCGCCTTCCTTCGCTCAGTAAGATTGGAAGTTGGCTGCAAGGACCCGAGAAACCAGACTGTGATTACAGATAGGACAAGTTCCTCCACTCCATTCCCTTATCTGTTTGGGAAAAGGGCTGGCTTTGAATTTCTTATCTGCTCTGCTTCGATTCCGATTTTGATTACAGTTCTCCCTTGTGAGAATCAGACCTCGGATTCTCTCTCCTTGCGTAGACAGAAATGCTGCACACAAAGATGACAAAACCCCAGGTCAAACCCACACAGAAAATGTCTACATGATGCAAACAAATGCACATGTAAGGTCCCCGGTTCAATCCCCGGCATCTCCAGTTAAAGGACCAGGCAGGAGGGGATGGGAAAGGCCTTGATCTAGGAACTCCAACTCTTCAGGTATTCCCAGGGCGGAGCTGGCAACCCACAGTGTAAAGTGGCTCCCTGTGCACTGGGGTTGGCGAATCTAACCTTCTAATCTAGCAGGTGTAAAAATGAAAATATACCTCCAAAGACCACAAGACGGGGAGAGACACAGACAGCAATTGTTTGTGCAACAGGCAGGAAATTCACAGCATCTGTTGGGGCGGGGACTCCATCCCTGTGCTCAGTGACCATCCACGGATGAAGGTCTACACTTCTACCGCCCGACGATCTATCCTCATAAAGAGCGGCAAGGCAGGGAGAGGAGAAAGGGCCGCAGTAGCAAGTAATGCCATAAATACATGCACAGGTTGTTTTTCCCCTTTTAAAAATAATTTCCCCAAGAAGCAACCGGGGGAGATGGCGTTTGATGAGGTTGGTGGTTATAGATGCACGGTCCCAGGGAGGAACAGACAGAGTTGTAATTCATCTTGCATTCAAGCTCGGGAGACAGCTGTGGGCATGAAGATTGATAGGCCGTGGAGGTAGGCGTGGACGGAAGGCCGGGGGAAGTGGGGGAGAGCCAGGTTGCTGTCCCCCAGGTGTGGCCTGTAGACCTGTACAATAAAATAACGTAAAACTTGTTGATTATTTATTACAGTGCCCAATTAAAAATGCGTTTGGTCTTATGTGCTGTTAGTTCTGTATAGTTTTTATGAAGTTTTTGTTGTGTTTTTAATTGTGCACTATAATAAATAATCAACAGGTTTTGCATTATTTTATTGTACAGCTCAACTTCTGAGTTCCTACCTGTTACGGTTGGGTTGTGTTCCTTTTTTGGCTTTGGGGTTGGGCTGTAGACCTCCCAGAATTACTGTCAGAATATGCAAGCTTGATTCAGCAGCATAAGAAGGACCCTCTACAGGGGGGCATTGCGGTAGATTTAGAATAACAGAATCATAGAGTTGGAAGGGGCCTCCTGGGTCATCTAGTCCAACCCCCTGCACTATGCAGGACACTCACATCCAAATCGTTCATCTACTGTAACCTGCCACCCCCTTGAACCTTCACAGAATCATATGCTAATTGTAGTTGGCATATGTAGATTATTCTGTTCTGTCCCCATGAGATCGGACTTTCCCAGGCTATTTCGATAAGGGCAGCTGCTACAATATCTGTGCATGTGAGAGCCAGCACAGTGTCGTTAAGAAAGGCAGCATCTAATCTGGAGACCCAGGTTCGATTCTCCACCTGCAGCCAGCTGGGTGACCTTGGGCCGGTCACAGTTCTCTCAGAGCTCTCTCAGCCACACTCACCTCCTGTTATGGGGAGAGAAACGGTAGGTGGTTTTCAGCCGCTTTGAGGCTCCTGCAAAAAACAGCCCTTCTTCTTCCTCCCCCTCTCCCTCTCCTCCTCCTCCTCCTTCTTCTTTGCTAGTCCAGCCCAATGAGTTTTCAGGAAACGTTGCCGGCTTCTTTCTTAAAATGTAGCTGTGTTTCCCTTCTCCTTCCCCCCACAACATTTATTTTATTCACGTCATGTGTACTACTCCTTCGCCCTAAAGGGAGGCTGGAAAGTTGCTTGCCTACTTTTTTCTTCTTTGTTTTACCCTCATCGTGGTCCCTTAAGGAAGCCATGGCTCATATCTATTTAGTATTAGAATTCGCCTTGATTTTCGAAGGCGCTGGTGGGCTTTTAAGCTACCCGCTCGCCTCCTGGAGGCTTAACTGGGGGTCCACAAAAATGGGCCCTGCGTGGCCCTCACTACAACGTAAAGCCTTGCCTTACGGCAGCGGAGAGAGAAATATTCTCCTCCTGCAAAATCGGTGGACCGAAGGCCCTGCAGCTTTATGAATATTTGAACACACCGCGCATAGATGACTCTTGCATATGAATGTAAGATACTCAGAAACCTTTTACAGAAGCTTATCTGTAGATCGGACGTCCCTGCTGTTATATATTTATTCCCACACCATATATGTAGGACTTCTTTTCTCCTTTAAAAAAAAAAAAACACATTACTGGGCTTTGCATTATTTCCGCCCTTCTTTTTCTGGTTATTTTTCGAAAAGGAAGATTTAAAAAAAAAACACCCTGCGAGGTAGGCTAGGCTGTGCGCGACTGGCCCGAGGTCTCCCAGCAATCTTCTTCCAAGGCAGGGTGGGCGTTCGAACCTGTGTTTCCTGGGGGCACGCTTCATCGTGGTCTAGAGCAGGGGTAGTCAACCCGTGGTCCTCCAGATGCTCATGGACTACAATTCCCATGAGCCCCTGCCAGCAAACGCTGGCAGGGGCTCATGGGAATTGTAGTCCATGGACATCTGGAGGACCACAGGCTGACTACCCCTGCTCTAGAGAAAGCCTGAGTAACCCAGTCACCCACGTGGTCTCCGGAGGGGAAGAAAAGGTTTCCAGCTCCTTTGACTTCAGGTTTTTTCCAGTTAAGCAGGTTTGGTTTCATGCACAAATGAGGCGGATTAGCCGGGAATTTGAGACCAAGCTGCTGGGGCAGGGAGGGGGGGATTTAATCCTCTGACTTTTCTGTGGTTGAAGCCTGAAGGTTTGATTTTAATAGTTTTAAGGATGGGGGGGGGGGAGCTTTGTGTTTACCGGCAGGAGGGGATGCCTCTCTCTCTCTCTTTCTCTCCCTGCAAGATTCCAGCCTCCCCACCCAGCAGAAGGTCCAAGTGAAATCAAAGGTGGGAGAAACGGGGCATCCGGGTGCTTTTGTTATCAGCCGTTATTTCCCCAGCGTGTAGCAATCTCCGTGCTAAATGCGCCATGTTTTATGGAAGGTGCCCTTTTCTAAAAATTCCCGGCCCTTTTTGTTGGATATATCTTTGTCTGGAGCAGGGGGTCTAGCTGGCTGCTTTGCTTTCAAAAACTCTCTTCTTGGAAGCAGAAAATAGAAGATAAGAAGAAGAACTGGGTTTTTGGGGGGTAGATTCTGCCGTTCTTAACTATTACACACATCTGGCTCTCCTTCTTTATAGGAGAAAGCAACACAATTTTCCCTTAAAGAAAGAAGAAGAGTTGGGGGGGGGGGTTTGTAGACCACCTTTTACCACCCGAGGGAGCCTCAAAGGGGCTTACACTGAGAGCCAGTTTGGTGTCGTGGTTAGGAGTGCGGACTTCTAATCTGGCAAGTCGGGTTTGATTCCCCGCTCCTCCTCCCCATGCAGCCAACTGGGTGACCTTGGGCTCGCCACAGCACTGATAAAACTGTTCTGATAGAGCTGTTCTCTCAGGGCTCTCTCAGCCTCACCCACCTCACAGGGTGTCTGTTGCAGGGGCTCTTGCTCTCCTCTTGAACATTTGGTTTCAAGCATTTGTTGAGGGCCGTGATTCTCGTCGCTGGTTTTCTTGTCCTTGGAGATGCCAACTGAGTATCTTCTGGCCTCTGGAAGGAGTGGGGGACACAGATTTCTTTTCCAAGGAGAGAATCAAAGGACCTGCCCCTTCAGAACGGTTTTGGACCTTGTAGGTTTCCAGGGCTGCTGTCTGCCTGCAATGTATTTATATTTGTACGTGTCTGGTGGATGTGTTTTGGCTGACTTTTCCCCCCTCCCGAGACACAGCGTGGTGTTTTGAGCACCGGCAAAAGCAGTTTTGGAAAGACGGCTTTTCTCGTCTTGAACTCCCGGCACGACGGATGGCTAGGTGGAGGGGGGTCGGGGGGGTTGATGAGTCATGTCAACCATCTTGCGATTTCTATGAAGACAAAATGTTTCGGTTCTGTCAGAAGCTTTTCACGCATTCCCCCCCCCCCCCGATCCGTCAAGAGCTGTCTCTTTGCTTCTCCTCCCTTCCTCTGGCTCGTTTCCCCGGCGTTAGGTGTCTTTCTTTAAAACAAGAAATAAAATGAGAAAGAACTCTTAACGGTAGACATGACACTCATCAATTCTGAGAGAGACAGAGAGAGAGAGAGATTGCCTTTAAAGAGAAGATGCCACGAAACCTCTTTAAACCAGCTTGTTGCCAAAAATATGGGTCTCTGCCAAAGAGCTTCTCAGGGGAAAAACATCAGCGACAACAAACAACCCCCCGATTTCCCCCCTTCCTCTTAGAGATGCTTTCCCCACTGACAAACTGATCCTTATTCCACGCTGGATCAGACCCCCAACTTTGTTTCCTAGTGGTCAGGATGCCGATAAACCTTGTCTCCCTCAGCAGCCGGCATTCGGAGGTATGCTGCTCCTGGGTATGGAGGTTCCATCTCCTGCCACGGCTCGCAGCTGTTGATCGGGCAATTCATAAAGGAAAACAAATCAATGAATGAACTAGATTGGGCTGCGAGAGAGAGTGACGGGCATTCTGAGGTATACTGCTCCTGAGTGTGGAGGTTGCATCGGTCTGTTGACGTTTGCAGCCATCGATTGGGCTATATCTAAATGAGAATGAATAAAGTAGGCTGGGGTGTGAAGGAGTGTGCAGGCATGCTCATTTGACAGCTGGTGGCGTGATCCGGGGCATGCTGGATGCCCTGCCTTTGTGCTGTGTGTCTTGCAGGGAGCGATGGGCTGGTCCATGAAGAGGCCGTTCCACTGTTTGTCGTTGTGGTGCTTGCAGGCGGGTTTGTGTCCCTGATTCATGCCACAGAGCTGTGAGCGCTTCTGTTGTTTAACGACATGTGCAAACACAGGTACATAATGACGGCATTAAGGCATAATTGTTCTCAACGACGCTGTTTTGTGTAGAGCGACAACCCCCCAAAAAGCATGGCTGCTACAGAATTGCAATGTAATGGTTGTAAATAAAATTAGCGGGAGAATGGCCAATTAAGTTGTGATTTGTTGTCACTTGAGCCGAGCATGTCTGTTGGAATTTACATCCTGGCTTAAATTTGCCGTGAGGGAGGAGAAAGGTTGGCTTGTAGGCAAAAGGTCCAGGCGGCCGTGGGGAGCCTGGCTTTGAAGAGGCTGGTGGGAGGGGATGGGGAAGGCCTTGATCTGGGACCCTGGCTCAGGGGCAGAGCCTCTGCTTGGCAGGCAGAAGGTCCCAGGTTCAATCCCCGGCATCTCCAGTTAAAGGACCAGGCAGGAGGGGATGGGGAAGGCCTTGATCTGGGACCCTGGCTCAGGGGCAGAGCCTCTGCTTGGCAGGCAGAAGGTCCCAGGTTCAATCCCCGGCATCTCCAGTTAAAGGACCAGGCAGGAGGGGATGGGGAAGGCCTTGATCTGGGACCCTGGCTCAGGGGCAGAGCCTCTGCTTGGCAGGCAGAAGGGCCCAGGTTCAATCCCCGGCATCTCCAGTTAAAGGACCAGGCAGGAGGGGATGGGGAAGGCCTTGATCTGGGACCCTGGCTCAGGGACAGAGCCTCTGCTTGGCAGGCAGGAGGTCCCAGGTTCAATCCCCGGCATCTCCAGTTAAAGGACCAGGCAGGAGGGGATGGGGAAGGCCTTGATCTGGGACCCTGGCTCAGGGGCAGAGCCTCCCCAAATGGCCAATTATGGGCCTGGAGGGGGTGGGAAGGGGAGGAGCCCCAGGTGGGCGTGTCCACAGCTCTGCTTCTCAACTATAACTTGCAGGATCACTCCACTTCTGGGCTTTCTCAAAGCCTGAAGAACATTTCAGGGCTTTCACGGTGCTAAAAAGTTGAAAAAAGCTGGAATGGACCCCAGTCGGTCCCTGAATAGACCAGCTTCGTCTCACGGTCTTCATCTACCTAACGGGGAACCTGCTTGCCGATACTGAACATTGCTGCTGCTTAAGAACCCCTGGCATGCTTTGACGCACGATTCCAGCCTTCACTGGGACATTCAGAAGCGGAGAAGTCATAGCCCTCTGCCCCCTTTCCCCCCTGCCTGCTAGGCGGAAGCCATATTTCCTGCTTTCGTTGTTGCTCCAAAGAGTGATGATGAAAGACCCAGCGGCGGCCAGCGTGGTGTGGGAGGGCGGGAGATGAATCGTCTTTCGAGCAATTTTGCAACCTGGCGTGCGCGCCAGCCACAGAGGTCTGGCGAGGCAGCTGGTACCGCGGGAACCCCGCTGATGAGGCGGCAGCAGCTTTCGATCCGGTGATAAATTGCGATGGGCAGCTTTTTTTCCTTCGGTTGGTGATCCTGGACGAGCATCTGGTCCGTTGACCAGCAGATTTCTGTCTCTGGGCATCAGCCTTTCTTCCCTGTGAGGTGGGTGAGGCTGACAGAGCCCTGGTATTACTGAAGAAGAAGAAGAGTTGGTTCTTCTATGCCGCTTTGAGGAGTCTCAAAACAGCTTCCAATCACTGTCCCTTTCCTCTCCCCACAACAGACACCCTGTGAGGTCGGGGAGGCTGAGAGAGCCCTGAGATTCCTGCTCGGTCAGAACAGCTTTATCAGGACTGTGACTAGCCCAAGGTCACCCAGCTGGCTGCATGTGGGGGAGTGGGAAATCAAAGCCAGCTCGCCAGATTAGAAGTCCACACTCCTAACCACTACACCAAGCTGGCTCTCACCTAGCTTAGCTCCTTCGTGGGCAGCTGGTTTGCTCTGCTACTTCCCACTAATTTTGAGCCCCCTCCAGCCACCGGACACAAGAAAAGGAGGGAAATAAAATTGTTGGAGAGACGAGTCGCTTCCCTGGATTCTCAGACCTCTCTGCCAGAAGCATCGGCTCTCACTCGCCGTCTGATACCCCCCTATCGCTAGCTGAGCCCAGCTCGATTTGAAATTTAATGCCGAAAATGAACCGCTCTGCATCGTTCCTTCATTCCCCCGGTGCTGTTTCCGAGTCCTACTTGCTATTAAACAGGCAGAAGTGCCCAAATTACAGGGTTCGAATCACGCCAAGCCCGTGACTAATAGCGTGCGCGAGGAAGGATGTTTACCCAGCTATATTGACAAGAATATATCGGTTTCACGCGGATTACATTTGCAAAGAAGGTGTTGTGTTTTGAGCCTGGATGGATTTGAAGAAACGTATTGTGCATTTCTTCCATAAGTGTCGGAGGGAGGGAAGAAGGGGGGGGGGGGATTCTGAGAACCTCTAGTTGGCATCAGCCCAGGATGTGCCTGATATGGGTTGGAGGCAACCCATGACGATGATGAAGGCCTTGATCTGGGACCCTGGCTCAGGGGCAGAGCCTCTGCTTGGCAGGCAGAAAGTCCCAGGTTCAATCCCCGGCATCTCCAGTTAAAGGACCAGGCAGGAGGGGATGGGGAAGGCCTTGATCTGGGACCCTGGCTCAGGGGCAGAGCCTCTGCTTGGCAGGCAGAAAGTCCCAGGTTCAATCCCCGGCATCTCCAGTTAAAGGACCAGGCAGGAGGGGATGGGGAAGGCCTTGATCTGGGACCCTGGCTCAGGGGCAGAGCCTCTGCTTGGCAGGCAGAAGGTCCCTGGTTCAATCCCCGGCATCTCCAGTTAAAGGACCAGGCAGGAGGGGATGGGGAAGGCCTTGATCTGGGACCCTGGCTCAGGGGCAGAGCCTCTGCTTGGCAGGCAGAAGGTCCCAGGTTCAATCCCCGGCATCTCCAGCTAAAAGGACCAGGCAGGAGGGGATGGGGAAGGCCTTGATCTGGGACCCTGGCTCAGGGGCAGAGCCTCTGCTTGGCAGGCAGAAGGTCCCAGGTTCAATCCCTGGCATCTCCAGTTAAAGGACCAGGCAGGAGGGGATGGGAAAGGCCTTGATCTGGGACCCTGGCTCAGGGGCAGAGCCTCTGCTTGGCAGGCAGAAGGTCCCAGGTTCAATCCCCGGCATCTCCAGTTAAAGGACCAGGCAGGAGGGGATGGGGAAGGCCTTGATCTGGGACCCTGGCTCAGGGGCAGAGCCTCTGCTTGGCAGGCAGGAGGTCCCAGGTTCAATCCCCGGCTTCTCCAGTTAAAGGACCAGGCAGGAGGGGATGGGGAAGGCCTTGGCCTGACACCCTGGCTCAGGGGCAGAGCCCACCGGTTTTCGTGGGGACCAAATAAAGGAAAGGAGAACAACTTCAGCCATTTCGGGCCCCCTTTGGGAGAAAAGCAAGCGCGCAAACAAATGAAACCAACCAAAGCCAACCAATTTCAGCACTCCAAATAACAGCTCTCCAAATCCTTGCTTTGCAGTGTTTTATGGGGCTGCTCATTTGTACAGTGGGCGGGGAGGGGAGGGGGAGACGCTTGCAAAGCGAGCTGCAAACCTTCCCATCCTCTGGAATTAAGGTTTAGCAATTCTCTCCCGCACGGAGTAAATTTCCAAAGCAACTGAGCGAAGGGACCGGGGAAAATCCACTCGTCTCTATTCCGTTCCGTTTGCGTGACTGCCAGGGGAGTGTTTCCACCTGCACAAAGGTGCTCCGAACAGGACCAAGTGGGAGAGGCGCCTCTTGGCAGAGCCATGTTTGAAGGTGACTACTTATCTTTCAAAACACTCCGGTTTTTGACACCCTGCGCCTGAGACGGTGCCGCGCGGCCAGATTATGAGTCACACCGCAAAAGCACCGGGAGCCAAATTGGGCCGAATTGGGCGAACGTCCTCCCCAAATGCTCCCCACGCCCCGGCCAGTTTTGGACGAAAGCTGGAGCATTTTGTGCATTGCCAGGTGTTAAAAGAGGGAGGTCCAAAGAGATGTTGGAAGTCTCGAATGAAGACTTGGGGGGAGAAATCACACACTCTCTTCTATTTATAACATTCTCGCGTTTGTGAATTTAGCTTAACTGAGGATTGGGCCATATAGGAAACGTCCGTCCGCTCACCCGAAGCTGCCTTTTGCAGTCAGGAGTTCCCTGGCGTTTCCCGATAAGCCTTGATCTGCTCCTGTGGCATTCAGCAGCAGTCCAGAAGTTGATATAGCTTCAGCAGGTTCAGAAAAAGGGCATCCACCCATGTAACAGGGTCACACCCCTCTCTTTTCTCCGAGCTCCTCCATCCGCACCCAGGCCTCTGGCGGACACAACCTTGGCTCCCGTTGTGGCATTCGTGGTTGTTGTGAGGGACTTTCAGGACGCCCCCACATATACACACAATTTTCCCAAAAATGACAAGTTCTGAGCAGGGACGCCTTGCTCATTTGAAACCCTTGCACAGCCGTTCTGACTCAGTGCCCCGAACGGAACCCCAGGCGTTTTCACACCCACTAAATCCACTTTGTGTGAATTTCACAACTGTGAAATGACAAAATCCACTTGCCAACCGTAGCCGAAGTGGATCAAGGCTGTGTTATTTAGCCTGTGTGGCAGCACTGTTTGTAAGCCCACGGACATTCGGATTGCAAGAGTCAAGAGTCAAGAGTCATTCGGATTGCAAGAGTCAAGAGTCAAGAGAGAGCCAAGAGAGACGATCACTCCCTTGCATTTCTGAATCTCTCTGGCCACCGGGTCTTCAGTCAAGCCATCTCCCTCCTGTGCCGTGCACTTTCTCGGTTCTGGCCCAACCTTGGTGCAGAACCGCTCCCAGCCTGAGCAGTGACGGAGATCTCTCCCAGCCTTCCACCTGTGGCTGGCATCCCATGCGCAATCAGTGACTCTTCCCCCCCCCCCAGACATCTCACGATTGCTTAAACAGCTCATCTGGCTTTTGACCTGGAGGGATGTCACCGCCGAAACGGCAATGGGAGTTGACAGTTCCTAAGACACACGGCTTGGGTGCCCCCGGGCTCTTGGAGTAATCTGCCTTTTCAGATCAGGCCTCTTCTGAGGTTCTCGTGAAGGCCTTGGCTTCTATGCTCTGTTGCTGGCCCTCCAAAGGAACTGGTTGGCCCCTGTGTGAGACAGGAGGCTGGACTGGATGGACCCTCACTGGTCTGATCCAGCAGGGCTCTTCTGATGTTCTTATTAAGGTCTCGGCCTCTCTGTCCTTTTGCTGGCCCTCCAGAAGAACTGGTTGGCCCCTGTGTGAGTCAGGATGCTGGACTAGGTGGACCACTGGTCTGATCCAGCAGGGCTCTTGTCATGTTCCTATTAAGGTCTCAGCCTCTGTGCCCTGTTGCTGGCCCTCCAGAGGAACTGGCTGGCCCCTGTGTGGGGCAGGAGGCTGGACTAGATGGACCCTCCCTGGTCTGACCCAGCAGGGCTCTCCTGATGTCCTTAGGAAGGCCTCGGCCTCTCTGCCCTGTTGCTGGCCCTCCAGAGGAACTGGCTGGCCCCTGTGTGAGTCAGGATGCTGGACTAGGTGGACCCCTTGTCTGATCCACCAGGGCTCTTCTGATGTTCTTATGAAGTGTCCCATCCAAAGACCATCCCTGCCTAGCTTCTGTGATCTGATGAGATTGGGCTATACCACCCCACCACCCTCGTATATTTATAAGGGTTTCAAATCGCAGTTGATTTACGATGATCCCCGAATGGTTTCCAAGGCAGGTGACTTAACAGAGGTGTTTTGGCTTTGCTTACCTCTGCGTAGCAACCCTGGTCTTCCTTGGGGGTCTCCCACCCGAATACTAACCAGGGCTGACCCTACTTAACTTCTGACCTCTGACGAGCCTGGCCCATCCGATCTTGGCTACCTTTGATGATTCTTAAAATGGCGCCGGCTGATCCTTAGCGCCACGTCCGTCCCGCACAACGTTCTGCGCATCGAAGATATCTGGGAATGCTCTGTAGGCTGGAGAGCCTGCTGACGGTATTGATTTTAGCAGTTTCTCATATCTTCCATTAGCACTCTGCCAAACACCGAAGGACGAGTCCGCACAGCCGAAGCAAAACAATAAAAACACTCACCGCATTTGGACCAAGAGAGGCCGCGTTCCTGAAATGCAATCTAAACGCCAGGGAATCAAATAGGAGAGCTTCTGAGCTATATCCCCTTTCTCCATCTTGACATCTCTGAACTTCTCCTTGTCTCCAGGATGGAAATTTTTGGAAGGTCCATTCCTGGAGACGCTTGCAGGGGCCTCTCACCTGCTCCCCGTGATGGGTCAAGTTGAGGCAGGTCCAGAAGGTCTCTTGAGACCCTCGAAATACGTGAGATGGGTGGTGTCTTGTCCAGAGAGAGGTGGACACTCTTTGGAGTTCGCCGGGTGAGTTTTCGTCCTCTGACCTGCTCCCTGCTAGGGCGTATTATCTTGCCACCAAACCAATTATAAGATTCAAGAATGCCCTCTCTGCAGATTTCCGCAAGGCTGGAGCTTCACCCGGCTCTGCTTCGCTAACTTTTACAGCAATTAGCTTCTTCCAGGAGTCCCGAGGTTATGGTGTACAAATGGATACCTATGCCACTGGATGTTCGTTAAACAATTAGCGTAGCCGCTCCACTCGTCCTCCTCTCCGCCGAGATACTTTATGTTCCTCTGTAAAAATGGCTTTCTCCCCCACCCACCAACAGCTCCGGTGTGAAAGTAGAAGTGGATACGGGGATGTAGGCCAGTTCTCTGCAATTTATCGGGAAACAAAAGCTCCTCTTTCTCCTTTGAAGGCCAAAGTTGGACGATTATAATTAATGAGCCCAGTAAGGGGTTCGGTTGGGTTGGGTGGGGTGGGTTATTACCCCCTTTGCTCCTTGCAAGGCTGTTGTGATATTTGTTGTGCAAATCTGTTTGAAGGACTGCACCCTCTACTTGGCACACAGAAGGTCCCAGGTTCAATCCCCGGCATCCCCAGTTGAAAGGACCAGGCAGGAGGGGATGGGGAAGGCCTTGATCTGGGACCCTGGCTCAGGGGCAGAGCCTCTGCTTGGCAGGCAGGAGGTCCCCGGTTCAATCCCCAGCATCTCCAGTTAGACAGACCATGCAGGAGGTGTTGGGGAAGAGCCCACCAGGCTCCACCCACTTATAAGAATACTTGGTGGGCACCCACGGGTGTCATGTTGGGAACCCCTGCTGTAGAGGAGGAGAGAACGACCACCACATCTATTTATCAGCTTCCTGATCCAGTTCAGCCAACCTCACATCGTCTTTTATTTTAATCGCCGCAATTTGTGGGGGGAAAGGACGCTTCTCCGCGTAATTGCCGAGGACCTCCTTGTCGGCTCTCTTGGACATCATGCATTTGCATCTCGGGTACGTTTCCTAATATTTCACGCACGGTTGGAATATCTGGCCCGCAGGTTCTCGAGAAAGCGCCGCTTTCCTAGGGAGCCCCGGCGGCTTTGTTTCCGCGCTTCACGTGGAGCGAGAAATGTTAATTCCCGACAATCAAATATCAATCTCGCCAAATTGGTTTACAAATTGCAGGGGGGCGAGAGGATCGTCCTCAGTGTCTGCGTTTGAATATCCGCCACCGTCGCTGCCGAATTTGGCTTCCCGGCGGCCGACCGGGGGGGACGAGGTGGCTGCCCGTGAGATCACCTTTGCCCGGCGACGTTGGCATCTCGGGGAGGCTTTGGCTGCAATTAGGTCCGATCTGCGAGTTGAAAGAAAAGACTATTTTCCCACTTACCCCCCTGGGATAATCTGCCTCTCAAGCCAATCATCGTAAGAGGCCCTTCAAGGATCCGGGCTGGGAACAATCAAGCGGTACTCAGAGCTCTTAACATGATGTTGTCTTTATATATAAAAAGAAAAACCAATAAAAAGATGCCGCTGTGAATTTCGGCAGAACTGTAGCGCTTTTTTTGCGTTCTTTTTTTTGGGGGGGAGGCATATCATGATCTAATCTTCCAGCGATTGACTCTGATAACAGCAGTACACAGTAATAGCAGGGGGGACGGGGACTGATAGAATCTCCTCTATAACCACTCTTGGGGGGTGTTGGGTACCTATTGTTTTGCATCCCGACCTTGAATGAATCTGAGGCTTGGCCTGGCAAGGCCGACATGGCCAGAAGTCCCTTCCTCCCATCAGTTGGCCAAAAGGTGCTTATTTCAGGTAAGACCTTGACTAATGGACTTTCTAATGAACTCCACACAGACACAGGCAAAACACCTCATTGTGGATTTTCTAATGAACTCTACCCTGACACAGGAAAAGTCCTTCCTAGTTCCACTCCATCCCCTTTGGAGCCAAGGTTGACCTCTGATGCAGGGAGTTTTCACTCTTGAAAGCTCGTACCTCGTCAACCTTGTGGGTCTCCAGGGCGCTGCTGCATTTGAATCCAGCTCCCACTTCTGAAAGCATCAATTTAGCTAACTTCTGAAAGCATCAATTTAGCTAACAGAGGAAGGGTCTGTGGCCCATGGTGCCTTACGATGCATCCTTAGGCAGCCCCCGTTCTTGGTATGGCCACACAACCTTCCTTTTCCCTGGGAACGGGAGGGAGGGCGTTCGAGGCCAACCAAACCAGAAACCAAACCTTTAATTTAAAGACATTGGTACGTGTCGGAGACCAGAAAGGCCCACAAGGCGGCCGTGCCTGATAATGGCTTCACCGCCTGAGAAACTAGGTCACTGCCTTGTGCAGAGCTGGAGGAGCATGAAAAACACAGATGCACTGTGCTGCAGGCTCACAGATAGCTCTCCTCCCGACGCCCCAGGAGAGAGAGCCCAAATCCACACACTTAAAGTCAGGGAAGGAGAGAGAGAGAGAGATGGTCTGCCGCAGTTAGGGTTTCCAACCTCCAGGACAGGCCTGGAGAACTCCTGCTGTTAAAACTAACTACTCCCTATCCTGGACCGTATTTAAGCTACCCCTAACTCTAGCACTAAACTGAGTAGGAATCCACAAAGCAGCCTTGCCATCCTCTCCCCACAGCAGACACCCTGTGAGGCCGAGAGAGTTCGGAGAGAATAGTACTATCAGGACCGTGACTGGACCAAGGAAGCTATATTTAAGCTCTAACTCTAACAATAAACTCAGTTAGGAAAACACAAAACAGCTTCCAATAGCTTTCCCCTTCCTCTCCCCACAACAGTCACCCTGTGAGGGAGGTGGGGCGGAGAGAACTTTTGAGAGAACTGGGGCTGGCCCAAGGTCACCTTGCAGGATCCACGTGGAGGAGGAGCGGGGAATCAAACCGGGTTCTCCAGATTATAGGCTGCCGGTCTTAACCATGACACCACAGGGGCTCCGCACTGCAATCATGGAGTTTTTGGGAAGAGAGAAGAGAATCACGAGATCATTTAGCCCGGCTCTCCAACGTCACCCACGGAACAAGGGGGCCCTTTGCCGAAATACTTCTGCCAAAAGAAAGGGTTAACTCCTGTGACGGTACCCAGATGTATCCGGCGAAGCCGAACAGGAATGATGTGCAAAGTTATCCACTTCCATAAGCTGCTTAATTAGGTGAATGTTAATGAGACGTTAATGACTGTTGTGCCGGGCCGAATCCCACGGAACGGAGATTGTGTTTCTCTTCAAACGCCTAGGCTTAATTATAACTTCCACACCAGGCAGCCGTGGCCTCACTTGCCCATCCCTCAGGTGGAGGAGACCAGATCCTGTCACTTGGGCACCTTGGACTCCAAACCTGGAGGGGGGGGGCATCAGAGTGGCAGAGCCTCTGCTTGGCAGGCAGAAGGTCCCCGGTTCAATCCCTGGCAGCTCCAGTTCAAGGACCAGGCAGGAGGGGATGGGGAAGGCCTTGATCTGGGACCCTGCTTGTGGAAACAGTGTAGAGCGAAGAGTCCATTCTGCTTCCCCCCACTTTTATGGCCTCAATCCCCCCCCCACTGCACCCCATGGCTTCCTTGGGGGGCTACACTGCCCCGGAGGGTCTCCTGTCAGGGAACTCCTGCTGGGTATTTTTGGCTCTAACTTGAGCTGCGTTGAGAGCCTGACTCTTCAACGTTGTCTAATGAATAAGGACTCTGTCCAGCTGTTAGCAGAGAAGTGCCCGCTTTTTAAAATGACATCCCGTTTCGGAGACGGCATCTTGTGATTGTCAGGTTCTTTCTTCTCCTTCCGTGTGCGGGAATTGGGGACTCACATTTTGAGGGGACAACATCATGGGGAGGGGTCGCTTGTGTATTTCCCTGCGCACATCCGTGGTTTGATTTGTAGGCGCTCATGTGGCTTTGTTGTGCTGCCATGCGCATCTCTGGGGATTTCTCAAAGTCAGTCGTGGATCCTCTTTGAATCTCCAATTGCTCCGTTCCGTGGTGACATGTTTTATTGTTTCCACCGTCTCACGCGCAACATGGTGTCACACTAAAAAGTGTTAGAACTGGGTAATCCGTCTGAAAGGGTTTTTATCTCAGTGAAAGGTCATAATTTGCGGACTGGCAGGATGTATCCCAAATCCCAATGCACCGATTTTTGAGATGCCATGTTGGACTTGATCTTTGTTGGGTTGGGTTGCCTCGACCACCACTCTGTTGGTTGGGTCTTGAAATGTCACTCTTTGAAATATGAAAAAGCGGAGTCCTTTCCTTGGGAGAAAGGTTTGGGATTGAGATGGCTTCTTCACAAGATGTCCGATCTGTGGGTTAGCGGCATATCCAAGAGCAGGGCAGAGAGGCCAAGGCTTTCTGAAGAACATCAGAAGAACCCTGCTGGATCAGACCAGTAGTCTATCCTGTCCAGCATCCTGTCTCACACGGCAGCCAACCAGTTCCTCTGGAGAGACAACAACAGGGCAGAGAGGCCGAGGCCTTCCTAAGAACATTAGAAGAGCCCTGCTGGGTCAGACCAGTGAAGGTCCCTCTAGTCCAGTATCTTGCTTAACACGGTGGCCAACCATTTCCTCTGAAGACAGGGCAGAGAGGTTGAAATCTTTCCCGTCCCCTCCTGCCTGGTCCTTTCAACTGGAGATGCTGGGGATCGAACTTAGAACTTATGCCACGCAGATGCTCTGCCACTGAGTCATGCCCCCTTTTCTTCCCATCCTAGGCCCTAGACACTCAGAATCCCACCCCAGAATCAGCTCCAACGGGATTGTGCCCCAGAGCCTGTATCCGAAATCAAATTTAAAGTATCCAGCCCACATAGTTGTCATCCAATTTTTTATTATTATTTTCATTATCACAAGTAAGAAATCAAAATGGCAGCTCCCCCCCCCCCCCCCAGTGTTTACCGACATTTGGAGCCCTGCGGCTCTAATTTACCGAGAACTGGAGGGATACAAAGATGGTTTCCTGACTCTGATTTGCATTAGATTTCAGGGGAATTGGGGAGGGGAGGGAAGAAGCCGTAGCAAAATGAGACCATCCATTACGTTTGCTTCCCACAACATTATGACCAATAAAGCTGCCTCCTGCCAGTGGAACATAACATAACAGCCATTCAAGAGTGGCAGCCTCTAATTTGGGGAATTGGGTTTTATTCTCTACTCCTCCTCCACAGGCAGCTGGGCGAGCAGCCTTGGTCAAGTCACTGTTCTCTCAGAACCGTTCCCACAGAGCAGTTCTCTCAGGGCTCTCTCAGCCCCACTTACCTCACAGGTTGTCTGTCGTGGGGAGAGGAAGGGAAAGGCGTTTGCAAACTGCTTTGGGACTCCTTTGGGTAGAGAAAAATGGCATATAAGAACCAACTCTTCTCCTTCTTCAGTAATATCAGGGCTCTCTCTGAATATTCGAGCGAACAAGTCCTGAATCTGAGTCACCTGATACACGTTCACATGTCTAGGTCAAAACCCTTGTACTAGTCAAACAGGGCCGATAATTCAATATATCTTGGTCAGCCTTTTTCAACCTTTTGACCATGGAGGAGGCCCTGAATTACTTTTCCCGACTTCGAAGAGCCCCGGAAGTGATGTCAGCTGGCCACGCCCCTGCCACGCCCCCAGAAGTGACATCACCACCCATGCCCTTCACCCTTGTTTTGATCCCTTCCCCTGCCTTTACTACTATGGCAGCTCTGCCTCGTAATGGCCAGAGAGAAGACTAGGAACCCCCCCTGTTCGGGCCAATCAGAGCTTCCTAGGCCATGCATCGATCATGGAGCGAAACCCTTAATGTGAATTTCTGTTCAGGCAATAACCGCGCCGGGCATGGTCGTCTCCGCAGCTGCCTGTCGCTTCCGTTCCCCGAAGCCGGCCCCCACCGACTTCTAAAATAAGAGAGAGGGGGAGAGAGCACTAAGAGGTGGCGGATGGGCCTGTGCCGAAATTAGCCTCATTGTGTTGAAAGCCACCCGTCAGGATAAATCTTCCTGCACGCCATCCGTACGCCTTCGCCAGAGTGCAGAAGCAGGAGAACAAATGAGGGTTCTTCATATATTATTACAGCCTGACAGTGTGGAGACAGACAGAGGCGACACAAAGGTGATTAATGGGGAAGCAGAGTTAACGAAGTGGAGTCATCGCCCGTTATGGGGGAAAGGAGCTCTCTCTCTCACCGCCGGTTTAACCGAGCCAGGTAAAGTGGAGAGCGGGACATTTCATTCCCCCTGTCTTTCGGTAAACAAAGGCAGGGTCTGTCTCTTTATCCAGCCTCCTCCTGCTCATCTGTGCTGCTGTCGTTCAACCTCAAATGCCATTCAATGTCTTTTGTGGTCTCTTTCTCAAAGGGTTGCGTCCTTATCTGCAATGGTTTCCATAAGAGTCCTGCTGGAACAGACCAGGGGTCCATCCAGTCCAGCCTCCTGACTCACACAGTGGCCAACCAGTTCCTCTGGAGGGCCAGCAACAGGGCAGAGAGGCCGAGGCCTTCCCCTGAGAAGAACATCAGAAGAGCCCTGCTGGGTCAGACCAGGGAAGGTCCATCCAGTCCAGCACTTTGCCTCACACAGGGGCCGATCAGGGCCACACCACCAGGGCAGGGAGGCTGAGGTTCTCCCGTGACATCGCCTCCTTAATCTGGGATCAGATAAAACCAGCAGGGTTTTTGTGGGTTCAGTGACTTGATTCCTGTTCAGTGGGGTGTTTTCCAATTTTTAAAAAATAGGATACCTTTTTTGATAGCTGCTTAGAGCAGATGTTTTCATTCGGGCCCAAGCTGATTTTTATAAATAAATATCTTACCTGGGGAGAAGACGACACGACGACCAGGAGGGCTTTGTGCGCATGGCATCCTCAATGCATAAACATTACCCATTGTCGTGCTTGTTCCCCGGTGTGAGGAAATGGAGAAAGCTCTGCAATTGTAGCGCTGCTTTCCAAATCAGGTCAACAGAAGAGAAGAGCTAATGGAATCGTTTCAGCTATAAAAACCCCAAGCCTGTAGACCTTAGACCCATGACAGAGGAATTCTCCATATGAACAATTTCTGAATAAGACCAGTTTAATCCTTTTCTTGAACATACAGGTGGGTGGGGAAAACACTGTGTTTTTCTCCCCAAAATACTCATTACGTTCTCCCCCAAAACAAGTTTGATGATTTTTTTTCAATTGAATTTTGCACAGAACCTTTAAAGACTGTGTTCAAGAATCAATATGTAATTGAGGTTTTGCCGTAAGATACTATAGAACCATTGGGGAGCTTCTGTGCAGAGGGGCTGCAAGGCCAAAGGTACCTTCACTGGAATGTGTCTGTCATGCAGATTTCAGATGGGGTAGAATAAGAGAGCATATGCTTAACTAGGCAGTTGGCGATTGCCTGGGCCGAAGATGGCTCTCTAATGGGTTGGGACCCCCTCTCTATTGTCCAAACGTAACATATTGTCCTCTTACAGAGTCCGCTAAACTATGTGGGCTCCTTTTTGGTACCTTCTTCCATTCTACTTTAGGAACCCTTCAGCCTATATGACAATTTGACCCAAAGTGAGTCAAGGCGATTGAAATCTAGCAACGCTTGTGGGAGATCACCCTGTGTCCTTCTGCTTCAATTAAATCGTGTCTATTTAGTGCTCTGAAGTGGCAATCTGCTTCCGTGTTCAGATATGTCCAGAAATCCACTTCTCCTCCAGAACACTCCCCATCTGCTCCCGGCTCTTAATCGCCCTCAACATTCCCTGTCTGTGCCCTCAACATTCCCTGTCCTCTGCCCTCAACATCCCTGTCCGTGTCCTCAATATTCCTCGTCCCTAGACGACAGTGAGCACGGTCTGTCCTCATCCGATTTAGGAAGTTTACTTCCCTTTTAATTTTGCAAAGGATTCTCTTTTGCATACGGTGGGGGGCTTAAAGTCTCCAGAATGCCCTCACGATAGACATTAAGCGGTTGTGTTCACTCTTAGAAGGCCTGACAACAGGATGCAATAAAAACCCTTCCACCGATCGCAGTGTGGACATTTAGCACATGTCGAAATCTCTCCTAAGATTTGACGGGACCAAAAGGCACTTATCTTGGGCCAAGTCTTGCTCTCAGCATTCCAAAACTCATGGACAGCCTTGCACACCGCCGTCTCTAAGTGTCTAGCTAACAGCCAATTGCTCTCCGCGCGGCCATTGGCGAGAGCGGCAATTTGGAGCATAAGTTCGGCTGCCGTTCCTTCTCATTTCCTGGGCAAAAACACAGGCATTCAATCGAGTCAATGGCCGTAGATGGATCCATCTTTGCTGTCACCCGCACCTGCGCAATGCCATCCCCACCAGCGGACAGCAGCAGGCGCCCACAGTGTGGCGCAAGGATTGAACAGCCCTTCTGCTTAATTCACCTGAAGACTTCTGTGCAGTCCCGCATTGGGACTTCGCTAGCACTAGCTGTACAACGGAGGTGATTCTAATATTTCTGTCCACTGCAGGGCGGAGCTCCCCCTGTCCCTCCGTCCTTTCTTCGCCACTGCATAGTGAGGAGATCTTCTCTGCAGCTCTGGGTATTGTAAGTTCATCTTGAAGTTTCTTTGCTCCTGGGTTGTCTCCCCTCTTTGGGAAAATGTCATGGAAGGCTTTGTTTAAAAGTATGTTTGTTTAAAAGTATGTCCCCAGGGTAGTATGGAAATGACCCAGTGAGCAAAATGGAGAGAGAAAGAACAACAGGAGAGCCCTGCTGGGTCAGACAAGTGAAAATCCATATAGTCCAGCCTCCTGTCTCTCACTATGTCCAACCAGTTCCTCTGGAGGGCCAGCAACAGGGAAGGGAGGCCGCGGCCTTCCTAAGACCCTCAGAAGAGCCCCGCTGGGTCAGACCACTGAGGGTCCTTCTAGTCCAGCCTCCTGTCTCACACAGGGGCCAACCAGTTCCTCTGGAGGGCCAACAACAGGGCAGAGAGGCGTTCAGCATGGGAAGCTACAAATGGGAACGTAGCCGGTGTTTGTGATGAGTGAGAGCCGATATCACTCCACAGTTGAATATATATATAAGTAGGTAGATAGGTAGGTAGGAAGATAAGAAGAAGACAGGTAGATACAAGACAGGCAGGTAGAAGATAGGTAAATAGGTAGGTATGTAGGTAGAAGATAGGCAGGTAGATCGATAAGTAGGCAGACAGATGATAGGAAGGTTTATAGGAGATGGAGGATAGGTAGGCCTCAGCTATAGAGGGGGGATAAGGAAATAAATCCCGCAGTGGGTAATTACGGGGTAACCCAGCCGAGGCAAAGAAACTGCTTCCCCAAGCATTATCAGCCAGCTGTTGTCTGTATTAAGAGTATTTGTGCCTTATGAATTTTTTATCCTCCCTAATGTGATTAGAGATGCTTTCAGCACGGCCGGTTCCATTGTCGGCTGCGGAATTTGGCTTTCAAGTTAAGACACCCTTTCCGATTACGCTCATGTGGCAGGGAGTTCCAACAGTACAGTGACAATTTATGCTCTTGGCGGTGGTCCTCACAGCGTGATGCGGCAGTAAAGAAGGCAAGTGCAGTCTTGGGCCGTATCAACAGAGGCGTTGCATTCGAAGTCGTAGCATGCCACAGGTCCACCGTACACTGCGTTGTTCAGACCCCACCTGGAGTCCTGTGTGCGGTTTTGGTGGCCTCGTGGAGTATCTACCTGTTTAAACCACAGAAATGGGTTTAAACTACAGACAACAACTCCCCGGCCCCCTCTCCGCCCCATGGGTGGTTTCTGACGCACTCAACACAATTTGAATGATCAGGACCACGGACAGCCCCTAGGAGGGAAAGCTGTGAAAACTCAGCCTCCTGTCCCAGTGGCGCATCATGCGCAGGCCGTCTTTGGCTCCCCCCCCCCTCTCCCAGAGACATCTAGCTGCTGACCCTTCTTGGCGACCCGAGCTCTGGGCATTAGCTTTTACATGCCTCATTGCTGGCATTTTGCCCGTCTGCAGATCCCGCCGCTTATTGGCTCTTGGCATTTTACACCTTGGAGAGGGGGACGTTTCATGCGCGGCGTTTGTACATTACGGGAGCTGGCATTTGCACCGGGAGGACAGTGGCATTTGGAAACTGAGCCACTGGCATTTCATGCATTGTTACCATCCGGCAATTGGAACGGGGCCACCGAGCCAGAAAGATCAAATTGCCCATTTGTATAACGGAGAGAAAGGAAAGGAAGGCCACCCGTCTGCTCACCTACCCATGCCTTCCTCCCTGTTGTTCTTAGAGCGCATGTGTTTGTGCTTTCGGGGCTGCCTGTTTCTCCTGACAGTCAAGATCAGGGGTAGTCAAGCTGCGGCCCTCCAGATGTCCATGGACTACAGTTCCCATGAGCCCCTGCCAGCGAATGCCCGCCCATCCCAAATGGCCAGTGAAGGGCCTGGAGGGGGTGAGAAAGGGAGCATGCACACAGCTTTGCTCCCCAAGCATATTCTGCACCACCGCAGCAGTTCTTGGGTCCCCCCAAGCCTGAAGAATATTTCAGGGGGTTTTCAGTGGTAAAAAAAAGCCGAGAAAGGCAACAGTTAAACAACTTAAAATTAAGATTTAATTAAAAATTAATTTAAATATGTTAACGGCATATTTTCAGAAATTTTCAGAAGCTGGTCTTCTTCTGTGCTGGGCAAGAATAACTCAAGGGGGGGTGGGGAATAATGTGAAACAAAAGAGGATGGGGAGGAGGCAGGCTGATAAAAAAAAAAAAGTTAATACCAAAATAGCCTGCTGACTCGGCAGAAATCCTGCCTTTGCTGGAGACGGGAAACGTGACGTCAGGGCCAGGAGCACGGCCGTTCAATAGCTCCAGGGAAAATAGTCAAGCCGTTGGAGACGGGCATTTTCACTCTTTGTCGAAAAGCAAAGCAAAGTATTTGTCTTGCAGCATTTACACCCTGGAGTCCTAGCGTTTAGGGAACGTGACCCATCAGATCGAATTTAGAAGCAGCGCTCTACCCTCGTTTTGGACCGAGCTCTCGAACCGCTGGTGCCGTATCCTCCCTCTGGGCCAAGCACCGCTTCTTCCCCTCCTTTCATTGTCGGAAGCCGAGCCTCACACTTACCAAATTTCCTGTGTCCTGCATCGTGCAGGGGGTTGGACTAGATGACCCATGAGGTCCCTTCCAACTCTATGATTCTAGGATTCCCAGGCTGGGCTTCTTTGGGCCTGGCTGAGCACCCACTTCCTCGCCTGGAGCCGTCGTCGATCTGCTGGAAGAGCCTTCTGACGCCACGCTGCTTAAGTGAATAAATGCCTCTCTTACAACGGTAATCCAGTTGGCCTCTGATCTAGCGCCAATCAATCCCAGGGCTGTGGAGTCGGCTAATTGCACCGCCAGAAGTCGATGCCCAGCACTCACCTTGAGAAGCTTAGCGGATCCGGGGTGGGGAGAGCCCTGCGAATCGACTGTCCATTGACTGACGGCCAAGGTCCGGTTTCCTCAGCACTTCCTGTGAATAGATACTCAATACTTTCTTAAGCTCCTTTCTCCTTAACTCCAACCCGCTGAACCGTGCCGAGAGCGGGGAGGGTTTTTCAGCAGGGTGAAGCAAAGAGGGGAAAGTGTCAGGGGTTTTATACCATCAGGACAGAAGAACATCAGGAGAGCCCTGCTGGGTCAGACCAGGGTCCATCTAGTCCAGCCTCCTGTCTCACCCAGGGGCCAGCCAGTTCCTCTGGAGGGCCAGCAACAGGGCAGAGAGGCCGAGGCCTTCCTAAGGACATCAGGAGAGCCCTGCTGGGTCAGACCAGGGGTCCATCCAGTCCAGCCTCCTGTCTCACTCAGGGGCCAGCCAGTTCCTCTGGAGGGCCAGCAACAGGGCAGAGAGGCCGAGGCCTTCCTAAGGACATCAGGAGAGCCCTGCTGGGTCAGACCAGGGGTCCATCCAGTCCAGCCTCCTGTCTCACACAGGGGCCAGCCAGTTCCTCTGGAGGGCCAGCAACAGGGCAGAGAGGCCGAGGCCTTCCTAAGGACATCAGGAGAGCCCTCCTGGGTCAGACCAGGGGTCCATCCAGTCCAGCCTCCTGTCTCACACAGGGGCCAGCCAGTTCCTCTGGAGGGCCAGCAACAGGGCAGAGAGGCCGAGGCCTTCCTAAGGACATCAGGAGAGCCCTCCTGGGTCAGACCAGGGGTCCATCCAGTCCAGCCTCCTGTCTCACACAGGGGCCAGCCAGTTCCTCTGGAGGGCCAGCAACAGGGCAGAGAGGCCGAGGCCTTCCTAAGGACATCAGGAGAGCCCTGCTGGGTCAGACCAGGGGTCCATCCAGTCCAGCCTCCTGTCTCACACAGGGGCCAACCAGTCCCTCTGGAGGGCCAACCACAGGGCAGAGAGGCCGAGGCCTTCCTAAGAACATCAGAAGAGCCCTGCTGGGTCAGATCAGTGAAGGTCCACCTAGTCCAGCCTCCTGCCTCATACAACCAGATCCTTCTGGAGGGCCAATACCAATCCTGCTCAGTTAGCCACACGGTTAGACAGGCTTCCTTTGCAGAAGAAAACCGGCAAAAGAAATTGGCAACCTGCCCAAGTCTATCGAGGAGGAGGAGGAGGAGGAGGAGAAGGAGAAGGAGAAGGAGAAGGAGAAGGAGAAGAAGGAGAAGAAGAAGAAGAAGAAGAAGAAGAAGAAGAAGAAGAAGAAGAAGAAGAAGAAGAAGAAGAAGAGCTCTTATTTGAAAGAGTCTCATGCTCGGAGATTAGAGGGAAGCACTGAACAATGAGCAAAACACCTCCAAAGGTGTTTGAAAGAACAGCTTTTGCACGTAAAACCTAAGGACCTTATCATCTCGTCAGAAACACTGTTTTCCTCTTATTATGATTATGTCCCGTCCCCCCCGCCTTCCTTTCCCCGAGCAAGTCGGAGATCCTCAAGGCAGTCAAATCATATTGAGACGCGGCAAAGGAAGCAGAAAATAAAGCATTTATACAAAGGTTAGGGGAGTTATTTTCGTTTTTTAAAAGGCTTCCGAAGAAGGGATGACAAGCCCTTATTTTGCTTTTAACAGGATAATCTGTAGGCACTGAGCTCGTGCCAGGGGATGGGGGGGACAGGAGGGGGGGAGAGTGGAGAGAGAAAAGAAAGGAGAAGGAAACTGGAAGCAGAGGGTGATCAGGAGGTCCCCAGCAGGGCCAGAACTCCCTAAGCCCTCCCAATGTGCAAGTCCATTAGGAAGTGTCATTACTGTGTCTGGGTAGAGTTCATTAGAAAGTCCAATAACCAGATTCTTCCCTGTCTTATCTGATGAACTATTGAGACATTTTATAAAGTCCCTCTACAAAAAAAAAATTATTCTGGTATTTTTTTTTTACTTTAAAATTTCTTTTCCCCCACCAAGAAATCCCCCAAAGGCAAACCATTTTCTCCGGAGTTGGAGACTGGCAAAGAGAAACCGCCCTTGACAACAGGGCTCACAAGAGGCGCTCAAGCCCCCTCCTTAGCCATCCCGAAACGGTTGCTTTTCACGAGGCTTAGCAAGAGGGTTTCCTTCTGTTTGCCTTGCCTTAAATGAGGACCGGCTGGATGAAGCCGGCCCCGCAGAACCAAATCCCATAATCTCCGGCATGCTTAACTGCATTAGCCAGATTACAGGAGCGGCACACACGGTAATTGCACGCGGCGGAGAACCTGGGCAAGGATTCCCACTCTCTCAAAGCTGAGTCTCCGTTCCCTTTAATCCCCCACCCCCAACAACAACTCGCTCCCCCCCCCCAATAAACCCAATCCACTTTAATGAAGAACTTGTTAAGCGTGCTAGAAGAGTGGTGCGTAAAGGGCAGAAAGGACACAGGAGTGGGTATTATGTTGCATTTGGAGGGGGTGAGACTTGGGGGGGGGGGTGCTGTCAAGTCATATCTGACTTAGGGCAGCCCCATAGGCGGGGGGTAGAATCATAGAATCGTAGAATCGTAGAATCATAGAGTTGGAAGGGGCCATACAGGCCATCTAGTCCAACCCCCTGCTCACAGAATCATAGAATCATAGAGTTGGAAGGGGCCATACAGGCCATCTAGTCCAACCCCCTGCTCATAGAATCATAGAATCATAGAGTTGGAAGGGGCCATACAGGCCATCTAGTCCAACCCCCTGCTCATAGAATCATAGAATCATAGAATCATAGAATCATAGAATCATAGAATCATAGAATCATAGAATCATAGAATCATAGAATCATAGAATCATAGAATCATAGAGTTGGAAGGGGCCATACAGGCCATCAAGTCCCACCCCCTGCTCAACGCAGGATCAGCCCAAAGCATCCTAAAGGTGAAAGAGAGAATAAAAGCATCCATGTTGGGGATTATGGGTGTATTTTTTGATTGAATTTTTTTTTAATTCAAACTTTTCTTTGAAGACAAGGGCTTCTGCAGATTGGAATTGGGGCTGCCCCCTCTGGGTCGGGAAAGACCTGGCGACTTTGGGAGTGGGGCCGGGTGTGGGTCGGATTTGGGGAGGGGAGCAGAGGGGTCTCCATGGGGTCTCACAGTATGCAGTCCACCCTCCCAAGCAGCCCTTTTCTCCAAGGGAGCCGATCTCGGTAGTCTGTATTCTCAGGAAGCTAAGCAGGGTCGGCCCTGGTTGGGAATTGGATGGGAGACCACAAAGGCAGTCGGGGTGGTGACGCAGAGGCCGCCCAAGGAGCTCATGCCTAGGAAACCCACCAAGGGTCTCCATACCTCCGCTGGACCTTGAAGGCACTTTCCGTCACCCCATGCAGGCTGGGAGTTGCGTTCAGACGTGGCCCCCTGCCGGGTACGTTTCGGTGTGTGATACGGAAGTGTGCGATCCTCTAACAGTGACCATTGGTTTATGAGCAGTGCCCCCGTCCCCCACATGGGAACGGCACCCGGGATCCCTCCCCCAGCCCCGAGCAGAGGAGGACAGCCGATTGCTCTGCCGTCACAACCTGTTGCCGGCCGTGAGCGATGGGAGCCGGCCGTGGCCTGAACGGCTCGTGACATAACAAGACCGTCCATCAACTTTACAGCTGGTGGTTGGGATGCAGAGCGGCCCTTCCCAGTCCCGGCTCCCGTTTTTTATTGGGCCAATTGTGGGCTGGTGGCGAATACTTTATTGTCTAAGGAATACTTATGCAAAGTAGCACAATAGTTTAATGCGGGACACCTGGAGAGGCCTCCAAAGAAAATGCCGTAAATTCTGCCAGCCCCTGTATTTACGAGGGGTCCCTTTTCTCCCCCCTCACCAATATTTACTGTCCTGCCAGCCTCAGTTGTTTCTCCTTTGCATAGATTAGCACTGAGTGTTATACGAGGCAGTAATGTATGGGGAGCAGGAGGCTGCGGTAAATGGACAGGGCTTGGCGGATTCCGGGAAAGGTGTGGGGCGGAGGGGAGCCTCCTCCCGGAAGCTTGGTTTCTGTCAAGCTGCCGCCGACTTACAGCCAACCTGTAGGGTTTTCGAGGCAAGAGAAGAACAGAGGTGGTCAGGCATTGCCTGCCTCTGCATAGCAACGCTAGATTTAGAATCCTAGCATTGGAAGGCACCGTAGAGGCCATCTAGTCTGACCCCACTTTTCAGTGCAGGATCAGCCTCAAGCATCCAGGAGAAGGATCTGTCCAGCCGCTGCTTGAAGACGGCCAGGGAGGGGGAGCTCACCACCTCCTTAGGCGGTCGGTTCCACTGCTGAACAAAGAACAGTTAGTCAGTTAGGCTGTTAGGACTACCTCTCTCCTCCCTTCTTTACAAAGTGTTTCTCTCTGTGTCTCTCTCTTCTCCATAAAGCGTCTTTAAGCAGCTGGTGCTCTGCTCTCTTGCATGTTTAAATTCTGCCGACAGGATAAGCCAGGGCTGCCAGGGGGAGAGGGCACATGAAATCTGGGGATCTCGGTTGTGCCCACAGCAAGTGAAGCCATAAGATATGGTAGCTTCGGAGAGTACACAAGAAACCTGAGAAATCCGCGGTGGCTTCTGCTAGTTCCAGAGACCGGGCCCAGCCATTCACTGGAGCAGAAAGTCAGTCTGTTTTTTCTTTTTTTTAAAGCTCCTGTTTGCCATGCAGCTGTGATCTTTTATGCAGGTCCCGGGCTTATCAAAGGGATATTTCTCCCTGCTTCAAACCTGAAATAAAAAAGGGCTTTAGGAGCAATTGAAATTCCAGAGGAGATTAAGTCCTTTCGCTAATTAAAAGAATTTTAATATTTATAGAAAAGAGGGGGAGATAATCGTTCGAGCCAATATGGAACCAGTTGCTGATGAATTCCCATCGCATGCGAGCATCCGGTGTGGGGTGGCAGGAGATGGAAATACCAATGTGCTTAGCTGATTCCGCACAGTTCGCCGTGGCTAGTCACGTCCCAAAGAAAGGGACTCGGAAACTTTTACCAAAAATCCCAGGGGTGGCGGTGACATCTGGAGCGTCTCAGTCACAGTTCCCAACGTGGTGCCCACTAACTCCAGGCAAATATTACCTTTAGGTCCCTCTCCCTTATCCAGCCCAAATACTGGAGGAAAACAGAAACATAGAGCTGGAAGGGACCCCCAAGGGTCATCTAGTTCAACCCCCCCTGAACAAGGCAGGGGATTTGCTTCTCCTGTATGGGCAGTTGTTGACTTTGCCCACAGGAGATGAGCAGACTGTCATGGTGGACCCACAGATGTGAGGAACTGAAGTTTGCACGAATGCAAGGGCTCTCAAGGTAACTCTGAAATCCTGATGCTGGTTGTTCCACTTGGGCAGAGATTTCTCTTGCGCAACTGTGCGCACTCACAGGTCAATGGAGTCGAGGCATTTCAGCGGTGCTGCTATAGCGCTGGAGTGCTGTATTGCTGTGGCGCTATAGCGCTCTGCTTGGAACAATTTTTTAAAGGCCTGCAGAGGACATTTTGAACAGCGCACCCCAGCGACTCAGAAGCACCACAAAGGGATAGAAAATGGAAGATGTTCACCTCCAAAGTAGCTCGGCCCTGCTTTATGAGCAGGAAAACAAACTCCACTCCCAGTCTATCGCTAAAATGGGTCCAGCTGAAATGACAGTGAAAATGGAAAGGCCAGTAACCGGCATTGGCAAAGTTGCCACCGTCTGTGGACCTGAGGCCTAACTCTAGCCCTGTTTACTCAAAGGAATGCCAGTCCTTCCCTCCTTGAATTCATCTGCCCCCTCCACTCCTCCCCTCCTCACCCATCCTTTAAAGCCTGGTGAACCAATGACCGTCGTCGGCTCGTCCCTCAATTCAGTGCCGTGGAAGGGACGCTTTTTTGGCTTTCCGTCTCTCCCGGATCTTCTGCCAATCAATTGCATTGAACGACCTTGAATCCTAGTAGCATGCGGGAGAGAGAAAGGAGAGGCAGTCGAAACGTTCTCTCCGTCCCCTGTTCATAATTTTATAGACCTCGCTTGTGTCCCCCTTAATCTGTCTTTTCCCGCTCCCCATTTCCCCCCAGCTCAAATGCCTTGGCTATCTCTGCGACTCTTCTCTCTCAATGACACATCCTCCCCCCGCCCCTTCCCGGAGTGTCAGAAACAACTAGCATTTCTGCACATTACGGGGCGTGTGTTTTCCCCCCTTCCTCCCTCTCCCCCCACCCCCCCAGCTCCCCCGGTCGAAGAAAACAGAAATGCTGGCAAAAGCACCTGACGGCCTGATGACAAATCGCTTGTCTTATTCCTACAGAGAACCCCAAGCCTTGCTTGGAGGCGGGTGGGGTGGGAATCACCTCTGGCTTTTCTGCACCAAGCAGAGCCGCTGCAAAGAGCCAGAGGGGTGGGGGAGATTGCTCGTGGCCTTAGCGGTTGACCCCGTTCCGCCTTAAAGAGTCTCTCCTCTTCTTTTATTCTTTTGCTTGGAGTGGGGAAATCCAGCGAGTAGAATGTCTCCTCCAGTTGCCGGAAGGTGGAGAGAGGAGGCGTCGAGCCATCTCTGTGCTAAGAGCCAGTGTGGTGCCAGGAGTAAGAGCAGCAGACTCTAGTCTGGAGAACCGGATTCGATTCCCCGCTCCCCCTCCACCTGCTGGGTGACCTTGGGCCAGTCCCGGTTCTCTCAGAGCTCTTTCAGCTTCACCTCCGTCACAGGGTGTCTGTTGTGGGGAGAGGGAAGGAAAGGTGTTCATAAGCTGGTTTGAGACACATGAGGCCTGCTCGGTGACCTTGGGCCAGTCACAGTTCTCTCGGGGCTCTCTTACGCTCAACTAAACCACAGGGTGTCTGTTGTGGGGAAGGGAAGGGAAGGTGATCATAAATTGCTTTGAGATACACGAGGCCTGCTAGGTGACCTTGGGCCAGTCGCAGTTCTCTCAGGGCTCTCTCAGCCTCACCTACATCACAGGGTGTCTGTTGTGGGGAGAGGAAGGGAGGGTGATCATAAGCAACCTTGAGTCACACCTGGATGGCCTGGATCACCCAGACTGCAGAATCTTGTCAGATTTTGGAAGCTGCGCCCAACCACTGCCTGTGACTTGGTGGCCCTTTCCCCCACCGTCACCAAACTCACACCAGAACGATGCTGAAGATTCTGAGCCCGCCTTACTGGCTGCAGACACAAATCACTTTCCCCTCCTGCTTCCCAGCAGCTGAAGGATGTTATTTTTATATCCCGTGCATGCCGCACACTATTTTTACGCGATTGTCGCCAAAGGAACAACGTCTTAAAAGCCTTCTAACCCAAACGGCGGCATGCTGGCGTGAGGAAACAGCTGGCCCCGAAGGAAAGGTTCGTGGATCTGTTCGTCAACAAGGGAGGAAGGAGGAGGAGAAGAGGAAGCAGGAGCAGAAGAAGAGGAGGAGGAAGAAGGAGGAGAAGAGGAAGAGGAAGAGGAAGAAGAGGAAGAAGAGGAAGAAGAAGAAGAAGAAGAAGAAGAAGAAGACATTAAAATGCTCAAATAGGAAACTGTAGTCCCCACATGCAAGACACCCTCCTTGTATTAGGAGGGAAAGGGCGAAAGCCTCTCTCGGCCCTCTTCCTCCACACTAACCCGGACTGACAGTTTCCTTATGGCTCGCGTGAAGGCGAGCAGGGAATTCTCTAGAATTGCTTTTGCCAGGCCTTTGGGGGCGAATCTCAGAGTTTCGTACGGTCATTGTCGCGTTGCGTGAGGCTTATACGATATGGCACGGCTGCTCACCGGCTGGTGGACGCAGAACAGGTTAGAGAAAAATGCATCCAAAGAGAACAACGTCAAGAAGGAAGAAGAGCAAGAGGGCTGCTCCGTCTTTGGGTGAGCTCCCCTGACAACATCCCCAAATCACCTGCAACACTGAAGGGCCCAACGACCCTTCAGGTGGGGTCGGGAGAGCTTCTCAGAGGTCAAAAACGGAGTAGCCGCAGGAACGAAACCTCATTGATAGTCCTGCCTCACATCGAGAAAGCGGAAACGTGTATGATTTGATTGAGCCGCTGATGCAGCTAGGTCAAGGGGAATGGAAAGGTGATCCCGAATCAGCCACCGCATCGGGCCCTCGAGGGGAGGGGAAGCTGGAATCTCGTCGCTCCCCGGCTCTGCCTCCAACCCACCTGGCAGATCAAGAGACGGCCTCTGACACGGGGAACAGCGCCGGACAGGGAGTCAGCAGGGGCCTTGCCCTTCAGAGCACGCAACGGCTGCAACTTAGATAAGGAGCAAACGGAGGCTTTCTTCTGGAGCTGTAAAGGGAAGCCGAAAGGTCATAGAGATACGATGCCTGAGCTTTATCTGGGCCAGAGGAAGGAATGGCGTCATCTGTAACCTTTTCAGCAAGGGGAGCGCTGCAGAACGAGGATCATGCTCCCCGGCCCGCAGGTTGTGTTCTCAAAGCCCGGACAGAGAAGGGACACTGTTTGGTTGAGGCTCAGGTAAAGCTTTGTGGTAGCAACAAGAGGGGTGCAGAATTTAGAAAATTACTTTCCAGATTCAGGTCGATCCGATTCGACCTGATCCGAATCACCCGAATCGTCGGGCGCCCGTAAAATTGGACGCCATGGTGCATGCGAACGAAAAATAAATTAAAATATTGGTGACTACTCGGTATCACTCAGAATATTGGGGTCCTGGAGAAAACTTTGAACCCCAGATATATTCATTTAGAAATATATGGCCCATGCTCTTCTCCAGCTCGACGGCAGCTGAAAATGACAATTTGATGGCTGTCCACAAACTTAAAAGGGGGGGCTACACTAACTCATGTCAAATTATCCATTAATTATCCCCCTCGTCTTTCTACGGGTATCATTTTAATCTGTTTATCACGGCCGTTTTGCTGGCGCAGCAATAATCAGAGGGAGTTACGATTTTTTTTTTAAGATAATAAAATTATCATCATAAAAGTTAAAAGCGGCAACAAAGCAGGATAAAATGGCGATAAAGAGAGGCGATAAACAGTTCTCAGCCAATCGGAAGATCGCATAAGACATCAAAAGCGCCAGCAGGGAGTCTCCGGGCGAAATCTGAGATGGAGCCAAAGGGAAAGCTGGCAAGCTGCAGGAGATTCAACAGTTGAGTTCTGACCACCGAGAACCATCTGGAAAGCAATTGTCTTCATCAGGATTTGCATGAAGAGGACACAGTTTGTGGGGAGAGGAAGGGAAGGCATCTGTCAGCTGCGTTGAGACTCCTTCGGGCAGTGTAAAGGAGGGTAAAAAAAAACAGCTCCCAAACTTCAATTTATGGGGAGGTTCTCCTTTTGGGAGTTGTCTTGTGGTGAGGAGGGGCCCATCTGGCTACTTAGGATCGTGTGCTTGGTTTGTTAGAAGCTATTAGAAGCCTGATTTGACGGGTGGCAGGGAAGGGAAGACTGAGAAATTCAAGATTTCCGACTCCTTTTGCCTAAGCAATTCACTGTTTCCAGAGTCCAGATAAGAGACGGCTCTGTTTTTTTCCTTTTTTTTTCTTTTCCCTTTTGAGCAAATAATCTATTCGGTGACATTTATCTCATATTCTGTTAGCAAATTTTGCTTGCACACAACACATTTCTCCAGTGTAATGGTTCCGGGGAATTAGTTGCCGCGTTCTGCAACAAAGTTTTGGTCTGTCGCTCGTTCATGGTCATTCGGCATTGGTCAAGGTGCATTTTCATTTATGTTCTGGCATGCTTTCACCTGCCATGGGGGCTGGTGAAGGTCACCAAAGGACTGGACCTTGTTGACCTTTCAGTTGGATTTTGGTAAGGTGCATTTCCTCTGCAGAGTCTTCCTTGGTGGTCTCCCATCCAAGCAACAGCCCAGATTAGCTTCTAATATACGCTGAAACAAGCCAGGGGCGTTCCAGGCAAGGGAGAAGCAGAGGTGGTATGCCACGGCCTTCCTCTGCAGAGCTGTCCTTGGTGGTCTCTGTTCCAAGCATGACCCTCCTAACTTCCAACTTACGTTGATCCCTGCCAGGGAATTTTGTGACAAGTGAGAAGCAGAGCCAGTTGGGCCTTCAGTAGAAGACCTGGATTTGAGTCTGGCAACAACGCAGAGACTGGCAAGACTTTCGGGGAGTGAGGTTTTGAGAGATATCTGCTGTCTCTTTTCAGGTGTCCGACAAATGGGCGTGAACTCTACAAAGATCTTGCCTCTCTCAAAGCGGCTCGAATCTAGCTGTTTAGCTTGCAGGTGCTGGGGATGGAACCGGGCGTCTTTTGCAGGCAAACTGGAAGCTCTGCCGCTGAACGGTGTCCTCCGTGATTCACCTGCCAGGATAAATCACCCCCCCACTCCCCAAACTTGAAGGTAGAAAGGCCTGCTAACACAGCAAGGTGTTCCCCTCCCAAACACCTCCAACAGACACCTGCCAAGACAATAATGAATTTGGTGGGGATTGCGGCATGAGGAAGACGCAGCGTCTCCCCCCCCCCTTCTCATCCCTGGGAAAGGGATCCGAGAGCGAAGAGCTAGGTCAGCTCCTGTTTGTGGCGCCGTGCCCGGACGGCTTACCGGAGGAAGTAAATCGAGCTTCCCCCCCTGCCGCGGCCTTGCCCGGATCCACAGCTTTTAAGAGGATCCGGAATTAAGCTGCCAGCGAGCCAGCTCCCTTTCTCAAGCCCATTCGAGGCAGGCGATAGGTCGGTTCATTAAAGGCCCGCTGCTCTTTTCACGTGGATCAGAAGCTCCCCCTTCCCCGCCCACCCCCCAAAACAAACAAACTGCGAGGGGGCAGATGGGCCCGGAGGTCACAGGTGTTCCGCCTCTCTCTCAGCGGTGTGGGCGTCATCGGGTGCTTTGACACCTCTCCCCACGATGGAGGCCTAATTGACTTGCCGCGCAATTGGGCATGAAGGGCTCCGTGGCAGCTGTTCAGATCGGTGTTGAAATGCGCATTCCGGGGAATCTCTTAAATTCTACATGTTCCGCGATTTTATGTCTTTTAATGGGGGTTTTAATGGGTTTTTGTTGGACAGTGTAACTCGCCACGAGCTGGCTTGGGAAGTGGCGGAAAATAATAATAATAATAATAATAATAATAATAATAATAATAATAATAATAATAATAATAATAATAATATACTTGGGGTTGGTGTGGAATGAATTTTGATTCTCCGACATGAGTTTTGGGGGTTTCCTCCCCCCAAAAATTCAAGAAGGTAATCCTGGAATACCTTTTAAGAAGAACATCCCAATTGCATGCAATGTTCTTGGGCTACTTCGCTTGACCTTATGACCTTCCTAAGAACATTAGAAGAGCCCTGCTGGGTCAGACCAGTGGTCCATATAGTCCAGCCTCCTGTCTCACACAGAAGCCAGACAATTCCTCTGGAGGACTAACAGCAGGGCAGAGAGGCCGGGGCCTTCATGAGAACATCAGAAGATCCCTGTCGGATCTGACCAGGGGTCCACCTAGTCAAGCATCATGTCTCGCACAGTGGCTGACTAAGAGCTGGAGATGCCATCAAGATCTCTGGACACTGGATCCGGCCCATTTAGCACCAACTGGGTTGTAGAAAACAATAAGACTTGGAGGGCTATGAACTTTGAAAGTGAAAGCTTCCTTCATTGGATACGAGTAGGAATAAAGATCTCTGAGTCTTTATATCTTGGTTTGAAGAGGTGTTTCAGAGAAGGAACTCATGATGCAGAGGTGCAATGTGCATTAAAGCAGAAGAGAAATGCGTAAAGAAAGGTAATGAGTATCTGTAGTGAGATAAGAAACCCATGTTCCTCTTGAGCCCCGGAGGGGGGACCATTCTTCTGAATTTGTGAACAGTATAACAGGGCCAGGAAAGTTCACTTATCTCTGCCCCAAGCGCAAATAAAATCAGGATAGAATTTGCAGGTTTATTTTATTTTTTTGGCGGTAAAAACATTGGCGACTTCCAGTGACTCTAATCCACACAAAAGGATAAATCTCCTAACATCCCCGAGGCCTCCTGTTCACGGCACACCAAGGGTTCGAGTTCTAATTCCAGCTAATGTGCAACATTGCCCCCCGTTTAGGAAATCAATCCAGCTCCAAGAGGCTCCCGTTTATTCTCTGGCATTAAAGGAAGTGCTTCGGCTACGAATTGCTGCAGAGAGATTAAACACCTAAATCCCAATTAAAACGCCACCTGTTCCGAACCGTCATGGAAGCCTGTGCGGAATGAACTCTGACGGCGGCAACCACTTCAGACACTTTGATTGGGGACGCAGGGGGATGGCTAGAAAGTACTGGGGAACGCATGCCCTTTCTCCGAATTGCAGCCTTTCTCAAATGGAGGGCGCACCCAAGACTGGGCAAGGAAACTAGGGCTGTGGTCGACTCTGTACTTACTAAGCTAATACTTCAAGCATATATAGTTAGTCCTGCCTAAGCTGAGAGAAGAAATTCTCTTTACTTCCAGATCCTCTTGCTGGCAGAGCTACAATGTCTGACAACGTGGCTATCCATTTAAACAATGCAAGATGAAATTATTTTTTAAGAGATTACTTCTCCCAGTATGTTCTGCCATCTTTAACTGCTACGCTAGGCTCACTCTTGTGGACTTTCCCTCCCTTTCTCCTCCGGTGCCTTGGCAGAGGTCATGGCACCAAATTTCAGTCCAAGAATAGCCCCACTCTCTACCTGACTGTGTCCAAGTGGCGGGCTTCCATCCAGGTGGGGATTATATTGTCACCGAGAGCCGTGTACAAAACCTCTTCCTGGAAGTCCATCCCCCCCCAAACATACCTCTTTCTGTCCATCAACCTGAAAGCCACCCCTATTGAGTTTCACCCGGCCTGCATTCAGACCCTCTTGTGATAAACAAGGAGGGAACAGAAGCCCAAGGGGTGGAAAGAGAATTGCGCACGAACCATTTCCCCTTGGAAGTGTCAGACTGGTTTGACCCACACAGTGGCCTATACATTGAAAGGTTTTTGACACACCCACTTTCTCAAAGCATTTGGCCGGCACCAGAAGACATATTGGTGCCAATGTGTCCCTGGGCGCCACGTTGGGGACCCCTGACATAGTTCCATGTTACGAATTAAGAGCGAAACAGTTTTGTAATGCCAACATCTGGCACTACAAAACCAGCCTTTGAGTCTTCCCTATGCACATAGAAACAGCTGGCATTAAGTTGAGATTCCACCTCCCCCTTCTCCCCTACAGAAGATCAATGCCGACAACCATCCCCGGCAGAGGCCACTTTTGATTCCTGACAGGAGAAGGTTCCTGTGAGGCTCAGAACTTTGCTAGTTTTTTGCCAGCTGCAGTGGATTTGCCGAAGGCGCTTCGTCAGCTTTGAAAAGAGCCGCCAATGGGGCTTCTGCCACAGTTCTGACTGACTCCACCTCGAAGAACAACTTGGAATGGGCCGGGAATGGTGTGATTCTCCAGCAGGACGTTATTAGCGCTTTTTCACCTGGAAAAGACATGCATATTTATAGATCGCAGCCAATATGCCATGGGCGGGTGCAGCAGGGGACCCCCTAACAGCAGCCAGAGGAGACGAGGAGCAGCAGAACGTTTCGTTAAAAGATTGCATTTCAGATTTCGGCAGAGAGGGAGTTTTCAAAAATAAAAAAATAAGAATATCGGCGTGAAGTTTTCCTGCTGTTCGTTCAGATACCGGATTGCGAGCCGGCTGCCTGAAGGAGCATGACAGGGGTGTGCATGTGGGGAACAGCCTGGGAAGCGCATGTTTTTACCAACAGCTCTGCCTGAATCCTGGGGTAACTTAAAGATGAGATTTTCCAGGTGTGAAGCTCAGACCACATCGATCTTTGGCGCTGTCCAAGGTTCTGCTGGACTCAGAATGGGTTGTTCTTCTGCAGACCGACACAGCTACACTACATATTATTCAGAAGAGAAACAACCATATATATAAAGAGAAGAGCAGAGCGGTAAAAGTCTAGTCGTCTGCAAATATTCTTCTGTTCAACTGCTGTGCTAGAGGCAAGCAGGGAGGAAGTGCACTCAAAAAGCAGGAAGACTCTTCTTGAGTCAATCAGGATGCTTGAGGAGATAATTTGAAAATCATCAGGACGTTCTTATCTATACTAAACATACACGCCCTCTAGTGCCCCCTACAGGACACCCTGGGCTTTTGCCCTGTTCTTATGAAGGCCTCGGCCTCTATGCCATGTTGTTGGACCACCAGGGGAACGGGTGGTCCGTGATGTGTGAGACAGGATGCTGGTTGGACCCCTGGTATGTCCAGGCAACAGAGATCAGTTAGAATGTCAGAGAGGAGATACAATGGAGGAGACCCAGAAACAGCAGAGAGGAGACACTAAATGTCATCTCTCCCTTGGCACAATCAGACAATGTTGGGCAGCTGCACATGAAGGAGTGTTGTAAGACTGAGAGTGGAATGAGAGGAGCATTATCCACCCAGCTAACATTGGCCAGTTTACACCCCGGACATGCAGTTCTATGCATTACGTCCAAAGATGTCCTTTTACGTGCACCTGCATATGGTTATGGGGATTGTACTGAGAGAACATGCTGGACTTGAGAGATATCACTGTGTCCCGGAAAGAGGTTCATGGTGTTTTTATCCCCCCATTGGGGTGCAGGGGTGTGTGTTCTGAAAACTCAGAAATGTCTTCCACGTTCTGGTGGGCATGTGTCTAAAAATGACCCCTGGGTCATGCAACCAGAGCTCGCTGGGCTTTCCCACGCGACTCAACGGCCCAGCGATCGCCTTCATCCGCTTTGCGCGAGAGCCGGGAAACCGCTCCCCTCTTTTATGAATTGGCAGCTGCAAACCAGGATGCCGAATAAATGAATTAGAAAGCGGTCTTCCCTCCAGGAGCACCTGGAAAGGTTCCGAGAGAGACTCAAGGCACGCCGACTGCAGTATAGTAATGCGCTCCCCGAAATGGCTTTGTGGCTCAGAGCTTTCTCACGCAGACTCCCTCCCTCTCTCTCTCTCGCTCTCTCTCTGGCGGAGGGATGGAAAAAAACAACAGATGATGCTTCGAGAGTGGAAAGAAGACGAGGAGGGAATGAATTAAACTAGCTCTGGAGTGGGAAGGGCGGGGGAGGGAGAGCAATGGAAAGAGAGGAGGAGGAAGGGGAAGGAGATTTAGGAGAGGAAGAAGGGGGGGAGTTAGGGTAGCGATGTGGCTAAAAGGCCAAGAGACATCTGAGGAACACCCCAGTTCAGATCTTACCTGGACATATGGAGCCAGGGGTACCCCAAAGGCCATCTAGTCCAACCCCAAAGGCCATCTAGTCCAACCCAAAAGGCCATCAAATCCAACCCCAGAGGCCATCTAGTCCAACCCCAAAGGCCATCTAGTCCAACCCAAAAGGCCATCAAATCCAACCCCAGAGGCCATCTAGTCCATCCCCAAAGGTAATCTAGTCCAACCACAAAGGCCATCTAGTCCAACCCCAGTTCAGATCTTACCTGAACATATAGAGCCAGGGGTACCCCAAAGGTCATCTAGTCCAACCCAAAAGGCCATCTAGTCCAACCCCAAAGGCCATCTATTCCAACCCCAAAGGCCATCTAGTCCAGCCCCAAAGGCCATCTAGTCCAACCCCAAAGGCCATCTAGTCCAACCCCTTGCGTGAGTCTTGAAATTTTCAGCCGTCACCCCTCCCCTGCAACTTTCGCAACGTTACTTTCATCTGTATAGTTTATCAGATCTTCGGGGGCCAATCAAAAGCCCTGCTGAGGAAGAGCCCCACCCAGCCCCACCCACAGTCCTAAAAATCACATGGTGGACATCAGTCAAGGCGCTGGCTGGCACCCCTGCTCCCAGGGCACCACACTGGGGACCTCTGGTCTACACAGCATTGAACTAGCTCGGTCGAGCTGCCTCTTTTCCTTCTCCCTTTCCCCTGCCGTCCCTCCCGCCCGCTGCTCTCTTTTCTTCCTGCCTGCCTGCCTCCTCCTCTCTTTCCTTCCCACAAGCTACCCCGAAAGGAAGAAGAGTCACGTGGGGGGGTGATAAATGAGCTTAATCTGCACAGAGAATTAATCACGCTGTCATGCCGGCAGAGGGAAAGGCAGCTGCATGAAATGCCTGAATCTCTGGCTAATTTATCACAGTGGCTGGAGAGGGAACCGCTCCCGGATTAACGCTCCTCGCACCGCCTGGGCATGCTCAGTGCGGCCCCCACCTCCCTGTGCCAATGGGGCATGCAGGAGGGGAAGGGGACGTGGTAGCCGGCACCTGAAGTCCTGCTCCTTTAACAGGCGCTAACTGGACTCGGAGGTAAAAGGCCAGTTCTGCATCTCAGGTTGCCAGCTCTGGCCTGGGAAGTACCTGGAGGTGGGGTTTTTTTTAGGTGGGGGGCGTGGCAGGTTGGAGCCTGAAGAAGGAAGGCCTTAAGGTGTGGAGGGACATCACTCTAAGCTGGAGAACTGGGTTTGATCCCCCACTTCTCCTTCATGTGCAGCCAGCTGGGTGACCTTGGGCCAGTCACAGCTCTCTCTGAACTGTACCAGCCCCACCTCCCTCACTTGGAAGCCCCTACTGTTTCCAAGTGGACAGCTGCTCCCCACCACCACCTCCTTTCAGCAATTCAGGGGCGCCCGAGATAGTTGGGCACAGCTTTTCCCCATGGCCGATCCACAGGTTGGTTCTGTAAAAATGATCAGGGTCTTTGCCGGGGTGTGTATGTGTGCGTGTGTGTCTCCCTGACCTCCTTGTCGCATCTCGTTCTGCAAACAGTCTCTGAGTCCGGCGTGAGAGAGCTCCTTGTCACCACAAGAGTGGCTGGAAGTATTCGGGAGCGAGGGCCGTAAGCATCAAGAGTTATTATCTGCTTAGCCCACCGCTCATTTCGATTGATTTGGATAATCACGGCGTCTGCAAGCAGGCCCGGTCCTTTCCTGTGAAGGTGATAATAAAACCCGCACCTGGATTATTTACAGCCCTTCACCCTCATCGAAGGAACGGTGCTGTCCACATAGGGATGGCACCGTTGTGTATATTCTCAGTGCTGCATCAGTATCTTCTAATGCGTTACGGCCGCGTCTGAGAGGCAACAGGCAACCCCCTTCCTTGCAAGCTCTCTCCTCTTCTGCAATAGTGGAGCCGAGTTGCCAGCCTCCGGGGGGGACTGGGGATTGCCCAGAAATACCACTGGTCTCCAGAGATCAGCTCCCCTGAAGAACGTGGTGGAAGGGGGACTGGATGGCATTATCCTGCTGGGGGGAATATGCTGTTAAGGGAGAGTCATAGGGTTTCCAGCTCTGGAAAGGAAAGTTCCTGGAAATTTGAGGGGGTGGAGCCTGGGGAATGTGGAGTTTGAAGAGGAGAGGGACCTCAGAAGGCCATTTTCTGACCTGATATCCGTAGTCTGGAGCTTAGCAGTCATGGTGGGGGGTCTCCAGTCCCCGCCCCCGGAGGCTGGCAACCTCTGGGGCTCTACGACCGTTCCATGCGTCAAACCTGTAATGCCCTTCTTACTATTTGCTCAGGGATCAGGAAACACGTTCGATGCATAGATGAAGGACGTTGTGCATGAAAGCAAAACCCAAAAAGAGGGAGGGGGAGGGCCCATATAAATTATGTATAGACACACACACACGTAACACAAACAGATCTGCAAAACCCACAAGGGGAGCAGGAGAGCCAGAACCACTGGCGGAAAATGGAAATGCGTGCAAAAAGAAACCAGTAAGGAAAGCCTTGTCCATCTCTGAGAGACGGGTCTCATCGGCCTTGACTCTCAGGAAGCAAGGACAACTATAAGGAACCTAAGTATAGGAGATGGCCAAGCCAGCCTGGTCCTGCAGACACCCAGTTCCTTCACTGACCTGTAACCAGCGACAAAAGGCTCAGTGGAAATGAAAATCCGAATCTCACTGATATATATGGACGCTTAACCCTCGAGTTACCCAAGTAGAACGGAGCCATCCGCCAAGAATCAACACTCCAATAGTGATCCGGGCGTCTCATCCCTTCCCCGCCTCCTTCCACTCGAGCAACGCATCTGTCTGTTCCATGTGCGGAGTGCACAACCAGAACAGCACCCAGGAAAGGGAGAGCCATGTGGAGGAGAGCTTCTTGATGCTTCCGAGTCCTGGGAGGGCTCTAATTAAAATCGGAGAGAGGGGACCATGAAATTAATTTTCACCGGGGTCTCCGGTGGGCCACGTTCAGTGTGCACGCTTGTTAAATAAACTCTTCTTACAAGTCCCCCTGTGGCCCGTCTTCCAAATGGGATGCAGGTGTTTCTTCCTGCCTGTTATTAGCTCTCCAGATGGGGTGGAGGAAGCTCCACTGGGCTCTGAGCAATGCCACGTTTCGTATCATCTATCGCAGCATCCTGGTCCAGGTTCCCAAACCTGCATTTCAGCTGCCCAGTCTTCAGTAGGCTCTTGATGACCACCCCTGGAGGAGACCATCTTCCTTTAGGAGGATCTGAGGGGATGCCAGATGGTCAGACACTACGGCGTTGCTGGTATGCTGGAATGTTTCCAAAACCAGGCATTCTGGGGATGGGCCTTGGCTCAGGGGCAGAGCCTCTGCTTGGCCTGCAGAAGGCCCCAGGTTCAATCCCTGGCATCTCCAGTTCTAAAGACCAGGAAGGAGGGGATGGAAGACCATGGCTCTGCTTGGCTTGCAGAAGGTCTTCTTCTTTTCCTGCAGACTTCAGCTTTTCCTAAGATCATCATCTTCCCCAGCAAGTATTGCCTTCTCAGAATGAGGCCACAGAACAATAGTCCGTGGATCATTTTTAGCTTCTATGGAGGATTCATAGAGAAGGAGAAGGAGGAGGAGGAGAAGGAGGGGACTTCTAGATGGCCTCTGGATTTTGCCCACTGTGTGACACAGAGTGTTGGACTGGATGGGCCATTGGCCTGACCCAACATGGCTTCTCTTATGTTCTTATGACTGGAGCAGTGATGCTTTGTCTTCTTGGTGCTTGGGGGGGCTGCAGTTGGAGTCCTTCTGGAGTCCTGGCCCTGATGGTGGACCTCTTGATGGCCCCCAGCCTTTGGCCACTGTGCGACCCAGAGTGTTGGACCGGATGGGCCATTGGCCTGACCCAACATGGCTTCTCTTGTCCTCTTGCCTTCTGAACTGAAAACACCAGCCAGCAGCTGCACACAGGCTTGCAACCGACTGTGATTACAGGCCTTGTGCGTGTGTGTGTGTCACAGGCAGCCACACAACAAGGAAGCTGACCCGGGGCATCGTTCCAGCAACATTGTTGTCCCTCAACGGAGATGACGGGTAATTTCAGAGCTGCCAGAAATGACAGACGAGGCTTCCGCGCGTGAGCGACACTTATCTCTTTCCGCCCTCCTACTGCTCGGGACTCTTGATTCCTTTGTTCGCTCTCCTCTCCTTGTTTTTATCGCACGCGTGTGTGTTTTTAAGTGCATCAGTTGCCATGGGAACGACGGGCGTTCGTTCGGAGAGGGGTGGAGCCAAGTGACATCCTACAAGGGCAAGCGGGCGGCTTTTGGGAACCGGCGTGAGGACAGGCCGTCCCGTGGGACGGGGTGCGCCGTGCAAACACCTGCCCAGGTGATACAGCTCCTACAAGGAAGTCTTCTCCCAGGGGAGGCTGCGCAACTCCAGCGCATTAAAAACAGCGTCCGTTTGCCGAAGCAAACCAGAACGGTCAGATGCATGCGACCGACGCTGCTCTCTTGGACGGTTTTCACCGCTGCCTGTAACCGTTCGGTGCTGACCCGAATAAAGAAATGGATCTGTGGTGCTCAGAGGAAGTTCTGTTGGGAAAGATGTCTTGTTCCCTCCAAATGAATAAAAAAATATATTCTGGAGGGGAACGGAGAAGAAAAAAGAGCATCCTTGTTCCCTAAATCTGCTATTTCCTCCCACTTGTGGATGGGCAAATATAGGAGTGTTCTCTCAGTTGCTTCTTTCCTGGCATTTTCACCCCCAAGTCTGTTCCCAGGAATTAAAGAGTGTCCTTCACAATGTTATCTCTTATTCTGCATGTTATGGCTCTAGCGAGTAGTTTGAGGCTTCTTCTCCTTCTCCTTCTCCTTCTCCTTCTCCTTCTCCTTCTCCTTCTCCTTCTCCTTCTCCTTCTCCTTCTCCTTCTCCTTCTCCTTCTCCTCCTTCTCCTTCTCCTTCTCCTTCTCCTTCTCCTTCTCCTTCTCCTTCTCCTTCTCCTTCTCCTTCTCCTTCTCCTTCTCCTTCTCCTTCTCCTTCTTCTCCATCTTCTTCTTCTTCTCCTCTTCCTCCTCCTTCTCCTTCTTGACTGTCAACACTGCCACCCATCACTATTTATAACGTGCAGGGAGTTAAAATGTCACTTGGGGGAAAAATATATGAAGTTAGCTGCTTCGTATGCATCCTCTTAAGGTCACTGCAAAAATTAAACTCCTTCCCACCCCTGAAGCGTGGAAAGTGTGATATCTTATAGTACTTTATTTTAAGTCACCAGGTGTTGGTTCGTGTTCATAGATATTAAGACACAGACTCTGATGCTTGGGAGGGAAGGCGGCTTCCCTTGGGAGGGAAGGTAGAATAGCCCCAACCCGTAAGATCTTGGAAGCTAAGCAGGGTCGTTACTTGGAAGGGAGCCCACCAAGGAAGGCTCTGCAGAGGAAGGCAATGGCCAACCTCCTCTGCTTCTTCCTTGCCTTGATAGTCCTTTGCTGGGGTCACCAGAATTCTTGAAAGGAAGACCACCAAGGAAGGCTCTGCAGAGGAAGGCAATGGCCAACCTCCTCTGCTTCTCCCTTGCCTTGGAAACCCTTTGCTGGGGTCACCATAAGTTGGAACCTAAGCAGAGTCAGTACTTGAAAGGGAGACCACCAAGGAAGGCTCTGTAGAGGAAGACCATGGACCAACCCCCTCGGCTTCTCCCTCGCCTTGAAAACCCCTTGCTGAGGTCACCATAATCTGGATGCTAAGCAGGGTCAATACCTCGAAGAGAGACCACCAAGGAGGGCTCTGCAGAGGAATACCCTGGCCAACCACCTCTCCTTATCTCTTGCATTGAAAGCCCCTTGCTGGGGTAGCCGTAAGTTGGAAGCTAAGTAAGGTCAGGGAAGGAAGGCCCTGAAGGCAGACTCTTCAGAGGAAGGCCATGGCCAACCACCTGTGGTTCTCCCTTGTCTTGAAACCCCTCTGAGGTTGCCGTAAGTCGGCTGCAACTGGCCTGCACTTCACACCCGCTCTAGCACACACGCACACACCCCCACTAAAGCTGAGCACCTCACCCAGTTCTGTGCACCACAGGGTGATCCTCGTGCAAACATATATACACACAAACGTTTATTTCCCCCCCCCCAGAAGCGTAAAAGGAACAGGCGGCTGCAGGCGGTGAGAATTGGGCTCCAGTCGTAAACCCGGTGCTTATTTATACAACCTATGCCGCAGTACATAAACCAGGCCTTTCTCCGTCTCCAGCCATTTTGAAATGTAATTATGCTCATGAAGTGTGACATTGGGGAAGGGAGGGGAGATTCCGTGGCTGCAGGCAACTCAGCTTTCTCTCGCCGAGGCCCGGACAGGCTTGGGTGGCTGTTTTCTTCATCCCTGTTTCTCCCCCCATGCCTGTCATTAGGGACGCTGCTCCTCTCGGTCGGTCGGTGACCGGCCGAAACATGAAACCGTGAGCCAGGCAGAGGACCTGTCATGCAGACATCTTGAAGTGGTGGCCCACTAGGCACCAGCACCTCTGGTGTTCCTCAGACTCTGGTTCTGGATTTCGATTAGTGTGACGCCTAGAGGTATTCGTAAATCCACCTGAGCGTGGAGCAAGGTTGCAGGAGAGGGTTTTCTGGCTCTGTCCTGTTGTTGTCCCTCCAGAGGAACTGGCTGGCCCCTGGTTGAGACAGGAGGCTGGGCTAGATGGACCCCTGGTCTGGCCCAGCAGGGCTCTTCTGATGTTCTCACGTTCCTAATGGTCCAACTCAGTGCAAGACCTCTTCATGAGCCATTTTGGGTGGCACCAAGATGTTGGAATGCCCCACCGTGAAGTGGGGAGGTGCTGAAATATCCATGTGTTTATAGCTTCCGTGCTTTCCCCGTCAACCATTCCATCGGTTTGGGTCATCTCGTTGTCATCGTTGTCATCGCAAGGAGACTCCAGGGAGCCATTGGCTGAATTTGCCGGTGGGATTTTGCTCCTGGCTGCAGGGAGCCAATGGCTGAATTTGTGGGAGGAGCCTCTTCTGATGCTCTTAACCACTGCGCCACGCCAGTTGTCCTCGTGGTGTGTTTGCTGGGGAGCTGGAATCATTGGCCAGCCCCACCTCTGTATCCTCCAAATGACCATCGTGGAGTTCCTGCAAAATCAGCTATGGAACGGCCCTTCAGTTGGAGCCAGAACTCAGGTGAGCAAGGCCTCCGACTGACTTCCAACTAATGGTGTCGGCTCACACACCCCTTTGCTCCACGGGGCAGCGGGCCGCTCCCCCCCCCCAGTCAGGATAACCTTCTTAATTTAAATGCTTTCCATCTCACCGTCCCGATTAATAAAGAACAGCTCCCGTGCTGCCTTCGAAGAGCTCAGGCCGTCTGTTGTGCAGGCAAATGGGCTTTCCTCGACGATCCGTGACTGCTTCCAGCCGGCGACGCCTGGATGGCCTGCTGTTTCCTCCAAACGGCTCTTCCTCCTCCTCCCCGCTGGAAGGATGCGCCCCCTCTGATGAGGGAAGGGGAAGGGGAAGGAGGTGGCGGCTTCCTGAGAACCACCGGGGCGTGGGCCCCGTGGAAGAGCGAGGCGGCTCTTCCAACACTCCTCCGCCAGCCTGCCAGGGAATAAAAACACCGCTCCCTCCTCCTCCTCCCCCCCACCCCGCTCCTAATTGCTGTTTATTTCCTCAGCAAAGTATTAGGATAATTAGCAAGCTCCCAATTAAGACAGAAAAATTGTATGTGGAGAAAACAGGCTCCTGAGCCAAGCAAATGGGCGTTGGAGCAGGGAAGAGACGAGCGCATATTGGCCTGCCTGGAGGGATCAGTGGTTAGCAGAAGGTCCCCGGTTCAATCCCCGGCATCTCCAGTTAAAGGACCAGGCAGGAGGGGATGGGGAAGGCCTTGATCTGGGACCCTGGCTCAGGGGCAGAGCCTCTGCTTGGCAGGCAGAAGGTCCCAGGTTCAATCCCCAGCATCTCTAGTTATAGGACCAGGCAGGAGGAGATGGATGGGAGAGACCTTGATCTTGGACCCTGGCTCAGGGGCTGATCTTTTCCCTAGGTCCACATCAAGGGTGCATTCCCATGCGTGTCCGAAAAAGCTCTGCAGGAGGCGGAGCCAAGCCCCCCAAAAGGTTGCCCCAGCTCCCCTCCAGTCACCTTTCAGAGACCCTCAGGCTGTGAAGGCAGTGGCCACCGAATCCATCCATCCAATCAGGAGCCCTGCCCATTTCCTCAAAACCCTTGGCAGGTGCCAGCAAAAGTGTCCGGACCCCTGTCGCAATTCTTTCCTCAGCCCCGCTTGCGGTCGAGCCTGTCCCTCCACGCCGTGTGCATTCCTCTTGTCTCCCCTCTTCCCTCTAACCTCCAGAAAAACAGAATATAACTCAGGCAGAGGGAGACACCTGCGATTTATTTCTCACTGGGCACCGGTGCACACCGGTACCTCTTGCCCGAGGGCTCCAGCGCCTCTCATCTCTTGCCGCCTGCGATAAAAATATGAGTGCTGAAGATTTGTCCCCAAATGCCTCTCCCCAGGCAGCTGTAACGAGCAGGCTCTGAGCGGCTAGGCATTTGGGCTCCTCTGCCTTCTTCGAGGGCGGGGAGGCGGGTTGGATTCGGATCAGCTCCCCATTTTCGAGCCTGCAAGGACACCCTCGAGCCCTGTCCCTGGTCCTGAAGAAATTATTCCCAGACGCAGTCTGGATTGTGCCCTCCTTTGGATCAGGGTTTCCTTCTGGGTCTTTTACTGTAAGGTGCTTTGACCCTCCTTTGGGTAGAGAAAAGCGGCATAGAAGAACCAACTCTTCTCCTTCTCCTTCTCCTTCTCCTTCTCCTTCTCCTTCTCCTTCTCCTTCTCCTTCTCCTTCTCCTTCTCCTTCTCCTTCTCCTTCTCCTTCTCCTTCTCCTTCTCCTTCTCCTTCTAAATGCTCCTTGTGTTTTGCGAGTCTGACTTCAGCTCTCCAACCCCAATTGGGTTCCCACCTATGGCTGCGGCCCAGGGATGACCTCTGCCCTCAGTTTCAACAGTGAGGGTTTGGCCACTCTCCACCCCTCCCCTTCCATGTACCATCTCTGAGAGACTCCACCGTGGCTTCAGCAGCGGAGATGCCAGGCAGCGATTGGCCAAGAGCCCCCTCTCCCTCCCGCCGCTCCCCTCCGATATATTTACATGGCTCTTTTATGATTTCAATTTTTAATGCGCCTCCTCTTCGGGGGCGCTTAATGCTTTGGAGTGGAACGTTTTCCTCCCCAGTCCGGAACGCCGATCGAGGACAGGGCGATAAATCAGCGAATAACTGGAACCTCGTTTTCTGCTCCCGTAGCCAAGAGTTACCCCACCCGGAGCACGCCTGGCTTTTCCGTTCCCCCCCAGGCTGAGCTGAATCAATAGTATAGATTCTGGAATGGCAACGCTGTGGACATTTCCCATCAGGAAGTTGAGGCTGCAGAAGGACGTTGTCGGACAAGCATGCCTCAAAACGCCCAACCTTCGCACTGTAAAATGAGGTGGGCGTAGAGGCATGTCCCTGCGAAGGTACCCTTTGTATTCCCATAATAATCACTGTTCCTGGTCATGCTCATACAGTTCTAGAGCCAAGGGCTGAAAAAACACAAGCCTTGGTTTTCTCGTTTCCCTGCTCTTCTGTAGGGTTTTAGAACGTAGGACGCTGTCAGATTCTGAGAGAGAGGTGGTGCATTTTTAGGACTTTAAAAAATAAAAACAGAATTTATGTCCTGTCCTTATCGAGAAATGCAAGACAGCTTACAGAATGACAACCAGTCGGCGTAAATGCTATTAAACTGGCAACAGCAACCCATCTGTGGAAATACAAAGAGCCCCATTCAAGTCTTCCGTGACACACCTGTCCCCTAATGCTCAGCAAAATAAAACTTGCGTACAGATTCTGGGTGAAGCAAGCAGGGAAGGAAACCAGGCGCTTCTCAAGTAGCACTTTTGTTAAGGGTGGCCATTTTTTCTCTTTCAAAAGAGGATTTTCTCTTTAGTTTCTCTTTGATGCCTCGCTGTAGTTTTCTGTCACACCACATGATGGTGCACTAGGTACTGGAGATAATTTGCTAGCCCTACTCAGCATGACACCTTGCAATGTGCAGAGCCAATCAGAAGCCTTGCTGGCAGAAGGCCCCTCCCAGTGGCTCCACCCACTTTCTAAAACCATTTGAAGGGGTTCTAGGGAAGGTGCGCGAGGGCACCACGCTGGGGACGCCCAACGCGGTGGGTGGAAAAATCACATGTTTGGTTAAGCAGTGAGATAAAATATCCCAAGCTGCTTTTCGACCCTGCTAGGATTTTAACAGGGCATGACGCTGCTCTTGCATTGCAGAGCATCATCGAGAACACAGAAGCCTCACGGAGTAAAGTTTTCAGTTGGCCAAAGCCTGCTCTTCTTCCCCCGCTCAAAAAAGCACCTTCAACTGGGAGCCATGTTCTGCTAATCTCAAAGACCTCTGGGCCGCAAGACGCCCCTTAATGGCACAAAGACAGCCTCTTTGGTGGCCAGACTGTCAGAGAGGCCTCGAGGCAGCTGGGCCGGTTTCTGTTCTCAAACACTGCCACCTAGTGAGCTGCCGCAGCGATGCCGCCATGGAGCACAACCTCCGGGAAGAGGGGGAGAGAGAGGCAGAGGTCTGTCACTGCACGCAAAGCCGTTAAGCAATTAGACTCGTCAGGGTGACGCTGTGGGGGAGATGCAGCGGGCAAGCAGCGCCTTCCAAAGAGGAGCGTGCATGCATGCAGAAAGCAGCCAGTGAAATCGGGGTAGAGGAGCACCTCTGAGGAGCACCTCAATGTGATTACCAGCTTTGCCCTTCTCTGCAGAGACACGGTGCCTTCAGGGGATGCTGGACACTTGCCACGGCTGTTTCTGGCTGTTTTTGTCCCCTTCCACGGCTACCCTCATGCCAATCTTCCCCCTTCAAACCAGGAGTCTCAGCCTCTACGGAATATGATCCTTACCCAACTGGGCATGCCATAGTTCACCTTAGGCTATCCTAATGTGGCTTGAGTGATTGTTGAATGCCACAGAGTCGCTTCTGATGCACTATGACCCTGTGGATTATCAGAATGACGTTTGAGCCCTGTGGCACCTTGGAGATCAACCAAGTCTTATTCACAGCGTAAGTTTTCGTGTGCAAAGAGCGGGAACTGCAGAGGACCCTGTGTGAGAAGGGATGCTGGACTGGATGGACCCCAGGTCTGGTCCAGCAGGGCTCTTCTGATGTTCTTCAGAAAGGCCTCTGCCTCTATACCTTGTTGTTTGTCCTACAGAGGAACTCACAGAATCATAGGGTTGGGAGGCACCTCCAGGGTCATCAAGTCCAACCCCCTGGTCTGACCCAGCAGGGCTCTCCTGATGTCCTTATGAAGGCCTCGGCTGTTGTCCCTCCAGAGGAACTGGTTGGCCCCTGTGTGAGGCAGGAGGCTGGACTAGATGGACCCTCCCTGGTCTGACCCAGCAGGGCTCTTCTGATGTTCTCACGTTCCTAATGGTCCAACTCAGTCAAAATACAAAATGGCTGCCACAGGAGGTGGAGTCAAAATGCAAAACATCTACCAGGCCCTACACACCCATCACTCTTTGTTGTTGTTGTTGTTGTTGTTAATTTCCATCTACGGTTATTATAAGAAGACCCAAATTATATTTCTTACCGGGATGTGCCTGGGATGGCAGAGTCTGCAGGCCTCCGGAGCGCTCGGCTGAACTGCTGCGTCTTCTCCATGATTATAATGGGGAGCTGCGTTCACGCTTTCCGAACGCATACACAAATGCTTAATAACCCAGAGGTAACATTTTCCTGCTCATTAAGTGGCACCAGCAGGAAGATCGCTTGCCTGTGTCCGCCTCTTCCCAGGCCCTCGTTGAACCTGGAGGCATTGCGATTCGCATGGCATCGTGCAGTCTCCTCTGACGGGGCCGTCAATGTCACCGAAAAGTTGGGAATGGAGAATCATCAGCTTTAGGGCCCTCAAGGAAGATTCAGCTGGGTTGGTGGGTTGAGTCCAAGAGCACCTTTTAGGCCAACCCAGTTTGATTCTAGGTACTTTCATGCACGTGCATGCTTCTTCGGATACATAGAAGTGTGCATGCCATCCAGGTCTGGGCCCCCCAAATGAATATTTATTTAAAGTTGAAGAAGCTTCTCTAGAGCTTGTTTCAAGCATGAGGAAGGCTTTGATGCTACCTCATGTGAAAAGAGGTGGGTGGGAGGGTGGATGGATGGATGAGTAGATGGGTAGATGGTTGGATGGATGGATGGATGGATGGATGGATGGATGGATGGATGGATGGATGGATGGATGGATGGATGGATAGATAGATGGATGGATGAGTAGATGGGTAGATGGTTGGATGGATGGATGGATGGATGAGTAGATGGGTAGATGGTTGGATGGATGGATGGGTAGATGGATGGATGGATGGATGGATGGATGGATAGATGGATGGATGAGTAGATGGGTAGATGGTTGGATGGGTGAATGGATGGATGGAGATGTAGGTAGGTAGGTAGGTAGGTAGATGATAGATAGATAGATAGATAGATAGATAGATAGATAGATAGATAGATAGATAGATAGATAGATAGATAGATAGATAGATACAACAAATGTGAAATACAAGCACTCATGTCCTTGGAGGAGACACAGTCTTAACATTTCCAGCCTTCACCCAAACTGGCTCCCTTTCTACAGAAAGGAATTGCTTTTTTGCTGCTGTCGTTTGAAGTGTGGAAACATCAGCAAGAGGGACCCAGTTCAGACCAGGGGCTGTGGGTCGGCACTTTAAACCCCTCCTCCTATCCCCACGGGTCCCGATCCCCATCAGGGCCACCTGCCCCTTGTTAACATGACAGGGCACCTGTCCCCTTTCTCACGCCCTTTTGGCACCTCCGGCTTGCGCCAGATCGGCCGCAGCAGAGTTCCTCATCACGGCTGAATGTTCCAGGCAGGTCAAGGGCATTTTGCTTCCGCACCTGAAGCGTGCTGGATCCTTGCCAGAGATGCAAATGAGCCAAGGCCCGCCGTGGCCGAATCTTTCACCCCGGCTCCGCTTAACGGCAGGGCTGGATGGTTAACGGCGAGCCGCTCATTCCGGCGGAATCTGTCCCAGCGGCCCGCCGTGGCCATTTGCATTCTGCCATTGTTTCTGCCTTGAACTTTGAGGAGGAGTTATTTGTTCCAACGCCGGCATGAATCTTTAATTCGGGGTTTTAAATAATAATCATAACGAGGGAGAGACTGCGTGGGCGCCGAGATCAAAGGTGCGTTTGGGGCTGTTTCACCTCCGTTTGTCCGCTGGCACATTTGCCGGTCTGGCTTACACATGTTGGCCGCCCAGGAGATAAAAGACACCATTACCCCTGCCCTCTTCCCCGCCAGATAAAATTCACGGCAGCTGCGGCCTTTTCCTAGCAGGCACCTGGTGAGCCCGGAGAGAGCGTTGATGCAGGGGCCGGGGGAGGCGTCGGTAGCCAAATTGCATCGTGGAAAATCCAAGAACGAGCATTCGCCTGCTCTCTTGACATTTCTCCTGGACGAGCGCATGCCGATGTCCCTGGTTTGGAAATCACTTAAAAGTGCATCAATTTGGAGAGCAGCACAATGGCAAAACTCTTGTGCTTCAGCGATCCTACAATGTTTATTAACCCACAAAGCATTTAGAATCACGGAGTGGACCAAGTCCAGGCAACACGGTCAAAGGTTTAAAGAAAACCAAGGCAGGAAGGATGAGCAGCTTTTTGGAAATGTGATCTAGTATGTTCTCATAGAATCATAGAATCCTAGAGTTGGAAGGGGCCACAGATGCCATCTAGTCCAACCCCCTGCTCAACGCAGCATCAGCCCTAAGCATCCTAAAGCATCCAAGAAAAGTGTGTCTCCAACCTTTGCTTGAAGACTGCCAGTGAGGGGGAGCTCACCACCTCCTTAGGCAGCCTATTCCACTGCTGAACTAGAATCCTAGAATCATAGAGTTGGAAGGGGCCATACAGGCCATCTAGTCCAACCCCCTGCTCAACGCAGGATCAGCCCTAAGCATCCTAAAGCATCCAAGAAAAGTGTGTCTCCAACCTGTGCTTGAAGACCGCCAGTGAGGGCAGTCCTGTAGGGTTGCCAATTCCGGGTCGGGGAAAGCTGCACTAGATGGACCTTCAGTGGTCTGATCCAGCAGGGCTCTCCTGAGGTTCTCATGTTCCTGTGACCTCTTCTTGAAGGGCAGGGAAACCCACGATTGAGATCTTCTCACACCCCACTTCCAACTTCCCTCTTTGACTGCGGAACCCTTTACCCTGTAGGCCTTTTCGGCTCATGTTCGCCCGTTGACTGGGATGTTACCTCGCCCCCTTTGGCGCCTGCGTCTCCAATAAAAGAGGAACCAAGCCGGCAAAGCAAAACAAAACAAAGCACTGCGACCCTGGGAATAATCGGGATGCTGCAGAATGCAAATCAGCCATAAAAAAGAGGGCAATTTTTCTCCCCCAAAGTATCCAGTAAGTAGATAGTTTAGGAGATTTATAATTTCAGAAAAAGCCACGGCGTCCTCCCCTTTTCCTTCAGGACGCCAGCCAGAAAAATGTTTATTATCAGAGGAAGGCAGAAGCTGGAAGGCTGTAAACAGCCATAACGTAGCGGAAGCCATCTGTTTATTGGTTTACGTTCGGAGGGCTGGGAGGGGTGTCAGGGTGGAAACGGGGAACGGTTTTTGTGTGCTCCTTTGTTCATCGGCCTGATGGGCTACTCCTCTGCATGCGAGTGCCACCCGGAAGGGTAGGGGGCAGCAGCTGTGGGATCGCACTCTCTTATTGCAAAGGATTTGTTGTTAGATAACGGCCTCATGATCTGGAGTCGTGGTCAACAAGGTGGATTCGGGTGATGAAACTCATGCTCAATCCTTTCAGGCTTCCCAGCTCTGATCTGGAAATCCCTGAAGATTTGAGGGGTGGAGGGCGGAGCAGGGTGGCGTTTGGGTGGGGCAGGGACCCCTGTGGGGCACGACATGATTGCCTTTGCCCTTCAAAGCAGCCTGTCCAGGCCAAACGTTGTTGGTGGTGTTTTTCCCCCAGGGGAATGATCCCTGCAGCCCGGAGCTTCCTCGTAATTCCAGGAGATTGCCTGCTCTCCCTACTTCCTCCATCAGCACCTCCCCGTTCGGCTTGCGCTGAAATTCATCCTCGCAAGGCTCATGATTTGCACCGAATAGAAGAAGAAGAAGAAGAAGAGTTGGTTCTTATATGCCGCTTTTCCCTACCCGAAGGAGGCTCAAAGCGGCTTACAGTCACCTTCCCATTCCTCACATGGGCCGAAACGGAGCTGGGAGGGGCTTACCAGCATTAGCGCATTGTCAGTTCTTGCTGAAATCCCGACAAATTGCGTCATGTCCGTGCTCCAGGGTTCGCCCCAAACTCTGTGGCTTCACCACTGAGTTTGGAGTGACGCCCAGGGCGTTGGCACCATGCTCAGCTATGCTCCTCTGGGAAGAGGTCCAATATACATTTCTGAGATGTGGCTTCCTACTTAGATATCTCTGTCTCCCTGCTGTGACTGCCTACGAACCTGGCTCATCTTTTGCTCTTTCACAAGGGGATGCTGTTGACTGCTCAGGTGCAAAAACTAGCCAGTGTATCTTTTATTCCTCTGCAGAAACTCAAAGGACACTTGTCTTGTTCTCCTAAGCTGCCCTTGCTCACCAGAACCTGGTGACTGGAGGGCCCCACAAGAACGCCAGAGGGGCGGGCATGCTCGGTCATTGCGGTGAAAATATCTGCAGCATTTGAAAGACAAACAGCCCCTCTCGGTGGTCTCGGCTTCTGCAGGCCAGAGCTGTCCCCATCGCCATGTGTCTAAAGACGGCGATTTCCAATCCGCGAGAATCTCTGTTGTTAATAAAGACCATGTGGCAGCAATGAGAGACCCGGGCTTTTATTGAATTTTAAAACTCCGCTTTGGAGAATGGCAATTGGTGTAATCGTTGGCAGTAGAGAGATCAGCATTATCATGCGCTAATGTTCATTGAAACACATTATGTACAGATGTACATGAGGAATTAGCTGGCAGCACGGAAAACGGACGGGAGGGCGACGTTTGAGCATCTGTGGGGTTCAACCCGCCAGACTAGGGATGTGTACAAGTCATACCTCTTTCTCTTCTTTTCTTTTTCTTTTCCCCGCTAGGTTTAGCATTTCGTCCCAAGGCATGATTCCCCGGAGAACTGCATGAGATCTCAGTACCGGATTCACATGAAACCCCCAAGCAGGTATGGAGCATTCCGGGAGCCATCTTGGTCTAGTGGTTAAGAGTGGTGGACTCCCATCTGGAGAAATGGGTCTGATTCCCTGCTCCTCCTCCACATGCAGCCAACTAGGTGACTTTGGGCTAGTCACAGTCTTGTTAGGGCTGTTCTCTCAGAGCTCGCTCAGGCCTAGCTACCTCACAGGGAGAGGGAGGGAATTGGAAGCCACTTTGAGGCTCTTATGGGTAGTAAAAAAACAACAACAGAGTTCTAATTCTTGAGATGCTTTAATGATGCCATTACACTGTTTGATTCCCCCACATAAGCTGGCTTTTGAAACCATTTTTTTTTTACTGTATATAAGAATAATTACATGTAAAGGAGAATCCTAAATGTCCACAATTAAACCTAAACCCTCATATGAGGAAGTTACCTTAAAGTACTCTACTTGCATGGAAGTCCAGCCAGTACGGTGTAGGGGTTAGGGCAGGGGTAGTCAAACTGCGGCCCTCCAGATGGCCATGGACTACAATTCCCAGAAGCCCCTGCCAGCATTCGCTGGCAGGGGCTTCTGGGAATTGTAGTCCATGGACATCTGGAGGGCCACAGTTTGACTACCCCTGGGTTAGGGTGTCAGAAAAATTCATGGGTCCTGCTTGCTCTGAGCAATAATGGGAATATTCTGGGAATAATGCAACGGGGGGACAGTTTGGCCTGGCCTGGCCTGATAACCACTGCAATGCGACCAACACGAGTCACTCTCCCTTTCCTTTTTAAATCCGAGGGACAGAAATAAGATAGAAAAGAGCGGCCACAGCAACCTGCTCTCCAAACACCTTCTCTTCCTCCCCTCCAACTTAATTTGGGAAGCATTTAAGAGCGGCCTTTACCGCCAGCACCTCTCCCCTGGAGAATCCCCCCACTCCCCTCTCCCTGTGGAAAGAGTGACCCTGCGAGGGAGGCTTTGAGGAAGGGAGAGGGAAAGGTGTGCGACATGACAAATGACCGTGGGCTTGCACCTTCCTTCCCTCGCCGCGTTGAAGGACACGCAACCGCCGCGGCCGAAAACACAAACCCGGCCAAGCCACCGTGTGCTCTGCCACGTCATCCGTCAATTTAGCCCAGTCCTGTCGGCTGCAAGGAGAAGCAATGATTTCTCCAAGGTCTTGGGCAGGGGCCTTCCCCAAGATGCTTTCTGGGCGAAACTCTGCCATATGATCGATCGATCGATCAGTCCTAGCCTAAATCTAGCGTAGCCAGCGTAGGCCTGGGAATCTCCCAGAACTGCAGCTTGGTGAATATATAAACCGGCCCCTGATCTTTGTTGGTGAATTCGCACAATTGTTTTCAACGTTTTGGAGCCCGGCATGAGTCTGTGTTGAGAACTGAATTGGGAGGGGTCCAAAAGCGGCTCCTGACAGTCCCTCCCAGACCCGAAGACCCCTCCCTGCAAAAAGATACCTTTCTATTCCAGTGATAACATTGTACCATGAAAGGGGAAAGTGGGTTGCCGTGTTGGTCTGAAGCAGCACGACAAAACAGAATCGGAGTCCCGTGGCACCTTTAAGACCGACAAAGATTTATTCAAGGCGTGAGCTTTCGAGTCTTGAATCTGGTAGTCTGAGGAAGAGAGCTTGCACTCGAAAGCTCACGCCTTGAATAAATCTTTGTCGGTCTTAAAGGTGCCCCTGGACTCTGATTTTGTTTTGTCGTGAAAGGGAAGATCAACAAAGCTTCGTGGAGACCTCTTTTTAGATGCGGCCGATCGTTCCGGAAGAAAACCAGAGACAATTAGCCTCCTTTTAGTCGCACAATAAGTAAATACAAACATGCTGTCCTTCAAATCAAAGGCTCTCGGCACAGAAGATTAATGGGAAAGGAAGCCCAGGCTATGTCGCGGGTGGGTTTTTTTAAAAAAATGTATCTATCCTATTCACATTTCAATTAAATTAGAGAAGATTATTCCGGGAGAAGGAGCGCAAGACGAAACCTCTCGTTTGCTGATAGAAACCGAAAATGCAAATCAACCAGTTTCCGGGTCAGGGGGTTTCGAATGCAAAGGGAGAGCTATTGTACACCAAGCATCTGTATCTGTCTAGAGCAAGTCACATTCCAGAAATCAATTTGAACAACTGATCCTCCATTGAATTATTCATTCCCCCCCCCACCTTCTCCTGCCCCCCACCCCATGGGCTTATTCCAGAGTTCTGCCACTCTGTCAAGTCGTGGAAACAGCACTGCCATGGACCAGAAAAGACACATGAGGACTGTTGGATGCCTTGGGCGAGTCCCAGTTCTCTCAGAGCTCTCTCAGGCCCACCCACCTCACAGGGTGTCTGTTGTGAGGAGAGGAAGGGAAGGCGATTGGAAGCCACTTGGAGACTCCTTCGGGCAGAAAAAAAACTGAGTCTACAAAGAAACTTTTAAAAATACGGGTGATTGTTGATATTTCTGAACCTTTTAAGACCTGTACAGAAGACAACTGTGGATAGTTGTGTGTGTGTGTGCCTGTGTGGTATCTTTTAAAGGCCCCTTCCCAAGTAAACTATGAATCAGCCCTCCGTGATGGATGGCTCGCCGGGGAGCCCAAAGGATCCTGAATTGATCCTCCGCGTGTGGGTGGGAAGGGAGGGAAGGAGCGAAGATGTCCTCAGGCTGACAGTTCCCAAGATGGCCGCTCCCGCAACAGATGGGCTCTGAAGGAAGGCGAGTCTTTCCGAGACTCTCCTCCTTTTCTTTTCTCTTCCGTTGGATTTTTACACACGTACATTTTGAAATGTCTCTCTCGGTTTTCTAAAAAGGAGGAAAAGCCTCGTTCTGAGTCACGGCCGCATTCGGTCCAGTGGAATCACAGAGTTGGAAGGGCCCTCCAGGGTCATCTAGTCCAACCCGCTGCGCAATACAAGGTGTGGTAACATCCGTTCAAAGGGGTAGTTCTCGTCCCCTCCCCTCCCTCTACTCCTTCCTAATCCCAAAAACGAAATAACAAAGCTGGGGAAACAAACGGCGTGACAGTAGTCGGCATCTGCTTAAACTCCCAAAGATAAATTTGGGCTTCTCCGGATGCCACGAGGCCCGAAGACCTCCCAGGAAAAACAGTTCCCTCAACCGCAACCGAGGCGGAATAGTGATGAGAAAGGCCTTGCTGACTCCAGAGTTGCCAGACACGTTATGATAGATATCCAGGTAGATGCGGATGCCCCAGACAGAAGAAACATGCCAGCAGATATAAACGAGGGAGAGATAATGAACTGACATCCCATGGGGTGGCGGTGAGTAATAGGCAGCCGGATCAACGAGGCCATCTTTTATAGGGGTAGGCGAGGGGAAAGTAGCAGATAGACCCCTGCCCCCTGCCCTCCGCGGGCGGCATCCGTCTCTCATGCCCTAGAACGTCTGTCTTCATAAGGAGAGGAAGAATTAAATATTTCATGAGACGGCAGTCAACCCCGCTGGCCCCCTTTTTCCCGACCAACATTTCCAGCCCGCCCTTGACATTGCTTACTCTCTCTCTGTCTCTGTCTCTCTCTGTCTCTCTCTCTCTGTCTCTTTCTCTGTCTCTCTCTGTCTCTCTTTCTCTCTCTCTCGCTCTCTCTCTGTCTCTCTCTGTCTCTCTGTCTCTGTCTCTCTGTCTCTGTCTCTCTCTCTGTCTCTCTCTCTGTCTCTCTGTCTCTCTTTCTCTGTCTCTCTGTCTCTGTCTCTGTCTCTGTCTCTCTCTCTCTCTCTCTCTCTCTCTCTCTCTCTCCCTCCCTCCCTGTCTCTCTCCCTCTCATCCATCCCTCTCAAAGCAAGCCACCGTGATGGGCAAATTAGCATCTCCGGCTCAGCACACCGGCAGACCCATCGGAGCAGGTAACAAAACGGTGTAGGGAGATGTCTTTTTTCCCCCGCCTCTTCGCTCTCCCTTCCTGTCACCTCAGCTCCTGACGGAGATGGGGTTTGATCGCATCTCACCCCGGTTCTGGGAAGCGGCGGAGACAACGCGGAGAAAGGAGGGGAAGCAGGAGGCAAAAGAAGAGATGTCTCAATTACGAGACATTCTGCCATCTTGATCACGGCACCCGCGTTCCGTCCCTCTGAGCTTCCCACACGGGCCCACAGGTATGACTGGTTGAGTTTGTCACTCAGAAGAGGAGTCAGTCTTGGAATAGCGGCATCAAGAGACGACATCTAAGGAAGGCTCTACACCATGTTTTTGGTCCTCGAGAGGGACTGGTTGGCCCTTGTGTGAGTCAGGAGGCTGGACTAGATGGTCCCCTGGTCTGACCCAGCAGGGCTCTCCTGATGTTCTTAGGAAGGCCTTGGCCTCTCTGCCCTGTTGTTTGCCCTCCAGAGGAAGAACTGGTTGGCCACCGCATGAGACGGGAGGCTGGACTGGATGGACCACTGGTCTTACCCAGCAGGGCTGTTATGAGGAACAATTTAAATATCTGTGTGCAGGTGTGTTGGCACACGGTCATAATTCACTCGATTGCCGGGATTCCACGTGTCCCAACTTCATGGGGCAAGCCATGCGTCACTGAAAAGCACCTATATTTTGCATGTGTGCGCTGCTTCTGGGCAGAGCTGGCAGCAGGCACCATGCTGGCACCTCCTAAGAAATTGCCAACTACAATTCCCAAGTTGCAGTGCGAGATCGGGTTCAGAACATCAGACAGATACGGTCGGTTAGCATCATCAAGCCGTGCTCTTAAGGATCACTTCAAGGCCCTCCTGCAGTCCTGTCTCTGCGCGTGAAATCCATACGTTAAATCTCCGGGCAACGTTTCCTGCTCGTTCGTGTCCTCCTTCCTTTACTAGATTCAAGTCCAGCTTGCCCAGATACAAATTGATGTTGCCTTCCTTTTGCGTTGTACATCTGCAGCCCAAGTCCTTCCTTTGCAGCTAGAGCCGTACACAACACACGCTCGCTGTACGAATCGATAGCCCAGCAGCGAAAAGCAGAGAAACAAGACCATCGACAAAAATCTATAAACAAGTACACCAAGGAATAAAAGCAGTGGGTGGGAAACTCACATCTCTATGGTTGGCGCAAACAGGTGCGGATTTCGAACCCTGGAAGAAGGAGTGAGTCATCTCCAGTTTCTCCTTGAATACGCCTAGTGTGCCGTCTGCCTTTTCCCCCCCCGGTTTTAGAACGGGAGGCGCATTTGCGTTTCTGCAAATGTCATTTTTCACACTGCTAAAAAAAATTGTAAAAGTGTTGAAAGCACCGGCTTTGGAAACGGAGGCAGAAGGCCAGTGACGTCACGGACACTTGCCAATAGGTGCCCATCCCGGCTGTAAATTCATCAGCATCGGTGGAAGGGGCTGCTTGACTGTGTTTCAGATTGAGGACTCATTCAAAACTGAGGGAAAGGTTCACTGGGAAAGCACTGTTTTCCCCACACAGTTTTCCCTGCTTTTAAAATTCCATCTAAACCTCCGGAAGAAGTTCCTGACAGTCAGAGCGGTTCCTCAGTGGAACAGGCTTCCTCGGGAGGTGGTGGGTTCTCCATCTTTGGAGATTTTTAAACAGAGGCTGGAGAGCCATCTGACAGAGAGGCTGATTCTGTGAAGGCTCAAGGGGGCGGCAGGTGACAGTGGATGAGCGATAGGGTTGTGAATGTCCTACATAGTGCAGGGGGTTGGACTAGATGACCCAGGAGGCCCCTTCCAACTATATGATCCTATGAGCCCCACCGAGCTGTTGCCTGTCCAAATGCACAGACTGGAAAACCAGAGCCCCGCTCACCAAAACAGCCAGGCCTGACCCGTCGACATGGACCGCGAGGTCCACGGAGAAGGTTTTCCGACGCTGACAACTGCCTGTCGCTCCTTCCCCCGGGGCCACCCCTGAAGGCTGTGCTTCCAGCTGACAGCCGCCGTGTTCTGTTTGCCTGTCCTCCGGGCCCGCCTGTTGTTTAACGAAGTGGCTGGCACAGGTGTGTGTAACGAAGGCGCACCTGGCAACCCACAGTCTCACTAGGCGCCCTTTCCCTCCCGGAGCGGAGCGTGCCAGCGCCAGCATCATCTGAACCCGTTCCCTGGCTCGCTCGAGCGCTAAGCAAAGATAAACATCCTTTTGGACTCCACTGTCGCTCATCGCTCTGGAGAAATACTGGTCCAGGGGAATGGGTCACGGGTCAGGACAAGAATGTCTGGGGTCAACCCGGTCTGCAATCAGATCTCCTCTCGGGTCAAAGGCCAAGGGACGGCAGCCGCGGCAGCTTGGATCCGGGAGGGACGCTAGCGGCGAGGGAACACAGTAAGTTGCTCAGCCACCCAATTATCGCTGACATCTTGTGCCGATCTCAGAAACTCAGAGGGGAGATAGGAACGGCTCGGTTTCTGCACCCTAGAAATGCAGGCCGTGGAATTTGATGTGAGATGGATGGATTGGTGAGACGGTGGGTGGGTGGGTGAAATAAGGAGCTGGTAACATGGACCAGCCCCATTTTGGACTGCAGTTGATGGATTCCATCTCTGAAAGTACCTTCGCCTATGAAGCTCCCTGCAAGCAGAAAATTAGCACCGCAAGGACTCAAGCTATCCTTTTGCTTGCAGTGCCCTCTTTTCTGTTGTGCTGGGGTGTTTACAGAGAGTGTGGGGCCTTCCGAATGGGGCAAGCCCATCTGCCTTCTGAAGTGGCATGATCCCATCAGCCACAATCATGACAGGATATAAGCTTATTCTACATTTCTCTTCTGCACCTGTAAATCAGCTCTCGGCTTTAGATGCTGGAAGGATGTTTCTAATTAGGGCATATCCTGTATGATTTGTATGGGGTTGGGTAATTTTTGCTCCTGTACTTGAAAACAGCTCACCTTTTGGGGTATTCCTCTAAAACATGGGGGGCTGCCAGGATTCCCACTGGGGCTGGGGGGACCCCTGATTTGGCATTGCTCCCCCTACTCTGGGAATTTCAGAATTTCAGGGGGGTACCCTAAAAAACAGCTGCTTTCATGGTGATTCTTGCCCCCTCCTGACCTTTCCCCCACCACCACCACCTTCACCAGGAATAAGAAGAATGTCCCAATAGTTTCCCCAAAAGCCAAAACACCGTCTTCAACACGCAGATGTCACTTCCGGGTGACGTCAGCATGTCAGACGACCTTCTGAGTTCGGAGATCCCAGAGGGCACCGCGCTCCCCCACCGGCAACCCTAAATACACGTGTTCTTCCCCAAGTATTTATGTCGTATCGTGATGTCGTGCGAAAGCCTCTAGCGCTGATTGGCTGAACAAGTGTGCTAGTACAGAACATTCGTCTCCACGAATATCCCATCTGCCAGAGGAACAAAGGTGCCTGATTCCCTGTAGTCCAATTTCGGTGAGAGACGGGAAAGCTGTCCATTTGGGTGATGTTGCATTCTGCACATGGCCCGGAGACAGGAAGGACAGCATGGGAGACGGGGAGGCAGGAAAACCGACAGGCCCGTCCTGCCATGAGGTGACTGTTTTCATGGTCAGAACTTCTCAGACGTTTCTCTTAAGAGTTCTGCCGAAATCCCTACTCTTGTCACTTGAGAACATCAGTTCTAGCCCTTGGTCTTTTCCATGTGACAACCTTTCAGGTAGTTGAAGGGTGAGAACAAGCTTCTTCTCAGTCTTTTCTTCTCTAGGCTAAGCTTGTCCAGCGCCTTCAACTTTCTCTCATTAGCCAGTTCCCTGACCTGTAACCAACTTGGAAAGGGGTCTGCGGCTAATTTAAGGCGAGTCTATAAGGTCTTCAAGGCAAGAGGCCAACAGAGGCAGGGAACAGCAAACTACCTATGCATGACTCTGGGCCTGGAACCACACAGGGTCACCATAAATCATCAGATCTCAGAAGCTAAGCTGGGTCACTCCTGGATGGGGGGACCGCCAAGGAAATCCAGGGTTGGGACTAACCTGTGTGTACACCTGCCACCTGTGCATGTACCTCCTTTATGGTGTTGACCAGGGGTAGTCAAACTGCGGCCCTCCAGATGTCCATGGACTACAATTCCCAGGAGTCCCCTGCCAGCGAATGCTGGCAGGGGGCTCCTGGGAATTGTAGTCCATGGACATCTGGAGGGCCGCAGTTTGACTACCCCTGGTGTTGACTCACAAATATGGAGAACTCTGAACAACAACGCTCCTTTTCTCACATCCCTTCCAAAGAAAGAAGGTCAAGAAGCAACCGAGAAATGATTTCGCAGCTGCAACTCTTTGTATGCCGTTGAGATTTTCACGACAAACAGGCCCATCTATCGAGGGTCGTGAATTCATTCTCGGCAGCTCGACGACTCCGGAGGCGAACCGCGTCCTGTCGAGCCAGGGAGGGATGGGGAACCACCCGCGTCAAACCGAAGAGGTGTGGCGAACGGCTTGCCCACCTTCGCCTCCTCCAGAAGTCAGGCGGCCTCTGCTTTATGGGATGCACTCGGCTGCTTTCCTATCAATCTCCACCTCCCTGAGAAAGGCGGGCTGCTCACGTCTGCAGGCCTTTTTAAAAAAAATAATGGGAAGATTTGCCCAGTGGGTGTTTTCAAACGGCAGTATTCCCCGGGGCGAATTTTCGTCTTGGGGTGAAGGCATGAATGATCCAATTATAGCGGCGAATTGAGCCAGGCTTTCTTCGAGCCGCTTGGAGGCCTTGCATCGCTGCCGTGTCGCCGGCTTCCCCTCCCCCCCCCCCTCCGCAATCTGTCCAAGTTAGCAGCTGCCAACTTGTGGGTGTAGCGCTGCCTCCAGAAATAAAAATCTGGGTTTCGTCCATGCGTCCTCCACCACAAGCTTGGAACCAGGAGGTGCACGGAGACGTTGATCGGAACAAAGCACATTTGCCGTGCCGCGGCGGGAGCCATCTGCTTGATGAAGAGCCTGTGTAATGGGGAACGCTCCCCTTCGTCGTTGCCGCGGTTGGTTGGCTCACCTGGCTCACCTTGGCGTTTTTTCATCTTGAGTCCTTCTACGACAGGCATGGCCAAACCGTGGCTCTCCAGATGTCTGCGGACTCCAATTCCCATGAGCCCCTTCCTGCACAGGGGCTCGTGGGAATTGTAGTCCGTGGACATCTGGTGAGCCACAGTTTATCCTCTCCTGCTCTATGAGTACCACAGCAGCAGTGCTTCCGATGTTCTCGCTGCAGGGCGTCGGGAGCAGTAGCCTGCTTTGATTCCTCCATTCGCCATCCTCGTCTGTTTCCTGTTGTTGGCCCTTCAGAGGATCTAGTTGGCCCCTGGGTGAGACAGGAGGCTGGGCCAGATGGACCTTCACTGGTCTGATCCAACAGGGCTCTTCTTGCATTCTTAGGAAGGCCTCGGCCTCTCTGCCCTGTTGTTGGCCCTCCAGAGGAACTGGCTGGCCCCTGGGTGAGACAGGAGGCTGGATTAGATGGACCTTCACTGGTCTGACCCAGCAGGGCTCTCCTGATGTTCTTAGGAAGGCCTCGGCCTCTCTGCCCTGTTGTTGGCTCTCCAGAGGAACTGGGTGGCCCCTGGGTGAGACAGGAGGCTGGACTGGAGGGACCCCTCGTCTGACCCAGCAGGGCTGATGTTCTTATTTTTAGAGTTGAGGAACATTCTCTAAAACTCACTCATCTGCCCCTTTTTTGACCAAGCCAATCATTTATGTACACTTACCGTATATTTTTCCTTCCAAATTCCAGTAAAGAAACCAATTGGTCTGTATACGGCGAGATATTTATTTTCACTTTTTACAGAAATTGGTGGACCTCTATTGATTCCAATTGAGGGGAAATTTCCATTTTCATCTAACTCTATTGCCGGTGGCCAGGATCAGAACTCCACGCCTCTCTTGGGGGTATCCTCCATTCCTGCCAATTCAGCAGCTTCGAAGCATAGATATAAACAATTTTGCTTCCTGGCGAAGAGTGTGGAGGAGGGCCGTTCGATTGAAAAGGGGGGAACCTGGATCTGAGGTGCTGCTCGGTTGCCCTAAAAAACAGTTTACAATCTTGGGTCATTTAATTTCCTTCCTCAAAATTCATTTAGGCTCTGGGATATCAGAATGCACTGTCGCCCTGAAGGTCACTGCGTCATTTGGTTATGTGGTTACATCGCTCAATACAGCCCGGGTGATTTATCTTCGCCGTCCTTTTTTCCGCCATCAGTCACGGGATGAGAGTTCTTGTCATCAAAGACTCTGAGATTTTCATTGTGGCGAAATTCCTCGGGTTCCAAAGCTGCCCAAACTAGAAATTAGGTATGTGTCAACCCAGGAGAATTGCTAGACTCGAGTTACATCACCCCTTAGAACAGGCATCCTCAACCGGAGTTTCACGAAACCCCAAGGTTTCTTGACGGCCCCAGAAGGGTTTCAGGTTAAAAGTGATGTGAAGGAAAGTCTGCCTGAGACCCTAGAGATCTACTGCTGGTCTAGTGGGACAATACTTGGCATGCAGAAGGTCCCAGGTTCAATCCCCAGCATCTCCAATCAAAAAGGACCCTTTCATCTAGAGATGCCCAGGAAAGAGATGGGAAAGATCTTGACCAGGGATTCTGCAGAGCCACTGTGAGTCTGAGTAGATAATACCAGCTTTCTCAGACCACTAGTCTGATCTAAGGCATCTTCAATGGCTGGGGCTCAGTGGAACACTCTTCCGCTTCACTTACCGCCTGGTACGTTGAACTAGAGATGCCAGGGATTGAACCCGGGACCATCTGCAGGCCAAGCAGTGGCTCTGCCCCTGAGGCAGGGTCCCAGATCAAGGCCTCTCCCATCCCCTCCTGCCTGGTCCTTTAACTGGAGATGCCGGGGATTGAACCTGGAACCTTCTGCATCCCAGGGACATTCTCTACCACTGAGCCACAGCAGCTGTCCCTCAGAGAAGGACCATTGGGTTGACTCAGCGTAAGAGAACTTCATCTCCTTGTTGAGACGTCCTCCTCTTCCAATGACTGAGATGCCATTTCCTGCTGGCAGATTTGTTCCCGCAAGATCAGGTTGGATATCTATAATTTACCAATCTGTGCAGTGTGAAATATTTCTCAGTGTGTTCGGAGGGGTGTAAACTTTGGAAATAATGTAATATCAACTAAATTAAGAACAAAGTGGGGCGGGGTGGGGAGGAGATTGGCATGACAACAAAGGTGGCACAAAGACTCCCAGTGTTCCAGAAACAGAGTGAATTTATTCTCGTGGCCTCCTCCTCTCAATGCTGGTAATTGTAGTTCAATGAGGTTGATGAGAAATCTCAGATGAGCTGAGGGATGCGCAGAGATGTTTTATTCAAGCGCCGATTCAGATTGTTTTGTTCAGAGAGTGACACGTGTTTGGATTAACCAATTCCACAGACGTGTCTCTGGGTTTCAATGAGAAACGCATTTGGAGATGTTCTCCTACAATGCGGGAGCAAAGTCTCCCAAAACAATAAGACCCAGATCAAGGCCTTCCCCATCCCCTCCTGCCTGGTCCTTTAACTGGAGCTGCTGGGGATTGAACCTGGGACCTCCTGCCTGCCAAGCAGAGGCTCTGCCCCTGAGCCAGGGTCCCAGATCAAGGCCTTCCCCATCCCCTCCTGCCTGGTCCTTTAACTGGAGCTGCTGGGGATTGAACCTGGGACCTCCTGCCTGCCAAGCAGAGGCTCTGTCCCTGAGCCAGGGTCCCAGATCAAGGCCTTCCCCAAACCCTTCCTGCCTGGTCCTTTAACTGGAGATGCCGGGGATTGAACCTGGGATCTTCATCAACCTTGTGATATAAGGACTGACTGACTCACATTCTAGCTGTATCCAAAGAAGCAAGCAATGGCTCTCAAAAAGCCCCTGCCATGATTTTTCTTTAGTTTTTGAGGTCGCTCCTGGGCTCTGGCTCTTTTCTAATCTCCAGCCTGAGGCACAGGAAAGAAAACAGGTTTCTCCCCCCCCCCCCTTCCTCAAGATTCCCAGCCTACTTGTGTCAACTCAAGTGCCCCCATTACAGGTTGAGTGAGGAGCACATGAACTTTAGGGTGCTTCAGAGTGCTTGGCTGATTGAAATTGAACCCTGAGGCATATCAAGGCTCACCCAGTGATGCTCAGGGGAAGTGGCAGAACAATAAGAGGATGCGGTCTGAATAGAAAGGCTTCACTCCAGCAAGGCAAAGCTATAATCAGGGACTTGGAGCCACCGATATACCCAGCAGAGAGGCTGAGGCTCAGGGGCAGAGCCTCTGCTTGGCAGGCAGAAGGTCCCAGGTTCAATCCTCAGCATCTCCAGCTAAAAGGACCTGGCAGGAGGGGATGGGAGAGACCTTGCTATCTGGAACCCTGGCTCAGTGGAAAAGCATCTTGTTGGCATGCAGTAGTATTTCTGGGGTTTTCTGGAGTCAGAACTCTTCAAGGCTCAGTCCCAGGGCCTTGTTTGGCCTCATCTTGGAAATGAGTGGAATCAATCTTCCACAAAGAGGGTATCTCTAGGCGTGCCCTGAGTGTCCTCCACTTCCTGCTGAGAAACCCCATCCAGAGGCCTCCCCTACCTGGTTCCACAGGTCTCTCTGAACCTTGAAGCCCTTCTGCGGGATCTTCTCCAGGGGCCCCTTCTCCCTCCAACGGATGCACCCATCAATTTGCTATTCTTCGGCTTCCATCAGCCTACATCCAGGGCTACTCTACACTGGGAAATGGCTTTTCCTTACATTCTCCCTGACAACCTGCGGGAAAAAACCCTGTTTCCCTTCTCCCCTCCTTCTGGATCCATCTGCCTTCTGTTTCTCCCCTTCCTAAGGAGGCAAAGCCAAAATGGGTGCGTGTGTTGGGGAAGGGGGGGGGGAAGAGGCCGCACCACTTGTGTTTTCGTAGCCTGTGAGTTGCAGCCTTATTCATGAGGCCTCCTATCTCTCTTCTTCAGGATGCTGCCTGGATCCGACCAATTACCAGCTCCCTTGATGTATAACACCATAAAACCCTTAACCTCATTATAGAAAATTTCTTTTGAATGGCCTTTAAAAACCATCTCATTACACGGGAAGAACTGTAATTACCTTTAACAAGACAGAGATATGGCGGGAGCCAGTGAATTTGGGCTGTCAAAACAGCTGCGGCGGGAGTTCATTCGCCCACTGGGTTGTTGTTTTTTTTTATCACAAGGGCAAATGCACCTTGACTCTTCTCCCTGCTCCTGTTCTTGCCTGTTGACTTCTTTGTGTGACCTCTCAGGAGTGGGTTGGTCTCTGCTCCTAGATTCTTTGGTTCCGGTTTTCCAAGCGCCCACGTCTGGCGTTCCAACAATGAGGTTATTTCCTATAAAGAGGTCCAAATCTTATCTGAAAGTTGAGGATGCAGGAATGTTCTTGGTCAAACTCCATTTTTATCCGTTTATGTTTCCCCAGCAGTGTTAGTGACTCTGTTTTTGTTTTGTACATCTGTCCTCATCCTGTTTGGTTTACGTGTTCAGTCAACACAAGATTCATACATAAAAGCCGAGCTATTTGTGAATGTAGTCCGCTACAGCTAATAGTCTAGAGCCTCTTGTGGCACAGAGTGGTTAGGCAGCCGTCTGAAAGCTTTGCCCATGAGGCTGGGAGTTCAATCCCAGCAGCCGGCTCAAGGTTGACTCAGCCTTCCATCCTTCCGAGGTCGGTAGAATGAGCACCCAGCTTGCTGCTGGGGGGTAAACGGTAATGACTGGGGAAGGCACTGGCAACCCACCCCGTATTGAGTCTGCCATGAAAACGCTAGAGGGCGTCACCCCAAGGGTCAGACATGACTCGGTGATTGCACAGGGGATACCTTTACCTTTACAGCTAATAGTCAAATGATGAGGCCCTGCTTTTGGGTAACGAACAGGGCAAAAAAGTTTACCGAGAGACTACAGATGTGTGTTTACAGACTTGGCGTTCTACCTGTGTGTGCAGAAAAAAATATGACGTTATTAATTAACCATAAAAAAGAGGGAATATTTTTTGTTTTTAAAAATCCTGATGAGGAATCAATATGCCCCAAGAACATGGAATGTTGAGGGCAGATGGGATATTGGGAGGGGGAAAGGAAAAGGAGAAATCAATCTTTTCCTTGGGAAACCGAAGGGGCGATGATGTGTGTGAGATTCTCAAATATTTTCTCCCTCTTGTGATTTCACTTTCTCCCCTTTGCATAAATAATTAGCTGATTTGCTGGCACATGAAGGATCGGGGGGGGGGGATTTCTGGACTGAGAGTTTCTCAGCTGTGACCAAGCAGCCTAGTTCTCTTTTCAATTTCAACATGCGCATATGTAAAATTCATATGGCAAAGCTTCGAGTTTGGCTCGGGAACTATTGGGGTTTAGCCAGGGGTCCCCAAAGTGGTGTCCGGGGGTACAGCAGCATTTGCTGATACCTTTCGTAGCCTGGGGGCTGCCAGAGGTTTTCGAAAGTGGGCAATTCCCTGTCATGCTTTTGCCCATCAAGCCTTCTGATTGGCTACTGGATGACTGAGCAACTGAAGGGAAACTGCAGGAACTTTTACGTAGCTGGCTCCGCCTCCTGCAGCAGCCATTTTGTTGCTGGCTCCGCCTTCTGTGGTGGCTCTAACTGTACTCCATACTGTGCCGGGATTCCAAGGGGGGTCCACAGGCTCAAAACAACCGCTTTTAGTCATAGATGTTTCCTGCCAGCTGCAGAGGAATTCGCTTTTCCAGGCAATACTTTTGTGGTTGTTACCAAGGGATCGTTGCCCTCCTGCATTAGAAGGATGCAAACTAAACTCTCCTTGAAGGAGAACCTTTCTCTCCCAATACCTGCTGCTTTTTGCTCCAGCGTTCTCCTGCTAATCAGAGACAGCAGGCTGGCTGTCCCAAGGGGAAAGTCCCCTAACCTAAGCTCATGTCAGTAGCTTTGAAGAGGTTAAGTTTCTACATGTGTGATTCAAGCATTCAAAAAAACGAAAAATCCATCCATCTGTCACCAAATTTTGTGCCTTTGCCCAGAAACATTTTTTTAAAAAAATCCTACCGAAGGGGGAGGGAAAAAAACCCTGAACATTTGTTAGAGAAAAGTATTTTTGCTGCCAGAACTGTGATATTTACCCTCTTTCCAGAAAGCAGCCGAGATAATATTGCCACGCCTCCACCTTACTGCTGAAGAATCCGTCCCCACATTTTCTGTAGGGCACATTCCTTGGTGCACCCCTCTGGGTGTCTAAAACCACAGCGAACCCTGGCTCCGATGGGGGTACCTGCAGGAGGACTTCCAAGAAAATTCTGCCGATCTAATTCAACCGCAACGTGAGTTGGTGAGGCACTCCTGGGGATGCCAACCTCCAGGTGGAACCTGTAGAGCCCCAGGAATGTCAGCTCATCCCCGTATCAGTTCCCCTGGAGAAAATGGATGCCGTGCAGGGTGGGCGCAAGGGCATTGCCCCCCACTGGGGTCCCCGTCCTCCCAGGCTCTACCCCCAAACCTCCAGCAGTTCCCCAACCTGGATCTGGCATCCCACCCACCCACCCATCCCCCACTGAAGCCCAGGGGGAGCCTGATAAACCTAGGCTCTTCCTTTTGCATGAGATCTGTGAGTTTGCTTCCTCTCTCTTCTCCCAGCAGGGGATGCCAGCTGTTCCGCTGGCTGGGGTTTGCCTTTTCTCGCTGGTCCGCACGGTGGCCTGTTTTTTGCTAACCGTTTCTTGGCCAACTTTCTTCATATTCCATCCCTTTCATCTGGCAGCGTAGGGTCAGCTGGTCATCTCAGAGCCAAGCAGGACACGTTGTTGAGGGCACTGGGCCACGCTGTGGCGCTCCCCGGAACTTTGGTGAGGGGGAAGGGGCGGAAGTGACATCACACCGAATGTTGACATCACTTCCTGGATTTATGCAGTAGTGTGGCTCGTGCTGTGAACGGTTTCTCTTGTGGAGCCCCCTTTCTCTCCTCCGGTGGAAAACTGGGGAGGGGGGATTACCCCCTAGAGTAATTCTGAAGATTCCTGTAAGACTGTCCAATTTAGGCCAGGAGCAGATATTAAGTACTGATATTGAGAGCCAGCATGGTATACAGTCTGGAAAACCAGGTCTGATTCCCCACTCCTCCACATGCAGTCAGCTGGGTGGCCTTGGGCCTGTCACAGTTCTCTCAGAGCTGTTCACACAGAGCAGTTCTCTTAGAGCTCCCCCAGCCCCACCTCCCTCACAGGATGTCTGTTGTGGAGAGAAGGGGAAAGGTGCTGTAAGGTGCTTTGGGGGCTCCTTGTAAGCTGCTTTGTAAGCTGCTTTGGGACTCCTCCAGCGAGCAAAAAGTGGGGTATAAAAAAACCCGACCCTTCTTTGTAAACCATCCGCAGTCATTTTTAAACATTTACTCGAATGCCAATCGATTTCTGCTTTTCTTATCTGGTTTCATTACCTGGCCTGAACAATTGAGGAGGCAGAGTTCAGGGGAGAGGGTGGGAATCTGAATAAATGAACTGCCTGCTAAACATCCTCTCTCGATTCCAGCTTTTCTCCGGGTTTCCCTTCCTTCCCTTCCCCTCCACAGGCTTCATTGCTGGCAGATCGATCCGCAGCTTGCTGAATACATTTAGCCCCGCCCCCAACACGATGGCACTCTCATCTCTTTTAATTAGTTTATTTCCCTTCCCGTAAATAACCATAAATGCTGCGTAGCAAGCAAAAAACGTTGGCCAGCCCGTGCCCATTTATTTCTATTATCACGAAAGGTGGTTATGTTGACGGAGCAGAGAGGAGGGGCTGCTCACATTAAAACTGGGCTGCCCTCCCATCTGGGTCGTGACTTTAAGGCCGTGCTCCTGGGATCATCCATGGAAAACCACCGGCCTTACTGTTGGTTACTGCTGTAGGGTTAGGGGGAAAGATACGTTAGTCGGTAATGAGTATTCGTGGGCCTGACCTGGTTGGTCCAGAAAAGCCTGATCAAGGAAGTCCATGTTTCTTACAGAGAGGCAGGGTATAAAAAACAACTCTTCTTCTCCTTCTCCATATCTGCTTCCTCCTCCTCCGTATCCTTATCCTCCTCCTCCTCCTCCTCCTCCTCCTCCATATCCTTTCCCCCCTCTTCTCTGTATCCTTTTCCTCATTCTTCTCCTTATCCACTTCCTCCTCCTCCTTCTTCTCCATACCAACTTCCTCCTCCATATCCTTTTCCCCCTCTTCTCTGTATCCTTTTCCTCCTCCTTCTCCTTATCCACTTCCTCCTCCTTCATCTCCGTATCCACTTCCTCCTCCTCCTTCTCCATCTCCTCCTTCACCACCTTCTCCACTTCCTCCTCCTTCTCCGTTTTTTCCGCCTCCTCCTTTTTCTCTGTCTCTTCCTTCTCCTTTTCTTCCTCCTCCTCCTTCTCCCTCTTCCCAAAATGTCGACCCGTAAAAAGCTGCCGCTGCAGGACACCCCTAAAAGACCAGAGGGTAACCGAACCCTGTCTGGTAGTAAAACCAGCCGAATCAGTATGTGTCTCAAGGAAGTGAGTCTTAAAATAGGATGGCCCATCAGGAGTTCAGGCAGGGTTTACCCTTTTATTTGTTTGCGCTGCCAAAAGTGAAGAGGCCGGAATTTTGAAGGCATCTCTCTACAGCAGCTGAATTGATAATGCTTCCCCTATCTTCAGAGCGAGGAGGAGAAGATGCAGAATAAGAAGAGGCGGGTTTTATATACCACTTTTCTCTGCCCTGCGAGGCCTCGAAGTGGCTCACAATAGCCCTTCCCCTTCCTCTGCCTACAACAGGCAGCTCATGAGGTGGTGGTGGAGGTTGAAAGGAACTAATTCCTTAAGGGGAGAAGGAATTGATGGTCCAGGCAGTAGATCCAGGAATTGGGACTCTCGTAGTATCGAGGCATTAGTTAAACTTCCAGCGGTCCCCAAAAGGAACCTGGGCAGGTGACTGATTTCGGCTGACCCACGCTTTCTTCTCCTGGGCCAGCGGGTGACAGTTTCCACCAGGAGCTGCAATGCTTCGAGAAACGTTCCCCGTGAATTACGGCACCACATCCGAGCAGTCCTGACCTTTTCAATATTCTGTATTTTGATTGGCTGTCCATTTCTCCTGCGTCCCCACAGGCTCATTAGGCACCGGGGGCCTCGGAGGTGGCCCGAACGGCCAATCGGGTGGCAGAACACTGAAAAGGTCAAAGACATGCATGCCTAATGCAGTTGATCTCTGGAGACAGGTTGTGACAAGGGGAAGAAATGGCCCATAGATCTTTCCAGGCCGTGGGAGGAAAAGCCGCAGACTCCTGATGCTAATTCTGGGCAGCTCTGTATTATAGGGGCGTTCGGGCTGACGTGGAGATCTTTTCTGAAGGGGTGCAGGGCACAGCGGGTGCTAACAGGAATGATGATTGATTAGGACTAGCTGGCTTATTAGCACGACATTTTGTTATTTGCACAACGCTACCAAGGTGCACAGCGTTTCGCAGAATAAATACGAGCCAAACACGGCGGATTCGTTCGATCCAAATTTGGACATTAGGGGCCGGGAGAATAGGAACTTCCTATTCTAACTATGCGGAAATGCACGTCGCCTCCGACGCCCCCTGCAGGATATTCTTTATACGCCACTGAATCATGCACGTTGCAGATCTTCCGTATCCCCAACAGGGTGCAGGTTGGGCTGGCAGCTGCTTGTACGTCCCTCCTCTGAATTGTGTGGGAAGAGGGAGGTGGGGAGAAGGACACGTCAAAGAAAGCCAGCCTTTCCGCCAACGGCTGGAACTTAGAAAGGCCGAAGCTCTTGGCACAGTCCGCGGACAGTTTCCCAACAATTAATCATAATTAACAGAGGGAATGACTAATTGTGCACGGAGGAGTGGGCAGCGGACGGTGCCAGGTGGGAAGCGTTCCCTGTGAAGGGAAGCAGTCTGTGCCACCGGCAAGGCGGCAATGCCAAGAGCTGGCCTGCCATGGTAACCCATCAGGGCTTCCCAACCCACCGATCCACGTTTCGCATTCGCTGGCAAGCCCACTGCAGATTCCTGGTGCCCCCTCTGCCATTTCTTGGCTCCCGGCACTCGGGTTGTTTTCTCTCTCGTCCTCGTGCCAAGAAACACTCCAAGTAGCCCTAGAAAACGGCAAAACCGGCAGGGAGGGAGCGGGGCACGAAATCCAATCCCGCGTACGCTTTTGGGGGGTCCTTTCCAGGAGCTTGAGGGGGGCCTCCCCTCGGGGCGATTCAGACTTAAGCGTCAATCCGTTTCCCGATTAGTCACATGAGCCGTCCCAGCCAATCAGGGTCCCCGAGGGCCCAGAAATCAGTACTGCTTACAAAAGCAGCATCCAATGCCGTAAATATGTAGATTTACAACCCGCTGACATTTTAAGAGGTCCCTGCCTTATTGGCTGTTTTTTCTTTTGAAAGAAAAAAATCGGCTCTTCCAATATATTTGGGGATAAAAATCCTGTCCTTCCCTCCCTCTCTCCCACGGTTGCTGATGGCATCCAAAATGCCTATAAAGCCACAGGCCTGCAATTGTAAAGGCAGATCCGGCCGTGTGGTCTGAGAACGAATAAATGAGGCTTTCAAAGTGGCTTAAGGTGATATTTTACCTGACGTTCCACAGCTCGTTTTCAGGGAACAAATGGACAACGGCACGCTGACACCTTACGGGGTTCTTAAAAGGAAAGCGTAGGGGGACAGCTCTTTGAGTGTTTCCAGCTCCACAGTTCTTTTGTGCCTCATCTTTCTTGCCAACGGGGACCCAGAGTAGCTCGCGTCATTCTCCTCTCTTCTGCTTTATCCTCACAACAACCCTTCGAGGTAGCTCGTCGCAGAGAGAGCGAGACCTTAAAAAATGCTCCTCTCCCCATACGGCCTGTGAGTCAATACCCCTGCTGCCGGCCATATACCTGGCAGTAACTCGGATGTATCAAACACCCTATAAATTGCACCTCGAAACATACAATATGCGCACGCATTGTCGACTCAACTGCAAACGATGAAAATCAGCGAGGCGACAACGTTGACGGAAAATGTAGGACGCGAGGAACACTTGAGTTCCTTTAGGAAAGGTCCCTTTGGAAAGTTTGGCAGGTTCCGTTTTGCATCCTGAAATTTGAACATTCCCCCCCCCTTCCCCTGCTGTCTCAGGCTTTGTTCACACATCATAGTGTGACTTCAGGTGGTGAGGCTACATTTTGGCAGTACCGTTAGCACTGGTGGTGTTAGGAGCTGTACAAGCAGAGCTAATGAAGGCAGCTGGGACGGAGGGGGTTGGGGGTGTTGGGGGACCAGCCACTTTGACAATCCCTGGTATCACAATTACCACTACGGTATGAGCCATGGAGTTTATGGGGCAGTGCCAGAGCATCGGTTGAACAAAAAGGGGACAGTTGCCACGAAAATCAAAACCAAAAAAAGTAGTTGCGGGAAAATACTATAAACGGGTACTGTTCATACCTTCCCAGCCTTTATCAGCGTCAACCAAACAGACATATGTACTGCTGCGTAATCAAATGCCTGCTAAAATCATCCGAGCTAAATCTCAGGTTTGCAATGGATTGTTGGCATGTTTAAGCCAAGTCGGATGGAGAAATCTAGCAGTGGTTTTGATCACGCAGCAGTTGTTGAACCAGGGCTGTAGAATCGCGGACGGCTGCAACTGAAGTCACCAGACTCAGATGCAAAATATATTAGAACTGGTTTCTAAGTTGGCAAAATAAAAGCCTTTACGCCCATCAGAATCGAGAATAAGGCAAGCACAAAATGCCCCTTTATACGTGGCACAGTCGTGGCTGCCTCGTAAACATCAAAGACAGAAGACCAAACTCATTTCCATAAAGTCTCCTTCAAGGGTTATGAAATATAAGGCAATAGATCAAAATGGGGCATCACGAAAATGTAAAAAATACAGATTGCCTCAACGGGGGGGGGGGGGGGGTTTGAAGGTACTCAATCTGCTGTCCCGTCATGGCCCCAAATAACATACAATCATATCCCTTTCCTTCTATTGGTCAAATTTAGACAACTTACACGGATCCCTTGAGGGCAAGGGTGGCCAAGCTACGGCTCCCTGGATGTTCATGGACTACAATTCCCTGGCAGAGGCTCATGGGAATTGTAGTCCATGGATCTCTGACAAGCCAGTTTGGCCATCACTGCTGTAGGGAATCAAGGCAAGAAACTCAACTGATGGTCTCCCTTTTTGTTATCCAACATGACTTCTCTTATGTTCTTCCATTTTGAACGTTGAATTGTCAACGTGGCGCCCAGTAGCGAAACAGGATCTGGATCAGTCTTCGGAGTTGGGTCAGCCCCTTTCACCAAGGGCGCCAAAGAGAAATAGAAACTGGGTCAACAGGCCAGCTCCAAACTGGAGCACAGGAAGGGAAAAGCCACGTTGAGTAATCTCACCCGGCTTCCTTGACCTCTTTCCCAACTTGTCGGACAAACCAAAAAGTGACCATTCCTGCGGGAAGTGGATTGTAAAACCATAGAGTTTCTGGCAATTCCTAGAACCACCTCTGTCACTTAGACTTTTTAAAAAATCAGAAGTGATGTGGTGCCATATTCCCACCTTCCGGAAATCCTCCTTACCTCACAGGGATGGCGGGGACTTTTCAAAGAACTAAAGACCTGTGGGTGGGAAGATCTGGAGGAACGAAGGTCACCAGCTAGGGTGCGTCAAGGAATAAGGACAGAAAGCTGGTCCGGGACAATCAATATTCTATTAGGCTTCATTAGAGCTTCCGATAGAGTCCTGGCGCATGCCGCATATCTGCGCCCCCAGAATGTACGAGTGACGTCTTTGAGGGTATGACCGGATCCATCGAGGGCAAAGGTCATTCCCCGAATTTTAAAGGATGAGCCCATGTTGTCTTTCTCTTTTTGTCGACGGTGTCAGCTCGGCATTGTTTGTTTTGTCACTTTGTTTGGACGGCGCGGAGTAATTTGTCTGTGCAATTTGTACGACATTGATGCCGACAATGTATGTCATTTATATGAATAATATACACATAATGAATAATTCTGATGCGACAATGAGGGGGAAATGCGGGCGGTTTATGGGAAGCGGCACGGGTTTCCAGGCGAGGGACGCGGCCGCATGAAAAACAAACTTAGGGGCCGCATTCGCAAGGAGGAGGTTGAGTCTATAGCCCCAACATTTCCCAGTATTTCCCAGGTTCTTCACAAGCATCCCTTACCTTGTTACCTATTTCCTTCCCTTTCTTGGCTTCCTGCTCTCGTCGAAATTCGTCTCGGTTATCGTGCTCTCTTTTCTGAACACAACCTTTGTCTTCAGGTGAGGCCCTTTGGCCTCAGCTTTCTCAGTACAAAGTTCTGTACTAGCTGTCCTTTTCCAGCAGCGGTTTCTCCAAGCTCTCCCACCTGGAGGGCGAGGCCTTTGGCCGCTGCAGGTTATTTCAAGCCTCAGTACTCTCACAAAGCCAGCGTCCGCTTCAGAGGCACCTGGCTAGGTCGATGGACGCTGCTTGTAAGCGGCTGATCTATTGCATGACAACATGAGAGTCAACGCACCCTTTGTCGGTCAGAACTCCCAAAACTTTAACCAGAAGCTGGACTTGGGGCCTTCTGTTTGTCTGGGCGATGCTCCACCTTAAGGCTGCCGACTGCAGAATGGGAAATCCCGGGAGATTTGGGAAAGCGGGCGGGGCGTGTGGAGGAGAGGGACTTCAATGGGATAAGCCGTAGAGACAACCTTACAAAGCAGCTGTTTTCCCCAGGTGAACTGATCTGTGTTTCCTGTAGTTTGCCGTCGTGGGAGATCCCCAGCTATGACCTGGAAGTTGGGAACCTTAGCTCTAACCCATATAATACCCTCCTGTTGGCTGGGCAGGGTACATATGATCCACCACCACGCTGAGTGACTTACATAACGTGGCTTCTGCAACCGTAATTTGCCATTAGGTTGATCCCTTTTGCTTAATCTAACCCGACAGGTCAACCAAGACAAGAGATACATGCCAGTTCCCGGTTCTTTAGCTTCCTCTGGCTCAACTTCACAAGGTGCAAGATCTCCCGCCCCCCCTCCTCCCTTTTTAATCGGGAAGAATTACGGCTTTGACCTTGACCGGATACATTTTTTCCTCCCTCTATTTTTTCTCCCCCTTCCCAAAAAATATTCAAGAGAGAAAGATCTTTTGCTTAAACAATTTATGCTCTGCGGGGAGATTTATTCCACTCAGCTGCCAGCCGCAAGGAAGGCTGGCTATTCTCCGCGGTATTTCCCCCCTCAGCAGCAGTAAATCCTCCATGATGAATTTGGGGGAGATTTATAACCGCTCACAAATAAGGTTGCAAGCCGTCTGTCCTCAGACTGGTCTAACCCGCAAAACCACAATCTGGCAGGTGACGAATGGCGAGGTCGGGATAGCTAGTGAGCTCCAGAGCCAACCAGAAGTGGTTTCTGACTGCTCTTCTCTTGCTGATCTGTCTCATTATTATCCCCTCGTTACCCCCAAAGAGTTCACAGAATCATAAGAGAACGTAAGAGAAGCCATGTTGGATCAGGCCAGTGGCCCATCCGCTCCCCCACTCTGTGTCCCACAGGGGCCCACACCCAGGGTCCATCAGGGGACCCAACAGCACGGCCAGAACTCCAGAACCATTACACTGTGGAACGATGACCTCCATGCTCCAGATGTTATTCTGCGCATGCACATTTTTTTTTGCTCCATCCTCTTGGGACTCATCGTCTACTCCCCAAGCAGTGTTTAATGAGCTACCTAAGCACCTGTGACCTCAGGCAAGGAAGAGATCGCTGATGCCATCGATCGCTATAGAAGGAGCCACGTGGCAGGGAGATGTCAACTCCACGGCCACGTGAGTCTGCATGCTCGCCTTCACATGGCGGGGAGGCGGGGAAGCCTGAGGTTCATACATTCCCCAGGCAAACATGTCAGCTATGAAATCGGTGGTGCCTCTTATTCAGCTAAGTGCAAACTGGCCTTTCACCGCCATGCTTCAGTCGGAGTGGTCGTGTGGAACCAGGTTTAGAAGGAAAAGGTCATTGAGATGCCAGCCTCCAGGTGAGACCTGGGGATCTCCTGGAATGACGCTCCTCTCCAGAGGACAGAGATCAGCTCCTCTGGAGAAGATGGCTGCTTTGGAGGGGGGGGCTCCGTAGCATTATACTCTACTGAGGACCCTCCCCGCCCCAAATCCGGCCCACCTCCAGCTCCACTCACAAAGTCTCCAGGTCTTTCCCAACCCAGAGCTGGCCACCCTAGGTGGCTCTGGGACAGGGAGGAGAGGGCTCCCCACCTGGAAACAGTTTTGTACTCCTTTCTAAATAGACTTTGGCTTCCCGCAGGGTTACCAAGCAATTAACTTGCGGGGAGGACGCTTACAGAAAGCCCATTGTCTTGCTAATTCCTTTGCTGATAAGGAACTTCTTTGCCAGAGGTGAAGGCAGCAGGGGAGGGGGGCGGGGGCGGGACGGGGACGGAGGGCTGAAGAAACACTCGGAAGAAAAAGATTCCAATTAAAATCTCGGGATGCAAATCTGCTTTCATCTGAGCGCAGAACTGGACTCCTTTGTTTGGCTGCGCCTTGCTTGGGTGTTTCTTCTCCCTCCGCGAATCCGGGGCCACGCTAGGAAAAAAAAATTGATGTTTCTATTGTGTATTCTCCCATAGGGACAAAGCCCTGGCAGGGACGGACCAGGCTAACCTGATCATGGTATTATTCAGACGCTAAGCAGGGGCACCCCTGGTTTGTATTTGGGTGGGAGACCACCAGTTGAGTTTCTTGCCTTGATTCCCTATGGCAGTGATGGCCAAACTGGCTTGTGAGAGGTCCATGGACTACAATTCCCATGAGCCTCTGCCAGGGAAATGTAGTCCATGAACATCCAGGGAGCCATAGCTTGGCCACCTTTGCCCTCAAGGGATCCGTGTAAATTGTCTAAATTTGACCACACTTTTCTGCTCCAGACCTCCCTGGAAGAACTGCTCAAATCAGAGTGGTACAGATAATATTCGGCATTCTCCGTGCTTAAAACATGGTTGCGTAGGTTGGGTAACGCTCACTGTAGCTCTTGCATGGGCCAAAATTTAGAACCTTGTCCTCCATATCTCTGTATACCGGAAGGCCATTGGAAATGTTTCCTTGGAAGAGAATACGCAGCGCTCTCCTCCCGGTGAAGCTGCCCTTATTTAATCTGGTGCAAAGATAGTAAATTTACAACCCAATCTCAGGCATATTTAAACCGAAGTAACTACCATGATTTCTACGGGGTTTATTCCCAAGGCAGTCTGTGTAGGGCAAAATGGGGAATTATGATCTTGTATGACTTTCCTGTAAGGCCCAGTTCGCCGTCCCACGGGACCTTGGAAACTGGGGGTGCATCATGGTCCTGTGATGTTGCTATAACACAGAATCAGCCCACCTATACGTTGATGTCAGTCTTGTCTAGTCAGAATGGCAGGGAGCTCTCCAAGGTCCTAGATCCAGGCCTCTCCCATCCCCTCCTGCCTGGTCCTTTAACTGGAGATGCCAGGGATTGAACCTGGGACCTCCTGCCTGCCAAGCAGAGGCTCTGCCCCTGAGCCAGGGTCCCAGATCAAGGCCTTTCCCATCCCCTCCTGCCTGGTCCTTTAACTGGAGATGCCAGGGATTGAACCTGGGACCTCCTGCCTGCCAAGCCCTGAGTCATGGCCTGTTCTGCCCCTGACTCATGGCCCTTCTCCATCTCAGTGGCACACCCAGGGCTGGAGAGGGTGACAATTCTCCCGGTGGGCTGTCTGCGAAATGCCATTGATTACACGGCACTGAACAATGTTAATATGTGGGAAGCCGCCTGTTTTACAGACCCTCCCTGGTTACGAACAGCTGAATTTTTTGGCAAAATAAAAACACAGCGGCTCCAAGCGGGGCATGAGCCAAACTCTCGGGGTTTCAAACATCTGTCCATGCAGCTGTACTTGAGCCAGCTTGGAGCTGCTCCATGAAGCTAACTTTCCATGCCAGAATTCTGCAGCCCCTAATCAGCTCCCTCGGGGCACGGAACAAAGATTGGTGGGGGAGTTAACTCGAAAAGGGTGGATTGGGAAATGCATAGCACAGATCAGCTGGTGGGCTAGGTGGCATCTCTGGTTGCCAGTTCTCCTGGTGGGGCCTGGAGTCTTCCTGGAATTACAGCTGACTCTAGGGACTTGGTCGGGAATTCCAGTTTGAGAGAGTGAACTGAATAGCATTCCATCCCTCCCTAACCCTACAGCTCTGTGCTTCCTGGGCTGTGCCCCAAATCTAGTGGCAGCTGCTTTAGGGTTAGGCTGCCCACTTAGGACCGGGACGTGAGAATTCCCAACCTTCGCAGGAGGATCTTGGCCCTGTCGTTCCTCGGCCGAAGCAACACCGCAGGGCCGTTGTGTCGATAAAAGGGATGAGGCCAAACCTGTTCACAGGAAGAATGCCAAAAGCTGGGAAAGGAAACGGGAGGCCCGATAACTCTCCGGCAGGCCTCATCTTCGGAGCAGAGGGCGAGGGCGAGGGCGAGGGCGAAAACGAACCACCCTCTGTCTCTCTGTCTGTCTGTCTCTGTCTCTGTCTCTCTGTCCCTCTCTCTTTGTCTCTCTGTCTCTGTCTCTCCGTTGCCGGAGTGGCCGGCTAATGGGCAGGCAGCCGGAATGCGCGACGTGACCCCGACGCTGATTAACTCGCCGACCTTGGACAAATTGCCTAACCCCTCTGCTTTCATTTGCTGCGCCGGGCGAAATGGGGGATAATACTACTGATCCGACTCCCAGGGGGGGCCCTGCGGATTAGCCTGCTAACGTCGGAGTGGGACTTGGAAGGAGAGAAGTGCCTGCCTTCGGACTGACCGTGCATTTCATTATCTGCCTCTGCTAGGCTTCCTCTCCTCCCTCAGCCCCACTCCGTCCACTCTGAGAAACAGAACCTCCGCTGGGCCGGGAGGGAGACGGCCGCCAAGGTCAGCCTCAATGGTCTGCAGAGCTGCACCTCTGCATTTCATTGAGTGCCTACGGTGTGCCCAGCACAGGGGTCCCCAACATGGTGCCTGTGAGCACCAACACATTGAGAGAAGCACAGCTTGGGGACGGGGACGGGGGCTTAGGCTCTCCGCTGGCCTTCAAAAGAATCACAGAAACCCCACCACCCTCCCAGTCAATTTCAGAGTTATCGCAGCCGTTTCCTGCTCTTCTAATGCTCCGAAAAATCACATTAAGCGGAGTCTTGGCTCTGCCATGACCTTTGCGTGAGCACTGCATGCCCGTTCTCTGCTCCGAAGGCCAGCCGGGAAGAGGGGAAGGGTCATCTGCTCTGTGCGATCTCGCTGGCTCGGAATATACTGGATGGATTAACAAACTGCTGGGATACAGAGAAGCACCGCTGCTCCCGGCTGCTCGTCTAGGGGCTGTGCTTCTGGATACAGGGGGTTGCTGGGATGAGAACCACAGAGGCTTCCCGCAGGCGGAGACCAAAAGGACTCGGGCGTTAAGAAACCGTGGCAAAATGGCTTGGCCTGTATAATGCCGACTTCTTCAGAGAAAATGTTCTCTCTTTCGCTCTGTCTCTCTCTGCCTCTCTCTGTGTGTCTGTCTCTCTCTTCCTCCGTCTCCCTGTGTCTCTCATTCTCTGTCTCTGTCTCTCTCTCTGTCACTCTCTCTCTCTTTGTCTCTCTCTGTCTCTCTCTCTGTGTCTGTCTCTGTCTCTCTCTCTGTCTCTCTCTGTCACTCTCTCTCTTTGTCTCTTTCTCTCTCTCTGTCTCTCTGTCTCTCTGTCTCTCTCTCTTTGTCTCTCTGTCTCTCTCTCTGTCACTCTCTGTCTCTCTCTTTCACATTTCAGTTGTATCTTCAAACATGCTTAAGAAGTAGGGATTTCAGCCTCCAGGCGGGAGCAGGGAACTGGCAAGGGGGATGCAAATGTGTGGATACAGCAGAACAGCTCCTCTCCAGGCTGCAGGGATCAGTTCCCCTTGAGTTCAAAGTGAGCTGACGCAGTAGTATTGTTTGAAGGTGTTCTGGCTTACAGGAGGTCCCAGGTTTGAATCCCGGCAACTCCAGTTAAAAGATCCAGTTAAAAAGGGGATGTAAAAGACCTCTCCTGAGACCCTGGAGGGCCATTTCTGGCCATAGTAGCCACCACAAACCTTGATGGACCATCTCTGAGGCCTCCTCGTATGCTCATACCTTGATCAGGTAGAACAGGCAGCAGGCATTTCCGAATGCCTTGCAGACCCCACGAAACCAAGGGAGAGAACAAAGGTGTTGTAAAATAAAACTTTACCCAACTCTGTTTTGGGCTCCCCACAGCCATTCTTACAGAAACACGGCACCGATCAAAACCTGTTATTACGCATTGACTTCCCTCGGAGAACTCATAGAAGGTTCTTGTTAAAACGTATGCGGGGTCGGTTGTATAGGTTAACACAAACGGTACTAAATTTGAATGGTGCCTTTATTAGGGGGAATTTTTTTTCCCCTTTCCTCTTTTTCCTCCTCCCCCCCCTCCTTTTAGTTCTCTCTTTTTTTAGCGGCAGGGAGGAAAACAGAGGAGGTTGCATTTGCTTTGCAAAAAGATGGATGGGGAAGGACCATGTTTGGGGTCAGCCAAAGAACTCCGTTGGATACAGGAGCTCTCTGTGATCACCCACCCAGCACTGCCCACTCTGAGTCAAGAAATTCTGGGAGATTTGGGGGTGTAGACTGGGGAAGGCGGGGCTTGGGGAGAGGAGTCAACCTCAGCATGCCGTTCCAAGGTCTGCCAATCCGGCCGCCATTCGTTCGGAGCCCACGAGCGGGAAGAATTGGCAGCCCTCCTCCACTGGCATCTGGGCAGCCCAGCCTCGCCAATTCAGTTTGGACTCTTCCCCCCCCACCCGTTACACCTACTGTGGGGATTGGAAGGGTGGCAGCTCCTCTGGGTTGCCAACCTCCAGGCTGTACCCAGAGATCTCCCTCTATTCCAACAGATTGGACAACAGAGACCAGCTCCCTGAAGCAAAAGGGCACGGTGGTGGGTGTTCTCGTGGTCTCTGTGGTGTTGTAACCCACCGTAGCCCCTTCCCAAACCCTGCTCTCTCCAGGCTCCAACCTCCCCCCCAAAATATTTCCCAACCCAGAGCTCACAACCCCGTGGGAAATTTGTAGTTCTGCAGTTCTGGGAATGATAGCTGGAGCTTGCCCCGAATTGCAACAAGGGGTCGTTCCTCCACGCCCACGGCCAGCCCTCCTGGCGGCAAACTCACCTTGTGTTACGGCACTCATCTGCTCCATCAATCACCCCTCCCACCTTTCCCCATTATTATTCCCTCCCCCCCCCACGCACCCCTCCCAACCCTTTATCAGCCGCTAATGAAACAGCCAAGGAGAGGCCCAATCCGTGCGGTAATTAAATTTGCTTAACGGGCATTCAGCTCGAGTAATGAGAAGTTTAATTCAATGATTAGCTCTCCCTTTCATTAATTAAAAACTGAAACAATAGCATCATGGCCGAGGTGGGGGGAGTTTGGGCCGCATGCCGGAGCCGGGGGGGGGTGGCGTGATGGGGGGAGGCCGATGGGCACACCCAGGCTGTGTGGCGGAATCTGGGATTGCTGCGGTTGCCATCCTCCAGGTGGGACCTGGAGATATTTAGGCATGATTAGTGGTTGCCAGAGGGGGGAGAGTCTGCTCCCATGGGGAAAATGTTTGCTTTAGAGGATGGGTTGGGTGGTCAGAGAAGCTGACCTCGAAGAGGACCTTCTGCAGACAATGTTCACGTCTTTCATAAGAACATCAGAAAAGCCCTGCTGGACTAGACCAGGGGTCCATCTAATCCAGCATCCTGCATCACTCAGAGATAGAGTGATTCTTCTGAAGAACCAACCACAGGGCAGAGAGGCCGAGGCCTTCTTAAGAACATCAGAAGACCCCAGCTGGATCAGACCAGGGAGGCTGCATCTAGTCCAGCCTCCCGTCTCACCCAGAGGCCAACCTGTTCTTCCGGAGGGCCAACAACGGGGCAGAGAGGCTGAGGACCTGGGAGGAAAAAGAGTTAAGAGAATTCAATCACTGAGATACACTTGGCCGTTTCCTCTTATATAAGACCTCCTTTTCTCTCTCTCCCTCTCACCTGGGCTTGACGCTGTCAATATTTTTAAAAGTTAAATGTTCGAAACGTTTCTGAATTCATCCTGTTTGCAGTACATTAAACGTCCCCTCCACGAACGTGTCATGTAAGAGGCGCTTCTAGTTTTGCGAGTAAAATTTCTTTCTCTCGTTCCCGTTGGAGTCAGGTCAGCTACGCAGTTTGTTTGAATGGCATTTTGCTGAGCCTGCTGCGCAGTCCTCAAGTTAATCAAAAGCCCGCCTCGTCTTTGTCTGCGGGAGAAAGCGGCTCCTTCGGATCGTCTGCCAATTCCGTAATGCCCGTTTTACAACCCTCGTTGGGGATGATACGGACCTGCGAGGAAAGGCAGCTGACGGATCTGTCTTTTGAGGCCGCCGTGACTTTCATTCTGGCTCCCCTCCGGGATTCTGAGATTCTTCTTTGTGTGCAAACATTAGTTTATTCTCACTCTCAGAAACTTGGCAAGGCTGACTGGGCCTCTTTTAATCTGTGGCAATCATTCGGCTGGTGCCAGGTGCTTTCTCCTTTGTTAACTTCCTTATTGCCGCTCGTGCATCCTCCATGGTTATTACTTTCTCACTTTTTTAAAAAAAATATATCACTTTTTAGGGATAAACAGCTGTTCCCCATTGTGATTCTCTCTTTTCTTCCTCCCCCGTTCCATTGGGTTTTAGTGATCGATCCCTGCCGCCTTCTTCTTTCCCCTTTTGCCAGTTTTTATCTTACTCGAAAATCCTAGGGGATTGATAAAAAGAAGAGGAGGGACATTACCTGCATAGTGTCCTGCATCGTGCAGGGGGTTGGACTAGATGACCCAGGAGGTCCCTTCCAACTCTATGATTCTATGATTCTATCTCTCCTGCCGTCCCCATGTCCCTTCTTGGCCTACCCTCCTTCCTTTCCCTCTGAGGCTCTTCATCAGAGAGGACCTTTGATTCTCAAAGGCACATGCCCCAAAAAACTTGTTGGCCTCCAAGGTATTCCAGGGATCTAGCTTGGTGTAGTGGTTAAGAGTGGCAGTCGCTAATCTGGAGTACCAGGTTTGATTCCCCACCCGTCAGCATGCAGCCAGCTGGGTGACTTTGGGCCAGTCGTAGTTCTCTAGAGAGCTGTTCTCACAGAGCAGTTCTCTGAGAGCTCTCTAAGCCCCACCAACCTCACAGGGTGACTGTTATGAAGTGAGAAAGGGAATGTTGATTGTAAACCACTCTGAGACTCCTTCGGTGGGCAAGGAGTTGTGAATATTCCTGCCTTCTGCAGGGGGTTGGACTAGATGACCTTGGAGATCCCTTCCCACTCTGTGATTCTGTGATTCAGGTAATAAAAAAGCAGAGTCCACAATGATAGCTCTTCTTCTTCCTGGATTTGAATCTGACTCTTCTACCACAGCCCAAACTGGCTCCCCTCCAAAACTATTTTTATATGTGCAGACCTCTCCATTAATGGCTGCAGGGTTTGTGAGATGCCCCACTCCAGATCATTGTATTCCCCCCCCCTTGCAAACTTAGTTTCCCCGAGGTTTTGTAGAAAGCTACACGCCGGCCCTGCGTGGCACCATTGTGCAGATGTTTCGATCCGCAGGGCAGGCAGCATCCGTGGCTATTAGGCAGACGATAGGCCATGTGTCGGTTTACTTATCAGGTTGATTAATTGACGCCCTGCTGACATCACACAAAGCGTGCCGTTCGTGGGGAAATCTTCTGCATCTTGGGAATGGCAGGAAGATGATGAATCTTGGGAATCTCAATCAGCGCTTTTAGGGTTGAAACAGTCAATTAAGTCAAAATCATCCCTACCACTTAATTAAAAACTGAGTCATTAATAAACCTAGTGGGGAAAAAGGGTGCCTTGAAGGGTCTGAGAAGCTGACTCCAAAGACCACCTTCCGCAGACTATGTCCACGTCTTTCGTAAGAGCCTCAGGGGAGCCCTGCTGGATCAGACCAGGGGTCCATCTAGTCCAGCATCTTCTCTCACCCAATGGCCAACCAGTTCCCCCGGGGGGTCAGCCCCAGGGCACTGAGGCCTGATGTTTCCTTCTGGCACTGGATTTCAGAGGTTGACTGCCTCTGGATGAGGAGGTTCCCTCTCATTCCCTTGAAATCCCCTGTCCCCAGAAGAGCGTCTTTGCCTGTGCGGGAGACAGCCTGGTCTTTGCAAAGGGACAAACACATTTTCTGCAGCCCCAAAGCCAAGCCGTGGCTTCAGCTCCCCCGACCTTTCTCCAGGGCCCAGAGAAGGCTGGACGTCCGCAGCCGCGCCCCGCAGGAGGCTGGAAACTGCACGGAGCTTGGAGAACTGCAATGCTTCTTAGCGTCATTCCCTGCAGGCTTGTCAGCGAAGAACCAAGACCCACGAGCGACAAAGTCTCTTCGTGAATCCCGGCGCAGGGCCGACCCTGCCAAGGCAAATCCCTTTCCGCCCAAATGCACACGTGTGCCGCCTTTGAGGATGTTTCTCAGGCACCCGAAGGCAGGGGGGGCGTGAGAGTGTCTCAGTTTGGATCCCTCAGCCTACTTCCTCTTCTCTCTTGCAGACGTATCAAAAACACCCAGCTCTTCTTCTTCTCCTCCTCCTCCTCCTCCTCCTCCTTCTTCTTCTAACTCTTCTTCTTCTTCTAACTCTTCTCCTTCTCCTTCTCCTTCTCCTTCTCCTTCTCCTTCTCCTTCTCCTCCTTCTCCTTCTCCTTCTGCTTCTCCTTCTCCTTCTCCTTCTTCTTCTTCTTCATCCTCCACCTCCTCCTCCTCCTCCTTTGCCATTCAACACTGTGCAGTTCATTGCGTTCCTGTTCCCCCAAGATACAGATATAACCACGGCAGTTTGTAAGAGAGAATTGTGTTCCCATTTTGGTCGGCCACCTGTCCCGAGATTTCCGATGGCAAAACATGCTGTTAAGCTCTGCCTTTTTTTCATTTCTCCTGCCAGCCCCCTTGACGAATAATTATATTATTTCGCTCAGGGGTGTCTTAAGAGAGAGATGGAGAGAGAGATAGAGATAGAGATAGAGATAGAGATAGAGAGAGAGAGAGAGAGAGAGAGAGAGAGAGAGAGAGAGAGACGTCCCAGAAACCTCAGCCACTGAACCCCAAGCGTACTTAGGACGGGTTTTGAGCCCCCTCATCTCCTCTAGACTCATGTGCTGTTCCCTTGCTGAATTCCCAGCAAGCAGGGAAGTAGAGACAAAGATAGATACAGAGGAGGTCAAGACATTTGTCCAGTTGGGACAGGATGCCCATGGGCACCATAACACACATCAACACATTTCTTGGTGCCCACCAAGTGTTTTGAGAAATTCTGGAATTTCTTTGGAATTTTGACACAGGGTGGTGGGCACAACTACAAAATGGCTGGCAGAAGAGGCGGAGCCAGCCACAAAATGGTTGCTGAAGGAGGGGGAGCCAACTTCAAAATTATTGACACAGGGGGCGGAGTAAATTCCTTTCTTCCCTTAGCCCTGAGTCTTATTCTCCTTCCTTCCTTCCTTCCTTCCTTCCTTCCTTCCTTCCTTCCTTCCTTCCTTCCTTCCTTCCTTCCTTCCTTCCTTCCTTCCTTCCTTCCTTCCTTCCTTCCTTCCTTCCTTCCTTCCTTCCTTGGCTAGTTGGCATCACTTCTGGCCCAGTTCCGAGGTTCTCCAAAGCCTGAAAACTATTTCAGCAGCTCCTCCACGCTCAAAAGTTTGGAAAAGGCTGCTCTAGCCACTACCTGACCCTTTCCTTGCCGGGGTTCCCAGGACCACTTTGCCCCTGAGCGCCACCCACCCACAATCCCCACCAGATTGGCCACAGGCTTGCAGAGAGACCCCCCAGCTCCTCTCCTTCCTCCTCCCGATCACATGTTCGGCCCCCGGCCAGGAACTGAAGTGAGCCGGTGGAAGCGCTGGTTGCTAAGGCTGGAACTTCTTGTCACCTTTGAGTAAAGTCTCCAAGCTGGTGCCATCTGTCTGGCAATGCCGGCTGCCAAGCTGGCGGAGTCTCTGGGCGCCAAGAAGGTTCTCTCCATCCCTGTTCCCATCTCTGCCCCTCCCTCGTCTCCTTCCCCCTCCTCCAGACGCCCCCGATCTGACTGAGGCCGTCATTCATGCGGACGACGCAGACTCGAAGCCGCGGAAACTTTCCGCAGCTGCCGCGGCGAGGGAAACAGGGAGGGCCCGCGAAAACGCCTCTGTGTGAGTGACACCAGCCCAGACAAGAAAACTGGGAGAGGGGCCGCCCGTTATGTCAGCACCATGAGTCGCGTTCTGGGCCTCCGCTGGGGAGTTGATTCTCTGATGTTTGCATCTGTCATTTGCTGTCCCCGCAGAGCAGCTTGAGGATTCAGAGCGGGGCGGGTGTTTGGATGCCACGTCTGCTTTCCCCACTCGCGTTCCCTCACCTCCTAATAGCTGCTCGCGCTCCATGGCGGTTGACTAATTCTGATATTTGGCCACAGAGTGGGCACAGTCAGACACGTCACTTGGAGAGAAGCATATTTCAACGGGTATAGCTGTCAGGGAAGAAGAAGAAGAAGAAGAGCTGGTTTTTACACTTTTCCGTACCCAAAGGAGTCGCAGGGTGGGTTACAAACACCTTTCCCTTCCTCTCCCCACGCACAGACACCCTGTGAGGTAGGCGGGGCTGGGAGAATTCTTAGAGAACTGTCAGCTCAAAGAGAACTAGGACTGGCTTTAGGCCACCCAGCTGGCTGCATGTGGAGGAGGAGGAGGACTGGGGAGGTTTTCACATCGTCTTCAAGGGCTGCTCCACGTAGGGCTCGATGCAGTAGTCCAGCTATATATTGCGGAATCAGACGGTGGCCATTCTTTTGACTTCTGTGCTTCGTTTTTCATGTTGCCTCATTTAAAGGTTCCTGGTGCCAGCCAAGATGGTGCCAACTAGTATCTTTTCGATGTGGGTGGAGAAACGGTTCTGGCCGGGTCGCGTCTGTTGCATACGAGACGCCTCCAAAGGAGTCCAGAACACTCTTGAGGTGACCATGTTTTGTTTGTTTGTTTTCCTCCATAGCACACGATTGGGCAGGCAAGGGGAAGAGAACGCCCACTGCTGCTCCAGAAGCCAGTGACTATCCTGACACCTTCTGACTTCGGTAAGTCAGGGCTGCTTTGAACCGAGTCGAATCAGTGCTGGAATTGGGGGCAGTCGTGTCCATTTTTAATGGACCATACCTCTTTGCACCATACCTCTTTGCTGTGCAGTGGGGAAGTGAGGCGGGTTGGATTCCCCACTCCTCCTCCACATGCAGCCAGCTGGGTGGCCTTGGGCCTGGCACAGTTCTCTCCGAGCCGTTCTCACAGAGCAGCTTTCTCAGCCCTACCAACCTCACAGGGTGTCTATTATGGGGAGAGGTAGGGAAGGCAATTGTAAGCTGCATTGAGAAACGTGAGGCCTAATCCAACATGGCTTCTTTTATATCCCCACGACCCATGGTTTTGCTCCCTGTGGTGTAGAGGGCCCAGCAGGACCTCCAAGCTGACGAGCAGTAGGTGGAGGCCTGACAAAAGGGAATGCTTCTTTGCACAGCGAGTGATTAAAATACGGGATTCGCTACAAGAGGGTCTGGAGATGATCACAGGAATAAGCAAGTGGCTCCTAGCCGTGGTGACAGAGGGGAACCTCCACATTCAGAGGCGCTAAGACCCTGGTTGGTTTGCAGAGGACTCACGTCACTACCCTTATGCACTGTTTGTTTTGCATTTGAGTATTACAGTGAGCAATCGCAGACTCTCCACCCATTGCTCGCTGTTCTTTGTTGCATTCAATTGACAATGTCCCCAGGCCTGGAGACAAGGGTTGTTGCGGACAGCGGGTCACCCAAGAACCAGCAACCAGCAGGCTTCCCCACTCCTAGGCTTTGAGAGGGAGAGATCCGCGACTGTCACAGCCCATCCTTCCCGAATCCCGTACAATGCATGGCCTGCCTCCCCGTGCTACTTCTCTCCCGGATGCTCGGAAGAGACAGCAGCAGGTTGTAGCTTGTGCTGTACGTACCAAATACCCGACTCGAATCTGCCAGCTGTCAGTTCGATACAGGCGGTGCGCGAGACGGCAAACATCAGAGCTGACTGGGCTCAGGCAGTTTCCCCAGCACAACAGTCCTCCGGAGGAACAAAGGGGATCTTTCAACGCAGAGCGGAATTTAGGTCCATAATGAAAAGGCATCAGGTTAATCCAAGAGGCCTCTTCTCCCGCAAACTTCAGGGCTGTGGATGAAAGGCTGGGAAGATGCTCCATGGGTTTTGTGCTGGAAACAGGCGCTTTGATCTATGGCAAGATGAGTGGGGTGTTATTTTCCTTGCTAGGGTGAAATTGTAGGATTGTCCTGTGTTGGGTCTCAAATTCCATGTGACAGCTTTGATTAGAAAGAAAGAAGGTCACGTCCTAGTTCTAGATTAAGGATGGAAACAAGGGACCATTAGCGAATGCTTCTCTTCATTGTATTATGTCCTGCCTTCCAATCGAGGACAAGATATTGAAGTTTTGAGGAAGCTTACTGATCTTAATGTCGGAGCTTTTGGACTTGGCTTGGCCCCAAGAACTTCCAGAACAGGATTTCTCAATGAGGGTTTTGTGATGACCTGGGGTTTCTTGATGGACCTGGAAGGGTCTCCTGAATGGGTCCTCATATCAGTGATCCAACTCTATCTGGGTAGGCTTAAGAGAGAAAATCCAGTTCTGCTCAAATGGATTTCCTCCACTGGAATATCTGGGAACCATCTCCTTGCCTTGAGAGCCAGTGAGGTGTGGTGGTTAAGACTGATGGCCTCTAATCTGGAGAACCAGGTTTGATTCCCCACTCCTCCTGCAGACCCCCCAGGGGTCCGTGGACCCCTGGTTGGAAATCCCTGGGTCAGAGAGTTCTTTTGGAGAGGGGAAGGGATCATTTTGCTGTGTCTACCCAAGAATCCTGAGAATTTACTTTGGTAGTGATCCTTAGCCCACCTGCCCCTGATTTGAAGCTCCAAGGGTGCCCTCAGAGAGAAGGATGCAATAGTTAAGGTAGATTTTGCTTGTGCTGGAGACGAGCCCTTTGCGAGAGAAGACAGGGGGAAGAAAGACATTGGAGCAGTTGGGAGGCCGAGAGTTCCAGCCTCTCGGTCAAGGGAGGGCTCATTTACAGAAACAGGCCTACCCGGGGTTCACTCAGCATCGAATAGGTCAACACTTTATTGGAGAGCGAACAATATCAGTTGTCAGGTGCAGAAAACATCCCGGCCGCCAATAACTTCATTTTCCGAGCTATCTGCTCACTCGGCGAGGGGGGGGGAAATCAATGTGGGAGAGACGACTCTTTCTCGTAGTGAAGGCAGACTTTGGGCCTCCCTCCCATCTCAAGAGCTCTACGGGTAGAGTCGCCGGGCACCAGCAGAAGGGTTATGAGGCAGGGCCAGAATCCCCGGGGAAAGATTAAGAAAAATTAAAAAGAAAAATAATGTCTCGGCCACTTACTGGATACCTTGACCATAGAGATCCTGGCAGATCCTGGAGTTAGTTGAAAGTGACTAGGATAGCTCTAGTAATTGCCAGAAGCTCTCTAACAATTTTACCATAGAGTTCCTGGCAATTACTAGAGCTACTTGGCAGTGACAAAGGTAGCTCTAGTAATCCCCAGAAACTCTATGGCAATCTTATCATAGAGTTCCTAGCCATTCCTAGAGCTACACTTGTCATTTCCAAGTAGCCCTGGGATTGCCATGAATTCTATGGTAAGTTTATCATAGAATTTCTTCTGATTGCTAGAGCAACCCTCGTCACTTCGATGTCACTCTAGGAATTGCCATAAAATGTATGATCAGAACAACACAATAGATGTTTATGGAGGTGGTCATTCCGTAACAGCCACTGTAACATTAAAAATATAGCGATGAATTAGGGCTGGTAAGACCTGGGTTCAAATCCCCACTTTGCCATGAAGCGCACTGGGTAACCTCAGTCCAGTTCCCCACCTACCTCACAAGGCAGTTGTGAAGTGAGATAAAGTGGAAGAGGGACGATCAGATATACCACTCTGAGGACAAAATAAATGTCATCGAGAGGTAGGTAATCCTGGTGCCAACACCGAGAAGGCTGGATTCCATATGATCGGAAAGCAATAGCACCTCAATAAAACAACTCCCTCGGCATTATCTTCTCCAGAGTGCTCCTAAATCCCTCAGGCTTCCTCCAGGCCTCTCACCGCTGTCTTTTGCACCTGCTCCAGTCTGTCCGCATCCTTTTAGAAACGAGGTCTCCGGAACAGCATGCAGGGCTCCAGGTGCAGCCTGACCGAATTGGTGCATAGTGGGGATTGAATTCCTAAAGTGTTGCATAAAGGGAGAGACGGGGGGCTTTTAATTTTCCAGTGACTGCCACTCCGAAAGATTTGGGTTTAATGTAGCTGAGAGCGAAAATCTTCCTTGGCATCTTTCCCCTCTGCCGATTGGTCAGTGAACTCCTGTCTACGAAGAGGAAGATAGTTATCTTGCTCGTTCAGCCCGGAATGTCACTTTAATGTTAAACGAGAGGAAAGGACTGGCGTGGAGGAAGCGCAGGAGCGAGGGGAGGCTACACTTGCAGGGGATCCGCCGTTTGGACTGCCCGCCGATCCTTTCTGGTTAATTACCCCCCGACATGCACAAAAGGGGGGGGGGGAAAGGAAGACAGTTTTAAAAATGCCTTTAAAAAATTACCTCCCATGAAATATTCAGGACATTCCATCGCTTTTAAACACACACTCGCGCAATTCAGGATAATTGTGCCTGCCAGAGCGATTCATTTCATTTCCCCTTTTGTCAGGAGTGGATTAATAAAGAGAAGAGCCCTGTGAGCAGACAAGAGCGGATCGGGGCCCGGTCACTGTGACCTCCGGTGGCCTTCGAGAAACTGCAGGGCTGGTTAGCTTGGGGGGGGGGGTTCCGATATCCGAGGTCGGGTGGACCATCGTGAGCAGACATGCCTTTCTGAGATCGTTAAAGAGACTCGTTCTGCACATTATCCCAGAACAGACGCATGTTTGCGTGCAGTCCAACAAGAAACAGCGAAGTCCTGGCATAGGTTTAGGCCTCATCCGAAATAGGAGACGCATCCCTCGGTTCGTTTCCCTTTAGATTCATTCGTATCTATGTTTCTCGGTTGTTTGAGCTCTCCAGTTGAAACCGACGGGCTATTGCACCGTTTTGTGCAATCACAATTGTCGCTGTTGCGGATTTGTGCAATAGCCGTCATCCCTGACTGGATTCTCCGGTGCAGGCAAGTGATAGTTTCAGACGGCGACAGGAGCTACCCTGAGCTCCGCGGAGGAACGGTGTATTAAATTAATAATAACAACACACCTTCTCCTCCATATTTGATGTATTAATTTCCTGCGGGGAACTTCTCCAGTCCAATTTTAGAGCAACGCAGCAGTGTGCCAATTTCGGGGGCCCGCTTTGCCGGCACAGACCGCGAGATGCTCTGGCGGAAGGGGCAAAGGCCGAATCTCCTCGTTTTTTAAAGAAAACGAACGAATCAAAGGCAACCGCGTTGGCTCGGGCGTTTGATCTAAAGCGGCTTTCGCGGGCATATGTGTAACGCGATTTCTTATCGTGGCCTCCTCTGCTGAGCGCGCCCGCCAATAGGAACGGTTCCAGCCCTCAGCCACATCCTGCCGAGACGGGGGCCGAGCGCTCTTTTCATCCGAAAATAAAAACAAGCAGGAACAAAGAAGACAATAATATTGACTTTCATCATTGATATTCTCATTTATCTCGGCAATAATTAGTAATTCTGTTGCCGCAAAGGCATAGCTCATAATCTCGTTGTTGTCGTTTTTTTTTTCCCCCTGGGAGCTTATTAATGCAAGCCGTGACCATGAGCTTTGTTGGGAACTGCATGGAGGGAGGGGGGCGCCCGACTGGGGAGAGGGCAAGTTGAGAGGGGGCTCTGAACACCAGGCAATGGAGGAGAGGAGGACAGAAGGGCAGCCACGATGATTCCAAACCCCCGTGAGAACTGTTTTATTCATTTCATTTCTGTCCTGGCTTTCACCTGAATACGGGCCCTTAGCCGCCCACATTATCCTTTCCTCTGTTGGATCCTCACAACAACCCTGCAAGGTAGAATAGGCTCTGAGGGGCCCAAGGCTTCTGAGGAAGGACGTTTGGTTAAAGGTGCAGCTTTTTAAACAAAATTGCTTTGCCACCATACTCCACATCCGCGTGAAGACTTGATGATTCCAGGTAAGCTCCAGCAGCCATTTTGTGACTGGCCCCGCCTCCTCAGGCAGCCATTTTGTGTCTGGGCCTATCACAGGATTCCAAAGGGGCTTCAGGCTCAAAAACATTAGGGACCCCTTCGCTAGAGGAATACCAGGTGCCAAAGCTGGCGTCACAGGAGACACACGAGAGATGAACGATCTCCAGCTGCAGCCTGAGAGATGAACCCGGTAATTCGGTACTCGTAGATAATTACGGATCCCTTGGAGCTCAGCCAATGAGGGGTCGTGTTTTGACCCCTCAAAACTCGGCTGATGGTCACTGCATGCCACCCAATCAATTAAGAAGCAGAAGTTCAGAAAGATTTCAGCTCTTCCCATGCTCGGAAGAAGACGACCCTCCAGAATAATCGCCAGCTGCATTTTAGCCATCCTGGTTTGATCACCCCCTGAGCCCTCTCTGAAATTAGTTCGGCGCCTTGTGAAGGGGGCTCATCCCCCTCCCCCCGCCACACCATTAAACTTGGATTTCTTCCTGGTCTATGAAAGATGGCTTTCCAGTGCACAAAGTCCCGAGCATTATCAATTCCACAGGAGCCGCTGTCACGGCTGCCGCGGGGCGGGGGAATGTGCCGAGGAGCACATGCAAATGCGGGGCAGTGTTTTTATTAGGATTTAAATGAGTGTAGGGCTGTTTAGAATTACAATACGATCCGAGTCAGGAAAGGCTTATGAAATCAGCCCGAGTTCCTAGATTATACAATCCGCCTGCCAGGACCCATGACTCCGAGCCAAGAGCGTTTCTGTAGGAAAAGCGTGGCAGAGATTGGAGGCGTTGGTTCCAGGATCCCCAGCCAGGCAGGGCAAGGGTTGCCAGCCTCCAGGCTGCAGCTGGAGATCGGCCACTACGACAACCGGGCTCCGTTTACCTGCAGGAAACTCCACGGCGTTATCACAGCGTCCGAGGATCGGGATATTTGGTTAACGGAGACGAATTTGGCCCCGTCGTGGAAACGAGATGCTGAGCAGAGCAAATAAACCTGCCAAGACGTAGATTGCAAAAAAAATAAAAAACAAACTTGACATTGATGCACATTTGGGCTGCAGTTCAAAGGAGAAAAGGAGTACTTTATTATCTGTGGCCAGCTTGTCCGGCATCACATGGGTGGGAGAACCAGGGCTCTGTGTCTACAGGAGAGGCCTGCAGAGATCTGCATCTCCATGGAAGGCCATGTGGAGAGAGCGAGAGGGACAATGAATCGGAGGCAGGCCATGAAAAACCACCTCCAAACACCCCTTGCCCGGCTGCCTCATCTCCTCGGATCGCCTCTGCTTCCCTGGCTTTGAATTCAGCCTCCCGGTGTGATTTCTGGACAAGCCGGTTGAGATGTTCCGAGCCCACCCCCGTAGGTTTAGGCACCCGCGAGCCACTATCAATTTCGGCTGGGGAACCACAAATCCTTTCCAGCCACCCTCCCTCCCTCCGAACCTCCCCGAGGTTTGGAACGTCACCGCCACTTAGCCTGAGCCGGATGAATTCCACCTGTGGATTGACAACAATAAAAGCCCAGCCTCCCTCGGGGAGGAGACATTGATTAGAGAACAGCGGGGCAGCGGAGGGGGAGGAGAAGCCGGCGAGATTTGCCAGGACAAGAGAGGATGCACATCAAACACGGCGAGGAAGAGACATCAAAGAGCCCCCAAAGCGCCAGCAACCAATGAAGAGCTTTTAACGCAAAACCCCAGAGCAAAGGGAAAAAAACGTACACAGGGGGGATGCTTCGCATTCTTTACCAAGCTCTCGTTGCCAATGCTGTCAATTTGACAGTGGGGAGAGGGACTTACTCAACACCTTTCCTTCACCGTTTAGGGAGAGAGCCTGGTAATCTTTCTGGCCTAGGTCTTTGAAGTCCCTTAGTGCCTCTTAATTTTTTTTCCAGTGGAAGGGAGGCCTGCTCACTACACACAGAAGGAAAAAGGGAGGCATGTCAGCCCATTTGCGGCTCATTCTGGCATGAGTCTCTGTTCAGCCACTGTAGGGCTCATTCCTGTATGTGTTCAGCTCCCTCTGGGCTCATTCCTGTATCCATTTAGCCCCCCTCTGGCCTCATTCCTGCATGAGTCTCTGTTCATTTCCCTCTGCAAGAGTCTCTTCATCCTTCTCTAGACTCATTCCTGTAGGAGTCTCTGTTCATCCTTCTCTGGGCTCATTCCTGTAGGAGTCTCTGTTCATCTCCCTCTGCAAGAGTCTGTTCATCCCTCTCTAGACTCATTCCTTTAGGAGTCTCTGTTCATCCTTCCCTGTCTCATTCCTGTAGGAGTCTTTGTTCATCCTTCCCTGTCTCATTCCTGTAGGAGTCTCTGTTCATCTCTCTCTGGGCTCATTCCTGTAGGAGTCTCTGTTCATCCTTCTCTGGGCTCATTCCTGTAGGAGTCTCTGTTCATCTCCCTCTGCAAGAGTCTGTTCATCCCTCTCTAGACTCATTCCTTTAGGAGTCTCTGTTCATCTCTCCCTGGGCTCATTCCTGCACGAGTCTCTGTTCATCTCCCTCTGCAAGAGTCTGTTCAACCCTCTCTAGACTCATTCCTGCATGAGTCTCTGTTCATCCTTCCCTGTCTCATCCCTGTAGGACTCTCTGTTCATCCTTCTCTGGGCTCATTCCTGCACGAGTCTCTGTTCAGCCCCATGTAGAGCAAAGGTAAAAAAAGGAAGGAGTGCGGAGGGCTGCAGGCAAAGCTGCCTCTAATTCCAGCCAATCGCTTCCCTTCCCCTTCAGTTGGCAGCTTAACAAAGCAACAGGGCCTGAGGGGTGGCTGACAGCTGCGCATATCCATATCCATATTGTAGGAGCCCTCATCTGCATCTGCGGCTCTGATTGGCTGTAATGGGCCCCCGGACGGTGCTTAGCGGCCCGTGGGGACCCGTCATTCCGAGGGCCGGAGCAGAACAAGATCTCTGCCGGCTGGAATTTCTCTTCCAATAATAATCTCTGTGGTCTGCAGATCATCTGTAATAGCGGGAGAGCTCCATGTTCCACCTGCAGGCTGGTAACCCTAGCAGGGGCCTGAAAGTGACGTTCTAGGACTCCTCCAAGATTCTATGGTAAACCATCATGTTTCAGGCGACTCCTAGAGTGTCACGCCGACGCCACTGTGAAACGGAGGGGGGAAATGGCCCTCGTAGCTCTGAAGGCCAGATCTCTTGTTGCCGGCAGAGAGGCACACCCCTCTCCTCAATCTTTCCCCCTCTTCTGTCTCGTTTCCCACCCACCCCTACCGTCAATATCACTTACTTTAAATACACCAGTATTCTAAAATCAGAAAAACCTGCTCCGGGGCTCTTTAAAGCGTAGAATTAAATATGCTTTCGGTCTCCAGGCAGAGTCTGCCTCCTCGATTCTAAATCTGCTCAGTCAAGCGAAATATTACGGGGAGAAGAGGAATCAATATTTCTCGGGCCGAGCGTGTGTGTGTGTGTGTGTGGGGGGGGAAGGTTCTGTGTGTGCACGCACGCGTGTGTACAAGAGCACAGCAGCCGTGTTCGAGGATACGCCTCTGCAGTCTTTGCACGTCCGCTGTGTTCGGCTGGCGCAGATGGGCAGATTACTTGTGCACGGGACTGTGAGAAAATCTCGATCCCCCTTTTAGTCGCTGTTCCAACAGCTACTTGTTTTAGACCCGAGAAAGCTTCCAGACGTTCTCCGAAGAGGGGAAAAGCCAAAAGAGTCTGGATCATCAAGAAACAAAAAGTGTTCCGTGTCACCTTCTGAGAGAGAGAGACAGAGAGATGTTATGTGGTCAGGTTGCCAACTTCCAGGGGTTGGCTGGAGATCTCCCAGAAGGACAGCTGCTTTCCAAAGATCAGGTCCCCTGGGGGGAAAATGGCTGGTTCAGAGGGTGAACTATATGAAATTAGTCAAAGGTTGCCAGCTCTGGGTTGTTGTTGTTGTTGTTGTTGTTGTTGTTGTTCTTCTTCTTCTTCTTCTTCTTCTTCTTCTTCTTCTTCTTCTTCTTCTTCTTCTTCTTCTTCTTCTTCTTCTATTTCTTCTCCTTCTCCTTCTCCTTCTCCTTCTCCTTCTCCTTCTCCTTCTCCTTCTCCTTCTCCTTCTCCTTCTCCTTCTCCTTCTCCTTCTCCTTCTCCTTCTCCTTCTCCTTCTCCTTCTCTTCTTCTTCTTCTTCTTCTTCTTCTTCTTCTTCTTCTTCTTCTTCTTCTATTTCTTCTCCTTCTCCTTCTTCTCCTCCTCCTCCTCCTCCTCCTCCTCCTCCTCCTCCTCCTCCTCCTCCTCCTTCTTCTTCTTCTTCTTCTTCTTCTTCTTCTTCTTCTTCTTCTCCTTCTCCTCCTCCTCCTCCTCCTCCTCCTCCTCCTTCTTCTTCTTCTTCTTCTCCTTCTCCTTCTCCTTCTCCTTCTCCTTCTCCTTCTTCTCCTTCTCCTTCTCCTTCTTCTTCATTCTTCATCCTCTCTCCAGTCACCTGCACCAATGGAATCTCGCAGCCCTCTTAAGGAGAGTCGGCCACACCTTTCCTTGCCTCGCCGTAGTGAGAAGGGAGTCACTCGCTCCCCGGCGCAGCGGCTCTACAATTATCATTAGAGCTATTTATTCCAATTGGCAGGTAGATTAAGATGACGAGCTCTTGCCTGCAAACATGCGCGTCGGCCCGCTTATCGTGGCACCTGGCGGTGCGACACCTCAAGGGCCCCCCTCCCGAGAGCGGTGGAGATCAGAAGGAGCCAAACGCCAAGGGGGGAAAGCTACCTGGAACACAATCGGGGCTGGGGAGGCAGAGGAAGCCTTCGATTTGGGGACCCGCTTATCGTACGACAGTCCGAAGGGAGGACGGAACTTGGAGACAGCCTCCGAGCCAGGATTAGAAGCCATCGAAACCTGCTTTTCTCTTCCCCCGCTGCCCACCTTTAGTCGCTGTCCCCCCCTCTCCCCGTCCCCATTTCATTGTTCCTCGGGAACAGTGGATAGGTAATTTCAGGCTAGGCTGCGGACGGAGTGGAATCGAAGGCACACGATAAGGCTCCCCAAAGCCTCTTAGACACTCATTTGGCATGGTAATTGATTTTCTCAGCGGCGGCACATGCCCTGGCAAGCAGCTACTTTGCTCCAGTTCCCGCGCCAGCCCCAAGGGACGTGGGACGGTGGGTACCCAGGCCATGTCCCCGGGGTGGCTTCTTTGGGTTCCCCAGCCCTCCCTGGCCGCCTGCCAGTTGCGGCCCTCGGCCAAGGTCTCTCCTGAAATCGTCTGGCCTTCCGAGCCTGCTGGGCTGGATGGATGGGCATCTTCGCGGGCCAGGCAGTTGTCCGCGGCCGTCGTGTTCTGTGGCTCTGTTTGAGGATCCCATCTGGACAATGCGGAGATCTTCAGTAAGGAGGAGGGACTCCAGACTGGGCAAAGCTGCAGGGAGAAGGCAAATGATACACCCCTCCTTCCTTCCTTAGCCCTGAGTCCTATTTTCCTTCCTTCCTTCCTTCCTTCCTTCCTTCCTTCCTTCCTTCCTTCCTTCCTTCCTTCCTTCCTTCCTTCCTTCCTTCCTTCCTTCGCCCTGTCTCCTCTTCTCCTTCCTTCCTTCCTGGATCTCCCGAGTGGTCTCCTATCCAAGGACTAACCAGAGGTGACCCTATTTAGTTTCTGCAATCTGATAAAATTGGGCCAACCAAGGCAAAGTGACAGTCGCGCCAGTAAAACACCGTGCCATATTTGACTCAAGCCAGCGTTCAAAGAAGGTGGTCTGAGGGTGTCAAACTCAAGACGGAGTCTCTCGAACCCATTCCTCCACTCAGCCCTGGCCGGCCCCAAAGAGTTTGGCTCCGTCCGCTCACTGGACGCCGCGGTTCCCTCACAGTAGCTAATAACGGTGTCCTGGCAAATTGAATGACACATTTTTCCAGCTGCCTGTGCTATTGATCAGCGCCTTCTCCCCGCCGCCCCTTCTGCTTCAGAGCTGCAGCGTCCTGGAGGTTTATAATGAACGAAATGAGGCCAGGTTAGCGAAAGAGCCAGACCCTCTATGGCAGCCGACGCGTGGGCAGCTCTCCTCTCTTCTGGAGAGGAAAAAAGATGGAACCAAATGGAACAGCGGCACAAAGAGAGAGAAAAGGCCGGAGAGAGAAAGCGCTTATTCTTCTGGCTGCCTTTGGACAGAGCTGCAGAGAGATCTGAGATCTACGGTCGGTCTACTGGGGTCACACCTTGTTAGTAATAATGAGGGGGTGCCCGAGACATTCTTGTTACAGGAACTGTGGCGTTCTTTAGGATGTGTGCGCGATGTATTGTCAGGTTGTGGCCAGATTGTGGCGACCACAGCAAGGGGCTCTCGAGGTGAGGGAGAAGCAGACGTGGGTGGCCGTGGCCTTCCTCTGCAGAGTTTTCCTTGGTGGTCTCCCATCCAGGACTTATGGTGGCCCCTTCCTCTGCAGAGGCTTCCTTGGTGGTCTCTCTGCTTAGCTTCCAACTTATGGTGATCCCAGGAAGGGGCTTCCAAGGCAAGGGAGAAGCAGAGGTGGTTGACCATTGCTTTCCTTTGCAGAGTCTTTCTTGGTGGTCTCCCTTCCAAGGCTTATGGCGACCTCTTCGTTCCTTGGCCAGTCACAATTCTCTTAGAGCAGTCTCCACAGAGCAGTTCTCTTAGAGCTCTCTCAGTCTCACTTGTGTCACTGGGTGTCCATAGCGGGGAGAGGAAGGGAAAGGAGTTTGCCAGCCATTCTGGTAGAGAAAAGTGGGGTTAAAAAAGCCCAGCTCTTTTTCTATTATTATTTCAAAGGCTTTGGCCACCCTAGATGGTATGACGTTTTCTCCTCTGTCAGGGATCCTCTCCACCCCTTTTCCTCTGTCTTGTCCACCAGGAGAGCTGGACAGGACTTTGCCCCCCCCCCCTACGCTTGGCAGTCAATCCACATCAGGCCTGGAATTAACATTCTCTCCAGCCTCTTGCTCCATCGCTAGTTCTATTAAACTCATTTGCTGTCGAAAGGAATTCATTTTCCCCCTTTGTTTGCCCACAATAAAACCTGTGCAGGGGCAGACCCAGGCCCTTGGTGAGTGGGCCAGGACAGGTAAGAGCCCCTAGACCACCCTGGCCTTTTGTTGGGGAGCTGCAACTCTGTCTCGATTAAGCTTGACCAGACATTAAAAAATATATATACAAAGGTATAACTTTCTGTTCACTCAGAGTTGTGTGGCTGTTTTGTTTTCAGTGGCAAGCCCTGCAGTACAGAGCTTAGAGCAGGCAGAGGAAGGAAGGAAGGAAGGAAGGAAGGAAGGAAGGAAGGAAGGAAGGAAGGAAGGAAGGAAGGAAGGAAGGAAGGAGAATAGGACTCAGGGCTAAGGGAAGGAAGGAAGGAAGGAAGGAAGGAAGGAAGGAAGGAAGGAAGGAAGGAAGGAAGGAAGGAAGGAAGGAAGGAAGGAAGGAAGGAAGGAAGGAAGGAAGGAAGGAAGGAAGGGGATATTTATCTAAATAAGTATCATGCCTTCAGTTTGGAGGCTCCGAAAACCATCTTACTTCTGTGTCTTGGAGACAGGGCTTTTAATCTTCTGTCTCCTAGAGGGAGGGCTTTCTCTAGGCTTTTAAGGGTGGCTTGTAGATATTGACAGTTTTAACATGGGATTTTTTTAAGTGATGTCCCTTGACGATGCCTTTTATTTCTTTGAATGAAGACGCACTTTGATGTTATGTTCATTCAGATGTTTTATTAACAGCTTTGCAATTCATTATTTTAAGTAAAAAGAGATGTAAGGTTTACAGAAAGAAGCCCAAGTTTGGCCTGGGAACAAACCAGCCGTTGCTGGGACTTGCAGAAAACATGGTCCTCCAGCTTTTCTATAAACAACAGCGGCTGGCGAATTCCTTTCCATTAGCTTAAAGTTTCCCCGTCGTTCTCAAGAGTCGCCCATGTTGTACGACCACCATTAGACTAAACAATGTCAGAAGTACAGATGGATTTGTAGTGTGGAAGCACTCTAAGGCTCTTACCAAACCCCTCTGTTCCACTTTGCAGCTGCACAAGATACGAGGGACATTGTCCCTCCTGGAATTCAGTCTCCAAAACATGCTTCAAATTTGTCCAGGCTTCTAAAAAAAAAAAATAGCAATGCCACCCTTCAGCCCTCGCATGAAAGCATACCTCGGCATGCCTATAAGAGGCCTGTCCCTATAAGATTCTTCTGGCACGCAGCAGGCATTTGGAGTGTTATTGCCCATATAGCTGGGCTTAATGGCTTGGTGGAGCTCTCTTCCTTTTGTGGGAGCAACGTCTGCATTACCATGGAGCTGTCCTAGGTCCTGAATTGCCAGATTCTGGTGCTCACTACTCACAATGGCTGGTCTCTGGTGTTTCACGTTAATTTCTTCGGGATCCCCAGCCCAGATGGAAAAGGGCATTACCCTTTGCTAATTAGACATTGCTAGGGGAAAACAAACCAATACTAAATTGCACCGAATAGGGCCTTTAGAGCGCACTCAGTGTACCACCGAGAGGGCCTCGAAGTTTATTTACAAAAGGAGCCATCTGCTGGAATCCTATAAAAGGATTAGCTAGGCATACACCCCCTACTAACGTCACCATTGAAGCTTGTTGGGTACTTCTAGTGACCTGATCTATCTAGCTAGCTATCATCTATCTATCTCATCTGCCTGTCCATGTGTCTTTCCGTCAAACACATGCTACGGTCTGCTGAATTACTGTCTGGAACAGACTAAACTTCCCACGATTGATCAATTGGGCTACATCTTGATATTAAACGGAGGACAGGAGAATGATATTAGCCACATTGGGTCAGCTTTGGGGAGGAAGGCAGAAAACAAATGATGATTGAATGAATGAATGAACGAACGAACGAACGAACGAATGCATGAATGAATGAATGAATGAATGAATGCATAAATGAATGAATGAATGCATGAATGAATGAATGAATGAATGAATGCATGAATGAATGAATGAATGAATGTATGAATGAATGAATGAATGCATGAATGAATGCATGAATGAATGAATGAATGAATGCATGAATGAATGCATGAATGAATGTATGAATGAATGAATGAATGCATGAATGAATGAATGAATGAATGAACGAACGATTGGGGGGGCATGTGGCTGTATGTGAAGGAGGATTGTGGAATCACCCACAGTGCATTCTCCCCCCCCCATTCCCCACATTAAAAAAAAATTCTGTGCTTTAAAAAATCTGTAACCTGTACATTTAAAACAGATATATATTCTGTGTCTTTTTGTAAATGCAAAAAAGACAGAGGTACAAACTGGATACGAAACCCTCCATCTTATATCAAAGACGCTGAAGATTTCCTACTTAAGACAAAATCCTTGAACAAGTCGCCTTAGTCGGATAATAATATTATCCCTGCGGCATTCGAGGTCACATCCGAACCTGGTTTCAGGTGCCCCGTAACACTGAAATTCAGGCACCAAAGGAATTTCGAAAGAACGTTTCCCCTAATGAAGCGCCTGCCCAGAATAGCTCTGGGAGAACTGGGACTGGCCCGAGGTCACCCAGCCGGCTGCGTGTGGAGGAGGAGAGGAGAATCAAACCCAGTTCTCCAGATGAGAAGCTGCCCTGTTTGACCACAACACCACACTGGCTCTCAAGGAGGTGGGGAGCTCCCCCTCACTGGCAGCCTTCAAACAGCAGCTGGGCAAAGATTTGCCACGGATGCTTGAGGCCGATCCTGCACTGGCCCAGGGGTTGGACTCCATGGCCTCTACGGCCCCTTCCAACTTTATGATCCCGTGACAGGTCAGAACCCATCTTAAGCAGCCCTCAAAAACATTTCTGTTCCGTTCAGCTTTCCATCCACCGATTGGTGCCGTTTCTGGTACCCAATTGCAGTGGCCTGTTTTCGTTTTCGAAATGTTCCCAGTCAAATATCTGTGGAGCTCAGGCCCCCATCTCTCTGTAGCTCCGGCATTTGCTCGCTTCAACACTGTGGGCAGACTTTGAAGGCAAACCTCTCTCTCTCTCTCTCTTGCACAGTGCCCCTCTTCTCTTTATCTCGCTCCCGCCGGGCAAATGCATTTCCAGGCTGCCCGAGAGAGAATACAATCTCCTTCCCACAGCATCCGTTTGTCATCTCTTACCACGCTAATGTGGGAGAGGAGCAACGGGGCCGGTGTCGCTTTGGCTGTCACCTGCGGCTCCCGGCGCAGAGCGCACTGAACGAAGGTGTTCAGGTAGCGCTAATTACCCAGAATTTCGGCGGCGCAGCCTGCGCACCAGCGGCTACCTAATGTGCAATTAACGCTCGCCGGCATGCGCCTGCTCCCCCCTGTCCAGTAGCCATCCATAAAGTCAACAAGTAAATAACAGGGAAGGTTGGCAGACTCGCCCACACTGTTCTGTCCAGGCACTGTGGTTCCATGGCAGAGCATCCGCTTGGTGTGAAGCTGGTCCCAAGTTCGATCCCCGATGTCTCCTGCCAGCAGAATCGTCAGCGGGTGGTATGAAGGACCTGCTGGCGAGTGAACCCTGCTCGCCGTGAAAAATCTCCCGGGTTCAGAGCGAAACCACCGGTTAAAACGACCGGGTAGCCGGTGATGTGAAAGACCTCTCCTTGGTAGAGCCTCTGCTTGGCATGCAGAAGGTCCCAGGTTCGATCCCCCGGTGTCTCCGTTTGTGAGGATCCGGCGGTAGGTATTGTGAAGGAGATCCAGCTGGGACTGAAGGGAGCAGCTACTTGGAAACAAAACTGAACCGGATACACTGAGCATCTGATTTCGGTATAAAGTAACTTCGTGTGTCCTTACGCATTACCTTGGCCAGAAATCTTTTGTGGTTCCATCTGCCCTATTCTGCTTCTCAGAGCTCCTCAATTGAAGGTAGGATAATTTACTGAATTAATCATTTTTAAATATACTTAAAAAAAATCAGTAGAAATTAAGTTGTTTGTTAACTGCAGTTCCTCAGCAGAGGTCCCAACATGAAGACCCAAAATCTGACTAGGTGGGCTTCCTGTTTACAGAAACTATGGGGTTAATTAGCCTGGGTTATCACAGAGATGACTAAAGGACCAAGTTGAGGGTTATATTGAGGGTTGTGCAGTGTCCCAGGAGGAAAAGGAAAAAAATAAGGCCACGTCCATTTGCAGGAAGTTCTTACCATAGAGTCCCTGGCAATTCCTAGAGCTACCCAGAAGCCACAAGGGCAGTTCTAGGAATCACAAGATGGTCACATTGGAAGTTCTTGCTGTATAGTTTTGGGCAATTCCTAGAGCCACCCTTTGTCACTTGTCTAGGATCCAGCAGGAACACTATAGTAACTCCGGACGTTCTTACCATAGAGTTCGGGGCAATTCCTAAAGCGACCCTTTGCCAGTTCTGGGTAGTTCTAGGAATCACTTGGACGTCTACGATAAGTAGACGAGGCCTGCTTATATATTTTTTTTCTTTTAAAATCTCTCTCCCACCACTGCTTTGAGAGGCAGCGAGCAACAGGACTGAGGACAGACCATCCTCCACCCTCACCGGGGATTTGGAAGCCCTTTGTGAAGGAAATGCGTGTCACAAGCCCATCAGTGTGACATCTTTGCTTCTAGTTTCCTCTGAATGAAACCCCGAGAGCTGAGATCGGGATCTGATGCCTTTCTCCGCCGCCTCTCCTGCCACCGTCCTCACCCCAACGATAATATCGGCATGGCCACTCCACCTTGCGGGCCAGGGCCACAGCAGGCGTGTACTGGTACAGCCCTTCCCCTTCTGTCGAAGACCAGCCCCAAGTTCCAACCCCAACCAGGCCTGGCTCTCTGATTCGGATTTTTGCCCTTTGGTTGCTATGGCGAACTTCCATCCCTACTTATGCCTGGGGGGGGGGGGAGAGGAAAACAAAGCTTCCAAACATTTAATTCCGCACCCCACCTGGGAGCCTTTTAAACTCCCCTCCCGGCGTTTGACACGTAATAATTTCTCCTGCTTTCAAGATTATCCCAGAACTCTCACGCCCGTTCTCTGTCTCTCTAAATCCCAGCGGTTGGGCCTCGGAAAAGAAATAAGCACGAGAAACGCCGATGCGTGTCTCACATAACAATTTGCCAAGCTCACTGCAAGCACGCGGCAAGGGTCGCCGGGAAGAATGAGGAGGGGAACGAGCCAAGTTAGTGTCCGTGTTCTCTCGAGGCCCAGAAGAAAGGCACGCGGGAGTTCCCCAGCGGAAACCTGGCAGTCCGAAAGGGCCCGGTCCAGATCCAGCCCACCCTCTTTGTCCGGTGGCTTATAAGCTACCCACCTCCTTCCCAACCATCAAACCATAGAGTGGCCAACTCCAGGTTGGGAAGGAAGCGGAGGATTGTAGGGGCAGAGCCTGATGAGGGTGGGTTTCGGGGAGGGGAAGGTCTTCACAGGATGTCCAAAGCTGTAGGGTCAAGGTGAACCACTCTGGGTCACCCAGAGAGCGGCTGTAATCGCAGGAGGTGTCCAGCCAGCCCCTGGAGGTTGGCCACCTCGCCGTCACCGTATCCTGGGGCCGTGAGTCCCACAGTCTATCACAATGAGAAGCAAACTCTTCCTCTTCGGCTTGCCTCTGGGGTGTTTTAACATCTGCTCTGCCCTCGCTTGGGAAGGAAGCTGGGATACAAATCAGAGAGGAAGAGAACAAAACCCGTCGCTCGGAGCGGCAGTGTTTTAATGCTACCAGTGGGTTGTTTTTCCTTTCCCCCCCTTCTTTGCATTGTTCCTTCCCTCTTAGGACTCCCGTCTCCTCTCCGCCGACGCCTAGTACATAAATCTCCATCCTGTTACATTCCCATGCAATATAACCCGCGGCGTGCTAAGCTAATATTTCTGAAGCAGAGCATCTCCCTTGCGCTCACGGGGAGCGCATCTATATTTGTGACCCTTTGGCAACGCGACACTTCCCGGTTTAGCTCTCCGAAGAACTTCAGATGGAAGAAGGGGGGGGTGCGAAACTGCACAAGATCGACCCTCGCTCGGGAAATGTTCTGCAGCTCTTTTTGCTGTGCTGTTTTCGTTCGAGCTTCCCTCCTGCTTGGCTCCGTCTGCCACGGGAAAGGGCTGCGGCTCAGTGGCTGAGCATCTGCTTGGTACGCAGAAGGTCCCAGGTTCAATCCCCGGCATCTCCAGTTGGGGATCGGGTAGTAAGCGGTGTGAAAGATCTCTGCCTGAAACGCTGGAGAATAGGAAGAGGGGCCGTGGGTCAGTGGCTGAGCATCCGCCTGTCGTGCAGAAGGTCCCGGGTTCAATCCCCGGCATCTCCACTTGTCAGGTCGCAGGTGGTGTGGGAAACATCAGCCCAAGACCCATCCAGTCCAACACTCTGTGTCACACAGTGGCCAAAACAGTCCACCAGCGGGGCCGGAACTCCACCGTGGCATCCCTGCCCCAGACATAACAACATAAGAGAAGCCATGTTGGATCACACCATTGGCCCACCCAGTCCAAGACTCTTCGTCACCTACTAGCCAAAACCCAGGTGACATCATCAGGAGGCCCACCAGTGGGCCCAGAACTCCAGGAGCCCTCCCACTGTTGCCTCCCCAAGCAGAAGAACACAAGAGAAGCCATGTTGGCCAAGGGTCCATCCAGTACAATGCTTGGGGTCAAACCATGGTCAACGGCCCTAGGATGCCAGCCTCCAAGCAGGGCCTGTGGATCCCCCAAAATTCCAGCTCATCTCCAGACTGCAGAGACCAGTTCCCCAGGTCAAAATAGATTCTTTGGAAGGGGGACTCTAGGGCTGCACTGAGGTCCTCTCCGGGCTCCACCCCAAATCTCCAAGAGTTTCCCAATCCTACCCCCATGCACCCCCTACCATTGGCCAGAAGGGACCCAGCATCATTACAGTTGATCTCCAGACTACAGAGATGGCTGCCTTGGCGGGTGGACTCCTCAGACCACAAATCTCCAGGAACTTCCCAACCTTGAGTTGGAACCCTCTTCCCTGAAACGAACGGCAGCTTCCTTTAACTTGGCCCGGCCCTTGCTTGCTCGCCTCCCTTCCCTCCTCTTAATCAGTCCGGTTCGGTTCTCCCGCATCACGTAAGGATGCACATCAGGCATAATTGACGGACAGGCCTTCGCTTCCGAAAACTGTTGACATCGCAGCTGTGAAATCACACGTCCAAATATATTTCTCGGCTCGGCTCTTTCTCCTCGGCTGCCCGCCTTGCGGACTTCGGTCCGGGGCTGTTTGGGTCATTGTTTTGCCTTTCCTTGTTTTGCTCTTCAAGGGGGCGGGCGGGTGGGGGAACTTCCCTTGGAAATGTCAAGGTCGAAAAGGGAAAGGTAACGGGGGAAGCAGAACCCAAGCCTGCCGGTCGCAAAGGCAGGAGCGACTGGCAGCCGTATTAATAAACGTTCCCCCTGGAAGGGAATGCCAATCTTCTTGGAGGACTTTACCCTCTATCAGGAGGTTATGACGGACGGGTAATCCTTCTGGCCTGGCCTCCAGAAACAATCTTATCTCGGAAATTCAGGGCTGGATTAACGCTCGGGCTACGGATTCTGGAGGAAGGAAGAACTGGACATTGGCACGGGAGCCGTCAGATTGGCATTTCCCAGGCAGGGGATTAGGAAGAGGGTTACCTAGTGGAAGAATTCTGTTGGTTTATGCCCTTTGGAAAGCGGAGAGGTGACAGAAGAGAGAGAGAGAAATAGAGCTGACATTTCCAGCCTGGGAAATTCCTGGAGATGTGATAGACGATGCCCATGGACACCCCCCAACATCTCTTCTGGCACCGACCAAGTGTTTTTAGGCAGTGGGTGGGGCCAGGTAGGGCTTTGCCCCAGACTGATTATTGGAGATTTAATGGGTTCCGTGGTTTGAGAAACCCTCCAACAGACAAAAAGGCTGAAAAACACAATTAAGTGTCAAAATCTTGGGACTGTCTCTCTCCTCTCTCTTTGCAAAGTTGTTTCTCTTCTCAATAAATTTTGTTATTGTTCTTTAAGCTGCTGGTGCTTTGCTCCGCCTTTGCATCTTTAAAGATGCCAGCCACAGTTGCCGGCAAATCATCAGGGCCTCAGACTGTCAGACACAGCTCGGAAAACCCACAGGCAACAAAACTTTTATTGACCCACGTTTCCTAGCTGACTCGGAAGTTATCCCTCCCCACCCCGTACAAATCCATGCACTGGAGAACAAACAGAAAGACACAGAAACACCAACCTGGCCTTACTATTACCATCCTCTGAGAACAGTATTTGAAAATCCTGGTAGGCCTCCACCTTGAGAAACTGGCTAGCGGAAGGACTGGCTCATCGGAAACATTAACGGCGTTTCTCGGGCTCTCACTAATGACGCCGTGATTAAGACACTGTTATGAAGCAGAGCTCTGTATGTTTAGGACATGGTTAGGGCACTATTAAAAGACAATTAAGACACTGTTAGTGGAAGTTAAAGCACTGTAAGACATTATGACGGGGTGGCGATGAAGGAAATGATTACAGATTTCTAATGATCGTTCACTTATTGGGAAATGGCTCCCTCCTACGTTTTAGAATGAGGTCTCTCTCTTCCCTGCATTAAGAAATTCTGCCTGCCGTAGGACCTTTGGCCCCGGAAAATACAGGAGAGCCCGTACCGAGCGGGGCTAAAGGCAACTTCGTAGGGGTGTGCGAATCGATTCGAATCGGCTGAAAAGTAACCGAATCAGCCTCGATAGGGGCTCGAATCGCCTGGATTTGGTCCGAGTCGCCACTGCCCCAAATGTTTGAAAGGCCGAATCAACCACTTCCGGAACCGGCTCATGGCGGGTTACAAAGTCACAAAACCCCATCGAAACCCCCATTAAAACATAAAATCCCAAAATGGCAGGAGAATCTACTTTGTTCTCCATTAAGATCGATTCAGGTGGGTCACCATGTTG